>NC_139536.1:7067660-7683700 GCF_965153285.1 Podarcis tiliguerta | reverse complement strand
TTTCAGGCTAAGGGAGCCTTTGTTTGTCCACAGGGAGCTTTCTGGGTCATGTGGCCAGCATGACTAAACTACTTCTGGGTCAACAGGGCACCGTGAAGAGTGCCAGAGTGCACAGAAACACCATTTACCTGCCCGCCACAGTGGTACCTATTTATCTATTTGCACTGGCGTGTTTTTAAACTCCAGAAGCTGGGACAGAGCAACGGGAGCTCACCCCGTTGCACGGATTCAAACTGCCGACCTTCAGATTGGCAAGTCCAAGGAACTCGGTGGTTTAGACCACAGCACTACCCGCTCCTTTGCTGAATGGGGGCCTAAATAGCTGGATTAGATGCAAAGTCCCCCTGAGATGAATCCAATCTTCATTCTCATGCATGAATGTGGATATGCATAGCTGTATTGTGCCTTTGAAATGGGGGCACCTGCCATTATAAAGTTTGGTTATAAATTGTGTCTTGAAGAATAACGCATTCTCCTCCCACCTCCTTTTAACCCAAAGAGAAACACGATCAATTATTTAAATGACTGCAATGCTTTTATTGAGCAAAGAGTACTAAAGCAGAGAGAGTCCAATTATCTTCTCATTCTTTTGCTGGCAAGAAGTTCAGCAGGTCAGGAGACGATTCTTTTAGCAGAACTGAGGCATCGCTTAGATCCGCTCCAATCAGTTATTTCCTGGTGAGAGAAGGAATATGATAATCTGGGTTAGTGTCCACAAACACAATTTGACCATTCAATTGTCCTGCCATTGTTCCAAAGCTCTGTACACTTGGTGATAGACATATCATCCCAGTTGATCTCCACACATCTATTAACCAAATCTTTTACATTTTCAGTCTAAAAAGGAAGCATTTTGCTCCAGTGATGTAAATATGGTATTCATACAGCCTTGGGGTGGGGGCTTACTTGAGTTACACAGTTCAGAACATAATGCTCCTTCTGTATGGGCACTTGGGACAGAAGCTTTGCAGAGAAAATGGCAATACAGTAGACATTCATTTCCATGAGCGTCACATACTTATGGGTGATCAAACAGGTTTTGTGGGGGCTTCTGGAGTACCACAAAAGCCTGTTGCACCTAAGAGGAGCTCTACTGGATGAGGCCAATGGCCCATCAAGTCCAGCATCCTGTTCTCACAGTGGCCAACCAGATGCCTGGGGGAAGTTCACACGCAAGATTTGAGCACAAGAACAATCTCCCCTCCTGTGGTTTTCAGCAACTGCTGTTCAGAAGCATTGCTGCCTCAAAGTGTCATGGTGTCACATTGTGGCATGTGCACACTGTTTACTCTCCCTCTACCATCACCACTCTTTGGCACCACAGAGGCCTTGGACCCGTCCAAGGCTGAACTTCAAGGCTTCCACCAACGCCCAGCGCGGACACAGGCGTACCCCGGAAGCATGTCTGTGGCCAGAGTGTGCTCCAACATAGGCCCTGTGGCAGAGGCCCAGTCACCACCGTGGTGCTGGATAGCTAGAGGGAAGGCAGTGGATGGCAGCAGCAGCTGGCAGTTGGGAACCCACGGGGAAAATTTGGTGGGTGCTTGGGCCCTCAAGGGCCCCTGGAAATGGCTCCAGTGTTCCAACTTATACATTGCTTTCTGGGTTCTGTACTGTCCCCCATGCTTTTTAACATCTACATGCAGTCACTGGGAGAGATTAGCAGAGGGTTTCGGCTGGGTGTCCATCAATATGCGGATGATACCCAGCTCTACTTCTCTTTCAGATCAGAACCAGTGAAGGCGGTGAAGGTTCTGTGTGAGTGTCTGCAGGTGAATGGATGGTGGCTAATGGATTGAATCCTGACAAGACAGAAGTATTGTTTTTGAGGGACAGGAGGCCGGTGGGTGGGTGTGGAGGACTCCCTGGTCCTGAATGGGGAAACTGTGCCCCTGAAGGACCAGGTGCGCAGCCTGGGAGTCATTTTGGACTCACAGCTAGCCATGGAGGCACAGATCAATTCTGCGTCCAGGGCAGCTGCTTACCAGCTCCATCTGGTATGCAGGCTGAGACCCTATCTGCCTGCGGACTGTCTCGCCAGACTGGTGCATGCTCTACTTATCCCTCGCTTGGATTACTACAATGCGCTCTACGTGGGGCTACCTTTGAAGGTGACCTGGAAACTACAACTAATCCAGAATGCGGCAGCTAGACTGGTGACTGGGAGCAGCCGCTGAGACCACATAACACAGGTTCTTGAAAGATCTACATCGGCTCCCAGTACATTTCCGAGCACAAGTCAAAGTGTTGGTGCTGACCTTTAAAGCCCTAAACGGCCTTAGTCCCGTATACCTGAAGGAGCGTCTCCACCCCCCTCATTCTGCCCGGACACTGAGGTCCAGCGCCGAGGGCCTTCCCTCACTGCAAGAAGCCAAGTTACAGGGAACCAGGCAGAGGGCCTTCTCGGCAGTGGCACCTGCCCTGTGGAATGCCCTCCCACCAGATGTCAAAGAGAAGAACAACTACCAGAGTTTTAGAAGACATCTGAAGGCAGCCCTCTTTAGGGAAGCTTTTAACAGACCACTGTATTTTAATAATTTGTTGGAGGCTGTCCAGAGTGGCTGGGGAAACCCAGCCAGATGGGCGGGGTATAAATAATAAATTATTATTATTATTATTATTATTATGAATGAAATGTATACTTGCCATTTAAGCAGTTTACTTTTTGCAACAATGGGTGTTCTTATCACATTTCCCAATGGGTTTGTAAGGTGATAGACATTGTTTAAAACGCATGCAGATCCCCTTCTTTTTTGAACACTGCCAACCGTTTTCTATTTTTTGAGAGGATGCTGCAACAGACAAAACAAAAGGAAAAAGAACTGGTCAGATAACAGTGTTGTCAACATTGCCATTAACCAACATATCTAATTCCTTTAGAGTTAGCTAAGTGTAATGTACTTCATAAAATTTATATTCCACATGATTGTAAAAACAAACAAACCCTCAAAGCGGTTTACAAAATACCCCCAGTAAACCTAAGAAAAAATTAAGACACACGTAAGTTAAAGCGCTAACACAAATTACTTCAACTTTCTAAGCATTTGTGCAGGCTAGTCAAAACAAGAATGTTTTTAGCAGGTGCTGAAAGAGGGACTGCTTGGTTTCAATAGGAAGCGAGTTTCAAAATGCAGGTTCTGCAGTGGCGTAGCGTGGGTTGTCAGCACCCGGGGCAAGGCAAGTAACCCGTGGATTTGCGCCCCCTAACCCGTGGATTTGCGCCCCCTAACCCGTGGATTTGCGCCCCCTAACCCTAACCCCCAGATGTTGCGCCCGGTGCGGCCGACCCCCCCTGCACCCCCCACGCTACGCCACTGAAGTTCTGCGCCACTAAACAATTGATGTGGAGCAAGGCAATCTCGCAAGTAAAGTGGCCCCAAGCTGTTAAGGGCTTTATATGCTAAGCAGAGCAATATTGTCCCTCATAGCAGGCCTTTGACTCACCTGGAGAAATGAAGAGTAGAAGGAGGGAAAGCAGGAAGAGGCTGCAGAAGGCCCTCATGGTTTCCACAAACTGTCTTGTGTGCCTTAAGATCTTCCCAAAGGAGATGATCGGAGGCGAGACTGGAGAGATCTGCAGTCACTCTGTATTTATTGGAGAGTTTGTCAATAGCAGACGATGTGACGTTTCAGATGCTTGAGAAACCTGTCAGTAAAATATTTCATGAAGCTGATTGCAGCAAGGGACTGCTGGTCCCCCCCCCATAAAAATATCTTCATACTTTGCATAGTGTGAGCTATATTGACCAAGGCTTTAAGATAGGCCAAGTTCTTATTTTATTTTACAAGAAGAGAACTGAGGGTTGGAGAAAAGCAATGTGCCAAAAGAAACCCCCACCAACAATGCAATATTTATTAAAACTAGTATTATTTAGGCTATTTACCTCACTTGAGTCTCCTAGGTATTCAAAGGAGCTCAGCACGGGACAATCTTTTTCACTCCTCACCATCAATCTAATCTTCCTTGGGGGGTATTATGAGGTGAACGATGTGAAAAATCATAAAGAAATGGGAGCCCTGAAAGTACTGTAAAAATTGTGACAAGTCACATTTCTTAGGCACACAAAATTCAGATACAGCGGTACCTCTAGTTGTGGACACGATCCATTCCAGGATGTCATTTGCACCCCAAAAAGTCCGCAACTAGTGTGGCACTTCTGTGGAAGCGTGGAGTATGATAGAGTGCTTCTGCGCATGTGCGAAGCGCACAGAACTCTTCTGTGCATGTGCACGCAGTGAACCCCGGAAGTAAACACTTCAGGGTTTGCAGCATTCGCAAGCCGAAAAGACGCAACATGAGCCTAACGCAACATGAGGTATGACTGTACAGGTTTTCATTCTCTGCCTCCCAAGGTAGTGGGCTTTTCTGTAGCTAGATTGACAACTCTAAAGATGCTTTGTGGTGCGGTCTTAAATGGAACCATTGTCAAATGCTACTGCACTCTACTTGTTGTTGTTTAGTCGTTTAGTTGTGTCCGACTCTTCGTGACCCCATGGACCAGAGCATGCCAGGCACTTCTGTCTTCACCTTCATGGATCACTGCCCCTTCATGGATCATTGCCTTGCCGTGGCAAAGGGGCTTGAATAACTCAGAGAAGCTATGAACTATGCCGAGCAGGGCACCCAAGATGAACAGGTCATAGTGGAGAGTTTTGACCAAACGGGATCCACCTGGAGGAGGAACCGGCAAGCCACTCCAGTATCCCTGCCAAGAAAACTCCATGGACAAAGACAACAGGCACTCTACTTAATTCCCCCCAATATAATTTGCCAAAATTAAGTACAGTGGTACCTTGGGTTATAAACGCTTCAGGTTACAGACTCCGCTAACCCAGAAATATTACCTCGGGTTAAGAACTTTGCTTCAGGATGAGAACAGAAATCGTGCTCCGGCGGTGCAGCAGCAGCAGGAGGCCCCATAGACTAAAGTGGTGCTTCAGGTTAAGAACAGTTTCAGGTTAAGAACGGACCTCCGGAACGAATTAAGTACTTAACCCGATATACCACTGTAATGATCACTGATGAATGCAGCAAGCAATAGAATGGAGTCCCACTGGAGGTTGTAGACTCTCCTTCCTTGGAGGTTTTTAAGCAGTCATGGGTGCTTTAGCTGAGATTCCTGCTTCGCAGAGGGTTGGACTAGATGACCCTTGGGTCCCTTCCAACTCTACAATTTTATGATGGAAATTGAAGACCGTGGTATCATAATGTATGGTGTGAATGTAGCCCAGGCCTGCTGCTACCTGCCTTGAGGTTGCTATGACTTTGTTGAATTGTATTAATCATGTTGATGAATGATTTCTGATACTTTCTGATCCTTTGAATGACTATGATTTTATTGAATCGCATTAATCATTTTGCTGAATTTATTATTTGCCTCATTTATGTGCCGTTGTGTTTGATAGTGTTGTGAACGCAGTGTTTGTTGCTTTTTAATGCTACTGCGAATGTTGTGAGCTGCTTTGAGCTTGGCATTTGTCGCTGGAAAAGCGGGACACAAATATTAAATCAAATCAAATATCCTGAGGCCCAAAATTTGAATTAAAATGAAGAAATGCACCCTTCTTCCACTGCGAAGTTGGGGAAGTGTTATTTGAAACAGACATGGACTCAGTGAGGCTCAGTAGACTTTGCCCACACAAAACGAGTGTTTGGCCCAGAAATAGGAAGCTAGACGAGGCCTGCTTTCTCAAACTATAGAGCTGCTCCTCTCTTTCTCAACAAAAACAAATATCGCAGTGCATTTTTCAGTGAAAGAAATAAATTGACCCATGACTCTCATCCACCTAAGCAGCATATCTGAAATTCATTGCCCCCTGCTTCTTTGCTCTTCAGATTTGGGTTGTAAATTTAAAGTCACCAGGTCAGCTTTGAGGTCTATAAAACCAATTTCTCACGCATCATTGGTTTTGAAATAGAGGTGTGCACAGGGCAATGAGAAAATTCCGGTTCTACAGGTTCACCTGTATTTTAGATAAATATTAGTTTTCAGTTGGATGTGGGATGCAGAGTGCATCGTGTATATAGGACATTTTTTTTAAAAAAAGGTTTAGCTTTTTATAATTTTATAATAGGCAAAAACAAAGATGGATTAATCTTAATCTCAGGGTTGTAGGTTTGAGCCCCATGTTGGGCAAAAGATTCCTGCATTGCAGGGGGGGTGGACTAGATGACCCTTGTGGTCCTTTTTAACTCTATGATTCTATGATTATTTGGGCTTATTTCTAACTTTACAATTCTGATTATTTGGGTTTCCTTTCTGCACACGAATTATTCGGCCAGCAAATGTCAACATAAAACATGTTCAAACTATTGCAATTGTCTGTGCTGCTTATCAATCTGGCATAACTGTTGAATTTGCTGAAAGATAATTATTCTTGGGGCTGTCCAATGCAGGATTCAGAACAGACAAAAGAAAAGCATCTCAGCACATACATAAAAAATGGGAATCGCTCCTATAAGATGTGGAGACGGCTGCCAACTTGAAAGGGTTTCAAAGAGTATAAAGACAGAACAAAAACTATGTAAATCCTAGTCTCCAAAAGCAGATTTAGAGGCAGAATTGGGTAGGACTACAATGCAAAGTGCTGCTAAGATATCTACAAGAACAGAATGAATCTACAGAACACTTTGAATTGTGCTCAGAAACACAATGGGAGCCAATGTAGGTCTTTCAGGACCAGTGTTATATGGTCTCGGTGGCCACTCCCAATCACCAGTCTAGCTGCTGCATTCTGGATTAGTTGCAGTTTCCAGGTCACCTTCAAAGGTAGCCCCACGTAGAGTGTGTTGCAGTAGTCCAAGTTGGAGATAACCAGAGCAAGCAACACTTTGGCGAGACAGTCTGCGGGCAGGTAGGGTCTCAGCCTGTGTACCAGATGGAGCTGGTAGACAGGTGCCCTGGACATCAAATTGACCTGTGCCTCCATGGACACCTGTAAGTCCAAAATGTCTCCCAGGCTGTGCACCTGCTCCTTCAGGGGCACAGTGACCCCATTCAGGACCAGGGAGTCCTCCACACCCACCCTGCCCCATTCCCACAAAAACAGTACTTCTGTCTTATCAGGATTCAACCTCAAACTGTTAGCCGCCGTCCATCCTCCAACCGCCTCCAGGCACTCACACAGCACCTTCACCGCCTTCACTGGTTCCGATTTTAAAGACAGATAGAGCTGGGTATCATCCGCATACTGATAAACACCCAGCCCAAATCTGCTGATGATCTCTCCCAGTGGCTTCATATAGATGTTAAAAATCATGGGGGAGAGGATGGAACCCTGAGGTACCCCACAAGTGAGAGCACTCCACTGTTGGAGACAATATGGCTCTGAATGCTTGTCCGAAATCGCAAATGGAGAGAGTGCTGTCACACTTGTGAACTTCCCGGAGGTTGACCATTGCAAGAACTGGGTGCTGCAGTAGATGAGCCAACATGACTTTTCTTATGTTCAAATCCCCCCCCCTCTATTTTTATGTCCCCAAAGACTCTGCATTTTATCTGAGTACTTTATTAGATTCCACCTAAACATTAGGAAGAACTTCCTGACAGTAAGAGCTGTTTGACAGTGGAATTTGCTGCCAAGGAGTGTGGTGGAGTCTCCTTCTTTGGAGGTCTTTAAGCAGAGGCTTGACAACCATATGTCAGGAGTGCTCTGATGGTGTTTCCTGCTTGGTCTCTTCCAACTCTATGATTCTATGATTCTATTTACACCTGCCAATGTAGCATTTCAATTAACCCGCCATTTACATTGTGGTTTTTATTTCTGCATTGTTACCAGTTGGTTATGAACAATAGCCGCAATTTGTTTCAGAAATGAAGTTGCTTTCCTTTATGGGGGGGGGGCAAAAAGATGAGGTCACTCACAGAGCAAATCTCTGATCCATCTGCAAAGCAACTAAGCAGGAGGCAATGAATGTAAAACATTCTGCTCACGTGGAGTTTTCCTTGGTGAGTTAATTTCTTCCATATATAAGGAATGCAATGAAATCTTTATCTACGGCTGAAGATGATAACAGACCATCGTAAAGGGACAAAATACTTCTCTTAAGCTAACATTTTAAAAGTTGCAAAACACTGGTTAAAATGTAAGTGTTATAAATCAGCCCAGTTCAGCTGGAAGAGCAAACTGGATATGTGTGTTTAGGCCTCATCAGAAGATGCACCACCTTAGAGCAGGAAGAAAAAGGAAATTACCTGTCTATCCAGGCTCCTCTGAACTTTCCCAAAATGACATTGTGACATTGACATTTTTTATTTATTTTCCATTCCTTCCAAATGATATCTAGCATGGAATTTTCCTTTTTCACAGCTGCTGCACACCGGGTTGACATCCCCAAGCTCTCATTCCTGAGCAATCACTGCCAGTTCAGACTCCATTAGTGTATATGCGAAATTAATATTTTTTTTAAGGCCAGTGTACACTTGTTCCCCTTGAATTGCATTTGCCATTTTACTCCCCATTCGCACAGTATAGAGAAGTCCTTTTGCAGCTCTTCACAATCTCTTTTTGCATTATACGTAGAGCTGCCTCTAAAGACGGTTTGAAAACTTCAGCTGGTGCAGAATTCAGCAGCCAGGTTGCTCACTGGAACAAGACGGTCTGAGCATATTACAACTATCCTGGTTTGACTGCACTGGCTACCAATGAGTTTCCGGGCCCAATTCAAAGTGCTGGTTTTGACCTATAAACCTTAATCGGCTTAGGATCACAATACCTCAAGGCCCGCCTCTTTCCATATGAACCAACCCAGACCCTGAGATCACCTTCTGAGGCCCTCCTTTGTGTGCCTCCTCCTTGAGAGGTCCAAATGGTGGCAACGCAAGAACAGGGCCTTCTCTGCAGTGGCTCCCCATCTGTGGCATGTTCTCCCCAGGGAAGTTTGTCTGGCACATTCATCACGCACCTTTAGGCACCAGGCAAAAACGTTCCTTTTTAACCAGGCCTTTGGTTGATGTGTTTGACATCCTGTACCCTTTTAAAATATGGTTGGTTTTCTGGAGGGGTGTTATTGGGTTGTTGTTTATATTCTAATTATATATGTTGTGATCTTTTCTGTGAATTGCCCTGAAACTCTGGGTATAGGGTGGTAAATAAACTCAGTAAACAACAACAACAACAATTTATTGCCAACAATCTTGGCCACCTTATTGTTCACTCCTAACTCAAGATCATTTATGAACAAGTTTAAAAGCACAGGCCCCAATACTGATCCTTGAAGGACTCCATTTTCTACACCTGTCTATTGACAGAATTCTCTATTTGTTCCTAGTCTATGCTTCCTGCTGCCAAACCAGTTGATGATGCACAGAAGGCCCTCTCCTCTTATTCTATGACTGCTAACCTTACTCAGAGTCTGTGATGAGATACCTTGCTGAAAGTTTTTGGGAAGCCCAAGTACACTATGTCAACCAAATCATCTCACAATATATATACTTGTCAATCTATATTTTCATGTAGGGCTGGGAATGTTCCCTGCCTGAAACCCAGGAGAGCTGCTGCCAGCCAGTGTAGACAATACTGAACCAGATGGGCCAATGGTCTCTCTCCTTATGAAGCACTTTCCTGCCCTTCTGAAAGTCATATTCCCACAGTGATTCAGCATGGAACATTGTTCTAATCTTGCAATCCATGAAATAATGTTTATTTGGTTTTACAAATATAGAATTATAACAATACAAAATACATATCCATATTTGGAGGTTTCTCTGAATCACTGAATTCTCTGAGTTTTTCTCTTTTCCCTCTCCCCCTCCCTCTTTTCCACAGATATTCTAAATAATATAACAAAAAGAAAAGACAATGTAACTGGTAAGAGGGAAGAGAGTAGAAGATGGGGTGGGGGAATCTAAGATATAGTTTCAAGATATTACAAGATTTGGTGGGTCTTTATGTTGCAATGTAATCCAGTATGTCCCAGGTCTTTCCAAACTAGATTTAAATTCAAATATAGAGGCAAATATTGTATCCAAATTGTAATCCAAAACTTCCAATAAATCCAATTGTTGTATTCTGTAAATAAGGAACTAAATTTCAACTCTTTGTCTCTTTTCATGTCAGATGCTATGATGGGACTATGCTGAGAATCCTGGCTCCAATCACAGAAGGGTTTGGACATTTTGTTCTAAGGAGGAGTCAGTGTTTTGTTCTAATTGCCCATGGGCTGAACGTACTGAAACAGATTTGTATTCTTGTTTGTCCAGTCCAAATGCAACTCGGACCGAGAACAAAGGCGGTCAATGGAAACAGCATTCCACAAAGGTAAAAATATTCCTCATAGTTTCAACTTGTCTGGTATTGGAAAATCTTACAAGCAGAGGGGACAGCAAAACTAACTTTACCAGGAGAGGCTCATAAATAATCAGGTTATGGCGATTGCAACATGCCCTGGTCATCGCAGGAATGTTCTGGGATACACTGATTTCCTAACAGCCATTGCAATTTGTTATTCTAGTGAAGGGATTTGAAATATACTCGGAGTCGAGAGTGGATTTCATGCTCTTTATTCAGCTCATAGTGGTGAGGAGGAATGGAAGTTCCCCCATAATGTCTGCTTTATATACATTATTTACACAATGGGCTCCACATGATTGGCTAATTCCGGGATTCTCCTGTAGGCCAATCAGGTTGTGGATTCACTTCCACCTGGAGCTGGATTGGGTGGCTCCTGTGGACCAATCATACTGCTGCATTCTGGGTTCTATTGTTCTAGGACCAATCAGACTGCTGCATTTTGGATCATATTCAACTCAGTACATAACAGCAATAATGGTTATTGAAACAACCCTGTAAGATGGGCCACTTTATTCGCTTTTTTAAATGAATGGAGCTTAAAGGTGAGATTGCAGTCATGGGCCATTGGGGGGGCCACTTTAGTGCTGCTAATTAGTGGTGGTTGGAATTAACCCCCAGAGGCACACTCTATTGTCTTTCAAGACAGATGGATGACAGCCATAATAATAATAATAATAATAATAATAATAATAATAATAATAATAATAATAATAAATTCTATTTATACCCCGCTCTCCCCAGCTGAAGCTGGGCTCAGGGCGGCTAACAACAATCAAAATAATCCAACATTCTAAAAACCTTTCATTATAAAAATTAATTAAAATCAAATTGATGGCAACCATTAAGCAAAATTCTGTGCAGATTGCCAGAGGAGGGGGTCAGACTGCGCCCTGACCAAAGGCCTGGTGGAACAGCTCTGTCTTGCAGGCCCTGCGGAAGGATGTCAGGTCCCGCAGGGCCCTAGTCTCTTGTGACAGAGCGTTCCACCAGGTTGGAGCCACGACCGAGAAAGCCCTGGCTCTAGTTGAGGCCAGCCTAACCTCTCTGTGGCTTGGGACCTTCAGGTTGTTTTTATTTGCAGACCGTAAGTTCTTCTGTGAGGCATACCAGGAGAGGCGGTCCCGTAGGTACGAGGGTCCTAGGCCGTATAGGGCTTTAAAGGTTAAAACCAGCAACTTAAACCTGATCCTGTACTCCACCGGGAGCCAGTGCAGCTGGTATAGTAGCGGATGAATGTGATCTCGCAGCGAAGACCCCATAAGGAGTCTCGCCGTGGCATTCTGCACCCGCTGGAGTTTCTGGGTCAGTCTCAAGGGCAGCCCCACGTAGAGCGAGTTACAATAATCCAGTCTGGAGGTGACCGTCGCGTGGATCACAGTGGCTAGGTCAGGGCGAGAGAGATAAGGAGCCAACTGCTTAGCTTGGCGGAGATGAAAAAATGCCGCCTTTGTTATAGCTGTAATCTGCGCCTCCATAGAGAGGGAGGTATCGAAGATTACACCCAAACTCTTAACGGATGATGCTGGCACTAATTGCACCCCCGCAAGAGATGGGAGTTGCCCCCTCAATCCCATATCGCCCCGTCCCAGCCAGAGGACCTGGGGACAATGTCACTGCACAATTTAATTTGCATGCCCGTCCTTTTTAAATAACTGCTAAGGCTCTGTGCCGCCCCACCACAGGGCCCGATCTATGCACCCATAACATGTCCTTCTGGCACAAACCACCCAAAGGACCACCAGAATGGTACAGAAGGACCCACAAATGTAGGGTTGTTTTTTGGAGGAGCTACATTTGGAAGTGGGAGGTAATAAATGCAGGGGCATCTAAAGTGGGAAGGTGCATTAAAGCCATTAAGCTCAGAGAAAGTTTGTTTTATTGCACAAGAGTGTAAAAAAGGAGACTTTGTTCCACTTGTTCTCTTTTGTCTCCCCCATTTCTCTTCTAAGGGTGTTGAGAAACAATATAAGTTTCAGCTATGAGGCCTTTCTTCTGCACCCTCATTTTTTTGGTAGTCCTGACTATTACAGGTATGCTGTACCCCACCCCCCAGTTTTTATCTTTACAGAAATGTGCTGTTACTTCTCTTTGTGGGAGGCAGTCCAACCCGTGGATTGTTAAGTCACTCTCGGAATTTCCCGGTAGGTCTAGGAAAGGCCTCTGTCTGAAACACTGGGTTCATTAATAGAGATGGAGGAGAAATTCAGTTTGGTCCACATTGCAATGTGGAGCTCCCTAATTCTCACTTTCCGAATCAATGCTAGAACCAAAACACATCTCTCTTTTGAAATTTGAAGATTTCCAAGCAAATAATATGCATAGAAATGAATATACTAGCAAAAATATATTAAGATATTGTAATGCTAATGCAAAACTGCATAACAGCAAGGGAAATAACTTGCAAAATATGTATATTATATACTAGTAGTAGTACTAATATATTTAGGGACGCAGGTGGTGCTGTGGTCTAAACAACTGAGCCTCTTGGGCTTGCTGATCGGAAGGTTGGCACTTCGAATCCCCACCACGGAGACAGCTCCTGTTGCTCTGTCCCAACTCCTGCCAACCTAGGAGTTCAAAAGCATATCAGCACAAGTAGATAAATAGGTACCGCTGCAGCGGGAAGGTAAACAGCATTTCCGTGTGCTCTTGCTTCTGTCATGGTGTTTCATTGTGCCACAAGCGGTTTAGCCATGCTGGTCACATGGCCCGGAAAGCTGTCTGCAGACTAATGCCAGTTCCCTTGGCCTGAAAGCGAGATGAGTGTCACAACCCCATAGTTGCCTTTGACTGGACTTAACCGTCCAGGGGTCC
Organism: Podarcis tiliguerta; assembly: GCF_965153285.1. NCBI lineage: Eukaryota > Metazoa > Chordata > Lepidosauria > Squamata > Lacertidae > Podarcis > Podarcis tiliguerta. The sequence goes on along the minus strand of NC_139536.1, from coordinate 7,670,593 downwards.
TTTACCTTTTTCACCTTACTAATACATTTATTTATACCCCTCCTTTCTCCCAGACAGGGACTCAAGGCTGCTCATAGATAAAATAAGAACAGTTAAAAGCATAAGGAGAAGACCAAATCATTACAAAAACAATTAAACATTAATATAATTAATACTGGTCTGAGAAAGGTCCCCCAGCCCTGACAGAAGACTTTAAAGCTGGGCTGAAAACCCTCTGACATTCTCTTTCTTCTTTGCTTGCACAGGATTGTGTACTGACATTCGGAAGGCGAAGGATTGCAAAAAGGCCCACGGTAAATGCAGGAATGCCATGTGCTTGCATGACCCCTGGCAGCGGATTGGGAAGTGCGACTTCAAACGTTTTTGCTGTGTCAAGTAAGCTCGAATGCCCAAGAGACAACAGGAGCATATTGGCAGTCAATGCATTTAAAAATGCGGGGTTGGGGTGGGGGAGAGGTGTGTGCTTATTTGTGATCTAAACTGACCCTTCCCTGCAAAATTTAGAGGTTTTGCATTTTGTGCAAGCTGCATTCCTGCGCAACTGCAGGAAGGGAGAGTGCAATTGTATTTGAATCCCGCTTGCGGGTTTCCCACAGGCATCTGGTTGGCTGCTGTAAGAGTCTAGATGGGTCACTGGCCTGATTCAACAGGGTCTTCTTATGATCTTAGTTCCCCACCCCCCAAAATCTGGCGATTTGTGTGTGACTGAGGATGATCTTGGCTGCCACCTATGAAACATTTATGATGGAGTGCTTAAAACCAACTGAAAGTATTGGGAAGAAGAAGAAGAGGAGGAGGAGGAGGAGTTTGGTTTTGATATCCCGCTTTATCACTACCCAAAGGAGTCTCAAAGCGGCTAACATTCTCCTTTCCCTTCCTCCCCCACAACAAACACTCTGTGAGGTGAGTGGGGCTGAGAGACTTCAAAGAAGTGTGACTGGCCCAAGGTCACCCAGCAGCTGCATGTGGAGGAGCAGAGACACAAACTTGGTTCACCAGATTACGAGTCTACCGCTCTTAACCACTACGCCACACTGGCTCACATTGGAAGACCACCTCTTCATTTCTGATCTGAGCAATATTTCGCAGTAGGGGCAGCCAAATCTTTTTTGGTCCCCTTAATATTTTTGGGGTAGTGGCTGCCCCCCCAATGTCCCATGAGTGTGGAGGTGAAGCTCAAAGCCCAGTGTGGTGTGGCCCCGTGGCCGGCTCCTTCTTTCCACCTTGTCCTGCCATGGAGGGGCAGGAGGGTCGAAGCAGCCTCCTTATGATGGCAGCACCAGGAGGACGTGGAGGAGGAGCCACGGGTCATTGAAGCTGCACTGCTGCTGGATATATCACTGCCCCTTGCTCCTCCCAACATCCTGACATCATGCCCTGGACATCAGGATGTCATTTGATGTCATGTGTGTGACGTTGTTCCTCCCAATCACCCTCGCAAGCTGGCACCTCAGGTTTGCACATATTAGTGGGAGACAGGGAGGGAAGGAAATTGACTAGTCAGGAGAAATGACACTAAGGATTTTAAATTAAGTACTACCAGCTTCATTGAGTAGGTGGTGGAGATCTTCCTGGCAGCAGTGGACATGTTGAGCAATTTCAGGTTCCCCCTGCCTGTTGGCTTTTCAGAAATGCTGAGCAGAACAACACACTGTTGGGATGCCAAATAAGAGGTCCAATAATGGAGCAGCAGTTCTGACTGCTGGATCCATGTATTGATGGGAGTTACCACATCTGGAAGGCCACTATGAGTTTATAGGGTTGAAGCCAATGTTACCCAATGCTCAGATTGGACCCCTTGAAAATAGAAGACGTTGCTCTTTTCTTTTAGCTGTTCTGAACCTTCCAACATTCAATTTCATTGGATGGACTTGAGTTCCAGTATTAGGAGGAAGTAGATGTTTCTCCATCTACTTTTATTCCAAACCCCTTAGTTGTATTTTCTCTAAACTAAAAAGCCCCTAATGTTGGAACCTTTCCTTATAGCGGAGGTGCACTATTGTCTTGAAAATTTGGGTTGCCTTTTTCATGCTGCATGCATGAGCACTTTTATAAGGGGGTAGGAATAAACAAATGATGAAGATATGTTGCACTGTAGTAATCTCTCCATGCCCAAACTGTTTAATCCTGGAGGAATCGTGTACTTGTCATAACCTGGACAAGTAATTTCAGTGGAAAGACAGTACTTATAAACATTTGATTATCTCCTGGAATCCATGCTCTTAATATCCTCTCAGTCACCTTCCATGTGGGGATGCCTCAGCAGAGTAAGCCTTGGGTTGATGGTAACAGAATTGTTTTCCCAAAACAGTGAACTCTCACAGTCTCTCTTGTCTTTGTAGGAAAACAACCAAGTAGCCTCCTGAATGATAACTTGCCGTGGATCATATCTCTTGCTTGAAATGTTTAAGATCTGCTTAAGCACTCTGGCCTCTGAGCAAATGTTGGCGGTGAGAGAAGATGGAGAAATCAATGCTCAAGGAATGCATTCTCTAAATATCCTCTAAAATAAAGCTGCTGTGCAATTTGTGTGTGTCTAAATGTCTGGGTGAAGGAAGCTTGTCTTAGTCCCTCTTGCATCCTTATTGGAATCGTTTTATTTTTACTTGGGTTGTAAATTGCTTCTGGACTTAGGAAGCTACCTTAGACTCTCATTCTTCCTGGTCACAGGGGAGCTGCCATGCAGTGAAAATTGCAGTGGGTTAAGAGCAGTTACTTTTTACCCAATATCTCCAATATATGTTGTCTGCAGAGCACTGAAGAGGTCTGGGTTTTGTTCCACGTGATTTTTTTTTAAAAAAACTTAACAGCTTAATTTAAGTTTTTAGAAAAATTCTACAAGGCACTGCTTTAGCATAATGAACTCAGGGCTCCTCAGAGCTCCTTGGATAGCAGTTTAGACAGCCTCATGTCATTTAGCCTATTAGAAATCTACCTCAGAGGACACACATGTTGTGGGAATACACAAGTTAACTATTGTTCTAAATTTTACTGTGAACCTGACATGTACTAATATATTTTCACCAAAGACTGGCTGCAAAAGGGGAAAAAAGTTTATGTCTAATGTGATATATTGCTGTACAGTGGTACCTCAGGTTACATTCGCCTCAGGTTACATACACTTCAGGTTACAGACTCTGCTAACCCAGAAATAGTACCTCAAGTTAAGAACTTTGCTTCAGGATGAGAACAGAAATCATGTTCTGGTGGCGCGGCGGCAGCAGGAGGCCCCATTAGCTAAAGTGGTGTTTCAGGTTAAGAACAGTTTCAGGTTAAGAATGGACCTCCAGAATGAATTACCGTATATTTTGCTCTATAAGACACACTTTTCCCCTCCTAAAAAGTAAGGGAAAATGTGTGTGCGTCTTATGGAGCGAATGCAGGCTGTGCGGCAGAAAAGCAAGAGGCTATCCCAGAAGCCAGATCCCTCTTGCTGTTCTGGTTCTGGGATTCAGAATATATATTTTTTCCTTCTTGTTTTCCTCCTCCAAAAACTAGGTGCATCTTATCGTCTGGTGCGTCTTATAGAGCAAAAAATACTGTAAGTACTTAACCCAAGGTACCACTGTAATTCTTTTAGTAAAATCGCTCACTAGCTTTTGTTGACCAATCCAGATTTTTCCAATCTTAAGTTTGGTTCTCCATATTTCCACATCATTCTGAATTTTTTTTATTTAATAATTATTCATGTCCCCCCACCCCCATAATGTACACATTTCCCCAGGCAATTTGCACTGTCCTGCTCAAAGTGAACCCCACTAATATAATGCATTTTTTAGTTATTTTAACAACAACAACAATATTTATACATGGCCCATCTGGCTGGGTTTCCCCAGCCACTCTAGGTGGTTTCCAACAAAGTATTAAAAATACATTAAAACATCAGTCATTAAAAACCTCCCTAAACAGGGCTGCCTTCAGATTTCTTCTAAAAGTGAGATAGTTGTTTATTTCCTTGACATCTGATGGGAGGGTGTTCCACAGGGTGGGTGCCACTACTGAGAAGCCCCTCTGCCTTGTTCTCTGTGTACATTTTTATGCACACTTTACCCAAACACATGCAAATTTTTTGCACACATAACTTAGTTGGAAAACTGCATTTCAAAATTCAGAGGAGTTAAAATTGCAAATGCTAGCTGTGTTTTGGTTGGCCCAAATAGTGTTTCAGAATCTTCGGATTAGATAGGTTCACCATTAAATGCAAATGGAATAAAATTTCTCCCTCATCCCTTGAATAGAATCAAAGGATTAAGAAATGTTCCAGGGCATTCAAGCCAATAATTACTTTAGTAATGAGACTGAGTTTTCATTTTGTACACTGTGAACTCAGTAGGTCTTTGAATGATAGCAAGTGCACTGTACTCTGTGCGATCAGGGATAAAATATACAGTAACCATTCTTCTTATCTTCTTCCATCATAAAAAGCTACCCCTGCCCGTACAAGCCAGTCGTGTCCGACTCTAGGGTTGTGCGCCCATCTCACTTAAGAGGCCGAGGGCCAGCGCTGTCCAGAGACACTTCCGGGTCACGTGGCCAGCGTGACGAAGCTGCTCCGGCGAACCAGCACCAGCGCAGCACACGGAAACGTCGTTTATCTTCCCGCTATAAAGCGGCACCTATTTATCTACTTGCACTTAAGGGTGCTTTCAAACTGCTAGGTGGGCAGAAGCTGGGACCGAAAGACAGGAGCTCACCCCGCCGTGAGGATTCGAACCGCCGACCATGTGATCGGCAAGCCCTAGGCGCCGAGGTTCTACCCACAGCGCCACCCGCGTCCCTTTTTCTTCCATCATACCTTTCATCTAAGAAGCTGAAGGGGGTACATGCACTTCTCTCCCTCCCTATTTTTGCTCACAAGAACCCTGCGAGGTATGTTTTGCTGAGAGATGGCAACTGACCCAAGATAATCCTGTTGCATAACATAGGCACTCCTTTTCACATTTCCTGCAGGGACAGAGGCTACACAGCAATATTGGTGGTGGAGTCAGAAGCACATTGCCTGTGACCTCTGTGAAGGTATCTTCAGAGATGGTTCAAGACCTTGATTACACTTTCTCTACTTCTGAATTTTATAAGGATCAAGTCAAAATATAAACATCATCATTTTTGCAAAATCTGCCCCCATGTTTGTTGTTGTTTAGTCGTTGAGTCGTGTCTGACTCTTTGTGACCCCATGGACCAGAGCACGCCAGGCACTCCTGTCTTCCCCTGCCTCCCCCAGTTTAGTCAAACTCATGCTGGTAGCTTTGAGAACACTGTCCAACCATCTCGTCCTCTGTCGTCCCCTTCTCCTTGTGCCCTCCATCTTTCCCAACATCAGGGTCTTTTCCAAGGAGTCTTCTCTTCTCATGAGGTGGCCAAAGTATTGGAGCCTCAGCTTCAGGATCTGTCCTTCCAGTGAACACTCCAGGCTGATTTCCTTAAGAATGGAGAGGTTTGATCTTCTTGCAGTCCATGGGATTCTCAAGAGTCTCCTCCAGCACTATAATTCAAAAGCATCAATTCTCCGGCGATCAGCCTTCTTTATGGTCCCCATGTTTAGGTAGGCCTAACCAAGCTGGTGCATTTAGAAATAGGGTCAACAGTGGGTAACGACTTAGCTAGTGTTCCCCGCCTTTCTAAAACAAGGAAAGTTGCAAAAGCCTTACCTTAGGAATGCCCCATGACCATTCATAAAAGGTCTTGGAGGGCCCCGTTCTTATTTTGTTCTGATTCCTCCCCTCCTCTTGTTGGGAGGGATATAACCAGGGCTTTTTTCTAGTCCAAACTCGCTGGAACTCAAGCACCTCTCACGTGGGCGCCATTGCCATTATAAAAGAACAAGGGAGGCATTCATGGTGAGTTCCAGCACCTCTTTTTCTAGAAAAATAGCACTCAGTCAAAAAAACATCTGCTTTGTATGCATGTAGGACACCACAACTTCTATTGATGGCATCTCCAGGTAGGAGAAACCCTGGAAAGTCGCTTCCAGCTGGTTACACAATACTGAGCTAGATGGATGAATGGTATGGTAAGGCAGCTTCCTACATCACTAACACTCTTCTCTAATGATTGTATTATTCCTTTTCTTTCATTGGTTTCTTTGGGGGAAAGGTTGGCTCGGAATTGAGTAGTACTTTGGGAAGCAAAACAACGAAACCTCAACTGAGATGCATGGAAACAATAAATGGTTTTTGGCGTGAGCTGGTGGAAGCTCATTAACCACAACCAGAAAGACAGGTAAGAAGTAAAGATACTCCCATGTCGAAGAAAAGACAGAGACACAGCTTTCTGGGGTTATAGGAAAGAGCCATTCCCAGTCACACCTGGAAATGCCTGGGGTTGAACCTGGTCTGATGCTCTGTATTGGCAGAGCAGTTGCCATAACGGCTTTCCCAGTTTGGGGGAAACAAGGCTTCAGCAGTCATAGTTTATGAAAGGGAAGGAGACTGGCTGAGCCTTGCTCATGCATTTCCATTTGCAGAGCAACTCACAACAGTATTTTCCAAGCACAATGTGTGTGAGGGGGTGGGGGAAGAGTTCTCCCACAGGAAGGAATGTTAATCACTCTCATAGTTGGTAATATTTAAATCAGCTGATCTACCTGCTTCATTAGAACTGGAAGTGCACATTGGCATTCATATCTTATATTCTCTTTTTCTCTCAGCATTGAGGTGCCATGAGGAACTCTTACCTTGCTCCAATACTTCTTTTGGGGAGTCTCTTTCTTGCTTCAGGTAAGTCATACACAGACATACAGTGGTACCTTGGGTTAAGAACTTAATTCGTTCTGGAGGTCGATTCTGAACATGAAACTGTTCTTAACCTGAGGTACCACTTTAGCTAATGCTGCCACCGCGCTGCCAGAGCATGATTTCTGTTCTCACCCTGAAGCAAAGTTCTTAACCCGAGGTAGTATTTCTGGGTTAGCGGAGTCTGTAACCTGAAGCATCTGTAACCTGAAGCGTCTGTAACCTGAGGTACCACTATACAAGCTTCATAAACAATAAGTATGATAGGGATAAAGAACTGGAGACTAGTGGTGCTGGCGAGGCTAATCTCATGTCTCAAGGATTCCCTTCTCAATCCCATCATAGAACCGAACCCCTCTCCCTTGCTATGCACCTCTTATTTTGTTCTCCTGTCCTTTATGAAAGCAAAGACACAGTCCCCGGTTCAAGACTCATTGCCTGTTGGGAGGGCTATATGAAAGTATGGCTGCTCACCCTATGGAAAAGAAGGTAAGAGAAGTCTTTTTGCCTGGGACTTGGTTCAGGAGTGAGCCTGTGGGTGCGGTAAGTTGTATTCCTTCTTCATGGAGACAAAATTCTGCTTAAAATTAGCTGCAGACCAGGAGTTTAGGACGCTGTGGAGAAATTCTCCGGCACAACAGATTCAGCATCACCCAGGAGCAAGAGTTCCACTTTGCTTTACTTCTCTTCCCATGTCAGCAATTGCTTGTAGGATGCTGGTGATGTTCAATATCATTTATTTTGCACTGGGGGTGGTGGTATTGTTTAATCATAAGGCGTGGGCTTTAGGTACGGACACATATTTAAAACAGGAGATTCTGTGAACTGAATTGGCAGCTTTTTACTCATGCAAGCCATAGACAATTTTTACCATTGAAATTATCTGAAGCAACATGAAGGTGTGATTCACCTTGTTTGTTCTGCATTGTCCTTTTTGCACACACTAATACCATCATTCCCATTGTCCGCCAAAGATTGTGTGCTTGTGTGAACCAGCCCCAAGTGGAATATTTGAGTCGGCACTACTGAACTTATTTACAAGTGAAAATCAGGACTTTACTGACAAACCTTTAACTGGATTTCTTCTCGTGGTAGCATATATGATCATCAAGAGCTTCTGGAAAGTTCTTAAAAGGGCTACTTTAATTTTTTTTATATATTTTTTTGTATTGATGAGTATGGCATACAGCCCTCACGGAAAAGCTCACACACATTATGATTGGCAAGATGAATAAAACACAAGGACACTTTTGCTGAAGGGTAGTGAAAGTCTACTGTCTTTATAAATATGCCACCAAGTGGAAGACATGTGGATTTCATGATAACCAAATGACAGTAGTAGTTTTCTATTTCCTATTTATAGAAATCTTTGCCATTATTCTGCGGGAACTATTATTATCGCAAGGGTGAAGTTATCTCCAGAGTATGGAGTTGTAGTTTTTTTGTTTGTTGATAACAAGTTGGATTATGTAGCACAACTGCGGAATGACAATATTTTATATATATATATATATATATATATATATATATATATATATATAATATTTTATTAAGATTTTTTTAAAAAAAAGTAGAAAAAACAACAAAAAAGGAAAAAATACAAAAAATAAAAAGCAATTAAAAACAATTCAATCTTTCAAAACATGTCTTACATTTGCTTGTTTCTCGGACCTCCCCACACCTCCCCTCTTTGTATTCCAATTCAGTTTGTTTGTTCAGCAAATCCTTTCCCTCTTTACCTTTGTCTTAATCTTGATCTTAATATATTTTAAATTTAACTTTCCATCTGTTAACATCCCATTTTTACATATTCTTTCATAACATTATTGCTAAAAACCCCTTAACCTCAATCCAACATCATTCTATCATTCATTAATTTTGCAATGTTTCTGTAGATAATCTTTAAATTTCTTCCAGTCTTCTTCCACCAGCTCTTCTCCCTGGTCTCGGATTCTGCCGGTCATTTCTGCTAATTCCATATAGTCCATCACCTTTATCAGTGGAATGACAATAAAATGTTAGCCCCCGCCCCCCAGAAAAAAAGGAGAGTGAAATTGTTGAGTTCTACTTATTAACGTATGCTTGAAGTAGCCCTGATTAGTTACGCAAAAAGGCTTAATTTTAACTTGTTTTCTCTTTTCTTTTGCTGTTCCACAGGACTCACAATTGATAGGAACCTAATAAAGAAGGAATGCATTTGGACAAGGAATTATGTTGGAAGCAATCTGAGAGGTTTATATTGCTGCTATGAAACAGGTGAATATTACCGAACTTGCTTTTTTGTTAGATTGCAAGTGTGGTTAAAATCCTGCTAATGTTTTCATCTGCTTATAATGGTCTCCTAAAATTATTATAAATTTTCCTCATTCTTTTCTGAAGTTCTTGTCCTCTTTGTTTCTGAGCTTCCCATTTAATTTTGCCATTTGAGCCTAGTCCATCAACTTTGTTTGCCATTCTTCCTTGGTTGGAATTGTTTCTCTCTTCTATCTCTGAGCTAGCAACATCTGTGCGGCTGTTGTCACGTACATAAAAATTATTTGCTGGTCCCTTGAAATCTTGGTACCTGTTGTTGTTCAGTCGTTTAGTCATGCCTGACCCTTCATGACCCCATGGACCAGAGCACGCCAGGCACTCCTGTCTTCCACTGACTCCCGCAGTTTGGTCAAACTCATGTTAGTAGCTTCGAGAACACTGTCCAACCATCTCGTCCTCTGTCATCCCCTTCTCCTTGTGCCCTCCATCTTTCCCAACATCAGGGTCTTTTCCAGGGAGTCTTCTCTTCTCATGAGGTGACCAAAGTATTGGAGCCTCAGCTTCAGGATTTGTCCTTCCAGTGAGCACTCAGGGCTCATTTCCTTCAGAATGGATAGGTTTGTTCTTCTTGCAGTCCATGGGACTCTCAAGACTCTCCTCCAGCACCATAATTCAAAAGTATCAATTCTTTGGCGATCAGCCTTCCTTATGGTCCAGCTCTCACTTCCATACGTCACTACTGGGAAAACCATTGGTTTAACTATACAGACCTTTGTTGGCAAGGTGATGTCTCTGCTTTTTAAGATGCTGTCTAGGTTTGTCATTGCTTTTCTCCCAAGAAGCAGGCGTCTTTTAATTTTGTGACTGCTGTCACCGTCTGCAGTAATCATGGAGCCCAAGAAAGTAAAATCTCTCACTGCCTCCATTTCTTCCCCTTTTATTTGCCAGGAGATGATGGGACTAGTGGCCATTATCTTAGTTTTTTTGATGTTAAGCTTCAGATCATATTTTGCACTCTCCTCTTTCACCCTCATTAAAAGGTTCTTTAATTCCTCCTCACATTCGGCCACTAAGAGAGAGAAGAGGGGAAGAGAGAGAGAGAGAGAGAGAGAGAGAGACAGGGAGGAGATTTGGGTTTTACTTATAATGTATGCTTCAAGTAGACCTAATCAGGTATACAAAATGGCTTTAAAATAAATAAATTCATTTTGCTGTTCCACAGGACCCAAAACTCAGGCCAACTCTGTATGCAATCATTATGGTTGCCACTCCATAAAGATGGTGTGTTTTTGGACAAGGGAGTATGTCCGAAGCAATTTGCCAGGTGTATATTGCTGCAGAAAAGTGTAAGTCCAAATATTGTGGAAAACTCCATAAGATCAGAAGCCTAACAATGCAGTCCATGATGATGATGATGATGATGATGATGATGATGATGATGCTTCTACCTGTATTCTACTGACCATAATTTGAAGCTCTGTTCAGGTCTCCAAACTAAATGCATGCAAGTTTTCTATGCAGACAGTGATCTAGGTTGCAGGAATGGAATGTGTGACCTCACTATTCTTTTCACACATTTGCTTCAAAGGCCTGAAGAAGACTAAATACCGTATTTTTCGCACCATAGGACGCAGTTTTTCCGTCTTAAAAACTAAAGGGAAAAGTCTGTGCGTCCTCTGGAGCGAATGCAGGGGGGGAGGCAGGCAGAAAAAGCCCCCAAGAGCCACACACAAGCTTCGTGTGGCTCTTGCGGGCTTTTCCCCAGGAGGGAGAAGGGACTGACACGGCCAGTCCGTCCCTTCTCCCTCCTCTAGAAAAGCCTTGCGCAATCTGTCCAGCCGCGGGGAGGCTGCGCAAGGCTAAAGAGGAAGCCCGGGCAGCGAGCGCAATCCATCCCCTCGCTGTGCGGGCTTCCTCCTTAGCCTTGCACGCCTCTCTAGCCATGGGAGGCTGAGCAAGGCTAAAGAGGAAGCCCGGGCAGCGAGCGCGATCCATCCCCTCGCTGCGCGCGCTTCCTCCTTAGCCTTACGTGCCTCTCCACTCGTGGGAGGCTGAGCAAAGCTAAAGAGGAAGCCCGGCAGCAAGCGCGATCCATCCCCTCACTGCGCGCGCTTCCTCCTTAGCCTTGCGCACCTCTCCAGCCACGGGAGGCTGAGCAAGGCTAAAGAAGCCAACTTTTAAAAAATCTTTCTATCTTTCTCCTTTCTCCACCCCCTTCTTTTCCTCTGGATCAGTGTTTTTATCTAGATTAATGTTTTAGTTTGGAGGGGGGGAATATTATAAAAAAGGAACCTTTGCAGCTTTTATTTTAGTATACAATAAAAACAGATTACGGTAAACAAAACAGAAGAGAAGGAACTAGCATAGAAGAAGAAGAGAAAAGGGAAAGAGGGAGGATACAAAGCCATTTACCAGAGGTAGATCTTAACCCTTGCCTCACCTGGGAGCTTCTCTGGGCAGGAATTTCCTCAGCTTAAGTGGGGTGAGGGAAGAGTGGCAGGTAGGGGGGTACCTACCTAGACAGTGAAGCCACATGTCTCTCCAATGAAAATTGGGAGTGGGCATTGTGTAAAGTGGCCGTGGATCTCCAGCCGCAGAAGTGTAGGACTGTATAGAGTTGGGAGGGCCACCCAAGGGTCATCTAGCCCAGCCCCCTCACAATGTAAGAATCACAGCTAAAGAACGCCAGGCAGATGGTCCCCCAACCGCTGCTTAAAAGCCTCCAGTGGTGGAGACCCCGAACAACATCCGAGGTCACAGAATTGCAGAGTTGGAAGGGAACCCCAGGAGTCATCTAGTCCAGCCCCGGTGGACAGCGTGCACGATCCATCCCGTTGCGCAAGGCTAAAGATGCTGCTTAAGGCTAAAGAGGAAGCCAAGGCAGTGAGTGGGATGGATCGCGCTCGCTGCCTTGTCTTCTTCTTTAGCTGCGCTGGAAAGGTTTAGCTCCTGGCTGGAGAGGTTGAGCGGCTATGGATCCCGCTCGCTGTCTTGGCTTCCTTGCTCTTTGGGGCTGGGGGGGGGGGACCCAGGCTTCCCCCGCAGCCCCGAGAAGCTCTGGGAGAAGCAGACAGGCTGCACGCAGCCTGTCCCTTGGTCTTTGGGGCTGGGGGGGGGCAATAATATTTTTTCCCTTGATTTTCCCCTCTAAAAACTAGGTGCGTCCTGTGGTCCGGTGCGTCCAATAGAGCGAAAAATACGGTAATTTTGGAGAGGCTATCATTTCCTCTTTTGGGTTGATATAATTATTAGCAAATCTTTGGGGTTAGAGCCAATAATTTCTCTCTCTCTCTCTCTCTCTCTCTCTCTCTCTCTTTCTTTCTTTCTTTCCATCCATCATCTATATCATCTCTCTCTCTCTCTCATCTCTCATCTATCTATCTATCATCTATCTATCTATCTCATCTCTCATCTATCTATCTATCTATCTATCTCTATCTATCATCTATCTATCTAATAATAATCCAGAGTTATATGTTACACCTAAGGTCTGTTTCTCAGGTGTCAAAGGTCAGGATAAAGAGGTGCATCTTTAGCTTGGGTCACATGTTTATTTTCCATTTCAGAATGGAAATAGTATAACCTCCTCATCCAATGTCTCCTTGGTCAATACGTCCTCAGCTGGAACCTCCTCGGCCAAAACTTCCCCAGCCAATACCTCCTCCCATAGTAGACTCTCATCCTGTGAAAACAATTACAGAGTTACCATGGCCATATTATGAGTTTTTGTTAACTCCGCTTTCATGTTTTAAAACATTAAAACAACTTGCATGTTTTCATGTGGGAGTGGGTGAATGTTCAAGGATTCAGAAGCAAGCCCATTTGCCAGGGTCCCAATTCCACATGCACTAAGCTGACTTTGCAACATTAAAGGAAACGTTCATAAAGGGGCTTCTAAGCATGTTCAGAAGAGTGCACTTAGAAACTTCCACATCATCCAGAACCCTGGTAATGCTGGGTTCCTGACTACATGGAGGTTTCTAGCTGTTAATAATCTGAAACGCCATTCAAACTATGAAAGTCTGCTTTGTGGGCTGGGATACTATGGTCTGGCTTTTATGTGCAAACCCTCTGCACTCTTCACACATTCTCTCTGAGAACCAAAAAACTCTTGACATTCAGACGGACAATTTTGCAATTGCGTGGTCTTCTGTTGTTCCACATGATATTTTACAGGAAATATCTTGGGTTCCACCTTTAATAGCTCTACAGATATCAGTAGTGCCTCTTGCAATGTTCTGGTATTATTATTTTACTTACTTAGAATTTCAAAAGAAATTTAAAGTTCACTCCACATTGTTACTCACAGGCCCTCCAAGTGTCCTTATTTTCCTGGGATGTCCCTGATTTAGAGAAGCTACACCGGTTTCTTTTTTTATTATATATATATAATTTTTATTTATTTTCCATTTAATATTATGCATTCACACCCCCATTATCCACTTTACTGCCCTCGACTTCCTTCCCTCCTGCCTTATGACTTTTGAAATTAACCTTTATGTCATTGCAATTTATACATTTTCCAATTCTAATTACACTCATTACAGAATGGCTCAAAATTTAAATAATCAGAAGCAGAAGCCACAGAAGCCGCAGCTGAAGCCGCAGCCGCAGCCGAAGAAGAAGAAGATGCACAATCATAAGACTATATAATAAAACTGTAATTAGAAACAGAAATGGCTATGAAATTATGGACATGGAATGTTAATGGACTAAATAATAAAGTTAAAAGAAATAAAAATTGAACAAATTTTATTGAAGAGAAAATTGAACATTATTTGTTTACAAGAAACATGTGGCAAGGAAGCACAGAAAAAAATTAATTAACAAAAAAATAGGAAATGAATTTATATTTTGAGATAAAAGTAAAAAAAGAGGTGTGGTTTTGTGTATTAGAGATAGATATGAAGCATGGCAGATCTTCAAGGATGAAGAGGGAAGGCAAAAAATTAATAATAGTTGGAATTTATGCACCAAATGGCTCAAAGCCTGAATTTAATAAATCATTGAACAAGAAACTTTTAGATTATATGGATAAAAAAAATATCATAATGGGGGACTTAAATGGGGTGGTTTCATTGGAAATGGACAGATCCAAAAGAAAAGCAGAATCTAAGGAGGAGAAACTACCTAAGACTTTCTTCTCTTTGGTAGAAAGCTGCAATCTAATAGACATTTGGAGATTAAGACACCCATTGGACAAGCAATTCCTGTTCTTCTCAGAGCCTAATCAATCTGCTGGAAGGACAGACTACTTTTGGATATCCAGCAAATTAGCAATAAGGATTACAAAAGTAGAAATTCAACCAAAAACTTTATTGGAGCATGATTCATTTTTATTTTTTTTTAATTAAGAGGAATAGATAAATCAACTTTTCGATGGAGATTGAATGGTAGATTGAATGGTAGATCAGGAAATAAATGAAAAGGCACAAAAAACCTTAAAAGACTATTTCAAAATTAATCTGAATGAAGAGACAAAAATTAGTACTATATGGGATGCAAGCAAAGGTGAAATGAGAGGTTTTTCCATACAGCAAAATAGTTTTAAGAAAAATAAGAGAAAAGAAGAAATCATAATTATTAAATCATATTATGGAAAATGAAAAGATATTAATCAGTAAACCTAGTGCTACAAAAGGTAAACAAAATATTAAGATGTTACAAACACAATTCTCAATGATTATAAATCAGGAGATTGAATGGAAAATACAGAGGATGAGACAGAAAAAAATTGAATTAGAGAATAAACCAGGAAAATTGTTAGCATGGCAATTAAAGAAAAGACAGTGCCAAAACACAATTAATAAGATTAAAAGCAAAGACAAGTTAATTGAAAATCTGAAAGAGATTAGAAAGAATTTTTAAAATTTCTATAGACAATTATATAAAGCTGGAAAAGAAAACGTATTTTGAATCGAAGAATAATTTAAAAAAGAAAATGTGTGAAAAAATTCTGAAAGAGAAAAAAGACTGACTGAATGAACCAATAACACTAGAAGAGATACAAACAGCAATTAAAGGCTTAAAAATTGGAAAGGCACCAGGACCTGATGGATTTACTGCAAAATGTTATTAAAAATTAAGTCAAATCATGCTGTTACCGTTGAAAGAGGTCATGAATAACCTTTTAGAAAAGGGAGATATCCCAGGGACATGGAAAGAGGCATTTATTAACATTGATCCCAAAACAGGATATAGATTTACTTCAGGACAAAAAATACAGGCGAATCTCGCTATTAAATAATGATTACAAAATGTTTG
Source organism: Podarcis tiliguerta (assembly GCF_965153285.1). Classification (NCBI taxonomy): domain Eukaryota; kingdom Metazoa; phylum Chordata; class Lepidosauria; order Squamata; family Lacertidae; genus Podarcis; species Podarcis tiliguerta. Next base: position 7,655,345 of record NC_139536.1, on the reverse strand, counting down.
CAAGTATACTAGCAAACAGACTAAAAAGAGTGTTAAAGGATATGATACATGAGGACCAAGCTGGCTTTCTTCCTGGTCAACAGATGAAAGATAATGTAACAAATATACTGGATATAATAGAATATCTGACTAGCAGGAATGACAAGCAAGCATTAATATTTATAGATGCCGAGAAGCTGTTTGACAATATTTATTGGGAATTTATTATAGCAAACCTGGAATTAATGGAAATGGGACAGTTTTTTATAAAAAGGGATCAAAGCAATCTATTCAGATCAAAAAGCTAGATTTATTGTAAATGGTGTGTTAACTGATAATTTTGAAATTACGAAGGGCACCAGAGAAGGTTGTCTGTTATTGCCATTATTGTTCATTACAGTCCTGGAAGTCCTTCTAAGAGATATGAGAAAAACTGATAATATTAAAGGAATTTGTGTCAGTCAAAAAATATATAAATTGAAAGCCTTTGCGGATAATTCAGTTATAACAGTAGAGGACCCATTAACCAGTGCAATGGAAGCACTAGAAAGAATAGAAGAATTTGGACAGGTGACAGATTTTAAATTAAATAAAAAGAAAAAGAAACTTCTAGTTAAAAATATGGACCAACATTTAAAGGACGAACTGCAACAAAAATAGGTATTGAAGTGGTAAAAAAGTTAAATATTTAGGAGTCTAGTTAACACCAAAAATATATGTATTTGTTTAAAGATAACTACACACCTATATGGAATGGTATCAAAAGAGACTTAGAAGTGTGGGGAAGAATGAAGCTATCCCTGTGGGGTAGGATTTCAGTGATCAAAATGAATGTGTTACCCAAAATGCTATTTTTATTTCGAACAAGCCCAATTATAAATGGTGTAGCTAATTTCAAAGGGTGGCAAAAAGTAATTACAAAATTTATCTGGCACGGGAAAAAACCAAGAATAAAATTTAAATTACTTACAGCTGTTAAAGAAAGAGGAGGTTTCTCCCTGCCAGATTTGAAATTGTACTATGAAGCTTCTTGCCTGTGCTGGTTAAGGGAGTGAATATTGTTAAAAAATACAGATCTATTAGATCTGGAACGATTTGACAATAGGTTTGGATGGCATGCATATTTATGGTATGAGAAGGTAAAAGTCCATAAAGATTTTCTGAACGACATAATTCGAAAATCAGTCTATGGGGTGTGGAATAGATATAAGAATTTATTACAACATAAACACCATGGTAGCTGTCACCGTTAGAGGCAACAACAATTTTATCCTAAATTCATTCTCAATTGCATAATTCACCTCCTCTTCCTGCAGGTTTAGCCATCCTGCTAATTCCACAATCAACATGGTCTTAATGAACTCTCCTGCAACTTCCAGTACTGCTCTAAATCTCAAATTAAGTTCTTTTTGCCTCACTTCCATTATCGCTAAAGAATCTCAGGTCTCCTCTTGTAAATTGGCCAATTCTGCAACTTCTGCTTTAACCTTCTCGCCATCTTTTCTCATCTCTTTCACTTCTTTTTGTGTTTTTCTAATGGCATCATCCAGAGCTTGCATTTTTATCTTAACATCTTGTACAGTTTTCCCTAATTCCAATGATTTAGTTGACAGTTCTCTAATTTGTCCCATCAAATCTGCCACTGATTGGTCAATTTTCTTTTTCATAGCTGTTAGTTTACTCTCTATATTTTTCCACTATCTTTTATGTCCCTTTTTATCTCAGCAAACATTTCCAAAATTTTACTAGATTCTGGGTCTTGCCTTGAAGCTCTCCTTTCCCCTGGTGTTGTTCCAACCCCTCCCCTTTTTGTTGCCATTTTGCTATTTTTTATAAACTTATATTTATTTCAAGTCTTAGGCACTTTTAAGATCCTAATTTCTGAATTGCAGTTTTTGAAACTGCCAATAGATGTCGCCCACTCTATAAAAGCAGAGAGGGACATGAAAAACAACAACCCACAAACTAAAGAGAACTGCAATTTCCTTCTTAGCTACTAGATGGTATCAGTGGTCAAATTACTTCTTCACCTTCCCTTGTTTTATATGCAACCGCTTGCTTATTTGCCAACCAAGTAAGTTCTCAAGACAAAAGCCGTTACAATTTTTAATTTTTCACTCTCCACTTTTAGTTTCTTTGTTAGGCGGCCTTCAGGATGTAGGATGAAAATAAAGAAAAAAAACAAGAAGTTTTTTTCCCAAAAAGTCAAAATGAAGTCTCTTTGGCTGCTTCTATATGTGCCTAATGCACAAAAAAGAAAGAAAGAAAGAAAAGGAAAAGAAACGGGGGGGGGGGGGGAGCAAAACTTTCCACTGATTTAAAAAACAAACATTGAGAGGACAATTGACAATTCACACACAATACGAAATCTACTTTCAATTTCTTTGTTAAACTGACTTCAGGGCATAGAAAAACAAAAGCTCCAGCTCAATACAAAATCTCTTTGGCCGCTTCTTTATTTGCCTAATGCACCGGAAAAAAGAAGGGGGGACAGAAACACCCACCAATATAAAGGGCAAACAAAGGGGGGGAGGTGGTAGGAAAAATTGAATATATCCAAGATAGCCCAGACAAAGTCACAGTCTACCAATTGCTTCAACCTAATCCGATTGAATCATAGAATCATAGAATCATAGAGTTGGAAGAGACCACAAGGGCCACCGAGTCCAACCCCCTGCCAAGCAGGAAACACCATCAGAGCACTCCTGTCAAGCCTCTGCTTAAAGACCTACAAAGAAGGAGACTCCACCACACTCCTTGGTAGCAAATTCCACTGTCGAACAGCTCTCACTGTCAGGAAGTTCTTCCTAATGTTTAGGTGGAATCTTCTTTCTTGTAGTTTGGATCCATTGCTCCGTGTCCGCTTCTCTGGAGCAGCAGAAAACAACCTTTCTCCCTCCTCTATGTGACATCCTTTTATATATTTGAACATGGCTATCATATCACCCCTTAACCTCCTCTTCTCCAGGCTAAACATGCCCAGCTCCCTTAGCCGTTCCTCATAAGTCATCGTTTCCAGGCCTTTGACCATTTTGGTTGCCCTCCTCTGGACACGTTCCAGTTTGTCAGTGTCCTTCTTGAACTGTGGTGCCCAGAACTGGACACAGTACTCCAGGTGAGGTCTGATGATTGATCAAAGGACTTTAAGATGCAAATTGGAAAAAGCTCTCTAATCGTGGTGCAGCCTCCCCATGGATGGAAGAGAAGCTGTCCCAGTTTCTGATTTGATTCCAGAATGTCCCACTTTTCTTTAGGATGTCCCTATTTTCATCAGAGAAATGTTGGAGGGTATTGAGTTATTGTGATCCAGCAGCAAGCAGCTATGACTCTCTGCAGCTTGTTTCTTTCCTTCTCCCCGCTTGCATCACACCAAACTAGCTACACAAAGCTTCTGCCTACAATATCTTCCAACTCTGTATTCAAATCCCCTGGCTTTTATCTGCAGAGCGAGATAGGGCTATCACCCTTAGAAGGAAACCAGCTTTAACATTCAACCCTTAATTGAATCCTAACATTTGCTTGATCTGGAATCTAGGGTGTCTTGCACCCCCAGACTCATAAGGGCAGCCAGAGCCTGTATTTCCCAGCTCAATCACTGAGAGCATTGAGAGCAGTGCTCTTAGTTGTCCTCCATGTTACCGAGGTCTGACTGGCTTCAAATAAAAGTATTTAGTGTCACCAGTCCTGTTCTGTGGAACACTTCTGAGGGTAGATTTTGCAGGCATCCTTGCTATTGACTTTCAGGCATCTCCTGAGAAGCTTTTTATGTCAACAAGCCTCTGCAACTCTTTAATTTTTCTTAATTGGCCATAATCACCTTCAATGATCATGTCACATTGTTATTAATTGTCTTTTGTTTCATTGTGCACATATTTTATGAGATGGTGGCATATAAATACTTCTATAAACAAATGCATTTCCAAGAAACTCCACAAAATTCTGCAATAAACTGTCAGAACATTTCAATCACCCTGCAAGTACCTACAACAATTAATCGTTTGAGCTAAATTGCTGAGACCATAAAGTCCAAACACAAGAGGAGGGGAGAGACCTAAATGTAATTGAGCTTCTCTTTGATTTAAAATGTCTGAGACCATAAAATCCTAAAATGAAAAATGAGACAGAAATGTAATTTCAGATCATTTCTAATTTAAGTGTTGCCTGTAGCTACTCAACCAATCCAGACAGACCCTGTTACTCTCCAGTTCAGTTCCCCTTCTTATATCCTTCCATCATAATAAAGCTGTATGACCTTTTTCTGTGACATGGTTTATGATAATGTGACAAACTTACTGGCTTTTCTGTACGGTTCCTGGATGTGCTTCTCTAACACAGCAGCCAATGACACCCACATCCAATTTGAGGCCATGGCATCCCTGTGGGAGTTGTTATCATTCATGGTTCTGAAACAATCCTCCAACTCAGTTAGTCTACGCTTTCCTTGATGAGATAAAATAAACTTTTCCCACCCCCTTAAAAAGGGGAGTTAAAAGTAGATCAATAACAAGCTCTATTCATATAATCCAATGGAATAAAATGGCCACATAATCCACACGTTAAACCAAGGGTGGTGAAACTTTTTCAGTCCAAGGACTACATTTCCTCGGAAACCAACTTTCTGTTGGCAACCAACTTTTCAGGGGACACCTGCTAGTAGTGTTTGAGAACAGAAGCAAAAATGGGTGTAGCAGGGGATGTTGATTTAGTATCATATTATTTATTCCCATCTAGATAAGCTAAAAGCATTATCATAATTTTAGAACACGTTTTAGCCAGGCAAAAGCACTACGGTAAAGGTAAAGGACCCCTGGATGGTAAAGTCCAGTCAAAGGCGACTACGGGATTGTGGTGCTCATCTTGCTTTCAGGCTGAGGGATCCAGAATTTGTCCACAGAAAGCTTTCTGGGTCATGTGGCCAGCATGACTAATCCACTTCTGGCACAATGGGATACTGTGAGGGAAACCAGAGCACACAGAAGCACCTTTTACCTTCCCGGCACAGTGGTACCTATTTATCTACTTGCACTGGTGTGCTTTCGAACTGCTAGGTGTCTAAACAACTCATTTATCAGTCACAAGGCTGTGGCTATGGAAGAAACCTCCATCAGGTTATATATGTGTGTAAATAAACCATAAACCATAAAGACACCACAGTCTCTGCTATGCCTCATTTCCCAGAAGGAAACATGGGCCTGGAACTCCCTGGAAAACTGAACTGCTCTGAGATCAGAGGTGGTGTGTAAAATTATCCCGGATATAAGTTGTCCAGGGCTTTGTATAGCAACACACAAGCTTTGAAGCTAGCCTAGTAGCATATAGGCAGGCGGTGCAGATTGTCACATGCTGTTGGCTGTCTGCCCCCACCAGCAGTCCAGCTGCTACATTCTGCAATTAAGCATCTCACGATGCTGTTCTATTGAGTTCTGTGGGACTCAGCCTCCAAAGTTTTGGCAGCTTGCTTGTGAATCAGTCCCACTCAATGCAAAGGTGTTTGCTTTGGAATATATGTTTAGGGCTGTGTTATTAGGCAGCAATTCTAGAAACACTTACCTGGGAGAAGGTATTTGGGAGTTCCACATACCCCTACATGCATCTCCATGCATGTTTATTATTCATTCATTTAGCAAGATATATAAACTGCTCAAAGAGCTTTAAGTGGTGTCCATAAGGGAATTATTATTGACTGAAGGTGAAAAATAAGAGTGTGTGTCTCACTTTAGCTTCTTGTTCCCTCCTCTCTTTTAAGATACAACATCCTGCCATGAAGATCTTGTCTATTCTTTCTGTGGTTTTCATCCTGTCATTTCTGGTTGCTCCAGGTAAGTTGTATTTAAACTTGCAAAGGGATTCTTTTGTGGCAAGGCAGGTGACTCCACAATGAACTGAAGAGATTTGAGGTTCCTACTGTTCTTCCCACCTGGAAACTATTTTTAAACTGACCTCTAACATCTCTGAAAAATCAGGAAAATTCTGCATGGATCCATGACCTTTTGTACCTTGCCCTGGTGAATATTCCAAATACTATGTAGATTAAATTGCTTGTGAGATGACAGCACAGTTAAATTTAGCAGTTAACAAATAGAGTATTTTTCTCTCTGTCTGTCTGTTTTTTTTAAGTAGTCAGAGTGAGAGTGAGAATGAGAGTGAGAGAAGGAGAGACCAGTAGTCCAGAACTCCAAGATCTGGGGTGAAATTTGCAAGTATCCCTATTTCTGACCAACTCTTTCTTTCTATACAGGATTCACACACATAGAAAGTGGCTTAGTCATGCTGGCCACATGACCCAGAAGCTGTCTGCGGACAAACGCTGGCTCCCTCGGCCCATAGAGCGAGATGAGCGCTGCAACCCCAGAGTCGGTCACAATTGGACCTAATGGTCAGGGGTACCTTTACCTTTACCTTTAATACTATATTATATGTAACAGCTCCACCCCTTGATCATTCTGGTTGCCATTTTCCAAACATTTCCCACCTCTACAATACCCTTTTTGAGGTGAAGAACACTGTATTCCAATTGTGGTCTCACTATAGATTTGTATGCCAGCATTATGCTATTGGTGGTTTCCTTTTCAGACCCTTTCCTAATGATCCCTGGCATGGAAATCTCTCTCTGCCCAGCTTCCATACAGCTTCACTGAGCTACAAACTGGGTAACCAACTTCCCACTTCCTCCCACAATTTCCATTAAATGGGCAAGCCTACCTTTCAAGTATTAAATCCCAGCTTTGCACCTGCAACTGCCCCCTCATATATATATTGGGAGAAGTAAAGTATCCCCATGTGGGAGAATCCCTGCACCTATTGTTGGCAGGTTTCGTCCCCTCAGAAACCATTTCTGGCAGAAAATTAGAGACTTTGCCTTCTCCTCCTTGGTTAATCTCCACAACTACCCTGTGAGGTCAGTTAGGATGAGAGACAGTGACAGGCCCAAGATCACCCAGGGAGTTTGATGGCCAAGAGAGGCCATCAATCCTTGTCACCCAGGTCCCAGTCCAATTCTCGAACCACTACATGAAACCGGCATTTATTTATTTATTATTTATTTATTTATCTATCTATTTACATCTTTAGTAACAGGATGGTGGAAAATGCTGCAGCAATGGAGGAAACTAACAGTGACCACAAGGGAGAGGAGGACTCTGTAAGGGCTTAGTGATGAATCTCATTCTTATTCTTGTCTCAGAAGAAAGTGTCCAGAGCTTCAGGAAATCATAGTGGTCCTTTCATCTGTAACTGACAGATGGAAACAGACATTAGAGAGCTCAACAAAACCCAGGGAACTATGGTAGGAATGGTCTGGAGGTGGAGATGACTGTGTTCCTTTAACATTTCCTTCCTTGTCTGAGTCCAAGGTAATGGCTACTGTGAAAGGAGTTCAGCTCTCTCTTTGTACCTGAAGCAATGACTGTGGTGAGAATACACCTGTCAGGAGGCTGTCTGTGGCTTCTGGCTGGTTGCCCAGGAAATTAGAAAGACAAGGAAAAGTTTCTTACTGTCCTTTTTTATTTCAATCTTTACAGAGAGGCTATAGAACCCAGGCTCTTGCATAATGCCATTGTCCCAAGTGAATCTCCACCCCGTCTCTCCCACTTCCTCATTCATCATTCTCATCATCTCTCCTATGGGTGCTGCTACATGCAATCTGCCTTTGAGCTTTTTGCTCTCCTACTTTTAAGGCTTGCCAGGTTCTGGGAAATGGAGGGTCTGGAATGCTTTCTAGTGACAACGTGTCAGCCAGGTGTTGCTCTGGCTCTCCCATGATTTCCCAACTTTCCCCCTCACCTTCCTCTGAGCTGCGACCTCCCTCAAACCCCTGTTGTAAATCTATACTGTCTTCCTCTTCCTCCTCCCTGGAAGGGTCAGGCTGGGGAGGCACTCTCCACCATTCCTCCTCTGCCCAGTCCCTGACAAGAAGTAGTAGTAGAAGAAGAAGAGTTTGGATTTGATATCCCTCTTTATCACTACCCTAAGGAGTCTCAAAGCAGCTAACATTCTCCTTTCCCTTCCTCCCCCACAACAAACACTCTGTGAGGTGAGCGAGGCTGAGAGACTTCAGAGAAGTGTGACTAGCCCAAGGTCACTCCACTGCATGTGGAGGAGCGGAGACGCGAACCCGGTTCACCAGATTACGAGTTCACTGCTCTTAACCACTACACCGCACTGGCTCCCGTGTGAACATATATGACCACCACTGTTGGCTTATAAAGATTCGGATCGCCAATGTTTTTGTGTGGCTGCAGCATGTCCTCAAAGTATCTTGGTTGTTGGGATGGGGAACAGAAATGGGGTGGTGTGATCGTGTGTAGGTAGTGAGAGAAAGTAAAAAATGCATTCACTGTTCCGCCCACTTTTGCCTTTGGCATCACCCAATACTGGTTTGTCTCCCTAGGATGGTTGCCCAGAAGGGAAGGTTGGTTTTGGACTGAGGAAGCTTCCCCAGCCCTGACCTAATGGTCAGGCCAGCTCTAGATGATTACCCCCCCCCCACACACACAGATACATCATTTTGGAGAAATGAGGGAGCGAAAGATCACTTCCCTGCAAAAAAAGAAAGGGCTAACATTTGCATGGTGCTCTCTGCCTCCGGAGATTGAAGGCAGCTAGAGGGAAATATCTTTATGCAAACTTCACATAGGTAGTGAAGGGTCTAGGAATTATTCTGATCACCCAGTATTTTCCCCCCCAAGGGCGATGTTTTCACTCTATACATGGTAAACAGAAAAGGGATGATAAAGGTAAATGGACCCCTGACCATTAGGTCCAGTCATGGCCGACTCTGGGGTTGCGGCGCTCATCTCACTTTATTGGCAGAGGGAGCTTCCGGGTCATGTGGCCAGCATAACTAAGCCGCTTCTGGCAAACCAGAGCAGCGCATGGAAATGCCATTTACCTTCCTGCCAGAGTGGTACCTATTTATCTACTTGCACTTTGACATGCTTTCAAACTGCTAGGTTGGCAGGAGCAGGGACCGAACAATGGGAGCTCACCCCATCGTGGGGATTTGAACCACCGACCTTCTGATTGGCAAGCCCTAGGCTCTGTGGTCTAACCCACAGCGCCACCCATGTCCCTGAAAAGGGATGAAGCAGGGGCAAATAATAGGGTGGGTGGGTGTGCATTTGATCCCAAGAATTCCCTAGCCTTGTTTCAAGTGAAAAACATCATTGCTGAATCTAGTTTAAGTGTTTCAGAGCCATCATCTTTCTGCTTCACCAGTTTGCAAGCAGCCTTAGCAAAGCATTCAAGTCAAGGGACAAACTTCCTTATTTCATTACATACTCTTTGCAGCAGTAAGTGTCCAGTAAACAGTGGCCGATCTTTTTGCCATAGGGCTGACAAGGCAAATGTCTGCATATCCCCCGAGCGACCATACACTCTGTGTCACCATGAAGATACCTGGTGAATCCTGCACAACCAGAAGAGGACAATAACTGATCAGTCTGAAAAAGAAAGAGGCACTTCAAACAGGAACTAGTTATAGAATCATAGAATTGTAGAGTTGGAAAGGATCCCAAGGGTCATCTAGTCCAACCCCCTACAATGCAGGAATCTCAGCTGAAGCATCCCTGACAGATAGCCATCCAACCTCTGCTTAGAAACCTCCAAGGAAGGAGAGTCCACATCCTCTCGAGGGGGTCTGTTGAACTGTCGAACAGTTCTTCACGATGTTTAGTGGGAAGCTCCTTTCTTATAACTTGAAGCTGCTGGTTCAAGTCCTACCCTCCAGAGCAAGAAAAAAGCTTGTTTCCTCTTCCATCATTTCCCTAGTCCATCATTTCTCTAGCAAACTTGCAGAGGATTTCATTCTCTTCTCCCCTAGCCTGCCTGGGGAATAAAGGGTGGAAAAGTAAATGTTCTCCTCAACTGGGCCTCTCTGTTCAAGTTCTTTATGTTTCTGGCTACCTGTATTGGATTTAATTTATAGTCCAATATGACTCCCCTCACAAAGCTACAAACATGAATCTGACCAAACTGCGGGTGGCAGTGGAAGACAGGAGTGCCTGGCGTGCTCTGGTCCATGGGGTCACAAAGAGTCGGACACGACTGAACGACTAAACAACAACAACAACATGACTCCCCTCAGCTCCAGAAAGCACAATCAATGGTGAGGGGTGATGAGAGCCACAGCTCAGCAACTTTTGGTTCCCCACACCTGCTGTAGAGCACAGTCTGATGGATGCCACTATTAAACAAAACAAATATTTTATTGACTCTACTCCCTATCACATGGGGTTATTGTCTGTTCCTTTGCACACCATGGAGAATGCTCAGAAATATCCAGCAGCCTGTAAATCATATCAACAGTACAGGATCTATGACATCTTTAAAGGTAAAGGTAAAGGGACCCCTGACCATTAGGTCCAGTCGTGACCGACTCTGGGGTTGCGGCGCTCATCTCACTTTACTGGCTGAGGGAGCCGGCGTACAGCTCCCGGGTCATGTGGCCAACATGACTAAGTTGCTTCTGACGAACCAGAGCAGCACACGGAAACACCATTTAGCTTCCCGCTGGAGCGGTCCCTATTTATCTACTTGCACTTGGATGTGCTTTCGAACTGCAAGGTTGGCAGGAGCAGGGACCGAGCAACGGGAGCTCACCCCATCACGGGGATTCAAACCGCCGACCTTCTGATCGGCAAGTCCTAGGCTCTGTGGTATAACCCACAGCACCACCCGCGTCCCATGACATCTTTACTTTCCCACAAACATCATTTTAATTTGTTTCCATTAAGTTTCCACATGGCCTACCTGGAGTAACCCAGAAAGCAATGTATACGTTGCAACACTGGAGCCATTTCCAGGGGCCCTTGGGGGCCCAAGCACCCACCAAATTTTCCCTGTGGGTTCCCAGCTGCCGGCTGCTGCTGCCATCCACTGCCTTCCCTCTGGCTATCCAGCACCACAGTGGTGACTGGGCCTCTGCCACAGGGCCTATGTTGGAGCACACTCTGGCCACAGATGTACTTCTGGGTTACGCCTGTGTCCGCGCTGGACCTTGGTGGAAGCCTCAAAGCTGAGCCTTAGACGGGTCCAAGGCCTCTGTCACAACGTGACACCATGACACTTGGAGGCAGCAATGCTTCTGAATAGCAGTTGCTGAAACTGCTATTCAGGAGGGGAGATTGTTCTTGTGCTCAAATCTTGCGTGTGAACTTCCCCCAGGCATCAGGTTGGCCACTGTGAGAACAGGATGCTGGACTTGATGGGCCATCGGCCTCATCCAGTAGAGCTCCTCTTAGGTGCAACAGGCTTTTGTGGTGCTCCAGAAGCCCCCCCACAAAACCTGTTTGATCACCCATAAGTATGTGATGATCATGGAAATGAATGTCTACTTATTTGCCATTATCTCTGCAAAGCTTCTGTCCCAAGTGCCCATACAGAAGGAGCATTATGTTCCGAACTGTGTAACTCAATTAAGCCCCCACCCCAAGACTGTATGATACCATACTTACATCACTGAAACAAAATGCTTCCTTTTTAGATTTTGCATTGCTTCTCTAAAGTTTGGACCTGGGTGGTGACATGTGAAGGCCAAATTAGGTAGCCTTGGATGCAACCACATCAGACATGATTGTGCAGGTTCAACATGTCCATGAACTCATGGATGGAATTAAATGTGGGTGTAATGGTTCTAGGGGTTGCTCGTGCATAAGCCGGTGCAAACACCTGGCTGGGTTGCCTGAGTGAACCTTTTCTGTCCGGACAGCCACTCACCCATGGCTGTCTCAATCGCTGGCAGAATCCGTCAGTGGGCGTTTCTTAAACTTCTTCCAGCAAAGAAGCTCTTTGACGCCTAGTCTCCTCCTACTCTATCTGCGCGAAAGCCTTCTGCGCAAGGAGGATGTAGGCAGCGGAGGACCTCTACTCTCCCTGCTGGTCCCCGGCAAGGAGTCATGGGACCGCCTCGCCGCTTCCCCCATCTGCCCCCCTTCTCCACTGGTGCTACGCTGATTCTCTTCCCCAGAAGATGGGCTGCCTCTCCCAATCCCGGGACGCTCTCCGGAATCCCTCTGGATTTTGCTCTCTCCCTCCGATACTGATGGCAGTTCCCTGACAGTGGGCAACTGAGCAACTTGGTGAATACTGATGGGCAGGTGGTTTTAACTCAATGGAATAGCAGAGACCTGAAGTTTGCAGTAAAGGATTTAGTTAATAGATGTGTGGAGATCAACTGGGATGATATGTCTATCATCAAGTGTACAGAGTTTGGAACAATGGCAGGACAATTGAATTGCCAAATTGTGTTTGTGGACACTAACCCAGATTATCATATTCCTTCTCTAACCAAGAAATAACTGATTGGAGCGGATCTAAGCGATGCCTCAGTTCTGCTAAAAGAATCGTCTCCTGACCAGCTGAACTTCTTGCCAGCAAAAGAATGAGAAGATAATTGGACTCTGTCTGCTTTAGTACTCTTTGCTCAATAAAAGCATTGCAGTCATCTAAACAATTGATCGTGTTTCTCTTTGAGTTAAAAGGAGGTGGGAGGAGAATGCATTATTCTTCAAGACACAGTTTATAACCAAACTTTATAATGGCAGGTGCCCCCATTTCAAAGGCACAATACAGCTATGCATATCCACATTCATGCATGAGAATGAAGATTGGATTAATCGCAGGGGGACTTTGCATCTAATCCAGCTATTTAGGCCCCCATTCAGCAAGGGAGCGGGTAGTGCTGTGGTCTAAACCACCAAGTTTCTTGGACTTGCCAATCGGAAGGTCGGCAGTTTGAATCCGTGCAACGGGGTGAGCTCCCGTTGCTCTGTCCCAGCTTCTGGAGTTTAAAAACACACCAGTGCAAATAGATAAATAGGTACCACTGTGGCGGGCAGGTAAATGGTGTTTCTGTGCACTCTGGCACTCTTCACGGTGTTCTGTTGCGCCAGAAGCCGTTTAGTCATGCTGGCCACATGACCCAGAAAGCTCCCTGTGGACAAAAAAAGGCTCCCTTAGCCTGAAAGCAAGCTGAGCGCCAAAACCCCATATTCGCCTCTCACTGGACTTAACCGCACCGGGGGGGGGGGGGGCTTTACTAGGTGTGGCTGCGCCTTCTGTTGAGTGGATTATATTTTCTACATAGGTACAAGAAACATTTGGATACCTTAAACCATACAAAAGTGAATAAAGCGTCCCAAACTTCCAGGTTTCGTGCTCGCGCATGAGCAGATGGTCAAAATGAAATCACCCGCGCACGTGCGGAAGTGGCGAAACACGCATGCGCAGAAGCGGCAAAACGTGCATACGCAGAAGCGGCAAAATGCAACCCGAGCACGCGCAGATGCTCTGTCGCATCTTATGTTATGTTAAGGATGCGAACAGGGCTCCAGAACGGATCCCGTTCGCGTCCCGAGGTACCACTGTATTATACCTCCAATTAAATGAAATTCAATGGCTTTTCAGCATTATTCAGTTCACTCCATGAATAATATAAAGGATGGGGAAGAGTCAGCTCTAAGTTTCCACCGTAAACCTTTGGCAATATAGAGCTTCCCTCAATTTTTCTGTTTTTTACACACACAGTTCTATTTAATGTCATATTCCATATCTGTAATCCAAATTCTTCCCTCCTCACCTGTAGAAATATAATTCTGAAGTAATATTCAAAGGGAGGGTTGGCAAATCATAAATGTAGAGAAGAAAACTTTCTATAAACAAACCATAGGCTCCCCTCTCCCCACACCGTCTTTTGCACCGAATGAAGTCTTTTCTCAAGTTCAAACCTTAATGACCATACCGCATGGCTCAGCTTCAGTGACTGGCTCCTCCAAAGCCGTTGACCTCCTCCAGACAGCCCACTGAATCCCGAAGATTTCATCAGGTTAATGCACTGTTCGGTATTTCCTTGCTTTGGTACAATGTGTCTTCTTGAGTGGTTGCAGTCATGGACCACAATACCCAAAGCAGGAAATAATATATAGACAGAAAATTTCAAAACAATAAGTGCTATAGAACCACTGAGCTATGAGTGCACATCATGCTTAACGACATGAATTTTACTTTCTGATCTTTGAATATTATGGCTTTCTGGAGAATAATGTGCAACATATACGGTAATTAACTTTTTTGGGTTCCTCTTGGTGAATAGATTTTGTCATCATGTCTTTCATGCCAGTTCATCCATGCAGAGGGCTTACGTGTCAGTATATTATGAATCCCTATAAATTGTTGGGCATTCTGAAGACACAGAACTCTCACCAGAGCATTCTGCTTCACTAATCTGCTCTTGCTGCTCAACTTCGGATTATATAAGTGATGTGGTCCATGTCTACTACTGCTCAAGGAGACACAGTATACAGTACCAAATCAAGGAAGTGCTGATCAGTGCATTAACATTCAGCATTCTGTGGGCTGTAAATTCAATTTCAGACCCTTTGCTTGGCAACTGAGTGGAATAATTAGGGAGGCTGCTGTCATATACAGGCCCACATGCCCTGGGTGCAGAAGTTCACTACTGAGGCAGAATATTTTGATTAATGTTCTGTGTCTTCTGGAAGGCTGAATGCTGATCTATTGACTCAACTCACAGAGTGTTGTGGGGGAGGAAGGGAAAGGAGAATGTTAGCCGCTTTGAGACTCCTTAAAGGGAGTGAAAGGCGGGATATCAAATCCAAAGGTGGGATATCAAATCTTCTTCTTCTCTTCTTCTCCATGAGGCAGGCTGAGGTAGGTGCCTCAGGTGGCCTAATTCTTGGGGCCCCTCTGTGGGCACCTCCACAGTTGCCTCCTGTGCCAATGGAGAAGCGAGCACAAATGGCTGAGGAGGCTTCTGGTTTCCATAGAGATCTCATGGGAGCCCCTTGAGATCTCACTGGCTTATGGAAGCCACAACTGCACAACCCAGGTTACCTAGGCTTTGGTGGGGACAGACAGCATGGGAAGCCATCTTCCCTTTTCGCCTCAGGTGGTGAAACAGTATGGGCCGCCCCTGTACATAGACATAGACAGTAGTACCTCAGGTTAAATACACTTCAGGTTACAGATGATTCAGGTTACAGACTCCGCTAGCCCAGAAATAGTACTGTGGGTTAAGAACTTTGCTTCAGGATGAGAACAGAAATCGCGCAGTGGCAGCGGGAGGCTCCATTAGCTAAAGTGGTACTTCAGGTTAAGAACAGTTTCAGGTTAAGAACGGACCTCCAGAACGAATTGAGTATTTAACCCGAGGTACCACTGTATTATAAATTCCTGTAACATTAGATTAAAAGTTATTACAAATATCTTGGGCTGCCATTATGTAATGCTTATATTGAACCTGGGACGTTGAACCTTAAAGAGAGAAGTTTGTTCATTAGAAATCCACACCCCAATGCTCTGGCCCTGAGCTATGGCCCTTCCTTATTATGTGTGGTAAAATGAGGGGCTCTATTGGAGCCTCTCCCTCCGGTAACAGAAGAGTTCGGCAACAGCCCTTCTCTCAACGACTCATATCTGCTCATATGCGCACGCAAACAGCAGAGTAAACGAAAGCTTGGCTGCGGAAGTATGTAGTATCACTAATTTTATTGTTTTACATCAAATCAAACAAAATTAATGCAAATCATAGTAAAGAAAATAACAACATTGTGAGGAGAAGCTCACACAAACATCCTGTCTGTCCAGGAGACAGAACAAAGAGCCCAAAAACAAAAGCACATAGTATGGAAGTGTTGGGATGCAGCCAAGGAAACGGGGGCAATTTGCAAGCCCCCAGCTGGTGCCAGCCCACCGGCCACTGTGCCAGGTGATCTCCAATCCTTGGTTCAGTGTCAGTGACCCCAGCTTTAGAAGCTGGAGCATGCTCTAATCAGCAGAGTAAACTCTATGCAACAGAAGTGGCAGGGAGAGGCTGTGATGAGCATATTTACAAGCAATTTATTCAGCATACAGTAAAGGGACCCCTGACCATTAGGTCCAGTCGTGACCCACTCTGGGGTTGCGGCGCTTATCTCACTTTATTGGCCGAGGGAGCCGGCGTACAGCTTCCGGGTCATGTGGCAAGCATGACTAAGCTGCTTCTGGAGAACCAGAGCAGCGCACGGAAATGCCGTTTACCTTCCTGCCGGAGCAGCACCTATTTATCTACTTGCACTTTGACAAGCTTTCGAACTGCTAGGTTGGCAGGAGTAGGGACCAAACAATGGGAGCTCACCCCGTTGTGGGGATTCGAACCGCCGACCTTCTGATTGGCAAGTCCTAGGCTCTGTGGTTTAACCCACAGCGCCACCCGCGTCCCATGACATCTTTACACTCCCACAAACATTATTTTAGTTTGTTTCCATTAAGTTTCCACATGGCCTACCTGGAGCAACCATGAGTGCTATAAACAGCATCAAGGAGAAGGCACAAAAAATCTTCATGGCAAAGTGCTGACTCTGGTATCACTATGAGAAAAGAGACAGCAATGGCATGAAGGGGTTAATACAACCTGGCTGATTGTAAGCATGCTGGGCTTTGAGCTAAGTTATAGACCAGGATAGCAAGCCTGTGGCTGGATTGCAACTCCTATCAGCCCTGACCATTGTAGTGGATATAGATAATAAGTCTTTTCCAGGAATACCTGGAGTTGCTTCAAACCTTAAATCAATAAATCCATACATAAATGTATCTTAATCCCTGGCAGATGTTTATATATAGTTAACTTCCATCAGAATTCTAGACTTACACCATTAAAGGACTCTTATCCCTACAACATTGATGGAGTTGTTAAGAACATCTATCAGTTCCAAACTAACAAGGACATGGAGAAAAAGATGTTTAAAGATAAAATATGATTCTACAGGTACTTACCAAGATGTTTGAACACTATGTCACCTTCCAGCCCAGATGGCTTGCTTATATTCTTTGTCTTCACTTATATTCACATGTCCAATTAGACACATCCTACACTTTCAGGACAGATTGATCACCTTAGGTTAATAAATTGGGGATTTAACTTTGTGGAGGGATGGAGAGGTAATGTTTATCCATGTTCCTGGACCAGCTTGTACCCATGTCCTTCCTGCTCTTCTGCTCGATGTTCAGTTTATTCAAATAAAGGAACATCCCTGATTTTGTCCTGTGTACACAAGGTACCAAGAGTGAGAGGGGAAATGAAACAATTGCTACCACTTGCATGCCAAGCCCCCTGCCCTGTTGATTAAAAAGCACACAGACACGAGTATTTAGGATTATGGGCTAAAACAGGCCACAACTTTATTGGTTACAGATGTGAGTAGTTTGGCTTAGGCATTGGGTGAAACCAGGCTATATATTGACTCCCGCCCGTCTGCAGGGAGTCAAACTAAGGGTAAAATACCAGAAGGGGAAACCCTATGACTTACATCAAATAGGGGCACCCCAAGGGGTTCCCACTGGGGTCATGGCATGGCCCTAGCTTAGAAACAGTACAACCCAATGGCACAGGGAAATAAAAAGGGAAGAAGCAACAGGCATCAGAGAGCAGAGTAACTGATTATACAGGACAAAGAAAACCCAGACCAGGCAGCCACAAGCAGCAAGTAAGGATCAGTGGATCACCCAAGCCAGGTCACTGTGAGGGCATGGATGCCCAGCTACGACACTGCCCACTGTGAAAGGTGAATGGTCTTGTCCCCACCTACACATGTCAGGCACTATAAAGCTTCTACAGAAGGTTTATATGTGTCCTTAATACTTGTTTCCTGCCTTATTGTGAATCCCCCTTACTAGAAAATACTAGTCCAACATCCTGTTTTCACAGTGGACAACCAGATGCCCATGGGAAGCCCACAACTCAGACTTTAGCACAGCAGCACTATCCCCCCCTTGTGGTTTCCAGGCATATACTGACTCTGATAATGGAGACAGAGTATAGCCATCATGATTAGTAGCTACTGACATCCATATACCTTCATGAGATTGTCTAATTCAATACGAGCTGAAGAAATTAACAGACTGAAGAACGGGGCTCCAGCTAACAAAATGATTTACAATAGGGAGGTTCTCCACTTAGGCAGGAAGAACCATTGTACATTGAAACCATAGTGTCATTCTTGTGGCTCTTACGATCAGACAGTTGCAACCCCTCTCTTATACAGTGGTACCTCGGGTTACATATGCTTCAGGTTACAGACTTCACTAACCCAGATATAGTACCTAGGGTTAAGAACTTTGCTCCAAGATGAGAACAGAAATCGTGCTCCAGCGGCACGGCGGCAGCAGGAGGCCTCATTAGCTAAAGTGGTACCTCAGGTTAAGAACACTTTCACGTTAAGAACAGACCTCCGGAACGAATTAAGTTCTTAACCGGAGGTACCACTGTATAGTTAAACAATTTTTATAGCACTTAACTACAATCTTCTTAGCTGTTTAGTCTGTCCCACTCAACAGCCTTTTTGCACCAGCAGTGCTTTGCACCAAATGGAGATCTGTGATAGATAGCATGCTTGGCATGGATTTTCAGTTGTCAGTTTAATGTACTGTACAGAATTTCCTCTCTTTTGCCCACTGTGTCTTATTAAGCAGCAACACACCAACAGTTCTGGTTGTCATGCTAACTGCACCAGGATTGTTAGAATGCAGGGCTTACGTGTCCTTGTATCACCAAGCAGGGAAAGAGCAGTGCAGTCTTTCATAACACAGAGTACCTTCACAGTACTCTGCCTCAGTTTTGTCCAGCTGCTGTCCAGCTTGATCTCCTGGTCAGGCTTCAGCCATGAAGAAGGCCTGATTTTAACTGTCGTTATTTCACGGGTGCTTTTGTGTTCTGCGGATAAGGCATGCATCGAAAATTGAAAAATTCATTTTAAAATGATATAACTATAGCATGCTAAGAAGAAGTTGGAGGCCATTTAGAAGAGAGATGTCAATGTGTCATCTATGCATCCTCTAAAGTGATGCCACCTAGCTTTTTGCAGTCTTGCAAAATATAACAACAACAACAATAAGTGATAAAACATTAAAAGCTTTCAGGTATTTTCTACCTGATAGTTGTTTATTTCCTTGACATCTGATGGAGGGGCGTTCCATAGGGTGGGCGCCTCTACCGAGAAGGCTCTCTGCCTGGTTCCCCATAGCATCACTTCTCGCAGTGAAGGAACCACCAGAAGGCTGCGGAAACCCAGCCAGATCACTCCTGGCCGAGTAAGTTTGTCTTCCATAAACACAGTTTTAACAATGAGTCCATAAATGACTGTGGAGGCCAATTCTGGATTCACCCGTCCTTCCACAGTAGGGACATTGGTTTCCGAGTGGGAGTTGATCATGGTGTGGATCTGCCAAGCGTGCCTTCCTCTTAGCATGTTTTTCCCTTGTGTCCTGAGTTCGACTGTCTTCAAAGCCCATGACACCTTTGGTAAAGGCTGTTCTCCAATTGGAGCACTTGCAGACCAGTGTTTCCCAATTGTTGGTGTTTATTCTACATTTTTAAAGATTTGCCTTGAGAGAGTCTTTGATCCTCTTTTGTTGACCACCAGCATTACACTTTCCATTTTTAAGTTTGGAATAGAGTAGTTGGCTTGGAAGACGATAACCAGGCATTCAAACAACATGACCAGTACAATGAAGTTGACGTTGAAGAATAATTGCTTCAACACTGGTGATCTTTGCTACTTCTAGTACCCTGGTATTAGTTCGCCTGTCTTCCCAAGTGATGTGTAAAAATTTTCGGAGACACCATTGATGGAATCTTTCGAGGAGTCGGAGATGGCTTTTATAAGTGGTCCATGTTTCACATGCATAAAGTTAGTAGTACGATAGCTCTGTAAACAAGCATTTTGGTTTCCCTGCGAATATTGACCCATTGATCCCAGCCTTTCATAGGATGAATCAATCATTAATTTACAGAGCTATACTAAAGCTCTCCAGAAGTCAGAGGCAGAACCAAATGTTCCAGGAAATATTGCAAATTGGTACAATCATATCTGTGTTCAAAGGAGCATAACCAAATGAATAATAAAAAAGCCAACATAAGAAGTTATTCCAGATTCGAAGGTGAGCTTTCACTGCTTCTTTGTAAGGAGGTAAGTTAAATCAAGTCTCTTCAGGCTTTGTCAGCAGCTTGGACTTTTGATGGTATATTCGGAACTTGTATTGTAAAGAATTACAGATCAGAATACAAATTATCTGTATGAGGACCTGTACGTAAATGCATTGTAACAGGCACAGTTGTGTGGGTGGTATTCAGTGCTAGTCCTACTCAGGAGTAGACCCATTGTAGTCAATGGGCATGACTAACTTAGGTTTGTTAACATAAACAAGTCTACTTTGGGTAGCATTTAGCTGAATACAACCCTCAATATTTTATGACAAAAATATGTGTAGATTTATCTCAATGCACACATTTCTAAACAGATGTTATCATAAAATATGCATTTTGCTTCATTTATTGAGCAAAATACAAATCATGTATGTATGTATGTATGTATGTATGTATGTAACCAACATAGTTTGTACATCACTTAATCATAAAACCCCCTCTAAGTAGTTAAAATTATTGAAACTAGAGTTAAAACAAGTTAAGCTTTCTCTCTATGTAAAATAAGCAGTTAAATAAATGTACATATTGAAATAAATGTCAATGTGATACATATTAGGCTGGAGTATATTAATTTGGACAGTTCATTTAAAAATATGGTTCAAAACAAATTAATGTCCCTTTCCAAGAAACAATGAGCAACTGCTATTGCTGTTTTTCCTTTTGTTCCCCCTGTGAACAATGCCATGGCCTTTGGCTAGTGCAATAAAGTTTATGAATGAATGAACAAAAATATATATAAGAGTTTAGAAAATTGTTTGAGATTGCAATCCTCTTCCGATTTACAGTGGTACCTCGCAAGACGAATGCCTCGGAAGACGAAAAACTCACAAGACGAAAGAGTTTTTCGTTTTCTGAGTTGCTTCGCAAGATGGATTTCCCTATGGGCTTGCTTCGCAAGACGAAAACGTCTTGCGCCTTTTTTTAAAAACCGCCAATGCATTCCTATGGGAAACCGTCAATACACATTGGTGCTTCGCAAGACGAAAAAATTCACAAGACGAAAAAACTCGCAGAACGAATTAATTTCGTCTTGCGAGGCACCAATGTATTTGGGTGTAAGGCTTGCTGGACACATTGGAAATTTTATCCAGTGTAGATAATGAGAGAATTGCTCTAAGTCAACACTGGTCTGCCTACATTGGCAAACTTCTAAAAAGAAATTTCCATTGTTTTGATGGAAAGGTTGTGCCTCTTCAGATCTAACTTTAATACTAAACATACACACACCCAAACATCATATGCATGCATACAAACATGCAATTTCCATGGAGTTCAACGGAACTTGCTCTCAAGTGTTTGGCATGACAGCTGTGAATTGTTTGGATCTGTACTAGTTTGTGATTTACATGTCTTGGAGCCATATTCAATTAACTCAACACGCTAGCAGAAGCCAAATTCCTGCTAGAGCTATGGGTCTTCCCCACCACTCTTCACCCCTTCTTGGGAGGGTTGGGAGAACCTCCAGAACAGCACATGGAGCTAGGAGAAGGGAGATTATTCAGTTGGGGAAGCAGAAAAGTGATGTTGTGTTGAATACAACTCTTGGTACCTTTTCTCTCTTTCAGTGACTTCGAGATATCGGGCAACTTTTGCCATGGAAAAAGCTCATGGCTTTCTTTTTGTTCTTCTCTGCTTGGGAGTCCTGAGAGAGTCAAGTAAGATCTGTTTAAAGATGACGGCAGAATGATGTGGGAGAAAACTCCCTTGGGAAGTTTAGTATGGAGGCTCAAACAAATTCCCAGTTAGTCAGACTGCTAATTCAGTCATGCATTCAAAGACAGATTCCAAGAGAGTCTATGAGATGAGAGGATATTCATTATGACACACACTATGGGGGGGGGGGGGATGTCATCTGGACCATTTCATCATATAGCCAAGCATTTCTGCTACTTTCTGTCACCCTAGCAGCTCACTGTCTCTTCCTCCAAGCAAAGACCTTAGAAACAGTTATTCAACACATGCTTTCTTTTGCTGTGCACAGAGGCCTCCTTGCATCTTATATGGAGCTATTCTTCTTTCCAGCATGCAGTGTTGGGCTCCTCCTAAAATTTGTTCTTACTAGTTTTGTTGTCTTGTGGTGGCCTTAGGATTTTGAGACTATCTACCTGCACCTTAGCTGTTTGTTTTTCCTTCATGCTCCACCTGTTGCCTTAATAAGACAGTGGTACCTCGGGTTACAGACGCTTCAGGTTACAGACTCCGCTACTGCAGAAATACAACCTTGAGTTAAGAACTTTACTTCAGGATGAGAACAGAAATCGTGCGCTGGTGGTGCAGCGGCAGCAGAACACCCCATTAGCTAAAGTGGTACCTCAGGTTAAGAACAGTTTCAGGTTAAGAATGGACCTCCGGAATGAATTAAATTCATAACCAGAGGTACCACTGTAATAATAATAATTTTTTATTTGTATTCCACCCTCCCCGGTTGAGTGGCTAACATCATAAAAACAACACAATATACATAAAAACAGACACCAATTAATTAAAATACATCTTAAAATTAATTCAGACAAGTTAAAATCTGGGCAGGTGGCAATTATCAGGTTGGAACTGAGAGTGGTTAATACTTGCCGGGAGCAATTGTTTCCACTGATCATACGAGGACCTGTGAGTGGGTTGGGGGTCTCCTTCGGGCTTGTTTTATACAATGGAAAGTAAGTCAAAATGCATCCTGCCCAAAGGCTTGGGGGAACAGCTCCAACTTGCAGGCCCTGCAGAAAGATGTCATATCCCACAGGGTCCTGGTCTCTTGTGGGAGAGTGTTCCACCAGGCTGGGGCCAGGGCCCAAAAGGCCCTGGCTCTAGACGAAGCCAGTCTAATTTCCCCGGGGCCCTGGATCTTCAAGGTGTTGTTGTTAGCAGAACATAAGGTCCTCTGTGGGGCTTACCAGAAGAGGTGGCCCCACAGGTACGAGGGTCCTAAGCCATAAAGGGCTTTAAAGGTTAAAACCAGCACCTTTAACCTGATTCTGTACTCCACCAGGAGCCAGTGCAGCTGGTATAGCACTGGGTGAATGTGGTCCCGTGGTGGGGATCCCGTAAGGAGTCTCGCTGCAGCATTCTGCAGCTGCTGGAGTTTCTGGGTCAGTTTCAAGGGCAGCCCCATGTAGAGTGAGCCTTGCAACAATCAACTATCTGCCACTGCTGAAAACAGAATGCTGAACCAGACTTCGTCTGATCCATGCTCTTATGAACTACTATTCACATATTTAAAGAGCCTGCCACATGACACCTGCCTCCCCTGAAAAAAAAAATCATGCAAGTTAGGTCTCATTCACAGCATATATTGAAAGAAACATGATACTGCTTTAAAATCATGACTTCCCCCAAAGAATTCTGGGAGCTGCATTACGTCAAATGAGTGGAGAGTTGCTAGGAGATCTCCTATTCCCCTCACAGAGCTACCATTGCAGTACAGCCTTAGCGAAGCCCCAAGAAACCGTAACTGATGAAAAAGTTTATTTTTATTCAAATATGACAACACAGAGGATTTGCGAACAACCAATATTGACCTAATTAGCAAAATCAAAATATAGCCTATGCAGAGAAGTTCTTTCAGGTGAGATTGGGTCCCTCCCTACTTTAGTTTACAGGTTCCACTTGTGGTCCTGCAAGAAAAGATCCAAACAAGTTCTTCCTCATTGGTATGGGAACTTCGAGTATGTGAAACTGATAAGCACACTGTGGTCACACTAGGTTGGCATTCACCCCAGTGTGTAGGAGTACATAGGAGTACAAAAAAGA
Organism: Podarcis tiliguerta; assembly: GCF_965153285.1. Classification (NCBI taxonomy): domain Eukaryota; kingdom Metazoa; phylum Chordata; class Lepidosauria; order Squamata; family Lacertidae; genus Podarcis; species Podarcis tiliguerta. Next base: position 7,631,644 of record NC_139536.1, on the reverse strand, counting down.
AAAAAAGGGACAAAAAGAAATTGATTTCAGGATTCATTTTTCTTGGGAGGTGTCATCTTCTGTACATCATGCTGGATACCCCTCACCTTGAAACGGTCCCACAAAATCCACTTAGAACCTAAAACCCAGACAGTGTTGGATGACAAAGAATGCCCTAAATCCAGTAATGCCACAGGTATATATACGAGAAGGGACGTGGGTGGCGCTGTGGTCTATACCTAGGCCTAGGGCTTGCCGATCAGAAGGTCAGCGGTTCGAATCCCTGTGACGGGGTGAGCTCCCATTGCTCGGTCCCTGCTCCTGTCCATCTAGCAGTTCGAAAGCACGTCAAAGTGCAAGTAAATAGGTACTGCTCTGGCGGGAAGGTAAACGGCGTTTCCGTGCGCTGCTCTGGTTTCACCAGATGCGGCTTAGTCATGCTGACCACATGACCTGGAAAAACTGTCAGTGGACAAACGTCGGCTCCCTCAGCCAGTAATGTGAGATGAGCGTGCAACCCCAGAGTCGTCTGCGACTGGACCTAACGGTGAGGGGTACCTTTACCTTTATATATACTAGAGCGGTTCATAAAAAACTTTTTTTGGGAAAATGCCTTCTCCAAAGGTCTTATCTTACCACACTAGGGATTATATAGCTATATCTGAAATTTCATGCATATCAGTTAATATCTTGACCCTCCTCCATGGAAATAGCTGTTTATTTGGCCGTTTTCCTATGTCGTGAAGGCTGAAATTTCAATTCAGTGGAGCAGGGTCAAGATATTAACTGATATGCATGAAATTTCAGATATAGTTTTATAATCCCTTGTTTAGTAAGATAAGACCATTGGAGCAGGCATTTTCAAAACGTTTTTTATGAACTGCCCTAATATACACCCCACTTGACTTTCCTGCCAATACTGAAAGCCAAACAAACAAATTAAAAACACCACTTCAGAAATTGGACTCCCAGCAGTAGGGAGTAGGTGAAAAAGAGGAGAGCTTCCTAGGCACCCCCCCCAAAAAAAATCCTACTCATCCCCCAAACATGCAAGTAGCAAAGTCCATGCCACAAAGGGAAGGAAGGAATCACAAAGAGAAGAGTAAAGTGTTTGGGGCGGAGCCATCTTATAAAGCCTGGCTTCTTCCCCATCCTGATTGGCCTGTCATCTCACCTGACCCTTCCAGCTCCTCCGCAGGGCTAAACCATTTTGAGTCTTCTTCCCAGGGGAGTTGAGATGTGGCAAATCCACTTGCGCTCAAGGGTGGGAGTGGCACTCCCAGAACGGCTTAACAGTCAGTTCCTCTTTCCAAGAAACTCTGGTAATGGTAGCTCGGGGGGGGGGGCGGTAGGTGTGTAGGTGGTCCACAATTGAAATCCTCCCCCCCCAATTAATTTTTATTGATTCTCAAAAAAAATTACAAATTAATGCCCAGTTAATTCAAATTTAACAAAAAATCCTGTTGTTGTTTAGTTGTTTAGTCGTGCCCGACTCTTCGTGACCCCATGGACCAGAGCACGCCAGGCACTCCTGTCTTCCACTGCCTCCCGCAGTTTGGTCAAACTCATGCTGGTAGCTTCGAGAACACTGTCCAACCATCTCGTCCTCTGTCGTCCCCTTCTCCTTGTGCCCTCCATCTTTCACAACATCAGGGTCTTTTCCAGGGAGTTTTCTCTTCTCATGAGGTGGCCAAAGTATTGGAGCCTCAGCTTCACGTTCTGTCCTTCCAGTGAGCACTCAGGGCTGATTTCCTTCAGAATGGAGAGGTTTGATCTTCTTGCAGTCCATGGGACTCTCAAGAGTCTCCTCCAGCACCATAATTCAAAAGCACCAATTCTTCAGCGATCAGCCTTCTTTATGGTCCAGCTCTCACTTCCATACATCACTACTGGGAAAACCATAGCTTTTACTATACGGACCTTTGTTGGCAAGGTGATGTCTCTGCTTTTTAATATGCTGTCTAGGTTTGCCATTGCTTTTCTCCCAAGAAGCAGGCATCTTTTAATTTTGTGACTGCTGTCACCATCTGCAGTGAATAAAATCCTATGCAGGTGTATTCAACAGTAAGCCCCACCAAGTTCTCTTATAAAGAGATGGGAATCTGACATTGCTCTAAACACTGGCAGAGAAATAGGGCTGCAGAGGGAGCGGACCATCCCCGGCACCACTATTCAGGTATGGTGCGATCGTGGTGGCCCCTCCGGACACGCGCCATGCACACATATGCACGCTGGGCACCACACACCCGCAGGCGGCGCACCACACCCCCAGGACACACTCCATGCCCCCCAGGGTGCATGCCATTCCCCCGCCTGCTCTCCGCCCCTGGTAGCGGAGCATGCAGCTTCGCCACTGGCTTTACAAAAGAAAAGAAGAAAGGTGCTCAGTTCCCTCACCTCCCCCAACCCTGGCAAGCAGGGAGCATTTTAATAGGCAACTTTCAATCCGCCCTAAATAAAAACAAGGAGTAGCTGAACTATAAGCCTCATGTTTATATTTTAATGCAGACCTCCAGTTCAGAAACAAGTCTTAGAAAATTCATCAGCTTTTTTGAGGTATTATTTGCTCCTCTCAGATTTCCTCAAATGTCCAACCTGTTTGGGAAACTCAGCATTTGTTTGGAGGCTTTGCTTTAAAAAAGGTAATAAATAAATAAATAAACAGTAGCCGTTGTAGGAGATTCAAGAGGAATTGAATGAGAAAGTGTCCAGTTATTTGATTCTGGTATATTATGTTTCTTGAACAGGTTTCGTGTACAGTTATGTAAAGCCTACAACCATCGATTACCAAGAATGTTTAAAAAGGGGTGGCCGATGCTTCGCAAGAACTAGCTGTGAAGAACAGTTTGTTTTCTATGGACACTGTAAGAATGGTAGCAGAGGCATATGCTGTAAAAGGTAAATCCATAATATTGCAGGTTATGTGCAAGAGTGGAGAGTATTATGGAGGTGAAATCAAAAATTTGTTGTTGTTTAGTCATTTAGTCATGTCTGACTCTTCGTGACCCCATGGACCAGAGCACGCCAGGCACTCCTGTCTTTCACTGACTCCCGCAGTTTGGTCAAACTCATGCTGGTAGCTTCGAGAACACTGTCCCACCATCTCGTCCTCTGTCGTCCCCTTCTCCTTGTGCCCTCAATCTTTCCCAACATCAAGGTCTTTTCCAGGGAGTTTTCTCTTCTCATGAGGTGGCCAAAGTATTGGAGCCTCAGCTTCAGGATCTGTCCTTCCAATGAGCACTCAGGGCTGATTTCCTTCAGAATGGATAGGTTTGATCTTCGGGCAGTCCATGGGACTCTCAAGAGTCTCCTCCAGCACCAGAATTCAAAAGCATCAATTCTTCGGCAATCAGCCTTCTTTATGGTCCAGCTTCACTTCCATACATCACTACTGGGAAAACCAGAGTTTTAACTATATGGACCTTTGTCGGCCAGGGGATGTCTCTGCTTTTTAAGATGCTGTCTAGGTTTGTCATTGCTTTTTCACCAAGAAGCAGGCGTCTTTTAATTTCGTGACTGCTGTTACCATCTGCAGTGATCATGGAGCCCAAGAAAGTAAAATCTCTCACTGCCTCCATTTCTTCCCCTTTTATTTGCCAGGAGGTGATGGGACTAGTGGCCATTATCTTAGTTTTTTTGATGTTAAGCTGCAGATCATATTTTGCACTCTCCTCTTTCACCCTCATTAAAAGGTTCTTTAATTCCTCCTCACTTTCTGCCATCAAGGTTGTGTCATCTGCATATCTGAGGTTGTTGATATTTCTTCCAGCAATCTTAATTCCTGGTTTGGGATTCATCCAGCCCAGCATTTTGCATGATGAATTCTGCATATAAGTTAAATTAACAGGGAGACAATATACAGCCTTGTCGTACTCCTTTCCCAATTTTGAACCAATCAATTGTTCCATATCCAGTTCTAACTGTAGCTTCTTGTCCTACATAGAGATTTCTCAGGAGACAGATGAGATGATCAGGCACTCCCATTTCTTTAAGAACTTGTCATAGTTTGCTGTGGTCGACACAGTCCAATTAAAATCAGACGTGTGTATTAACGTGTGCTCGCAGGATCGTAGGAGAAGATCTGTCAATGAAGGAAAGGAGCGTGAATAATGTATCCCTGCAGCATGGTGACATGCTTGGGCTGGCTTTCCTGAATTCAAAAATCACTTAAGAAACACGTGGATTTACAGAAGTTCAGGATATTACAAAGGTGCTGGTTCTGTAGTGATTTTAAAGGGAATGAAAAGGGAGTAGGGAGCTTTGATCAGGAAGATCCAAGTGTGTTGGGATGGAGAAATTTCTAAGACCTAGCAACTCAATAAATTCCTGAGCCCAGTGCTCCCCAGTCCGATGTGTTTCAGATGCTTGGGACTACAAGTTCTATGAGCCCCAGACAGCATGGCCGATAGCCAGAGATGGTGGGAATTGTAGTTCAAAACATCTGGAGCAAACTGGGTCGGGAAAGGCTGCTTTAAACTTTCAGAAGAGGGAACCCAATTACTCTAGCAAGATGGGCTCCTGCTATATCATTGTCATGCCTTGTGCTGAGGTGAGGCAAGGCAAGGCAAGGTAGAAGCTAAGCTGGGTGCAGAGGGTGGTACCAGGCAGGTTGAGGGACTAAGCACATAAAGGTCGTCAAAGCAGGGCACAGAGGTTTCTTCGGTAGGGAACATGTTGAGCCACACTGCTATGTGCAATAGTGAGGCCCACTCAAAGTGAAAGGTCTTAACTTTGCATACAGCCTTCTCCATTAGTCTCTCACTGCAATGAAGAGGGGAGAATGTCTGGTTGCACTGATTCCCCCATGGAATGTCATATCTTCTGACTGAAGGGCCAATCGTCCTTCAGGTTAATAGGGTGGCAATGTTTCTGAGATGTGCCCTTCCCTTTCTGTTTTTGTACTTCTTCATCCCCCTAGACCTGAGTTTTGCTATAAAGCGGATTCATAAGTAGTAGTGGTAGTAGTAGTAGTAGTAGTAGTAGTAGTAGTAATAATAATTATTTATTTATACCCCACCCGTGGCTGGGCAACTCCCATCAGAATTAAAAGCACAATAGAGCATCAAACATTTAAAACATTCCCTAAACAGGGCTGCCTTCAGATGTCTTCTAAAAGTCAGATAATTGTTTATTTCCTTGACATCTGATGGGAGGGTGTTCTACTACCGAGAAGGCCCTCTGCCTGGTTCCCTGTAATTTGGCTTCTCGCAGCGAGGGAGCCGCCAGAAGGCCCTCGGAGCTGGACCTCAGTGTCCGGGCTGAATGATGGGGGTGGAGTATACTGGGGGTGGAGTATACTTCAGGTATACTGGGCCGAGGCCATTTAGGGATTTAAAGGTCAGCACCAGCACTTTGAATTGTGCTTGGAAAAGTACTGGGAGCCAATGTAGGTCTTTCAGGACCGGTGTTATATGGTCTCAGCAGCCACTCCCAGTCACCAGTCTAGCTGCCGCATTCTGGATTAGCTGTAGTTTCTGGGTCACCTTCAAAGGTAGCCCCATATGGAGCGCATTGCAGTAGTCCAAGCAGGAGATAACTAGAGCATGCACCACTCTGGCGAGACAGTCTGCGGTCAGGTAGGGTCTCAGCCTGCGTACCAGATAGAGCTGATAGACAGGTGCCCTGGAGACAGAATTGACCTGCATCTCCATGGACAGATGTGAGTCAGGGGTACCATTGCCCCATTCAGGACCAGGGAGTCCTCTACACCTGCCCACCCCCTGTCCCTCCCAAACAATACTTCTGTCTTGCCAGGATTCAACCTCAATCTGTTAGCCGCCATCAATCCTCCAACTGCCTCCAGACACTCACACAGGACTTTCCCCACCTTCACTGGTTCTTATTTAAAAGAGAGGTAGAGCTGGGTTTCCTCAGCATACTACCAGCCAACATACAACCAGCCAAAACCCCCTGATGATCTCTCCCAGCGGTTTCATATAGATGTTAAAAAGCATGGGGGAGAGGACGGAACCCTGAGGCACCCCACAAGTGAGAGCCCAGGGATCTGAACACTTATCATTCCCACACCACTTTCTGGACTCCTTCAGGAGGAAGGAGTGGAAATATTGTATAACAGTGCTCCCAGCTCCTCTAAATGGTCCAGAAGGATGTCATGGTCGATGGTATCAAAGGCCGCTGAGAGATCCAGCAGAACTAGGAAATAGATTTCACCTTTGTCCCTATCCTGCTGGAGATCATTGACCAGGGTGACCAAGGCAGTTTCAGTTCCATGTTGAGGCCTGAATCCTAATTGGAAGGGATCCAAATGGTCCGCATCTTCCAAGCATGCCCAGAGTTGTTCAGCAGCCACCTGCTCAACCACCTGACCCAAGAATGGAAGATTTGAGACTGGGTGATAGTTGGCGAAATTGACCGGGTCTAAAGATGTTTTTTTAAGAAGCCTCTTTCAGCGGGTCTGGGAAGGCTCCCTCACAGAGGGAAACATTCACCACCCTGCAGAGCCCATCGCCCAGCCCTTCTTGGTTCACTTTTATGAGCCAGGATGGGCAAGGATCAAGGAGACAGGTGGTCAGTTTCATTCATCCAAGCAGCCTGTCCATATCCTCAGAGGTTAACAGATTGGAATTGATTTCACGCACCTTGACTAGACAGGGCTCTTGCACTCTCCCGCCCTGCCCCTGCTCCCATGGTGGAATCTACCTCTTTCTGAATCTGAGTGACTTTATCTGCAAAAAAAAAAGACTTTGCAAAATTGTTGCAAGAGATCCTGGGGCCCTTACCAGGCCTCGATAGCACTGGTGGTTCTGTTAAATTGTGAACCACTTGAAAGAGTCTCCTGCTGCTGTTTTCTGCAGATGGAATAGAGGCGGTGAAGAAGGTCCTCTTCGCTATTGCTACCGCCACTTGGTAGGCTCGACATTCAGCATTAACTCATGTCCAGTCAGATTCAGAATGAGTTTTTCACCACTGGCACTCTAGCCATCTCAGTGATTGTTTCATTGCCCTCAGCTCTGGGGGAAACCACAGGACTATCTGGGCTCCAAGCAATCAGAGAGGGCACATCAGAGCCCTGGTTAACTCTGGAGTCTGGAGACCAAAGCTTATTGAGAGTGTTCAGTATGTTTAGGCTGGAGAAGAGGAGAATGAGAGTAGATAGCCATCTTCAAATATCTTAGGGGCTTTTACATGGAAGATGGAGCAAGCTTGCTTTTTCCTGCTCCAGAGGGCAGGACCTGATCCAATGGATTAAACTTATAAGAAAGGAGATTCCAACTCAACATCTGGAAGAACCTTATGATGATAAGAGCTGTTCAACAGTGGAATGGACTCCCTCAGAAGGTGGTGGACTCTCCTTCACTGGAGGTCTTTTGAAGCAGAGGTTGGATGGCCATCTCCCTTCATTGCAGGGGGTTGGACTAGATGACCCTTGAAGTACCTTCTAACTCAACAACTTTGATGAAGCTTTCCCCCAAAAAAGCACAGCAACTCTGGTCAATCCAATGGGTAGATCACGGCCAGGTTTTCTTTAATAATGGGAGTAGATTGCAGTCTCTTGGAAGTTGGTCGTACCTGATATATATGTTTTAAATAGGTTTTGGATATATTCAATCATTTTTCTTGTGTTGTGTCTGTAGCCCTGGGTCCCTCTGTGCGGAAGAACTATCAATAATTTATCAAATAAATAAATAAATAAATAAATACTACCACCTTTTCACTTAATGTTTTTTTCTTCCTCTGCAGAGAACCAGGAGAGTACTGCAACTGGCGGGGAGGTGAATGCATTAAAAATAAATGTCCTCCAGGCAGTTCTTCCCTTCACAAGTGCGCTAAAAAGTTTTTCTGCTGCAGAAAGTGAGTTGCAAACCTTGACAGATAAAATGCAAAAAGGAAAGAAGAAAAAAATCGTCCAGATGACTGCATATCTTTAGTGGGGTATCTTTAGCAAAGGGTAAATTGCATAGCAGGAGGGGGTTGTAGGAGATACACTGTAAATGTTTGGCTGAGGAAATAGGTTCAGCTGCAATCTACACATCTATCAAACCAATATCCTTGAAATGCTGTTGACCTGGTCTCAATGGTTGGGTTATCTCTTTATTTGCATAAGCAGCGAGTCATAAGAAGAACCTGCAGGATGAGGCCAATGGCTCTCCTGGCCCAGCATCGTGTTGCCACAGTGGCCAGCCAGATACCTATGGCACAGAACATCAGTGCAACAGCACTCTGAACATTTGCCATTCCCAGCAGCTGGCATTCAGAGGCATACTGCCTATGAAGTGGAATCAGAACATAGCCACTGTGGCTAGTAGCCATTTATACCTTTATCCTCCATTCATTTGTCTAAGCCTCATTTAAAGACATTCAAGCTGGCGGTCGTCACTGCCTCTTGTGTAAATCAGACCGTTGCTGGGATTGAATGCCACAGAGGACCATCAGAGCTCAAGTGCCAGACCAGTGAGAGTGAGCTAAAATATGGGAGCAGATGTATGGAGACCACCAAGCCCTTTAAAAAGGTAAAGGTACCCCTGCCCGTACGGGCCAGTCTTGACAGACTCTAGGGTTGTACGCCCATCTCACTCAAAGAGGCCAGGGGCCAGCGCTGTCCGAAGACACTTCCAGGTCACGTGGCCAGCGTGACATCGCTGCTCTGGTGAGCCAGAGCCACACACGGAAATGCCGTTTACCTTCCCGCTAGTAAGCGGTCCCTATTTATCTACTTGCACCCGAGAGTGCTTTCGAACTGCTAGGTTGGCAGGCGCTGGGACTGAACAGCGAGAGCACACCCCGCCACGGGGATTCGAACCACCGACCTTACGATCGGCAAGCCCTAGGCGCTGAGGCTTTAACCCACAGCGCCACCCGCATCCCCAGGCCAAGCCCTTTACCAAGGACTATATTAAAGCTCCCCCCCCCCCAGCTGTGTGTGAGGCCAGAGGTAAAATTTCACAGAGGAACGGATGCAATTTTTACTTAATCACAGTGTTACATTTCACATCCAATAAACACACAAGACGTAACCGGATGTACGTTTGAAAAAATAATATATGCTATTCATTGGATTGGACGCAGGTGGAGCTGTGGGTTAAACCACAGAGCCTAGGACTTGCTGATCAGAAGGTCGGTGGTTTGAATCCCCGCAATGGGGTGAGCTCCCATTGTTCGGTCCCAGCCCCTGCCAACCTAGCAGTTTGAAAGCACATCAAAGTGCAAGTAGATAAATAGGTACTGCTCCGGCGGTAAGGTAAATGGCGTTTCCGTGCGCTGCTCTAGTCATGCTGGCCACATGACCCGGAAGCTGTACGCCGGGTCCCTTGGCCAATAAAGCGAGATGAGCGCCGCAACCCCAGAGTCGGCCATGACTGGACCTAATGGTCAGGGGTCCCTTTACCTTTACCTTTTATTCATTGTATTGAATTGTAGATTTCAACAGCTCATAAAGTTCAACGAAAAAAGTAGAAGACCCGGTGGATCAGTTCATTCTTTAATCAGTTTTCGCATAAGGTCCATATATGTGAAAGTGTCTATTCCACCTGTTCATAGAGTTCAGAAATCCACACGAAAGGTTGTTGCAGTTCCACAGAATCCTTTCACAGAGTCTAAGACAAGGATTTCTGAAATATTAGCCTTGTTTCGCCGTCCTGGGCTTCATCAGTAGTACAAACTCACATATGATATCACAGGATATCATCTCATCTGTCATCTCATCTGTCCTCCCAGTTGAACGACGTGGCCCAGGGAGAGAGGGAAAAATAGTGGAAGTGAACAGCTGGCTTCGCAAATGGTGTAAACAGGAACGGTTTGGATTCTTAGATCACCGACTGCAGTTTCTTGAAGATGGACTTCTGGCAAGCGATGGGCTGCACCTCACAACGGTTGGGAGGAATGTTTTTGCCAAAAATCTCAGAAACCTCATCAGGAGGGCTTTAAACTGACTAATGTGGGGGAGGGAGACAGTGCTCCTGAAGGTAGGAGTCTATCAACTGATGAAGATGATCATCCAAATGTCATAGACCAAATGGAGCAAACAGCATGCAGACCTAGTGGTGGGAGGAAAAAATCCTTAAATAAGAGACACGGGGGAATGATTAATGGACTTCAATGTCTGTACACTAATGCGCAAAGCATGGGAAATAAACAAGATGAGCTTGAGCTCTTGGTACAGCAAACTAAATATGACATAATAGGCATCACTGAAACCTGGTGGGATAAGTCCCACGATTGGAATGTAATAATGGAGGAATACAATCTATTTCAGAGAAACAGACCAGACAAGAAAGGAGGAAGAGTGGCGTTATATGTCAGGGATATGTATACCTGTGAAGAGATCCAAGATTTAGAACCTCAAAGCCAAAGTGAGAGCATTTGGGTCAAAATTAAGGGAGAGAAGAATAACAGTGACCTCATTGTGGGAGTTTACTATAGATCCCCAAGCCAAACAGAGGACATAGATGATGCCTTCCTGGAACAGATGGCTAAGCATGCAAAAGGAAGGGAGATAGTAGTAATGGGGGACTTCAATTACCCGGATATTTGTTGGATGTCAAACTCAGCCAAGAGCATAAGGTCAAACAGATTCCTCATTGGCCTTGCAGACAACTTCATTGTCCAGAAAGTGAGAGAAGCAACAAGAGGAACAGCCATTTTAGATCTGGTCCTAACCAATGTTGATGACCTGGTTAGTGGGGTAGAAGTGGAAGGATCAAGTTCAAGTTTTATTGCGGCAAAAGCCAGTAACACTAAACACCACAAGATCAGACAAAGAAAATTCAACAATGGCATCAGAAAAAAAGAAAAAAAAGAAAAGAAAAAGGATTACACAAGGGAACTTCGCATTGTGCCATTCAAGAGAAGAGATTTACGCTTCCTGATTACCAAAGTGCAGAATTTGGCCACCTCATATGATATTGAGCTTGAGGAATCTTCCTGAAGGTATTTTCGTAAAATTTCGGGGGAGGATTCCAAATAATGTTGTAGGGGTATAAATTTTGATAAAAGCGGCAAAATAAATTGAACTCGTTCTTCACTATAAAATTTGCAAAATAGAAGGATGTGTGTGACAGATTCTACCTTATTAGACATACAGGGGCAGAGACGCACATCCATTGGTACCCGCGTGAATTTGCCGTGCAGCACTGCTGAGGGCATTGTCTCAAAGCGGGCTCTAGAAAAAGCCCATCTATAAGCTTCGTTAGTGATGTTAGTTAAGTAAGGGGCAGCTGCAAAATTAGATCAAGCTTTTAAACATCTATACGTCTCTGGGAGTAGGGCGTCTTCTTGTTGTAATTTGACATCGTAAAATCTCTGAGTGATAATTGCTTTTGCCTTGTTCAGAGTTCCAATAAAGAGATTTTCAGGGTTTAGGCCAATTTGTTTGATCTTATTAGTTATTTAATAGCCAGTGTGGTGTAGTGGTTGAGAGCGGTAGTCTTGTAATCTGGGGAACCGGGTTCACGTCTCCGCTCCTCCACATGCAGCTGCTGGGTGACCTTGGGCTAGTCACACTTCTCTGAAGTCTCTCAGCCCCACTCACCTCACAGAGTGTTTGTTGTGGGGGAGGAAGGGAAAGGAGAATGTTAGCCGCTTTGAGACGCCTTAAAGGGAGTGAAAGGTGGGATATCAAATCCAAACTCTTCTTCTTCTTCTTCTTATTTGCAGAAGCCAAGGAGGATAGGGAACTGCGGCCAGGAAGCAAGGTAACAGTCCCTTAGGATTGTAATGGATTTTCAGCCAGAGGGATATTGCTTGCTCCCAGACTTTTAATTCCACTCTGGGCAGTCCTGCCTCTTGCCTTAAGACTGCATTAGGTGTGCATCTTGGGGTAGCAAATAGTGATCTTAAAAACTTTGATTGAACTGTTTCAAGGGTCTTAAGGTTGGCAGAGGGGCTAATTTGAGAGCCATACAGGAGTTGGGCCAAAGATTTTGCCTGAAAGACTTTTAAGGCCATCAGGAGGAAGCCAGCCGCTTTCCTTCTGAATAATCTAAGGATGGCATTTGCACTTCTTCCTGCTGATATAGCTGATGTAGTCAGGTGTGTTGACAGTTTGGCATTATAAGAGAAAGTAATGCCTAAGTCTTGGAAGGTTTTAGTCTGTTCAATGTCATTTCCCTTTACGGTCCAATTATCTTTCCTGAAGGAACGGTTAAAATGTACAATTTTAGTTTTAGCGAAGTTAATTGTTAACAGTTAAGTGTTACATTGATCACTAAACTTCCCTAAGGCACGTTTCAGACCCACTTTGGTTTGAGAGAGGAGAACCGCATCATCCACATACATTAAAACTGGTACTTTTCTGCCGTTAGAGAACACAGGGGGGGGGGGGTCAATTTCACGGCAACATGTGATCAGGGAGTTAACATAGATGTTAAATAAAAATGGGGCTAATAGGCATCCTTGTCTGACTCCTCTTTGGACTGGGATTTCTCTAGAGAGTCTACCATCCTGTGCGAGTCTTATCTGGAGGGTATTATTCTCATGAAGCTTAATCATCAGAAGTAATAACCTTCTGTTAATACCCATATTGGCCAATTTGGCCCAAAGCCTACCCCTGGATACAGAATCAAAAGCTGCCTTTAGGTCCACAAAAGCCGCATACAATGACTTTTTCCAATGTTTCACATACTTATAGACAAAGTAATCTAACACTAAGCAGTGATCTATGGTGGAACGTCCAGATGTAAATCCTGCTTGTTCAATATCTAGCAAGTCATTATGATCTAACCATTCACATAATTTTAGACATAGATGTTTTGTATAAAGTTTGCAGATCACATTCAGAAGACTAATTGGTCTGTAATTGGATGGGTCAGAGGGGTTGCCCTTTTTAAATATAGGAACAATTATAGCCAGTCCCCAATCTTTAGGGATTTCAGTTGTCTTATCTATATATGAAAATAGATTTGCAAGAACCGGAGCCCACCAGTTTATTTGCGCTTTCAGAAGTTCAGCAACAATGAAATCACTTAGTGGAAGGATCATTAGGCGCGAGTGATCATGCTCTTCTGAAGTTTACTATACAGCGGAAAGGAGCAGCCAAGCATACTAGGACTCAATTTCTTGACTTTAAGAAAGCCGACTTCATAAAACTTAGGGAAGTGCTGGGAGAGATCCCATGGACAGTAATACTAAAAGGAAAGGGAGTTCATGATGGCTGGGAGTTTGTTAAGAGGGAGATAGTAAAAGCACAACTTCAGGCAATACCAATGAGACGGAAACATGGAAGGTGCCTAAAGAAGCCAGGGTGGCTATCTAAAGAACTTTTAACTGAGTTAAGATTAAAAAAGGATGTGTACAAAAAAATGGAAAAGGGGGGAAACCACCAAAGAGGAATTCAAACAAATAGCCAGCACGTGTAGACACAAAGTCAGAAAAGCTAAAGCACAGAATGAACTCAGGCTTGCTAGAGAGGTTAAAAGCAACAAAAAAGGCTTTTATGGGTATGTTCGTAGCAAAAGGAAGAACAAAGAAACAGTGGGGTCACTCAGAGGAGAAGATGCTGAAATGCAAACAGGGGACACAGAAAGGGCTGAACTCCTCAATGCCTTCTTTGCCTCAGTCTTCTCCGATAAAGAAAACAATGCCCGACCTGAAGAATTTGGAGCAAATGATTCAGCAGAGAAAACACAGCCCAGAATAACTAAGGAGACAGTACAAGAATACTTGGCTAGTTTAGATGTATTCGTCTCCAGGGCCAGATGAACTGCATCCAAGAGTATTAAAAGAACTGGCAGATGTGATCTCAGAACCACTGGCAATCATCTTTGAGAATTCCTGGAGAACAGGCGAAGTCCCGGCAGACTGGAGGAGGGCAAATGTTGTCCCTATTTTCAAAAAGGGGAAAAGAGAGGACCCAAATAATTACCGCCCAGTCAGTCTGACATCAATACCAGGGAAGATTCTGGAGCAGATCATTAAGCGAACAGTCTGTGAGCACCTAGAAAGGAATGCTGTGATCACCAATAGTCAGCATGGATTTCTGAAAAATAAGTCATGTCAGACTAACCTGATCTCGTTTTTTGACAGAATTACAAGCCTGGTAGATGAAGGGAATGCAATGGATGTAGCCTACCTTGATTTCAGCAAGGCATTTGACAAGGTGCCCCATGATATTCTTGTAAAGAAGCTGGTAAAATGTGGTATTGACTATGCTACCACTCAGTGGATTTGTAACTGGCCGACTGACCAGACCCAAAGGGTGCTCATCAATGGTTCCTCTTCATCCTGGAGAAGAGTGACGAGTGGGGTGCCACAGGGTTCTGTCTTGGGCCCGGTCTTATTCAACATCTTTATCAACGACTTGGATGATGGACTCAAGGGCATCCTGATCACATTTGCAGATGACACCAAACTGGGAGGGTGGCTAATACCCCAGAGGACAGGATCACACTTCAAAACGACCTTGACAGATTAGAGAACTGGGCCAAAACAAAGAAGATGAATTTTAACAGGGAGAAATGTAAAGTATTGCACTTGGGCAAAAAAATTGAGAGGCCCAAATACAAGATGGGTGACACCTGGCTTGAGAGCAGTACATGTGAAAAGGATCTAGGAGTCTTGGTTGACCACAAACTTGACATGAGCCAACAGTGTGACGCGGCAGCTAAAAAAGCCAATGCAATTCTGGGCTGCATCAATAGGAGTATAGCATCTAGATCAAGGGAAGTTATAGTGCCACTGTATTCTGCTCTGGTCAGACCTCACCTGGAGTACTGTGTCCAGTTCTGGGCACCACAGTTGAAGAAGGACACTGACAAACTGGAACGTGTCCAGAGGAGGGCAACCAAAATGGTCAAAGGCCTGGAAACAATGCCTTATGAGGAACGGCTAAGGGAGCTGGGCATGTTTAGCCTGGAGAAGAGGAGGTTAAGGGGTGATATGATAGCCATGTTCAAATATATAAAAGGATGTCACATAGAGGAGGGAGAAAAGTTGTTTTCTGCTGCTCCAGAGAAGCGGACACGGAGCAATGGATCCAAACATAGAGGAGGGAGAAAGGTTGTTTCTTTCTTGTAAAGAAGATTCCACCTAAACATTAGGAAGAACTTCCTGACAGTAAGAGCTGTTTGACAGTGGAATTTGCTGCCAAGGAGTGTGGTGGAGTCTCCTTCTTTGGAGGTCTTTAAGCAGAGGCTTGACAACCATATGTCAGGAGTGCTCTGATGGTGTTTCCTGCTTGGCAGGGGGTTGGACTCGATGGCCCTTGTGGTCTCTTCCAGCTCTATGATTCTATTCTATTCTATGATTCTAGGACAGTGGATCTTATAGCATAGTAGTTGAACGTTATGAGCTACTTCTGTTGAAATCTACAATTCAATACAATGAATAGTATATATTATTTTTTCAAATGTACAGTCAGTTACCTCTTGTGTGTTTATTGAATATGTTTCACATAACCAGAGGTTTGTTGTTGTTTTGCACATTTCACATCCATGCAAAGGCTTGAGGTTGCCGCAAATCTCCTTTCCCACCCATTTGTCTGAAATTTGGTGGACTAGCCCCTCGCAAAAAGGGGCTACTACTTTTGGGCACATTTCATCAAATTCATCCAAACAACTTTAAAAAACAACAACCGCAAACCCACCAATGAGTAGTTATTAATTATTCCATTATGGTCAATAGGAGAGACATCTGAGGCTTCAGAAGTTTAGGCAAGACAAGCTCTACTTCATATTTAAGGTGTGAAGCCTGATGTTAGCCCAGGTAACTGAATCAAGGAGTGCTGCTGTCTGAATGAAGGGACCCCTCCCCCCCACCATGTGCTTAGTTTTTCTATGTATAATCGTGACAATATACAGTAAATTGGTGTGGTCTGATGATACATGGCTAATGAGCCATGTTTGATTAGGTGGCAGCTTTTTCAGAGCCAGGTCAAAGTTACCAGTTATTTGAGAGCAGTAGGTTTATAAGGTTTTCCTCAGTGTTTTCTAGAGTCACAAATTTCCCTGTTTACTCTTTCAGGCGTCCGAGATAAAAACCAAAGCATTACTACTAGTAACTCTGTGTTCCAGTAAACATCCTTGAGAGCTGCAGAAGCAAGGAAATCAACAACTTTGTCTTCAAAGGGTCCACAAAACCATCAACTATGTCGCTGTGGAATAAATACAAGAAACATTTAGCCATCTGTTTGCCTTATCCCTATCTTCACCTTTCTACACTGTTTGATATGAACGTTGATATGAACGTTTAGATGATTTCTCTTGGGTTTCCAAGCTGTCATCACGGCAGATGTCTTGTAATAATGATTGCAAGCGTTTAGTACTTCACAATCAATTGAAAACTATGTTTCTTATTGAATTTCTGCAATCTGCTTTGTAGGAGCCAATGTTGTTGTTGTTGTTATTATTATTATTATTATTATTAAGTCTTGCTGCACCATTCAGACATCAATTTCAGCCTTTGACAGTCTTGCCTTTCAACAGGAGTGGCCCTGCCATTTATTTATTTTTGGCCAATTTTTTTTATTGATTTTCCTAATTATTACAAATCTTGCCAAATTAGATTAATTAATACAATTTCCCAAAACTGGCTTTCCACTCTCCTTATAAGGTATGTCCAAGATGAACCCGTGTTTCTGCTCATTTTCTCCATTAATCTCTAGATAACACCCCCCCCCCCCAGTATTTACCAATATTATTATCCATCAGTTGCCACTCTACATCCCTGCTTACAGCAAAAAATCAAGTAATCCCCTCTTCCTCTCTTTCTTTCTCTCTAATCAATAATAGCAAGTGTAGCTTGTTTTTCAAATTCAGATTCCCCCCCCCCCATTTTAGCTCTTGCTCACTCTGCCCAAGATCACATTGATGCTCAGCACTACCCTTTTGCATGAAGTTCCTACCAGAGTTGTCAGATGATAATCCATGGGACAATGCACTGTATTTATAGAAGAAACCTACTAATTGTCAGCTTGTAAGGCCCTGAATAGCTCAGGAGCAGACTACCAGCTCATTCATGGACACCATCAGAGGAGGACTTCCGGTTGCATGCCTCCCATCCCTTCACCATCCTCTGTCATCCTGTGTCTATTCTCCGCAACACCAACTTCTCCTTTCCCATCCCCGGTTTGCCCCAGTGGGTCCCAGTCCCAGCTGCACCCCTTGCTGGGATCCTCTTCCCCATTGTCCTGCCATGACGTCCTTCCAGTCAGGCTTCAGGCCTTGTCATGGCACTGAAACTGCCTTGGCCCCCTTAGTAAATGACCTTTATCCTGGGAGAGATAAAGATGGGCATAGTGACCTTGCTCTTCCTCCTTGTTCTCTCAGTGGCTTTCCATGCTGTTGGACACAGTATCCTTCTGGAGTGTCTCAGGAGGTGGCTTCTAATTTTAAGGCAGGGATTTGCTGACTTATTTCAGCTTATACATTCCCACCATCTGTATAAAGTGCTATGATACCACCTTTAAAGGTCACTCATGGCTTCTCCCTTACAAATTGTGGGAACTCTTAGTAAGTGACACAGGTTAAAATCAAAAGTGACACATATCCTGCCTCGTGAATCTCACAGCCATGTTTGAAAGTCTCTGGAATCACCGTTCACCTTGAAAGTGCCTCTGGGTACTCACCATTTGTGTCTACCTAATGATAAAAAAAATCCGGGATGCAGGTGGTGCTGTGGTCTAAACCACTGAGCCTAGGGCTTGCCGATCGGAAGGTTGGTGGTTCGAATCCCCATGACGGGGTGAGCTCCCGTTGCTCGGTCCCAGCTCCTGCCAATCTAGCAGTCCGAAAGCACATCAAAGTGCAAGTAGATAAATAGGTACTGCTCCAGTGGGAAGGTAGACCATGTTTCCATGCACTGCTTTGATTTCGCCAGAAGCAGCTTAGTCATGCTGGCCACATGACCCGGAAAAACTGTCTGCTGACAAACGTTGGCTCCCTCGGCCAGTAAAGCGAGATGAGCGCTGCAACCCCAAAGTCGTTCGCGACTGGACTTAACTGTCAGGGGTCCTTTACCTTTAGCTTTACTGAAAAAAAATGTGGGGAGGGGGCACCTGGAAACAAAGCAATGATAATCACATTTATTAACAAAAAAGACTACTTTGAATAGCCTATTTACATGATATACTCTTGCTGATACAGGTTTCCAGGCCCTCCCAGTATCCCTATTTTCCAGGGACATCCCTGGAAGCTTTAGAGAAGCTGTCCCAGTTTCTGATTTGATCCTGGGAATGTCCCATTTTTCATTTGGATGTCCCTATTTTCAATGGATAAATGTTGGAAGGTATAGTAGGATGTCCCTATTCTCATGGGAGGGTATGGAGTTATCCAACCCCTGAGCCGTCTGAAGGCAATCCTGTATAGGGAAGGTGTTTTTTTAATGTTTAATGTTTTATTATGTTTTTACGCTTGTTGGAAGCTGCCCAGAGTGGCTGGGGCACCAGTAAGATGTGTGGGGTATAAATAGTAAAATTATCATTAGGGAATTGGATGTCCCTATTTTCATCGGAGAAATGTTGGAGGGTTTGGGTTCCAAAGAAGGTGACATGGGTGATAATGGCCATTACCGTTTTAAAGAATTAGCAGGCATGTTTTGGAAGATCTTTCAAATGCCTTTTGGGCTTCTGACCTTTAACCTTGGAAGGAATGAGCGATGAAACTTATCCCTTTGGTGTCTGACACCCAAAACACTTTTATTTTTTCATCTCTCCTTCCATAACTTAGATTGTGACCTTTGGGAAATGGGAACAAGTAGAACTATAGAAACTCAAATAACCAATGGCCCTTGACAGGCCCAGATATAAAACAAAAACTTGGTAACTTCCTGCATAATTTTGCATTTTATATGCCAATGATCTGATTACAAGTGACTCATACATTAACCTATTTTGAACATGTAAGTGAAGTGTAGGTGGGTTCCCACAAGGCAAGAAACAGTGATAACAGCAAGAACTTTTATTGAACTAACAGAACTGGACAACAGGGACAAAGCAACTGCTTATATACATTTCTGAAGGCCTGGGCTAATCCCACCCCCAATGTGATTGGCTGTCTAAACTTCCAAGCTGCGAATCATGACTCAGAGTTTAAGGGCCAATGGCAGAAGCCCAAATCCTGAAATGTTCTGTGATTGGATATTATGTATCTAATCAGAACACAGGAGCTCAGAATTCTTAGTCCAGACTCAAGCTCAGGCAAACACAGACCACTGAATACATAACAGAAAGGGCTTATCTTTCAGATCTATAACCCTTTCACCTCTGTCACACAGGTTCCAACTTCTATCTTTGTCCTAAACTGCACTGGGAAAAGGACCTGGGAGAATTTTTGAAAGATATCAAATGGGATAATAATTGGGTTAAGGTCTCTTTTAAGTTGCTTCAGTAGAGACCTGGGGGGCAGAGGCAGATTTAGGGCGGTATGACCGGTCCTGCCACACTGGGTGCCGAACCTAGGGGGTGCCGCAACTATGACCTAGTGAATTGAGCAGAATGGAAGGTGAGAGAATGGTGGGTGCAAAGTTTTGGCCTTGCACAGGCACTGTTGAAATTTGAAAGACCTAAAATCTGCCCCTGCTGGGAGAATGCTATGGAGACATTACACACTGTTGGTGTATACACACCCACTTCTTTTTCATTTTGGGATTGTGAGTATGCTCTCTCAAGTTTCACCAGAGATGAAACAATTGTACTGGTATCCAGGTTCTTTCTGGGCTTACCACTGAAACCCTGCATGGCTTCATGCCTCATCTGAACAAGTAGCTGCCCTGTCTGTAAGTCCTCTCTGCAGGCACTCTTCAAGAGCCTCCACCATTTCAGGTGAGGTAGGTGATAACTAGGGTGCAGAGCTTCTCCGAGCTTCCCCTCCCGGCATTTATGGAATGGCTTCCTTTGGACACTTGTCTGTCACTTCTTTGTGGAGCTAAGCAAATACCTATTTTATTTTTCATAACTTCTAATTAAACTGTGACATTTATTCTGCTGTTTAATTTGTTTTTTTAAAAAAATATTTTTTATTAATTTACAACAAAACAAAACAAACAAAACATAGATTATTTTCACATTTCACATTTCAGTTTCTGAGTCTTTGATTTTGGACTTCCTTCAGCTTTTCCGTAAATCTTTCGTAGTCGTTATTAATTTCCGCATTTCCTTTTTTACCATTGTCATTAGTTATATTTTCCCCTCTCCTTCCTTTTGACAATGTCTCTCATATGTTCACAGTGCTCTTTTAAAACCTTCTAGCGTTATTTGACCATCACTTATACTCTCCAGATACTTAACAAATTTCCCCCAGTTTTCTGTAAACTTTTGGTCTCTTAAGTATCTAATCTTTCCAGTCATCTTATCCAGTTCAGCATAGTCTAACAACTTAGACCTCCAATCTTCTATTGTCGGTATTTCCTGTTGTTTCCATTTTTGTGCCAGTAACACTCTTGCTGCAGTCACTGCATATTGGAGAAATTTACTATCCTTTCTCTTAATTTCCTTTCCCAAAATACCTAACAGAAAGATCTCTGGTTTCTTTGTAAAAGTATATTTCAAAATCTTATTCAGCTCATTATATATCATTTCCCAGAAGTCTTTCACTCTCTTACATTCCCGCCACATATGATAAAAAGAACCCTCTTTTTCTTTACATTTCCAACACTTATTACAGGTCTTATACATTTTTGCCAGTTTTAGCGGTGTAATAAACCACCTATAAAACATTTTCATCACATTCTCTTTCAATGCCATACATGCTGTAAATTTTAAGTTCTCCTTCCATAGTTTTTCCCACTCTTCCAACTGTATATTATAACCAAAATTTCTGGCCCAATGGATCATAACCGACTTTACTTCTTCATCTTTTAGATTCCATTCTAACAGCAGGAGGCATATAAATTGGACAGAAAAATTGGCTTCCAGGTGGAAAAATCAAAATTGGAAACAGAATTGCTAGAACCCAAAACTAAGATATTGTCAAGAATGTATAATCTGCTGCTGAAATGGAATACACAGGATGAGGAAGTGAAATCAGTAATGATTAAATGGGCACAAGATGTGGGTCACAACATAATGCTAGCCGACTGGGAACGGTTATGGACCACTGGGCTAAAGTTTACGGCATGTAATGCCCTAAGAGAAAATATTATGAAAATGATATACAGATGGTACATAACACCAGTCAAACTAGCAAAAATTTACCATATGCCCGATAACAAATGTTGGAAATGTAAAGAAACTGAAGGTACCTTTTTTCACCTCTGGTGGACATGCCCAAGGATTAAGACCTTTTGGGAGATGATCTATAATGAACTGAAGAAAGTATTTAAATACACATTCCCGAAGAAACCGGAGGCCTTTCTCCTGGGCATGGTCAATCAAGAGGTACGTATGAAAGACAGGATATTTTTTTATGTACGCCACAACAGCAGCAAGAATACTTATTGCAAAGTATTGGAAGACACAAGAATTACCCACGCTGGAGGAATGGCAGATGAAAGTCATGGACTATATGGAATCCGCAGAAATGACTGGCAGAATCAGAGACCAGGGAGAAGAGACGGTGGAGGAAGATTGGAAGAAATTTAAAGACTATTTACAGAAACACTACAAGATTAATGAATGTTAAAATAACATCAGATTGAATGTATAAGGTTATTGGAGTAAAATTTTAAGGATCAGAAGACCCAACATCTTAAGTTCTAAGCATTGAATAAGCTATATTAAGACATTCAAATCAGAAAGGAGGTTAATTATGACAGAGGGAAGGGATTTGTTGTTTAATTGTATGAATTGGAATACAGGGAAGGGAGACTCGGGGAAGTCAGAGAAACAAGTTAATGCAAGATCAATATGAAGATAAGATTGTTTTTATTTCTGTTGTTTGTAGTATGTTATGTTTGTGTAATTCTGTATGTTTTTGGTGTATTGTTCGTTGCTTTTGTTTTGCTTTGTCGTCTTTTATGCAAAATCGAATAAAATATTTATAATTAAAAAAAAAAAAATAGATTCCATTCTAACAACAGATTATACATTTTTGACAGAATTTTAGCCTCCTTGTTTACTATTTCTGACTGGAATGTTGAGTCTTTATCTACATAGCCCTATTCTCTTGCATCTTTCCTAAACATTTCGTTTACCTGATAATAATGCAACCAATCATATACATGCTTTTTAACTTGTTCATATGGTTTCACTTTCCATTTTCCTCCTTCTTTCACTAACAATTGACTATATGTTGCCCAATCACCTCTCATATTGGTTCTCTTAACACTCATAACCTCTAATGATGATAACCAGTGTGGTACTTTAGGTTCCAGTAGGTTTTTATACCTGTCCCAAACTTCAATTAGTGGACCCCGGAAAATGTGGTCCCCGAAACCTTTATGTACTTTTTTCTTGTCCTTCCACAAGTACGCGTGCCAGCCAAATCTGTTATCGTATCCTTCTAAGTCTAACAGTTCCTTGTTCTCTAATTTTATCCATTCTTTCAACCAGCAAAGACATGACGCCTCATAGTATAACTTCAAATCGGGCAGGGCAAAGCCTCCTCTTTGTCTTATATCTGTTAAAACTTTAAATTGTATTCTCGGCTTTTTGCCCTGCCATATATATCTTAAAATCGTTCTTTGCCATTCTTTAAACAGACTAATCCCCTTAATTATAGGGATAGTCTGGAACAGGAACAACATTCTTGGCAACACGTTCATCTTGATTGTAGATATTCTTCCCCAAAATGAAAATTTCAATCTTCCCCACACTTCCAGGTCCTTCTTAATTGCATTCCACACTGGTACATAATTATTTTGAAATAAATATTAACTTTCACGTTAAGAACAGACCTCCGGAACGAATTAAGTTCTTCACCCGAGGTACCACTGTATATTTAAACAATTTTTATAGCACTTAACTACAATCTTCTTAGCTGCTTAGTCTGTCCCACTCAACAGTCTTTTTGCACCAGCAGTGCTTTGCACCAAATGGAGATCTGTGATAGATAGCATGCTTGGCATGGATTTTCTGTTGTCAGTTTAATGTACTGTACAGAATTTCCTCTCTTTTGCCCACTGTGTCTTATTAAGCAGCAACACACCAACAGTTCTGGTTGTCATGCTAACTGCACCAGGATTGTTAGAATGCAGGGCTTACGTGTCCTTGTATCACCAAGCAGGGAAAGAGCAGTGCAGTCTATCATAACACAGAGTACCTTCACAGTGCTCTGCCCCAGCTTTGTCCAGCTGCTGTCCAGCTTGATCTCCTGGTCAGGCTTCAGCCATGAAGGAGGCCTGATTTTAACTGTTGTTATTTCACGGGTGCTTTTGTGTTCTGCGGATAAGGCATGCATCGAAAATTGAAAAATTCATTTTAAAATGATATAACTATAAGAAGAAGAAGAAGAGTTTGGATTTGATATCCCGCCTTTCACTCCCTTTAAGGAGTCTCAAAGCGGCTAACATTCTCCTTTCCCTTCCTCCCCCACAACAAACACTCTGTGAGGTGAGTGGGGCTGAGAGACTTCAAAGAAGTGTGACTAGCCCAAGGTCACCCAGCAGCTGCTTGTGGAGGAGCGGAGACGCGAACCCGGTTCCCCAGACGTACGAGACTACCGCTCTTAACCACTACACCACACTGGCTCTATAGCATGCTAAGAAGAAGTTGGAGGCCATTTAGAAGAGAGATGTCAATGTGTCATCTATGCATCCTCTAAAGTGATGTCACCTAGCTTTTTGCAGTCTTGCAAAATATAACAACAACAACAACAACAACAACAACAACAACAAGTGATAAAACATCAAACACTAAAAGCTTCCCTAAACAGGGCTGCTTTCAGGTATTTTCTAAAAGTCAGATAGTTGTTTATTTCCTTGACATCTGATGAAGGAGCATTCCATAGGGCAGGCGCCTCTACCGAGAAGGCTCTCTGTCTGGTTCCCCATAGCTTCACTTCTTGCAGTGAAGGAACCACCAGAAGGCTGGGGAAACCCAGCCAGATCACTCCTGGCCGAGTAAGTTTGTCTTCCATAAACACAGTTTTAACAATGAGTCCATAAATGACTGTGGAGGCCAATTCTGGATCCACACGTCCTTCCTCAGTAGGGACATTGGTTTCCGAGTGGGAGCTGATCATGGTGTGGATCTGCCAAGCGTGCCTTCCTCTTAGCATGTTTTTCCCTTGTGTCCTGAGTTCGAGTGTCTTCAAAGACCATGACACCTTTGGTTAAGGCTGTTCTTCAATTGGAGCACTCGCAGACCAGTGTTTCCCAATTGCTGGTGTTTATTCTACATTTTTTAAGATTTGGCTTGAGAAAGTCTTTGATCCTCTTTTGTTGACCACCAGCATTACACTTTCCATTTTTAAGTTTGGAATAGAGTAGTTGGCTTGGAAGACGATAACCAGTCATCCAAACAACATGACCAGTCCAATGAAGCTGACATTGAAGAATAATTGCTTCAACACTGGTGAACTTTGCTACTTCTAGTACCCTGGTATTAGTTTGCCTGTCTTCCCAAGTGATGTGTAGAAATTTTCGGAGACACCATTGATGGAATCTTTCGAGGAGTCGGAGATGGCTTTTGTAAGTGGTCCATGTTTCACATGCATACCGTAAAGTTAGTAGTACGATAGCTCTGTAAACAAGAATGTTGGTTTCCCTGCGAATATTGACCCATTGATCCCAGCCTTTCATAGACTTTAGGACTTTAGGTGGACTTTAGGAGACAGAAGAGCAATGTCCAGCCACTTTTGATTGATGGGGTCTGTGTGGAGAGGGTAACAACGTTCAGATTTTTGGGCATTGAGTTACAAGAGGATCTGTCCTGGAGTGTCAACACAAGGGGGCTTGTGAAGAAGGCGCAGCAGAGACTGTATTTTTTGAGAATACTAAGGAAAAACCATCTTCCGCAGAAACTGCTGCTTGCCTTCTATCACTGTGCCATTGAGAGCGTGCTTACTTATGGCTTATGCGTGTGGTACGGAAGCTGTACTACCCAGGACAGGTTGGGGTTGCACAGGGTTGTGAAGGCAGCAGAGAGCATTGTTGGCTGCCCACTCTCCACCTTAGAGCGGATTTACGCCACAAGGTGCCATAGGAAGGCACTGGACATAGTAAAAGATCCATCGCATCCTGGTCACTGTCTCTTCGAGCTCTTGCCGTCGGGACGGAGATACAGGACGATGAAGACAAGAACAAGCCGTCTTAAGAACAGCTTCTTCTCCAGAGCGATCTCGGCCCTGAATGGGAAGCCCGGACTTTGAAAGTCATCAAATCTCCTTTGCTGTATTTTACTATATTTTTTTAATTGGTGTTTTATGTATTTTACTATATTTTTTTAATTAGTGTTTTTATGGAGCAGCCAAGTAATTTCGTTGTCCCCGAAGGGGGCAATGACAATAAAGATATTATTATTATTATTATTATTATTATTATTATTATTATTATTATCATAGGATGAATCAATCATTAATTTACAGAGCTATATTAAAGCTCTCCAGAAGTCAGAGGCAGAACCGAATGTTCCAGGAAATATTGCTTCCATGAAAAATTGATACAATCATATCTGTGTTCAAAGGAGCATAACCAAATGAATAATAAAAAAGCCAACATAAGAAGTTATTCCAGATTCGAAGGTGAGCTTTCACTGCTTCTTTGTAAGGAGGTAAGTTAAATCAAGTCTCTTCAGGCTTTGTCAGCAGCTTGGACTTTTGATGGTATATTCGGAACTTGTATTGTAAAGAATTACAGATCAGAATACAAATGATCTGTATGAGGACCTGTACGTAAATGCATTGTAACAGGCACAGTTGTGTGGCTGGTATTCAATGCTAGTCCTACTCAGGAGTAGACCCATTGTAGTCAATGGGCACGACTAACTTAGATTTGTTAACATAAACGAGTCTACTTTGAGTAGGATTTAGCTGAATACAACCCTCAATATTTTATGACAGAAATATGTGTAGATTTATCTCAATGCACACATTTCTAAACAGATGTTATCATAAAATATGCATTTTGCTTCATTTATTGAGCAAAATACAAATCATGTATGTATGTATGTATGTAACCAACATAGTTTGTACATCATTTAATCATAAAACCCCCTCTAAGTAGTTAAAATTATTGAAACTAGAGTTAAAACAAGCTAAGCTTTCTCTCTATGTAAAATAAGCAGTTAAATAAATGTACATATTGAAATAAATGTCAATGTGATACATATTAGGCTGGAGTATATTAATTTGGACAGTTCATTTAAAAATATGGATCAAAACAAATTAATGTCCCTTTCCAAGAAACAATGAGCAACTGCTATTGCTGTTTTTCCTTTTGTTCCCCCTGTGAACAATGCCATGGCCTTTGGCTAGCGCAACAAAGTTTATGAATGACAGAAATATATATAATAGAGTTTAGAATATTGTTTGAGATTGCAATCCTCTTCCGGTTTATTTGGGTGTAAGGCTCACTGCACACATTGGAAATTTTATCCAGTGTAGATAATGAGAGAATTGCTCTAAGTCAACTCTGGGCTGCTTACATTGGCAAACTTCTAAAAAGAAATTTCCATTGTTTTGATGGAAAGGTTGTGCCTCTTCACATCTAACTTTAATATACTAAACACCCACCCACCCAAACATCATATGCATGCATACAAACATGCAATTTCCATGGAGTTCAACGGGACTTGCTCTCAAGTGTTTGGCATGACAGCTGTGAATTGTTTGGATCTGTACTAGTTTGTGATTTACATGTCTTGGAGCCATATTCAATTAACTCAACACGCTAGCAGAAGCCAAATTCCTGCTAGAGCTATGGGTCTTCCCAACCACTCTTCACCCCTTCTTGGGAGGGTTGGGAGAACCTCCAGAACAGCACATGGAGCTAGGAGAAGGGAGATTATTCAGTTGGGGAAGCAGAAAAGCGATGTGTTGAATACAACTCTTGGTACCCTTTCTCTCTTTCAGTGACTTCGAGATATCGGGCAACTTTTGCCATGGAAAAAGCTCATGGCTTTCTTTTTGTTCTTCTCTGCTTGGGAGTCCTGAGAGAGTCAAGTAAGATCTGTTTAAAGATGACGGCAGAATGATGTGGGAGAAAACTCCCTTGGGAAGTTTAGTATGGAGGCTCAAACAAATTCCCAGTTAGTCAGACTGCTAATTCAGTCATGCATTCAAAGACAGATTCCAAGAGAGTCTATGAGATGAGAGGATATCCATTATGACACACACTATGGGGGGGGGGGATGTCATCTGGACCAAAGTCACCCTAGCAGCTCACTGTCTCTTCCTCCAAGCAAAGACCTTAGAAACAGTTATTCAACACATGCTTTCTTTTGCTGTGCACAGAGGCCTCCTTGCATCTTATATGGAGCTATTCTTCTTTCCAGCACACAGTGTTGGGCTCCTCCTAAAACTTGTTCTTACTAGTTTGGTTGTCTTGTGGTGGCCTTAGGATTTTGAGACTATCTACCTGCGCCTTAGCTGTTTGTTTTTCCTTCATGCTCCACCTGTTGCCTTAATAAGACAGGGGTACCTCGGGTTACAGACGCTTCAGGTTACAGACTCCGCTAATGCAGAAATACGACCTCGAGTTAAGAACTTTACTTCAGGATGAGAACAGAAATCGTGTGCTGGTGGTGCGGCGGCAGCAGGACACCCCATTAGCTAAAGTGGTACCTCAGGTTAAGAACAGTTTCAGGTTAAGAACAGACCTCCGGAATGAATTAAACTCGTAACCAGAGGTACCACTGTAATAATAATAAATTTTTATTTGTATTCCACCCTCCCCAGTTGAGTGGCTAACATCATAAAAACAACACAATATACATAAAAACAGACACCAATTAATTAAAATACATCTTAAAATTAATTCAGACAAGTTAAAATCTGGGCAGGTGGCAATTATCAGGTTGGAACTGAGAGTGGTTAATACTTGCCGGGAGCAATTGTTTCCACTGATCATACAAGGACCTGTGAGTGGGTTGGGGGTCTCCTTCGGGCTTGTTTTATACAATGGAAAGTAAGACAAAATGCATCCTGCCCAAAGGCTTGGGGGAACAGCTCCAACTTGCAGGTCCTGCAAAAAGATGTCATATCCCACAGGGTCCTGGTCTCTTGTGGGAGAGTGTTCCACCAGGCTGGGGCCACGGCCCAAAAGGCCCTAGCTCTAGTCGAGGCCAGTCTAATTTCCCTGGGGCCCTGGATCTTCAAGGTGTTGTTGTTAGCAGAACATAAGGTCCTCTGTGGGACTTACCAGAAGAGGTGGTCGCACAGGTACGAGGGTCCTAGGCCATAAAGGGCTTTAAAGGTTAAAACCAGCACCTTAAACCTGATTCTGTACTCCACCAGGAGCCAGTGCAGCTGGTATAGCACTGGGTGAATGTGGTCCCGTGGTGGGGATCCCGTAAGGAGTCTCGCTGCAGCATTCTGCAGCTGCTGGAGTTTCTGGGTCAGTTTCAAGGGCAGCCCCATGTAGAGTGAGCCTTGCAACAATCAACTATCTGCCACTGCTGAAAACAGAATGCTGAACCAGACTTCGTCTGATCCATGCTCTTATGAACTACCATTCACATATTTAAAGAGCCTGCCACATGGCACCTGCCTCCCCTGAAAAAAAAAATCATGCAAGTTAGGTCTCATTCACAGCATATATTGAAAGAAACATGATACTGCTTTAAAATCATGACTTCCCCCAAAGAATTCTGGGAGCTGCATTACGTCAAATGAGTGGAGAGTTGCTAGGAGATTCCCTCTTCCCCTCACAGAGCTACCATTGCAGTACAGCCTTAGCAAAGCCCCAAGAAACCGTAACTGATGAAAAAGTTTATTTTTATTCAAATATGACAACACAGAGGATTTGCGAACAACCAATATTGACCTAATTAGCAAAGTCAAAATATAGCCTATGCAGAGAAGTTCTTTAAGGTGAGATTGGGTCCCTCCCTACTTTAGTTTACAGGTTCCACTTGTGGTCCTGCAAGAAAAGATCCAAACAAGTTCTTCCTCATTGGTATGGGAACTTTGAGTATGTGAAACTGATAAGCACACTGTGGCCACACTAGGTTGGCATTCACCCCAGTGTGCTTGCCAAGTCTATAGGAGTACATAGAAGTACAAAAAAGACAAAAAAGAAAAAAGAAATTGATTTCAGGATTCATTTTTCTTGGGAGGTGTCATCTTCTGTACATCATGCTGGATACCCCTCACCTTGAAACAGTCCCACAAAATCCACTTAGGACCTAAAACCCAGACAGTGTTGGATGACAAAGAGTGCCCTAAATCCAGTAATGCCACAGGTATATATACTAGAAGGGACGTGGGTGGCGCGGTGGTCTAAACCTAGGCCTAGGGCTTGCCGATCAGAAGGTCAGCGGTTCGAATCCCTGTGACGGGGTGAGCTCCCATTGCTCGGTCCCTGTTCCTGTCCATCTAGCAGTTCGAAAGCACGTCAAAGTGCAAGTAAATAGGTACTGCTCCAGCGGGAAGGTAAACGGCATTTCCGTGCGCTGCTCTGGTTTCACCAGATGCGGCTTAGTCATGTTGACCACATGACCTGGAAAAACTGTCCGAGGACAAACGTCTGCTCCCTCAGCCAGTAATGTGAGATGAGAGTGCAACCCCAGAGTCGTTTGCAACTGGACCGAACGGTGAGGGGTACCTTTACCTTTATATATACTAGAGCGGTTCATAAAAAACTTTTTTTGGGAAAATGCCTTCTCCAAAGGTCTTATCTTACAACACTAGGGATTATATAGCTATATCTGAAATTTCATGCATATCAGTTAATATCTTGACCCTCCTCCATGAAAATAGCTGTTTATTTGGCCGTTTTCCTATGTCGTGAAGGCTGAAATTTCAACTTAGTGGAGCAGGGTCAAGATATTAACTGCATGAAATTTCAGATATAGCTATATAATCCCTAGTTTAGTAAGATAAGACCATTGGAGCAGGCATTTTCAAAACATTTTTATGAACTGCCCTAATATACACCCCACTTGACTTTCCTGCCAGTACTGAAAGCCAAACAAACAAATTAAAAACACCACTTCAAAAATTGGACTCCCAGCAGTAGGGAATAGGTGAAAAAGAGGAGGGGCTTCCTAGGGCTCCCCCCAAAAAAAATCCTACTCATCCCCCAAATATGCAAGTAGCAAAGTCCATGCCACAAAGGGAGGGAAGGAATCACAAAGAGAAGAGTAAAGTGTTTGGGGCGGAGGCATCTTATAAAGCCTGGCTTCTTCCCCATCCTGATTGGCCTGTCATCTCACCTGACCCTTCCCCAACTCCTCCGCAGGGCTAAACCATTTTGAGTCTCCTTCCCAGGGGAGTTGAGATGTGGCAAATCCACTTGCGCTCAAGGGTGGGAGTGGCACTCCCAGAACAGCTTAACAGTCAGTTCCTCTTTCCAAGAAACTCTGGTAATGGTAGCTCGGAGGGGGGGGGGTAGGTGTGCAGGTGGCCCACAATTGAAATCCCCCCCCAATTAATTTTTATTGATTCTCAAAAAAAAATTACAAATTAATTTGAATTTAACATAAAATCCTGTTGTTGTTTAGTTGTTTAGTCGTGCCTGACTCTTCGTGACCCCATGGACCAGAGCACGCCAGGCACTCCTGTCTTCCACTGCCTCCCACAGTTTGGTCAAACTCATGCTGGTAGCTTCGAGAACACTGTCCCACCATCTCGTCCTCTGCCATCCCCTTCTCCTTGTGCCCCCCATCTTTCCCAACATCAGGGTCTTTTCCAGGGAGTTTTCTCTTCTCATGAGGTGGCCAAAGTATTGGAGCCTCAGCTTCACGTTCTGTCCTTCCAGTGAGCACTCAGGGCTGATTTCCTTAAGAATGGAGAGGTTTGATCTTCTTGCAGTCCATGGGACTCTCAAGAGTCTCCTCCAGCACCATGCCATAATTCAAAATCATCAATTCTTCAGCGAACAGCCTTCTTTATGGTCCAGCTCTCACTTCCATACATCACTACTGGGAAAACCATAGCTTTAACTATACAGGCCTTTGTTGGCAAGGTGATGTCTCTGCTTTTTAAGATGCTGTCTAGGTTTGCCATTGCTTTTCTCCCAAGAAGCAGGCATCTTTTAATTTTGTGACTGCTGTCACCATCTGCAGTGAATAAAATCCTATGCAGGTGTATTCTACAGTAAGCCCCACCAAGTTCTCTTATAAAGAGATGGGAATCTGACATTGCTCTAAACACTGGCAGAGGAATAGGGCTGCAGAGGGAGCGGACCATCCCCGGCACCACTATTCAGGTATGGTGCCATCGCGGTGGCCCCTCCGGACAGGCGCCATGCACACATATGCACGCTGGGCACCACACACCCGCAGGCGGCACAACACACCCCCCGAACACACTCCATGCCCCCCAGGGTGCATGCCATTCCCCCGCCTGCTCCCCGGTAGCGGAGCATGCAGCTTCGCCACTGGCTCTACAAAAGAAAAGAAGAAAGGTGCTCAGTTCCCTCACCTCCCCCAACCCTGGCAAGCAGGGAGCATTTTAATAGGCAACTTTCAATCCGCCCTAAATAAAAACAAGGAGTAGCTGAACTATAAGCCTCATGTTTATATTTTAATGCAGACCTCCAGTTCAGAAACAAGTCTTAGAAAATTCATCAGCTTTTTTGAGGTATTATTTGCTCCTCTCAGATTTCCTCAAATGTCCAACTTGTTTGGGAAGCGCAGCATTTGTTTGGAGGCTTTGCTTTAAAAAAGGTAATAAATAAATAAATAAACAAACAGTAGCCGTTGTAGGAGATTCAAGAGGAATTGAATGAGAAAGTGTCCAGTTATTTGATTCTGGTTTATTATGTTTCTTGAACAGGTTTCGTGTACAGTTATGTAAAGCCTACATCCATCGATTACCAAGAATGTTTAAAAAGGGGTGGCCGATGCTTCGCAAGAACTAGCTGTCAAGAACAGTTTGTTTTCTATGGACACTGTCAGAACGGTAGCAGAGGCATATGCTGTAAAAGGTAAATCCATAATATTGCAGGTTACGTGCAAGAGTGGAGAGTATTATGGAGGTGAAATCAAAAATTTGTTGTTGTTTAGTCATTTAGTCATGTCTGACTCTTCGTGACCCCATGGACCAGAGCATGCCAGGCACTCCTGTCTTCCACTGACTCCCGCAGTTTGGTCAAACTCATGCTGGTAGCTTCGAGAACACTGTCTAAACATCTCGTCCTCTGTCGTCCCCTTCTCCTTGTGCCCTCAATCTTTCCCAACATCAAGGTCTTTTCCAGGGAGTTTTCTCTTCTCATGAGGTGGCCAAAGTATTGGAGCCTCAGCTTCAGGATCTGTCCTTCCAATGAGCACTCAGGGCTGATTTCCTTCAGAATGGATAGGTTTGATCTTCTTGCAGTCCATGGGACTCTCAAGAGTCTCCTCCAGCACCAGAATTCAAAAGCATCAATTCTTCAGTGATCAGCCTTCTTTATGGTCCAGCTTCACTTCCATACATCACTACTGGGAAAACCAGAGCTTTAACTATATGGACCTTTGTCGGCCAGGTGATGTCTCTGCTTTTTAAGATGCTGTCTAGGTTTGTCATTGCTTTTTCACCAAGAAGCAGGCGTCTCTTAATTTCGTGACTGCTGTTACCATCTGCAGTGATCATGGAGCCCAAGAAAGTAAAATCTCTCACTGCCTCCATTTCTTCCCCTTTTATTTGCCAGGAGGTGATGGGACTAGTGGCCATTATCTTAGTTTTTTTGATGTTAAGCTTCAGATCATATTTTGCACTCTCCTCTTTCACCCTCATTAAAAGGTTCTTTAATTCCTCCTCACTTTCTGCCATCAAGGTTGTGTCATCTGCATATCTGAGGTTGTTGATATTTCTTCCCGCAATCTTAATTCCGGTTTGGGATTCATCCAGCCCAGCATTTTGCATGATGAATTCTGCATATAAGTTAAATTAACAGGGAGACAATATACAGCCTTGTCGTACTCCTTTCCCAATTTTGAACCAATCAATTGTTCCATATCCAGTTCTAACTGTAGCTTCTTGTCCCACATAGACATTTCTCAGGAGACAGATGAGATGATCAGGCACTCCCATTTCTTTAAGAACTTGTCATAGTTTGCTGTAGTCAACACAGTACAATTAAAATCAAACGTGTGTATTAACGTGTGCTGGCAGGATCGTAGGAGAAGACCTGTCAATGAAGGAAAGGAGCGTGAATAATGTATCCCTGCAGCATGGTGACATGCTTGGGCTGGCTTTCCTGAATTCAAAAATCACTTAAGAAACACGTGGATTTACAGAAGTTCAGTATATTACAAAGGTGCTGGTTCTGTAGTGATTTTAAAGGGAATGAAAAGGGAGTAGGGAGCTTTGATCAGGAAGATCCAAGTGTGTTGGGATGGAGAAATTTCTAAGACCTAGCAACTCAATAAATTCCTGAGCCCAGTGCTCCCCAGTCCGATGTGTTTCAGATGCTTGGGACTACAAGTTCTATGAGCCCCAGACAGCATGGCCGATAGCCAGAGATGGTGGGAATTGTAGTTCAAAACATCTGGAGCAAACTGGGTCGGGAAAGGCTGCTTTAAACTTTCAGAAGAGGGAACCCAATTACTCTAGCAAGATGGGCTCCTGCTATATCATTGTCATGCCTTGTGCTGAGGTGAGGCAAGGCAAGGCAAGGTAGAAGCTAAGCTGGGTGCAGAGGGTGGTACAAGGCAGGTTGAGAGACTAAGCACATAAAGGTCGTCAAAGCAGGGGCACAGAGGTTTCTTCGGTAGGGAACATGTTGAGCCACAGTGCTATGTGCAATAGTGAGGCCCACTCAAAGTGAAAGGTCTTAACTTTGCATACAGCCTTCTCCATTAGTCTCTCACTGCAATGAAGAGGGGAGAATGTCTGGTTGCACTGATTCCCCCATGGAATGTCATATCTTCTTACTGAAGGGCCAATCGTCCTTCAGGTTAATAGGGTGGCAATGTTTCTGAGATGTGCCCTTCGCTTTCTGTTTTTGTACTCCTTCATCCCCCTAGACCTGAGTTTTGCTATAAAGCAGATTCATAAGTAGTAGTGGTAGTAGTAGTAGTAGTAGTAGTAATAATAATAATAATAATAATAATTTATTTATACCCCACCCATGGCTGGGCTTCCCCAGCCACTCTGGGCAACTCCCATCAGAATTAAAAGCACAATAGAGCATCAAACATTTAAAACATTCCCTAAACAGGGCTGCCTTCAGATGTCTTCTAAAAGTCAGATAATTGTTTATTTCCTTGACATCTGATGGGAGTGTGTTCTACTACCGAGAAGGCCCTCTGCCTGGTTCCCTGTAATTTGGCTTCTCACAGCGAGGGAGCCGCCAGAAGGCCCTCGGAGCTGGACCTCAGTGTCCGGGCTGAATGATGGGGGTGGAGTATACTGGGGGTGGAGTATACTTCAGGTATACTGGGCCGAGGCCATTTAGGGATTTAAAGGTCAGCACCAGCACTTTGAATTGTGCTTGGAAAAGTACTGGGAGCCAATGTAGGTCTTTCAGGACCGGTGTTATATGGTCTCAGCAGCCACTCCCAGTCACCAGTCTAGCTGCCGCATTCTGGATTAGCTGTAGTTTCTGGGTCACCTTCAAAGGTAGCCCCATATGGAGCACATTGCAGTAGTCCAAGCAGGAGATAACTAGAGCATGCACCACTCTAGCGAGACAGTCTGCGGTCAGGTAGGGTCTCAGCCTGCGTACCAGATAGAGCTGATAGACAGGTGCCCTGGAGACAGAATTGACCTGCATCTCCATGGACAGCTGTGAGTCAGGGGTACAGTTGCCCCATTCAGGACCAGGGAGTCCTCTACACCTACCCACCCCCTGTCCCTCCCAAACAATACTTCTGTCTTGCCAGGATTCAACCTCAATCTGTTAGCCGCCATCAATCCTCCAACTGCCTCCAGACACTCACACAGGACTTTCCCCACCTTCACTGGTTCTTATTTAAAAGAGAGGTAGAGCTGGGTTTCCTCAGCATACTACCAGCCAACATACAACCAGCCAAAACCCCCTGATGATCTCTCCCAGGGGTTTCATATAGATGTTAAAAAGCATGGGGGAGAGGACGGAACCCTGAGGCACCCCACAAGTGAGAGCCCAGGGATCTGAACACTTATCATTCCCACACCACTTTCTGGACTCCTTCAGGAGGAAGGAGTGGAACTATTGTATAACAGTGCTCCCAGCTCCTCTAAATGGTCCAGAAGGATGTCATGGTCGATGGTATCAAAGGCCGCTGAGAGATCCAGCAGAACTAGGAAATAGATTTCCCCTTTGTCCCTATCCTGCTGGAGATCATTGACCAGGGTGACCAAGGCAGTTTCAGTTCCATGTTGAGGCCTGAATCCTAATTGGAAGGGATCCAAATGGTCCGCATCCTCCAGGCATGCCCAGAGTTGTTCAGCAGCCACCTGCTCAACCACCTGACCCAAGAATGGAAGATTTGAGACTGGGTGATAGTTGGCGAAATTGGCCGGGTCTAAAGATGTTTTTTTAAGAAGCCTCTTTCAGCTTCTTAAGGGAAGGCTCCCTCACAGAGGGAAACATTCACCACCCTGCAGAGCCCATCGCCCAGCCCTTCTTGGTTCACTTTTATGAGCCAGGATGGGCAAGGATCAAGGAGACAGGTGGTCAGTTTCATTCATCCAAGCAGCCTGTCCATATCCTCAGAGGTTAACAGATTGGAATTGATTTCACGCACCTTGACTAGACAGGGCTCTTGCACTCTCCCGCCCTGCCCCTGCTCCCATGGTGGAATCTACCTCTTTCTGAATCTGAGTGACTTTATCTGCAAAAAAAAAGACTTTACAAAATTGTTGCAAGAGATCCTGGGGCCCTTATCAGGCCCCGATAGCACTGGTGGTTCTCTTAAATTGTGAACCACTTGAAAGAGTCTCCTGCTGCTGTTTTCTGCAGATGGAATAGAGGCGGTGAAGAAGGTCCTCTTCGCTATTGCTACCGCCACTTGGTAGGCTCGACATTGAGCATTAACTCATGTCCAGTCAGATTCAGAATGAGTTTTTCACCACTGGCACTCTAGCCATCTCAGTGATTGTTTCATTGCCCTCAGCTCCGGTGGAAACCACAGGACTATCTGGGCTCCAAGCAATCAGAGAGGGCACATCAGAGCCAGATGGTCAATAGCCCTGGTTAACTCTGGAGTCTGGAGACCAAAGCTTATTGAGAGAGTTCAGTAGGTTTAGGCTGGAGAAGAGGAGAATGAGAGTAGGTAGCCATCTTCAAATATCTTAGGGGCTTTTACATGGAAGATGGAACAAGCTTGCTTTTTCCTGCTCCAGAGGGCAGGACCTGATCCAATGGATTAAACTTATAAGAAAGGAGATTCCAACTCAACATCTGAAAGAACCTTATGATGATAAGAGCTGTTCAACAGTGGAATGGACTCCCTCTGAAGGTGGTGGACTCTCCTTCACTGGAGGTCTTTTGAAGCAGAGGTTGGATGGCCATCTCCCTTCATTGCAGGGGGTTGGACTAGATGACCCTTGAAGTACCTTCTAACTCAACAACTTTGATGAAGCTGTCCCCCAAAAAAGCACAGCAACTCTGGTCAATCCAATGGGTAGATCACGGCCAGGTTTTTTTTAATAATGGGAGTAGATTGCAGTCTCTTGGAAGTTGGTCGTACCTGATATATATGTTTTAAATAGGTTTTGGATATATTCAATCATTTTTCTTGTGTTGTGTCTGTAGCCCTGGGTCCCTCTGTGCGGAAGAACTATCAATAATTTATCAAATAAATAAATAAATAAATAAATACTACCACCTTTTCACTTAATGTTTTTTTCTTCCTCTGCAGAGACCCAGCAGAGTACTGCAAATGGCGGGGAGGTGAATGCACTAAAAATAAATGTCCTCCAGGCAGTTCTTCCCTTCACAAGTGCGCTAAAAAGTTTTTCTGCTGCAGAAAGTGAGTTGCAAACCTTGACAGATAAAATGCAAAAAGGAAAGAAGAAAAAAAATCGTCCAGATGACTGCATATCTTTAGTGGGGTATCTTTAGCAAAGGGTAAATTGCATAGCAGGAGGGGGTTGTAGGAGATACACTGTAAATGGTTGGCTGAGGAAATAGGTTCAGCTGCAATCTACACATCTATCAAACCAATATCCTTGAAATGCTGTTGACCTGGTCTCAATGGTTGGGTTATCTCTTTATTTGCATAAGCAGCGAGTCATAAGAAGAACCTGCAGGATGAGGCCAATGGCTCTCCTGGCCCAGCATCGTGTTGCCACAGTGGCCAGCCAGATACCTATGACACAGAACATCAGTGCAACAGCACTCTGAACATTTGCCAATCCCAGCAGCTGGCATTCAGAGGAATACTGCCTATGAAGTGGAAGCAGAACATAGCCACTGTGGCTAGTAGCCATTTATATCTTTATCCTCCATTCATTTGTCTAAGCCTCATTTAAAGCCATTCAAGCTGGCGGTTGTCACTGCCTCTTGTGTAAATCAGACCGCTGCTGGGATTGAATGCCACAGAGGACCATCAGAGCTCAAGTGCCAGACCAGTGAGAGTGAGCTAAAATATGGGAGCAGATGTATGGAGACCACCAAGCCCTTTGCCACATGACCCGGAAGCTGTACGCCGGGTCCCTTGGCCAATAAAGCAAGATGAGCGCCGCAACCCCAGAGTCGGCCACGACTGGACCTAATGGTCAGGGGTCCCTTTACCTTTATCTTTTATTCATTGTATTGAATTGTAGATTTCAACAGCTCATAAAGTTCAACGAAAAAAGTAGAAGACCCGGTGGATCAGTTCATTCTTTAATCAGTTTACGCATAAGGTCCATATATGTGAAAGTGTCTATTCCACCTGTTCATAGAGTTCAGCAATCCACACGAAAGGTTGTTGCAGTTCCACAGAATCCTTTCACAGACTCTAAGACAAGGATTTCTGAAATATTAGCCTTGTTTCGCCATCCTGGGCTTCATCAGTAGTACAAACTCATATATGATATCACAGGGTATCATCTCATCTGTCATCTCATCTGTCCTCCCAGTTGAACGACGTGGCCCAGGGAGAGAGGGAAAAATAGTGGAAGTGAACAGCTGGCTTCGCAAATGGTGTAAACAGGAACGGTTTGGATTCTTATATCACTGACTGCAGTTTCTTGAAGATGGACTTCTGGCAAGCAATGGGCTGCACCTCACAACGGTTGGGAGGAATGTTATTGCCAAAAATCTCAGAAACCTCATCAGGAGAGCTTTAAACTGACTAGTGTGGAGGAGGGAGACAGTGCTCCTGAAGGTAGGAGTCTATCAACTGATGAAGATGATCATCCAAATGTCATAGACCAAATGGAGCAAACAGCACGCAGACCTAGTGGTGGGAGGAAAAAATCCTTAAATAAGAGACATGGGGGAATGATTAATGGACTTCAATGTCTGTACACTAATGCGCAAAGCATGGGAAATAAACAAGATGAGCTTGAGCTCTTGGTACAGCAAACTAAATATGACATAATAGGCATCACTGAAACCTGGTGGGATAAGTCCCACGATTGGAATGTAAAAATGGAGGGATACAATCTATTTCAGAGAAACAGACCAGACAAGAAAGGCGGAGGAGTAGCGTTATATGTCAGGGATGTGTATACCTGTGAAGAGATCCAAGATTTAGAACCTCAAAGCCAAAGTGAGAGCATTTGGGTCAAAATTAAGGGAGAGAAGAATAACAGTGACCTCATTGTGGGAGTTTACTATAGATCCCCAAACCAAATGGAGGACATAGATGATGCCTTCCTGGAACAGATGGCCAAGCATGCAAAAGGAAGGGAGATAGTAGTAATGGGGGACTTCAATTACCCGGATATTTGTTGGATGTCAAACTCAGCCAAGAGCATAAGGTCAAACAGATTCCTCATTGGCCTTGCAGACAACTTCATTGTCCAGAAAGTGAGAGAAGCAACAAGAGGAACAGCCATTTTAGATCTGGTCCTAACCAATGTTGATGACCTGGTTAGTGGGGTAGAAGTGGAAGGATCAAGTTCAAGTTTTATTGCGGCAAAAGCCAGTAACACTAAACACCACAAGATCAGACAAAGAAAATTCAACAATGGCATCAGGAAAAAAAAGAAAAAAAAGAAAAGAAAAAGGATTACACAAGGGAACTTCGCATTGTGCCATTCAACAGAAGAGATTTACGCTTCCTGATTACCAAAGTGCAGAATCTGGCCACCTCATATGATATTGAGCTTGAGGAATCTTCCAGAAGGTATTTTCGTAAAATTTCGGGGGAGGATTCCAAATAATGTTGTAGGGGTATAAATTTTGATAAAAGCGGCAAAATAAATTGAACTCGTTCTTCACTATAAAATTTGCAAAATAGAAGGATGTGTGTGACAGATTCTACCTTATTAGACATACAGGGGCAGAGACGCGCATGCATTGGTACCCACGTGAATTTGCCGTGCAGCACTGCTGAGGGCATTGTCTCAAAGCGGGCTCTAGAAAAAGCCCATCTATAAGCTTCGTTAGTGATGTTAGTTAAGTAAGGGGCAGCTGCAAAATTAGGCCAAGCTTTTAAACATCTATACGTCTCCGGGAGTAGGGCGTCTTCTTGTTGTAATTCGACATCGTAAAGTCTCTGAGTGATAATTGCTTTTGCCTTATTCAGAGTTCCAATAAAGAGATTTTCAGGGTTTAGGCCAATTTGTTTGATCTTATTAGTTATTTGCAGAAGCCAAGGAGGATAGGGAACTGCGGCCAGGAAGCAAGGTAACAGTCCCTTAGGATTGTAATGGATTTTCAGCCAGAGGGATATTGCTTGCTCCCAGACTTTTAATTCCACTCTGGGCAGTCCTGCCTCTTGCCTTAAGACTGCATTAGGTGTGCATCTTGGGGTAGCAAATAGTGATCTTAAAAACTTTGATTGAACTGTTTCAAGGGTCTTAAGGTTGGCAGAGGGGCTAATTTGAGAGCCATACAGGAGTTGGGCCAAAGATTTTGCCTGAAAGACTTTTAAGGCCATTGGGAGGAAGCCAGCTCCTTTCCTTCTGAATAATCTAAGGATGGCATTTGCACTTCTTCCTGCTGATATAGCTGATGTAGTCAGGTGTGTTGACAGTTTGGCATTATAAGAGAAAGTAATGCCTAAGTATTGGAAGGTTTTAGTCTGTTCAATGGCATTTCCCTTTACGGTCCAATTATCTTTCCTGAAGGAACAGTTAAAATGTACAATTTTAGTTTTAGCGAAGTTAATTGTTAACAGTTCAGTGTTACATTGATCACTAAACTTCCCTAAGGCACGTTTCAGACCCACTTTGGTTTGAGAGAGGAGAAAAGCTGCATACAATGACTTTTTCCAATGTTTCACATACTTATAGACAAAGTAATCTAACACTAAGCAGTGATCTATGGTGGAACGTCCAGATGTAAATCCTGCTTGTTCAATATCTAGCAAGTCATATGATCTAACCATTCACATAGTTTTAGACATAGATGTTTTGTATAAAGTTTGCAGATCACATTCAGAAGACTAATTGGTCTGTAATTGGATGGGTCAGAGGGGTTGCCCTTTTTAAATATAGGAACAATTATAGCCAGTCCCCAATCTTTAGGGATTTCAGTTGTCTTATATGAAAATAGATTTGCAAGAACCGGAGCCCACCAGTTTATTTGCGCTTTCAGAAGTTCAGCAACAATGAAATCACTTAGTGGAAGGATCATTAGGCGTGAGTGATCATGCTCTTCTGAAGTTTACTATACAGCGGAAAGGAGCAGCCAAGCATACTAGGACTCAATTTCTTGACATTAAGAAAGCCGACTTCATAAAACTTAGGGAAGTGCTGAGTGAGATCCCATGGACAGTAATACTAAAAGGAAAGGGAGTTAATGATGGCTGGGAGTTTGTTAAGAGGGAGATAGTAAAAGCACAACTTCAGGCAATACCAATGAGACGGAAACATGGAAGGTGCCTAAAGAAGCCAGGGTGGCTATCTAAAGAACTTTTAACTGAGTTAAGATTAAAAAAGGATGTGTACAAAAAATGGAAAAGGGGGGAAACCGCCAAAGAGGAATTCAAACAAATAGCCAGCACGTGTAGACACAAAGTCAGAAAAGCTAAAGTACAGAATGAACTCAGGCTTGCTAGAGAGGTTAAAAGCAACAAAAAAGGCTTTTATGGGTATGTTCATAGCAAAAGGAAGAACAAAGAAACAGTGGGGTCACTCAGAGGAGAAGATGCTGAAATGCAAACAGGGGACACAGAAAGGGCTGAACTCCTCAATGCCTTCTTTGCCTCAGTCTTCTCCGATAAAGAAAACAATGCCCGACCTGAAGAATTTGGAGCAAATGATTCAGCAGAGAAAACACAGCCCAGAAGAACTAAGGAGATAGTACAAGAATACTTGGCTAGTTTAGATGTTTTCAAGTCTCCAGGGCCAGATGAACTGCATCCAAGAGTATTAAAAGAACTGGCAGATGTGATCTCAGAACCACTGGCAGTCATCTTTGAGAATTCCTGGAGAACAGGTGAAGTCCCGGCAGACTGGAGGAGGGCAAATGTTGTCCCTATTTTCAAAAAGGGGAAAAGAGAGGACCCAAATAATTACCGCCCAGTCAGTCTGACATCAATACCAGGGAAGATTCTGGAGCAGATCATTAAGCGAACGGTCTGTGAGCACCTAGAAAGGAATGCTGTGATCACCAATAGTCAGCATGGATTTCTGAAAAATAAGTCATGTCAGGCTAACCTGATCTCATTTTTTGACAGAATTACAAGCCTGGTAGATGAAGGGAATGCAGTGGATGTAGCCTACCTTGATTTCAGCAAGGCATTTGACAAGGTGCCCCATGATATTCTTGCAAAGAAGCTGGTAAAATGCGGTCTTGACTATGCTACCACTCAGTGGATTTGTAACTGGCCGACTGACCGGACCCAAAGGGTGCTCATCAATAGTTCCTCTTCATCCTGGAGAAGAGTGACTAGTGGGGTGCCACAGGGTTCTGTCTTGGGCCCGGTCTTATTCAACATCTTTATCAACGACTTGGATGATGGACTCAAGGGCATCCTGATCACATTTGCAGATGACACCAAACTGGGAGGGGTGGCTAACACCCCAGAGGACAGGATCACACTTCAAAACGACCTTGACAGATTAGAGAACTGGGCCAAAACAAACAAGATGAATTTTAACAGGGAGAAATGTAAAGTATTGCACTTGGGCAAAAAAAATGAGAGGCCCAAATACAAGATGGGTGACACCTGGCTTGAGAGCAGTACATGTGAAAAGGATCTAGGAGTCTTGGTTGACCACAAACTTGACATGAGCCAACAGTGTGACGCGGCAGCTAAAAAAGCCAATGCAATTCTGGGCTGCATCAATAGGAGTATAGCATCTAGATCAAGGGAAGTAATAGTGCCACTGTATTCTGCTCTGGTCAGACCTCACCTGTGACCAGTTCTGGGCACCACAGTTCAAGGACACTGACAAACTGGAACGTGTCCAGAGGAGGGCAACCAAAATGGTCAAAGGCCTGGAAACAATGCCTTATGAGGAACGGCTAAGGGAGCTGGGCATGTTTAGCCTGGAGAAGAGGAGGTTAAGGGGTGATATGATAGCCATGTTCAAATATATAAAAGGATGTCACATAGAGGAGGGAGAAAGGTTGTTTTCTGCTGCTCCAGAGAAGTGGACACGGAGCAATGGATCCAAACATAGAGGAGGGAGAAAGGTTGTTTCTTTCTTGTAAAGAAGATTCCACCTAAACATTAGGAAGAACTTCCTGACAGTAAGAGCTGTTTGACAGTGGAATTTGCTGCCAAGGAGTGTGGTGGAGTCTCCTTATTTGGAGGTCTTTAAGCAGAGGCTTGACAACCATATGTCAGGAGTGCTCTGATGGTGTTTCCTGCTTGGCAGGGGCTTGGACTTGATGGCCCTTGTGGTCTCTTCCAGCTCTATGATTCTATGATTCTATTCTATTCTATGATTCTAGGACAGTGGATCTTATAGCATAGTAGTTGAACGTTATGAGCTACTTCTGTTGAAATCTACAATTCAATACAATGAATAGTATATATTATTTTTTCAAATGTACAGTCAGTTACCTCTTGTGTGTTTATTGAATATGTTTCACGTAACCAGAGGTTTGTTGTTGTTTTGCACATTTCACATCCATGCAAAGGCTTGAGGTTGCCGCAAATCTCCTTTCCCACCCATTTGTCTGAAATTTGGTGGACTAGCCCCTCGCAAAAAGGGGCTACTACTTTTGGGCACATTTCATCAAATTCATCCAAACAACTTTAAAAAACAACAACCGCAAACCCACCAATGAGTAGTTATTAATTATTCCATTATGGTCAATAGGAGAGACATCTGAGGCTTCAAAAGTTTAGGCAAGACAAGCTCTACTCCATATTTAAGGTGTGAAGCCTGATGTTAGCCCAGGTAACTGAATCAAGGAGATCTGCTGTCTGAATGAAGGGACCCCTCCCCCCCCCATGTGCTTAGTTTTTCTATGTATAATCGTGACAATATACAGTAAATTGGTGTGGTCTGATGATACATGGCTAATGAGCCATGTTTGATTAGGTGGCAGCTTTTTCAGAGCCAGGTCAAAGTTACCAGTTATTTGAGAGCAGTAGGTTTATAAGGTTTTCCTCAGTGTTTTCTAGAGTCACAAATTTCCCTGTTTACTCTTTCAGGCGTCCGAGATAAAAACCAAAGCATTACTACTAGTAACTCTGTGTTCCAGCAAACATCCTTGAGAGCTGCAGAAGCAAGGAAATCAACAACTGTGTCTTCAAAGGGTCCACAAAACCATCAACTATGTCACTGTGGAATAAATACAAGAAACATTTAGCCATCTGTTTGCCTCATCCCTATCCTCACCTTTCTACACTGTTTGATATGAACGTTGATATGAACGTTTATATGATTTCTCTTGGGTTTCCAAGCTGTCATCACGGCAGATGTCTTGTAATAATGATTGCAAGCGTTTTGTTGTTGTTTAGTCGTTCAGTCGTGTCCGACTCTTCGTGACCCCATGGACCAGAGCACGCCAGGCACTCCTGTCTTCCACTGCCACCCGCAGTTTGGTCAA
Organism: Podarcis tiliguerta; assembly: GCF_965153285.1. Classification (NCBI taxonomy): domain Eukaryota; kingdom Metazoa; phylum Chordata; class Lepidosauria; order Squamata; family Lacertidae; genus Podarcis; species Podarcis tiliguerta. Next base: position 7,587,724 of record NC_139536.1, on the reverse strand, counting down.
ACTCATGCTGGTAGCTTCGAGAACACTGTCTAACCATCTCGTCCTCTGTCGTCCCCTTCTCCTTGTGCCCTCCATCTTTCCCAACATCAGGGTCTTTTCCAGTGAGTCTTCTCTTCTCATGAGGTGGCCAAAGTATTGGAGCCTCAGCTTCACGATCTGTCCTTCCAGTGAGCACTCAGGGCTGATTTCCTTAAGAATGGATGCATTTGGTCTTCTTGCAGTCCATGGGACGCTCAAGAGTTTCCTCCAGCACCATAATTCAAAAGCGTCAATTCTTCGGCGATCAGCCTTCTTTATGGTCCAGCTCTCACTTCCATACATCACTACTGGGAAAACCATAGCTTTTACTATATGGACCTTTGTTGGCAAGGTGATGTCTCTACTTTTTAAAGCATTTTAAAGCGTTTAGTACTTCACAATCAATTGAAAACTATGTTTCTTATTGAATTTCTGCAATCTGCTTTGTAGGAGCCAATGTTTTTATTATTATTATTATTATTATTATTATTATTATTATTATGTCTTGCTGCACCATTCAGACATCAATTTCAGCCTTTGACAGTCTTGCCTTTCAACAGGAGTGGCCCTGCCATTTATTTATTTTTGGCCAATTTTTTTTATTGATTTTCCTAATTATTACAAATCCTGCCAAATTAGATTAATTAATACAATTTCCCAAAACTGGCTTTCCACTCTCCTTATAAGGTATGTCCAAGATGAACCCGTGTTTCTGCTCATTTTCTCAATTAATCTCTAGATAACACCCCCCCCCCAGTATTTACCAATATTATTATCCATCAGCTGCCACTCTACATCCCTGCGTACAGCAAAAAACCAAGTAATCCCCCCTTCCTCTCTTTCTTTCTCTCTAATCAATAATAGCAAGTGTAGCTTGTTTTTCAAATTCAGATCCCCCCCCCCCATTTTAGCTCTTGCTCACTCTGCCCAAGATCACATTGATGCTCAGCACTACCCTTTTGCATGAAGTTCCTACCAGAGTTGTCAGATGATAATCCATGGGACAATGCACTGTATTTATAGAAGAAACCTACTAATTGTCAGCTTGTAAGGCCCTGAATAGCTCAGGAGCAGACTACCAGCTCATTCATGGACACCATCAGAGGAGGACTTCCGGTTGCATGCCTCCCATCCCTTCACCATCCTCTGTCATCCTGTGTCTATTCTCCGCAACGCCAACTTCTCCTTTCCCATCCCCGGTTTGCCCCAGTGGGTCCCAGTCCCAGCTGCACCCCTTGCTGGGATCCTCTGCCATGACGTCCTGCCATGACGTCCTTCCAGTCAGGCTTCAGGCCTTGTCATGGCACTGAAACTGCCTTGGCCCCCTTAGTAAATGACCTTTATCCTGGGAGTGATAAAGATGGGCATAGTGACCTTGCTCTTCCTCCTTGTTCTCTCAGTGGCTTTCCATGCTGTTGGACACAGTATCCTTCTGGAGTGTCTCAGGAGGTGGCTTCTAATTTTAAGGCAGGGATTTGCTGACTTATTTCAGCTTATACATTCCCACCATCTGCATAAAGTGCTATGATACCACCTTTAAAGGTCACTCATGGCTTCTCCCTTACAAATTATGGGAACTCTTAGTAAGTGACACAGGTTAAAATCAAAAGTGATACATATCCTGCCTCGTGAATCTCACAGCCATGTTTGAAAGTCTCTGGAATCACCGTTCACCTGAAAAGTGGCTCTGGGTACTCACCATTTGTGTCTACCTAATGATAAAAAAAATCTGGGATGCAGGTGGTGCTGTGGTCTAAACCACTGAGCCTAGGGCTTGCCGATCGGAAGGTTGGTGGTTCAAATCCCCATGACGGGGTGAGCTCCCGTTGCTCGGTCCCAGCTCCTGCCAATCTAGCAGTCCGAAAGCACATCAAAGTGCAAGTAGATAAATAGGTACTGCTCCGGTGGGAAGGTAGACCGTGTTTCCATGCACTGCTTTGATTTCGCCAGAAGCAGCTTAGTCATGCTGGCCACATGACCCGGAAAAACTGTCTGCTGACAAACGTTGGCTCCCTCGGCCAGTAAAGCAAGATGAGCGCTGCAACCCCAAAGTCATTCACGACTGGACTTAACTGTCAGGCGTCCTTTACCTTTAGCTTTAATGAAAAAAAAATGTGGGGAGGGGCACCTGGAAACAAAGCAATGATAATCACATTTATTCACAAAAAAGACTACTTTGAATAGCCTATTTACATGATATACTCTTGCTGATACAGGTTTCCAGGCCCTCCCAGTATCCCTATTTTCCAGGGACATCCCTGGAAGCTTTAGAGAAGCTGCCCCAGTTTCTGATTTGATCCTGGGAATGTCCCATTTTTCATTTGGATGTCCCTATTTTCAATGGATAAATGTTGGAAGGTATAGTAGGATGTCCCTATTCTCACGGGAGGGTATGGAGTTATCCAACCCCTGACCCGTCTGAAGGCAATCCTGTATAGGGAAGGTTTTTTTAAAATGTTTAATGTTTTATTATGTTTTTACGCTTGTTGGAAGCTGCCCAGAGTGGCTGGGGCACCAGTAAGATGTGTGGGGTATAAATAGTAAAATTATCATTAGGGAATTGGATGTCCCTCTTTTCATCGGAGAAATGTTGGAGGGTTTGGGTTCCAAAGGTGACATGGGTGATAATGGCCATTACCATTTTAAAGAATTAGCAGGCTTGTTTTGGAAGATCTTTCAAATGCCTTTTGGGCTTCTGACCTTTAACCTTGGAAGGAATGAGCGATGAAACTTATCCCTTTGGTGTCTGACACCCAAAACACTTTTATTTTTTCATCTCTCCTTCCATAACTTAGATAGAATTGTGACCTTTGGGAAATGGGAACAAGTAGAACTATAGAAACTCAAATAACCAATGGCCCTTAACAGGCCCAGATATAAAACAAAAACTTGGTAACTTCCTGCATAATTTTGCATTTTATATGCCAATGATCTGATTACAAGTGACTCATACATTAACCTATTTTGAACATGTAAGTGAAGTGTAGGTGGGTTCCCACAAGGCAAGACACAGTGATAACAGCAAGAACCTTTATTGAACTAACAGAACTGGACAACAGGGACAAAGCAACTGCTTATATACATTTCTGAAGGCCTGGGCTAATCCCACCCCCAATGTGATTGGCTGTCTAAACTTCCAAGCTGCGAATCATGACTCAGAGTTTAAGGGCCAATGGCAGAAGCCCAAATCCTGAAATGTTCTGTGATTGGATATTATGTATCTAATCAGAACACAGGAGCTCAGAATTCTTAGTCCAGACTCAAGCTCAGGCAAACACAGACCACTGAATACATAACAGGAAGGGTGTTATGTACTGAGTTGAATAGGATCCAAACTGCAGCAGTCCGATTGGTCCTAGAACAATAGGATCCAAATTGCAGCAGTCTGATTGGTCCTAGAACAATAGGATTCAGAATGCAGCAGTCGGATTGGTCCTAGGACAATGCAGCAGTATGATTGGTTGGCAGGAACCAACCAATCATGCTCCAGATATAAGTGAATCCACAACCTGATTGGCTTACAGTAGAATTCCAGAATTAGCCAATCATGTGCAGCCTATTGTGTAAATGATGTATATAAAGCAGATACTTTGAGGGGACATCCATTCCTCCTCACCACTATGAGCTGAATAAAGAGCATGAAATCACTTTGCGACTCTGAGTATATTTCACTGGCGACGAAGGTGGGATCCCGCTGAGCTGACTGCCACACACAGCACCGCAGCACCGCCACCTGCCGCACCGCTGCCTCGCACCGTGTATCCAGGCTTCAGCTCCGGGACACAAGGAACTCAGGATGGCAACCGACAGCAGCTTCTCGCCGTTCAACCCAGCATCTGGAGACTGGGAAGCGTACGCCTCCCGTTTCACCTTCCTCCTAGAAGCCAAAGGGGTCACCGATGAAGAAGACGCCAAGAAGAGGGCGATATTCTTCAGCGTCTGCGGAGAGGAGACGTTTGAAATCGCCCGGGCTCTCCTTGCGCCTGAAGACGTCGCTACTGTTCCATACAAAACAATAATGGAACAGCTGAAGGGGCACTTTTCGCCACAGCCCTCAGTGGTGGCTCGTCGAAATGCCTTCTACGCAAAGCGGCAAGCCCCCGGGGAAACCATAACTGGGTTTGTGACCTCTCTCCGCCAAGCCGCCCGGTTCTGCAACTTCTCAGAGCTGGAGAACATGCTTCGGGACCGCCTCGTCGGTGGCCTGGAGGATGAGAAGCTGCAACGACGCCTCTACGCTAAGAAGGACCTAACGTTCCAGGTCGCTCTGGAGGAGGCCCTGGCAATGGAAGCTGCCAAGAGGTCGACGCAAGAGGCACGGCCGAGACTGCCACCCCAACCGAGGGTCCACCACGAAGACCTCACCGACGACTCAGGATCTGACAGGGAGGAGGTGCACCGAGTACAGCAGCGCACTCAAGCAGCCCACATACCACAGCTGCCTCGACGAGAAGGAGGGAACTGCGCAAGCTGCGGGGAAAGTCACGAGAGGAGGACCTGCCGTTTCCGCAATGCAGAGTGCAGGCAGTGCAGAAAATTGGGACACATCGCCCGGGTGTGTCGAGCTCGGTCCACCCAACGCCAGGCATCAGATGACCAATCCAAGAGCCCCAGGTCCCGGGGCCCAACGCACCAAGGCAACTCGACGGAGCTCACGGACTTCCAGGTATACCAGTTGCCCCACCCCAACGTAGAGAAAATTTATGTAGAGGTACAGATAGAGGGCGCCCCATGCCGCATGGAGCTTGACACGGGTTCAACTCTATCCATAATCTCGGCAAAGACCTTAAGGAAACTGTGTCCTACTGGGGGTCCCAAACTCAGGCCGGCCCCATTCACCCTCCGGGACTTCCAGAAACGTAAGGTCCCCACAATGGGGGTGGGGACCTTCAGGGTGCAATACCGAGGGCGGACGCGGCAACTGGACTTGCTTGTGGTCAAGGGCCCCTACATTAGCTTACTGGGATTGGCATGGTTTGGACCACTGGGGCTAGCCATCACCGGGGTGAACCACACTACCTTACAAGTGGACGTGGACGCCATATGCAAGGAATTTCCAGGAGTTTTCGATGGGAAATTGGGACAGTATACGGGCCCCCCCATTGCGCTACAGCTTGACCCCGCAGTACGACCGGTCAGGCTCAAGGCCCGCCGGGTCCCGTTCGCCCTGAAACCCCGTATAGACGAGGAATTGGACCGGCTCGTGGAGCAAGGAGTGCTGGAGCCGGTGCCTAATGCCCCCTGGGAAACCCCAATCGTCACACCCGTATGGTTCGGTCCGCATCTGCGCAGACTACAAATGTACCATAAACAAGGCCCTCACGGCCCATGCATACCCAGTGCCAGTGGTCAGCCATGTCCTTGCCACCCTGGCTGGGTCGAAAATTTTTGGCAAGCTGGACTTAGCCCAAGCATATCAACAGCTGCCAGTAGATGAGGCCACAGCAGAGGCACAGACGATTGTGACGCACAGAGGAGCCTTCAGGGTAAAGTGGCTGCAATTCGGTGTCAGTGTGGCACCAGGCATATTCCAGAATCTAATGGACTCGCTCCTTAAAGGGATTCCTGGCGTCACCCCCTTCTTTGATGATGTGTTGATTGCCGGGCCCACACCAGAGGAGTTTGAGGACCGCCTCCGCACCGTTCTGCACCGTTTCCAGACGGCGGGTCTCAAGGTGAAGCGGGAAAAATGCCTACTAGGAGTGCCTCAGGTGGACTTTCTGGGATTTATGGTGGACGCAGAAGGGGTCCACCCGACTGGGGACAAGGTACGGGCCATTTGTGATGCCCCAGCGCCCAAGAGCAAGACTGAACTTCAGGCCTTCTTGGGACTATTGAACTTTTACCATTCCTTCCTTCCCCACAAGGCGGCGGTAGCGGAGCCCCTACACAGACTTTTGGACAAGCGGGCCCCTTGGGTGTGGGGCCAGCGCCAGGAGGCTGCATTCCAGGCAGTCAAGGACTTGCTTGTCTCAAACTCAGTCTTGGCACACTTCGACGAGAGGCTGCCGGTGGTGCTAGCATGCGATGCCTCACCCTATGGCATTGGCGCTGTCCTGGGACACCAACTCCCGGATGGAAGAGAGGTACCGGTAGCATACTTTTCCCAGACACTCAACGCAACCGAGCGGAACTACTCACAAATAGACAAGGAGGGGCTGGCAATTGTGAAGGGAGTAAAAAAATTCCATGATTTCTTGTACGGGCGGTCCTTCACCGTGGTGACTGACCACAAGCCGTTGCTTGGCTTGTTCGCCCCCGAAAAGCAGACCCCCCAAGTGCTGTCTCCTCGCGTCCTCAGGTGGTCAATTTTCCTTGCCAGCTACCAGTATGCACTGATTCACCGACCTGGGAAGGCAATGGGCCATGCAGACGCCCTCAGCAGGCTACCACTACCGGAAACAGGCCCCGACCCAGCACCCGCACAAGAGGTTATGAGCCTGGAGCTGCTTCCCGACCGCCCCATTCAGGCACAAGAAGTTGCACACCATTCCAAGAAAGACAGGGTCATCTCCCGGGTCCTGGACTGGGTGTGGAGGGGATGGCCCAGCAGCAGCCCCGGGCCAGAATTCGCTGGCTACACAACCCGCAAACATGAACTGTCAGCCCACAAGGGGTGCCTGTTATGGGGAAGCAGGGTCGTGGTTCCCCAGCCCCTCCGCAAAAGGGTCCTCACAGCCCTACACGAGACACACCCAGGGGTAGTAAGAATGAAGGCCCTGGCCAGGAGTTATGTGTGGTGGCCGGGGATCGACGGAGAGATAGAGGCCTGGGTCAAACACTGCCAGGCCTGCCAAGAATCCCGCCCAGATCCCCCAAGGGCCCCAGTACAGTCCTGGGAGTCCGCCCGAGCACCATGGTCACGCCTGCATGTGGACTTCGCCGGCCCCTTTCAGGGGAAAACATTCTTCATAGTGGTGGACTCCTACACCAAATGGCTGGAAGTCGCACTGGTACCGTCCACTTCTACATCCGCAGCCATCCGTGTACTACGCAAGCTGTTTGCAACCCATGGGCTCCCTGACACTCTCGTCTCAGACAACGGGACTGCATTTACGTCAGAAGAATTCCAAACCTTCACAGCGCAGAACGCCATCCGCCACATCCGTTCGGCGCCATTCCACCCTGCCACCAATGGCCAAGCAGAACGCATGGTGCGGACCACCAAGGACACCCTTCGCCGCATGACGCAAGGGGACTGGGAGTACCGCCTTGCCACATTCCTCCTAGCACAGCACAGCACCCCAAGCTCAACGACTGGCCGGAGCCCCGCTGAACTACTAATGGGACGGCGCCTTGCAATCAGATTGGACCGCCTTCACCCCGATAGAGCTCAGGATGAGGTAGTGGTGGGGGAAGGCAGGAACCCCCGGACCTTCAAGGCCCAGGACCCAGTGTACGCAAAGAATTTTGGGGCAGGCCCAGCATGGGTTCCCGCCACAGTCACCAGGGTCACTGGCCCCGTGTCATACGAGGTGCTAACGGATGGGGGGCAATGCTGGCGCCGCCACTGCGACCAGATACGCCGACGATTCCCGGGAGAAAACCAGGAGGAGGAAAGGTCAGAGGAGTCCCAAGGGAACAGAGGGGCAGGGAGGCCCATAGAGCAGGAGGGGCCAGCAGGAGAGGCAGAATCAGTAAATACAGAGAGAACCCGCGAGGCCGAAAGGACACCGGAACCAGAACCACGACTGAGCGAGCCGGTTGCGCCAGACCAAACAGGCCCATCACAGCCAGCATCCTTGGAACACGAGCCAGAACCTGAACCCCGGACCAGGGAACACCACAGGCCGCAACGCACACGTAGGCCGCCAGCGTACCTTGAGGACTATGAATGCGACCTCCCGGGCAGGACTGGAACTTAGAGGGGAGGGGTGTTATGTACTGAGTTGAATAGGATCCAAACTGCAGCAGTCCGATTGGTCCTAGAACAATAGGATCCAAATTGCAGCAGTCTGATTGGTCCTAGAACAATAGGATTCAGAATGCAGCAGTCGGATTGGTCCTAGGACAATGCAGCAGTATGATTGGTTGGCAGGAACCAACCAATCATGCTCCAGATATAAGTGAATCCACAACCTGATTGGCTTACAGTAGAATTCCAGAATTAGCCAATCATGTGCAGCCTATTGTGTAAATAATGTATATAAAGCAGATACTTTGAGGGGACATCCATTCCTCCTCACCACTATGAGCTGAATAAAGAGCATGAAATCACTTTGCGACTCTGAGTATATTTCAAAGGGCTTATCTTTCAGATCTATAACCCTTTCACCTCTGTCACACAGGTTCCAACTTCTATCTTTGTCCTAAACTGCACTGGGAAAAGGGAGAATTTTTGAAAGATATCAAATGGGATAATAATTGAGTTAAGGTCTCTTTTAAAGTTGCTTCAGTAGAGACCTGGGGGGCAGAGGCAGATTTAGGGCGGTATGACCGGTCCTGCCACACTGGGTGCCGAACCTAGGGGGTGCCGCAACTATGACCTAGTGAATTGAGCAGAATGGAAGGTGAGAGAATGGTGGGTGCCAATTTTTGGCCTTGCACAGGCGCTGTTGAAATTTGAAAGACCTAAAATCTGCCCCTGCTGGGAGAATGCTATGGAGACATTGCACACTGTTGGTGTATACACACCCACTTAAGCTAAATAACTTCAGCACTTTGCTGGAGGAATTGGAATAACCCCAGCTTTTTTTATTCATATGTGGTGGTTCTTTCCTTGGGTGCCTTCTTCTGGGGAAAACAAAAAGCTGTTTCAGGAGGCTTGTTTGATTATGAAGCAAGATATTTCTCTGGACCCTAGATTTTCATGGTTGACATATTACAGAGAGGATGCCAGTGGTATCTTATGCAGAGACCTCACGGCACACTTAATGACAACAGCAAAGCTTGCCTTCACCAAATAAATATATAAATGTGTCACTATTTGAGATCTGGCTCCCACAACTTTCGGATATGACACTAATGGGCAAACAACCAGCATGTGTACATGAGAAAAGAACAGGCAAAAAGCTCAGAACTTTTCACTTGACCTGGTACAACTTTTTTACTTATGCAATAGCCAATGAACAGCAGCATAGAGCCTCAGCATCATATGGTTTTGTTTAACATGAAGAATAACATCCTGTAATCAAAACCCCACTGTCTCCAGTCTCGGCGCTTTGCATAGGAAGTAGAGTGATATAAGGCTGGTTGGTTTCACATTGTATGTCTTCCTTTCCCCCCCTCCTGTATTACTATCAGAATTTTTTAAAAAAAATCTTTTTAAACACGGAAAATTTGCCTGCTTCTGCTCACTTCATTTTCCATCCCTTATTTACTCAAATTAAAGGAGCTTCCATAGTCAGAAATTCAGTCAGACTCCAACTTCCCAGTCCTTTACTGACAGGTCCTAAGCATTAAGGCAGTTTCATTATATACACTATGTACAGGCTTCCATTAAAGCCCTAGTAGAAAGTGCAGGTTTCAAATGCAAAGCAAGTACAGCTCACAGCAGACATACAGCACAGAGTTCAGTATAAATCTGGCAGAGCTTCTTCAGAGCAAAGCTAGAAGGCAATGCACAGCCTTCTAATTAATATACCCAAGAATGACCACACCCTTGGCTGGCTGCCAGATCACAGTGGCCTTCAAACACTAATCATAAGACCTGCAGGTGCAAAGGAAGGGAAGCATGTGCAACAGATTTTCCTTAACATCAATGAAAGGTACCTCAACACTTTACACTCTCCCAGCCTTTGACATTGCATCACCCACAGTTACTTTGGCCTCACAGGAGAAGATCCAACTACATCTTTATTTATTAAAAAGGGGGAGAAGAGGGTGGTCTAAACCACTGGGCCTCTCGGCAGCCAGTTGAACGCAAAACTATCTATCATCTATCTATATCTATCTATCTATCTATCTATCTATCTATATCTATCTATCTATCATCTATCTATCTATCTATCATCTATCTATCTATCTATCATCTATCTATCATCTATCATCTATATCTATCTATCATCTATCTACCATTTATCATCTATCTATCTATCTATCTATCATCTATCATCTATCTATCTATCTATCTATCTATCTAATCTATCTATCATCTATCTATCATCCATCTATCTATCTATCTATCTATCTATCTATCTATCTATCTATCTATCTTGGCAGGGGGTTGGACTCGATGGCCCTTGTGGTCTCTTCCAACTCTATGATTCTATGATCTATCTATCTATATCTATCATCTATCATCTACACCTATCACCTATCATTTTCTATTAAAAATACACAAAACAAGAAAAACATCATAGCCCCAGCTCTTTACTTAAAAACATTTCCTATAGGCCTTCTGGAATAAAAAAGGTCCTTGCTTGTCAGGAGAAGGACAAGGAGGGAGCCAGTCTAACTTCTCAAGGAAGAAATGTCCCTGAATATTATTATTATTATTATTATTATTATTATTATTATTATTAATACCCCATCCATTTGGCTGGGTTTCCCCAGCCACTTTGGGTAGCTCCCAACAGAATATTAAAAACATGATAAAACACCAAACATTAAAAACATCTCTAAACAGGGCTGTCTTCAGATGTTTTCTAAAAGTCAGATAGTTTATTTTCTTGACATCTGATGGGAGGGCATTCTGCAGGGCGGGCACCACTACTGAGAAGGCCCTCTGCCTGGTCCCCTGTGACTTTGCTTCTTGCAGTGAGGGAACTGCTAGAAGGCCCTCGGCGCTGGACCTCAGTGTCTGGGCTGGACGATGGGGGTGGGGACACTCCTTCAGGTATACTGGGCCGAGGCCATTTAGGGATTTAAAGGTCAGCACCAACACTTTGAATTGTGCTTGGAAACATCCTGGGAGCCAATGTAGGTCTTTCAGGACCAGTGTTATATGGTCCTGGCGGCCACTTCCAGTCACCAGTCTAGCTGCCACATTCTGGATTAGTTGTAGTTTTCAGGTCACCTTCAAAGGTAGCCCCAAGTAGAGCACATTGCAGTAGTCCAAGCGGGAGATAACTAGAGCATGCACCACTCTGGCGAGACAGTCTGCGGTCAGGTAGGGTCTCAGCCTTTGTACCAGATGGAGCTGATAGACAGCTGCCCTCAACACAGAATTGACCTGCACCTCCATGGACAACTGTGAGTCCAAAATGACTTCCAGGCTGAGCACCTGGCCCTGAAGTAATTATAGCTGTGTCCAGTTAAAAGAAAATTGGTGGGTGGGTGGCGGAACAGTACAATCAAATGAACAATGAAGTATATAAAAAGAAAACCTGAGCGGATGCAACAGAAGCTACGAGGTACCATTTTGGTAAACAGCTGCAGACACGTATCTTGACCATCTGAAGCATCCTTCTTTTTCATTTTGCGATTGTGAGTATGCTGTCTCAAGTTTCACCAGAGATGAAACAATTGTACTGGTATCCAGGTTCTTTCTGGACTTACCACTGAAACCCTGCATGGCTTCATGCCTCATCTGAACAAGTAACTGCCCTGTCTGTAAGTCCTCTCTTCAAGAGCCTCCACTCTTCAAGAGCCTCCACCATTTCAGGTGAGGTAGGTGACAACTAGGGTGCAGAGCTTCTCCGAGCTTCCCCTCCTGGCATTTATGGAATGACTTTCTTTGGACACTTGTCTGTCACTTCTTTGTGGAGCTAAGCAAATACCTTTTTTATTTTTCATAACTTCTAATTAAACTGTGACATTTATTTTGCTGTTTAATTTGTTGTTATTGTTTAGTCGTGTGCGACTCTTCGTGACCCCATGGACCAGAGCATGTCAGGCACTCCTGTCTTCCACTGTCTCCCACAGTTTAGCCAAACTCATGCTGGTAGCTTCGAGAACATTGTCCAACCATCTCGTCCTCTGTCATTCCCTTCTCCTTGTGCCCTAAATCTTTCCCAACATCAGGGTCTTTTCCAGGGAGTCTTCTCTTCTCATGAGGTGGCCAAAGTATTGGAGTCTCAGCTTCAGGATCTGTCCTTCCAGTGAGCACTCAGGGCTGATTTCCTTCAGAATGGATTGGTTTGATCTTCTTGCAGTCCATGGGGCTCTCAAGAGTCTCCTCCAGCACTATAATTCAAAAGCATCAATTCTTCGGCATTCAGCCTTCTTTATGGTCCAGCTCCCACTTCCATACATCACTACTGGGAAAATCATAGCTTTAACTATACGGACCTTTGTTGTCAAGGTGATGTCTCTGCTTTTTAACATGCCGTCTAGGTTTGCTTAATTACAGTGGCTCTATTTCCTTCTGTGTAGTTTGTGTAAGGTGTCCTTGAAGAGGAACAGCAGATTCTGAAAGACCATGTGTCTCCTACCTGGCTGCGGTCTCCACATCACCACATTTGTGTTCCTCCTTGTAATGTTGTCTGTTGTTGATGCCACTGCAGAAACGTCTACTGTCATAAACTTGGTTGCTTCCCTCAAACAAAAGGCTACTGAATGGGACCAAGAGCTGTGTGCTGCGGAAGGTGCCTGTAAGCCTCGCAAAGATTTTCAGCCTGAATTTAATATCCACCTTCCAAAGATCAGTAAAGAAGACAAATGCTCTCCCAACGATGGATTTGAAAAGGAAACCTGCCTGAGAGGGCTTTCAAGTGGACTTTATCAATTTCGGGTGTTTTTGGAGTATCTACAAGAATCACTAGGGGACGCGGGTGGCGCTGTGGGTTAAAGCCTCAGCGCCTAGGGCTTGCCGATCGAAAGGTCGGTGGTTCGAATCCCCGCGGCGGGGTGCGCTCCCGTTGTTCGGTCCCAGCGCCTGCCAACCTAGCAGTTCGAAAGCACTCTCAGGTGCAAGTAGATAAATAGGGACCGCTTACTAGCGGGAAGGTAAACAGTGTTTCCGTGTGCGGCTCTGGCTCGCCAGAGCAGCGATGTCACGCTGGCCACGTGACCCGGAAGTGTCTTCGGACAGCGCTGGCCCCCGGCCTCTTTGAGTGAGATGGGCGCACAACCCTAGAGTCTGTCAAGACTGGCCTGAATGGGCAGGGGTACCTTTACCTTTACCTTACAAGAATCACTAAGTATCAGTGAGACACAACCAGTTAAATATATTTGGCCAACAACAGAGAACCTGGCAAGTAGTTTGATGTCAATGATGCAGAATTCTAAGACTGTGACCCCTCTCGATCCAGATAACGCAGACTTTTACTCTAAAAAGCTAGCAAGCTATAGCAACTGGGTAAAAATACTTATTCAGCATGTCATACTTCAAAAATATATTTCATTTATGGAGAAAATTGAAGGTGCGTTTAGATACATGTAGTTCTCGTATCTACACAATGTAAATAAAGTTCACCATTTGCCACTTAAAATTAGGGCTGCAAACAAGGGGTTACAAGGGGTACAAACAAATCAGTCCCTGAGCTAGAAGGGGCACTTACCTATAAATTTATTTTAAAAGAAAGCCAATTAGTGAAGGAAGGTATGAACTGTTGTAAATGAATAAATACATAAAACAAATGCCTTAAAAATGGGATCTCTTGCTTTTTATATGTCCTGTGATGTCTAACTCTATACATCCCCAAACCACAGAGTTGCCATATTTGAAAAAGTGAAAATCTGGACACAAGTTGAGCAAAACCTCAAAACAACAAGAGTTTCTGAAGAATTAGATTTAACTGTCATCAGAGTCAGCAAGGACTTTTTTGAATTTAAAAATACTTGCTTTGTCATGGAGTGAAGCCATAGAAGCAGATGGAAGACACACAACAAAGATAACTATGCATTTCATTTCACTGACATCATTAGGAGATTGTAGCGAAAAAAGGTGTGATATAACAACCACAGGGAAGCATATTTACAAGATCTCGGCTTTTGATCTATATTCAGAACAGAAATTCCTAGCCTGTCCTCCAAAAGTGAAGCTTTCAAAACTTTATGCCTGATTTAAACAGAGGACATGCCTGAAGGAAAGTGGGGAGCTTGCGATCAAATGTTGGTGTAGGCGATAAGGTAATTAAGCGGGTTCTGAAAGGGCCTCCAAGGTGTAGGCTGTAAGGAATGTAAGAAGGAACATTGCTCCTTGTGTCCTTAACTTTGCTCTGCCAAAAGCAGAAATAGTCACAAAATGGCCAGTGTAGGGACATGGCGATTTAGGGAATCATTGCTGTGGGAAGCATAGGCATTCACAAAATGGCTGCCCTTGCTGATGTGTTCAGTAATAAAAATTGCTGCTGTGACAAGGCACCCACTTCAATAAAGGCAAATTGAAGAGGCAGTGACCCCTTACCTATGTCTGGTGTTTCCTTAAAAGTTGCTCACAGAAGGGGGGGGGGGGGCAAGGCAAGTGGAAGGAGGCCTGCCTGATGGAGTCTCTTCCCTCACAGTTCTTCCTCCAGGCACAGCTTCCTCATGAGGAGACCCATGGCCGGAGGGGGGGGGGGGCAAGGCAAGTGGAAGGAGGCCTTGCCTGATGGAGTCTCTTCCCTCACAGTTCCTCCTCCAGGCACAGCTTCCTCATGAGGAGACCCAGGCCGGGGGGGGGGGCAAGGCAGGTGGAAGGAGGCCTTGCCTGATGGAGTCTCTCCCCTCACAGTTCCTCCTCCAGGCACAGCTTCCTCATGAGGAGATCCAGGCCGGGGGGGGGGGCAAGGCAGGTGGAAGGAGGCCTTGCCTGATGGAGTCTCTCCCCTCACAGTTCCTCCTCCAGGCACAGCTTCCTCATGAGGAGATCCAGGCCGGGGGGGGGGGCAAGGCAAGTGGAAGGAGGCCTGCCTGATGGAGTCTCTTCCCTCACAGTTCTTCCTCCAGGCACAGCTTCCTCATGAGGAGACCCATGGCCGGAGGGGGGGGGGGGCAAGGCAAGTGGAAGGAGGCCTTGCCTGATGGAGTCTCTTCCCTCACAGTTCCTCCTCCAGGCACAGCTTCCTCATGAGGAGATCCAGGCCGGGGGGGGGGGGCAAGGCAGGTGGAAGGAGGCCTTGCCTGATGGAGTCTCTCCCCTCACAGTTCTTCCTCCAGGCACAGCTTCCTCATGAGGAGACCCAGGGGCGGAGGGGGGGCAAGGCAGGTGGAAGGAGGCCTTGCCTGATGGAGTCTCTCCCCTCACAGTTCTTCCTCCAGGCACAGCTTCCTCATGAGGAGACCCAGGCCGGGGGGGGGGGGGGCAAGGCAGGTGGAAGGAGGCCTTGCCTGATGGAGTCTCCCCCCTCACAGTTCTTCCTCCAGGCACAGCTTCCTCATGAGGAGACCCAGGGCGGGGGGGGGGGGGAGGCAAGTGGAAGGAGGCATTGCCTGATGCAGTCTCTCCCCTCACAGTTCTTCCTCCAGGCACAGCTTCCTCATGAGGAGACCCAGGACCCAAGGCAGGTGGAAGGAGGCCTTGCCTGATGGAGTCTCCCCCTCACAGTTCTTCCTCCAGGCACAGCTTCCTCATGAGGAGACCCAGGGCCGGGGGGGGGGGCAAGGCAGGTGGAAGGAGGCCTTGCCTGATGGAGTCTCTCCCCTCACAGTTCTTCCTCCAGGCACAGCTTCCTCATGAGGAGACCCAGGGCCGGGGGGGGGGCAAGGCAAGTGGAAGGAGGCCTTGCCTGATGGAGGCTCCCCCTCACAGTTCTTCCTCCAGGCACAGCTTCCTTCAAAGATGGGCTCCTATTCTGGAGGAAGAGGGAGACAGGCTAAAATTGCAGAGTTTTGAAAAATTGAAAAACAGAGTGTGAAATTGGCTCCATTATTATCAAATAATGGAGGCATATAATCTGGACAAAAAAATTAGGCTTCCAGGTGGAAAAATCAAAATTAGAAACAGAATTGTTAGAACCCAAAGTTAAGAATTTGTCAAGAATGTATAACTTGCTGCTGAAATGGAATACTCAAGATGAAACGGTGAAATCTGCTATGATTAAATGGGCACAAGATGTTGGGCATAACATTATGATGGCTGACTGGGAACAGTTATGGAACACAGGTATGAAGTTTACGGCATGTAATGCCTTAAAGGAGAATTTAATGAAAATGATTTATAGGTGGTACATAACACCAGTCAACCTGGCAAAAATCTGTCATTTGCCCGATAATAAATGTTGGAAATGTAATGAGACTGAAGGTACTTTCTTTCACCTTTGGTGGACGTGCCCAAGGATTAAGACCTTCTGGGAGATGATATATTGAGGCATCTGATCAAAGATCTGTATTTTAAAATAAGCTTAAAAATATATTTGTAGATGCTTGCTCCAAATGCTTGCTCCAAATGCTTGCTCCAAATGCTTGCTCCAGGCCAGGCAGAAACCACCTGGCTGAGAGTCTTTTTGTTTATTCTCCTGAACAAGGGCCCCTCATTGATTTGTTGCAGTACCTCAAAGTTGTAAAAAGGAGCAAAAGCTGGGAACAAAAGGTCATACGAATTACAGAATACAATCCAAGCTGCAAAAACACTAATTAGAGTTGGTAAATAGTGCCTCCCATCAAAACATGGTTTAAGGTATCCTGAGAAGGTTAAAAGGCAAAGAGCTAAAAGCAACAACAGCTGCTGCCTGGTGAGGAAGAGAAACTGCTCTGAGGTTGTTTTTGGTCATTTTAGAAACTTGATTTTTAATAAGTTCTTCCCTTCTAAAAATCAATCTATATATATGTACTGACTTTAATGTAACTATACAAAAGAATGTAGAAAGTAAGAGATGTTAGATTCTTATGTTAGATTCTTATTTCATTGATGGTGTGTGAGAAGGTGAACCCAAGACCTCTGTTTATATGACAAAATTTGAAACCATGAGCCATCTGTTTTAGCCATTTGCCCCTGTTGCCAAGGGCAGAAGAGCAAAGAGCAGAAGAGCAAAGAGCAAAGGGTGATCTGATATTTAAGATGCCTTGTCAAGGCAAATGTAAGATATTGATAGAAGGAAATATAGCTCTTTGTCTCCCATAAAAGGTAATAGGAAATGGGTGTATCTTTTATGATTGGTTCTAGCAAACAGCCAATAGGAATTTCAACCAGGCTGATTGGACAGAGGCAGCCAAAGGAGGAGTAAGGAGGCTGGGCTGAGGGAATATAAGTGCTGGCCACCAGGGCTGGGGTGGTGCAGAGCTTTTGGTAAATATACCACTGTGCCAATCATTTATTTGTCTGACAAATAAATTATTATTTTAATTTCTCTATTGCTGCGTTGAATATTTCATTCCAGCTAAGCGTTAACCACAAGCAGGGTGCTACAATATAATGAAATGAAAAAGGTATTTAAATGTACCTTTCTGAAGAAACCAGAGGCCTTTCTCCTGGGCATGGTCGGCCAATTGGTGCCAAGGAAGGATAGAACCTTTTTTACGTACGCCACAACAGCAGCAAGAATACTCATCGCAAAGTATTGGAAGACACAAGAACTACCCACCCTGGAAGAATGGCAGATGAAGCTGATGGACTACATGGAAATGGCGGAAATGACTGGCAGAATCCGAGACCAGGGAGAAGAGTCGATGGAAGAAGAGTGGAAAAAATTTAAAGTATACTTACAGAAATACTGCAAAATTAATGAATGATAGAAGAATACTGGAATGAAGTTATATGGTTTTAGCAGAAATGTTATAAAGAATTAAGCAAAAACTGATTGTTAATGGGCTAAAGTGGAAAATTTAAAGTTAGATTGTGTTACGATAAATTATAGAACAAAAAATTGAGAAAGAGGGAAAGGATTTGCTGAATTAGCTAATTTGAACTAGAATACAAAAAAGGGAGGTGTGAGGAGGTGTGGCTACTTGGCTCAAACATATGGCTACTGAGTGGGATAAAGAACTGTGTGAGAAATCTGGTGGATGTGAATGTCAGGGAAATGATCATCCTAATTTCCCCTTCAGCATTCCCGAGATCACCGCAGCAGACAGATGCCAGCCTGAACATGCATTTGACAAGGAAACCTGCCTGAGAGCACTTGCAAGTGGGCTTTTTCACATGGAGGTATTTCTGAAATATATAGAACAGACTCTGCCAGTGTGGTGTAGTGGTTAAGAGCGATAGACTCGTAATCTGGGGAACCGGGTTCACGTCTCCGCTCCTCCACCTGCAGCTGCTGGGTGACCTTGGGCCAGTCACACTTCCTTGAAGTCTCTCAGCCCCACTCACCTCACAGAGTGTTTGTTGTGGGGGAGGAAGGGAAAGGAGAATGTTAGCTGCTTTGAGACTCCTTCGGGTAGTGATAAAGCGGGATATCAAATCCAAACACTTCTTCTTCTTCTAGTCTCTGAGCGGCCAACTACATATCCGTGGATAACTGCAAAGCACCTAGCAAATACACTGAAGTCCCTGATGGAAGGCACTGAGACTGTGACCTATCCGGATGAACAGGTGAAGGACTCTTATTCTCAAATGCTAGCAAGCTTTACTGACTTCAGAACTGTAGTCATCAAGCACCTCATTCTCCAAGGTTACATTTTGTTGCTGGAGAACGTTTGTTGCTGTATACATACATGGAGGCCTAGCAATCTACATGCCACAAATGATGCTCACCAACTAGCACATATACTCAGGGTGGCCAATGGGTATGCATAGATCAGGCCCCACAGATTTTAGCTATCATTTTATCTTTAAAAGTAAGTCAATCATTGAAATGCAGGTATGAAATGTTTTAACTCATGGGTAGGCAAACTAAGGCCCGGGGGCCGGATCCGGCCCAATCACCTTTTAAATCTGGCCTGCGGGTGGTCTGGGAATCAGCGTGTTTTCACATGAGTAGAATGTGTCCTTTTATTTAAAATGCATCTCTGGGTTATTTGTGGGGCATAGGAATTTGTTCATTCCCCCCCCTTCAAAATATAGTCTGGCCCCCCACAAGGTCTAAGGGACAGTGGACCGGCCCCTTGCTGAAAAAGTTTGCTGACCCCTGTTTTAAGTGACTAAACACATGAGAAGAAACAGCTTTTAAATGAATGTGATCACTTGCTTTTGTGTGTGTGTCCTCCAACATCTACCCATAAATATTTCCCAAAAATCACCTGCCCAAATGAATGTGTTCTTTTTATCACTTATACGGCAAGATGGGGTGGGAACCCATTTTACAAAGAAGAAATGGCAGGTATTAATTAATGGGGAAAGACTGGTATTAACTAATAGGGAAGGTCTGCTGACTGCCCGTGGCGGAATTTCATTTGACTGTCAGAGACAGAGACAGAGTAAGGATTTTTTTTTTTAAAGGAAAATGTGCTTTCTTTTTCACAGAGCGAGGCATCAGAAGCAGATGACAGGGACATAACAAATATTGACATGGGTTTCGTATCACCAATATCATTAGTAGATTGTTGTGAGAAAAGCTGAAATGTTTTTTACAGCATTCCAGCTTTCTGCCTGTATTTAGAACAGAAACACCTTCTTCACCACCACCTGCAAAACAGAGGACATGCCATGGAAAGTGGGAGTCATGGGGTTAAATGTTGGGAACCGGTATATCCGATGCAGGTTATGAAGGTTCTGTAAGGGTTTGCAAGGTGTAGGCTGTAAGGAACATAAGAAGGAACACGAATCCTTGCATCCTTAACTTTGCTCTGTCAAAAACAGAAATAGTCACAAAATGGCCACTGCAGGAGCAGGCATACACAAAATGGCTGCCTTTGGTGATGTGTTCAGTAACTTCCATTGCAATGAAACACCCATCTCACTAAAAGGTGCAGTGGGGAGGCTGTGAAGGAAATAAATCAGGTGCTAGAAAATACCTGCCCATGAGCCATAAGCTGAATTTATGGAGAAAGGCGTCCCACAGGCCCCTACTGTTGCTAACAGAGGTAGCACATACACGGGAGCCATAGAAAGAAATATTTTCAAAGTTAATGATGTAGGGATTTTTCTTATTCATTGAGCCCCAAATCTAACTTCCTCTTGGTCAAGGATAGCATCATTTCTACTTCTATGGGGTCAAAGGATGTGCGGTTAATAAAATGGAAGGAGCATAGAAGACTGGGCAAGTCTAATGGGTGAACAAGTCAGGCTGAGTGCCTCTCCCTTTCAGGTGAAGTTATTCTTTGCATCATCATCATCATTTATTTATACACTACCCATCTGGCTGGGTTTCCCCAGCCACTCTGGGCGGCTCCCAACAGAATATTAAAAATACAATGAAGGATCAAATATTAAAAACTTCACTAAACAGGGCTGCCTTCAGATGTCTTCTAAACATCAGATAGTTGTTTATTTCCTTGACATCTGAGGGGAGGGCATTCCACAGGGTGGGCTCCACTACCGAGAAAGCCCTCTTCTGCCTGGTTCCCTGTAACCTCACTTCTCGCAGCGAGGGAACCGCCAGAAGGCCCTCAGAACTGGACCTCAGTGTCTGGGCTGGACGCTGGGGATGGAGACACTCCTTCAGGTATACTGGGCCGAGGCCGTTTAGGGCTTTAAAGGTCAGCACCAACACTTTGAATTGTGTCAGTAGCAGAATTAATTATATTTGTATATCGCCCTTCATCTGAAGATCACAGCATTGAGAAGCCAAGTGAGAGAATTTCAGAAGACTGAACATTTCAAATTTGCTCTAACTTGGAAATTTTGTAATAAATCTTCATAGCACATACATTAAAGCAGGATAATGCATTCCACTAAGCTAAGGTAAGGACGGTCAACCTGTGGCAATTCAGATTTTGTTGGAACCCCAGAAGCGCTGTGGGAGATGCTTTGCAAGCAACCAATCAGCTGATTGTCATAGAATCATAGAATTGTAGAGTTGGAAGGGACCCTGCGGATCATCTAGTCCAACCCCCTGCAGTGCTGGGATAGGCAGCTGTCCCATACGGGGATCGAACCTGCAACCTTGCCATTATCAGCACCATGCTGTAACCAACTGAGCTATCCAGGCATCTTTTTCTTTCTGAAGGCAGGAGTTTGTAACTCAAAGCACTGGGGCAAGGACTGTTAATGCAAACAGAATCCTGTGAAGTGTGTGTATGGGGTGTGTGTGTGTTAAATGTTCTAGTTTTGGGTGCCCATAAGGTTTTCTTCATGAACTCTCCACTTTTAGGAGGAGGTCCAAGATAAGGATGTAGCGAGCTGGCCAGATCCAGCCCCCACTCCTATACGAAACTAGACACGAACTAGTGGATATACAACAAGAAACAGAAATGGAATACTGACTCAGTTTGTGATCTTAGTAGACAGACTTTAATATGGACTCGGATAGAAGAATTTAGTATTATTCCACATGGAGTAATGGTCGTAGGAATTAATAGAGGTAAAATGAAAAGAAACCATATGGATAACATTTAGTAACAATAATAACTATTAGGGAAGCTATCTTGGACTTTTTTTGGAAAAAGAAATGAATGAATCTGATGCACCTTGACTTAAAAGAAATATTGTTTAACAGAAAGTGGAAAAGATCTATGTATGCATGAACTGAAGGCTTTAAATAATCAGATTTTCCTTTTTTATGTAACTGACAGATGGAAGATTGGAAGTTCTTCTTTCTTATCTTTTGTTAACGTTTCTTTTCCTCTTCCCTCTTTTTCCTCTCTTTATTTCTATTGTATTGTATTCGTCCCCTTTTCTTTTTCTATGCTTTGTTTCTTCTTCTTTTGTAGTTGTAATCTTATTGTGTTATGAGAAAATAATACTAATAGTAAAAGAAAAAGGGGAAAAAAGAAATCCAGCCCCACCCTGCTCTTGTCCGCTACAGTGTGAATTCTCTATCATTTTCTTCTTGTAAGTGGCATCCAGAGCACTGTGTCAGGAGCTTTTAATGTAGATATATGCCCTTACAGTTGCATCTAGAAACAACATACATCTTTTAAATATGACATGCCTGATAAGTGTAGGTGTCGAGCTACTCTGCTCTGCTAGCAGTGCCTCCACGTCTGGAGCCACAAACTCGACAGTCTCAGGATTTTTCATCAATGACTTCAAGTTACCTGCAAGGATCTTTATTGCTTTCCAATAATAATTGCTTTCGTGTGGCTCACTGGCAAATAAAGTTTCTTTTAAATATTTCAAAAATGTGCTATATACGAAAAGCCCACGTGAAAGGACCCCCAGGCATGTTTGCTTTTCGAAGTCAGGAGGGAAGCATTTCGCTTGGAGACTCATTTCGGGTAGACCGAGAGGAATTTCCTCCCAACCCATTTGACATGTGTCTAGCCTCTGACATATTTCTTCATCCAGACTGCTAATCCTTCCCTTGAGCCAAAAAGCCAAGTTCATGGCTTGGGGTATTTCACCTAATTCTGCCGGAAAGGCACTATAAACAGGCCAAACTCCTGCGGTGATGAAGATTGCGGCAACAGCGTAAAGCTGGAATCCAAAAAGGACATTCATTGCCTTCCTATCTGGCTTTCCTCTTCCTTCTATATACACTTCGTATCTTGAGGTGATGATTGGCTGGAAATGGGAACTCCTTATGTGGGAAGGATTTCTGTATATACTCCTCAATGGCACCTGACACAAACAACATGGATGAAAATACAGCAGTGAATAAAGACTTACTAGCAGTACATGTGAAAAAGATCTAGGGGTCTTAGTAGACCACAAGCTTAACAGGCGTCAACAGTGTGATGCAGCAGCAAAAAAGGCCAATGCTATTGTAGGCAGCATCAACAGAAGTCTAGTGTGTCCAGATCAAGAAAAGTAATAGTACAGTGGTACCTCGGGTTACATACGCTTCAGGTTACATACGCTTCAGGTTACACACTCAGCTAACCTAGAAATAGTGTTTCAGGGTAAGAACTTTGCTTCAGGATAAGAACAGAAATCGTGCTCTGGCGGCGCAGCAGCAGCAGGAGGCCCCATTAGCTAAAGTGGTGCTTCAGGTTAAGAACGGTTTCAGGTTAAGAACAGACCTCCAGAATGAATTAAGTACTTAACCTGAGGTACCACTGTACTACTCTATTCTGCCTTGGTCAGACCACACCTGGAATATTCTGTCCAATTCTGAGCACCACAATTTAAGTTAAGATTCCTGCGTTTCAAGATTGCTACATTGGCTCCCAGTACGTTTCCAAGTACAATTCAAAGTATTGGTGCTGACATTTAAAGCCCTAAATGGCCTCTGCCCAGTATACCTGAAGGAGCATCTCCACCTCCATCGTTCTTCCCAGACACTGAAGCCCAGCACCAAGGGTCGTCCGGCGGTTCCCTTGCTCGCTGCAAGAAGTTAGGTTTAAGGGAATCAGGCAGAGGGCCATCTCAGTGGTGGCGCCTGCCCTGTGGAACGCCCTCCCAGCAGATGTCAAAGAAATAAATAACTATCTGATGTTTAGAAGAAATCTGAAGGTAGCCCTGTTTAGAGAAGCTTTTAATATTTGATGAATTATTGTATTTTAATATTTTGCTGAAAGCCGCCCAGAGTGGTTGGGTAAACCGAGCCAGATGGGTGGGGTATAAATAATATTTTATTATTATTATTATTATTATTATTATTATTATTATTAGGCAAAATGACCCCCAGTGTCCCTTCCAATACAAAACACCACCACCAGCAACAACCTCTTTTTATTTGTTTCCTCCACCCCATCCCATGCATGGATCATTCCCCTTCCACCAGTTCCCCTGTTGGAGAGCATACTCACAATCCCAAAGAGAAAGATGTCTCAACTGGTTGTCATAGGTGTCTATAGCTGTTCATCAAGAGGAATTTGGAAGGCTCTGTTGGGTTTCCTTTTTATATCCTCCATCACTCATTTTATTGCACACCTACCACTTTTCTTTTAACTAAGTCCAACTATAATCATTTCAGGAACATTCTATTCCTATACCCTTTTGACTTTTCCCTTGAGAATCATCATAAATGTTTATACAAGCTACCTACCACAGACCTGATAAATCATGATGTATAAATAGGAACCCTGATATTCCATGTTTACTTAAATTATCTTGTGTCATTAACTTTGATCAGTGACTAGTTCTGTTTCTAACAGATCAGAGCTAAGGGCGCAAAGGCCAACGTATGTTCCTTCTGATGTTCTTTGTGGCCCACGTTTTGGAGGCCTTTACAGAACTTACTTTGCCTACTCCAGTTCCAAACATTTGATTCCTCACTTCCCACTTTCCCTGGCACAACTTCTATTGGCTCTGTATACCTGAAGGAGCGTCTCCACCCCCATTGTTCTGCCCGGACACTGAGGTCCAGCGCCGAGGGCCTTCTGGCGGTTCCCTCCCTGCGAGAAGCCAAGTGACAGGGAACCAGGCAGAGGGCCTTCTTGATGGTGGTGCCCACCCTGTGAAATGCCCTACCATCAGATGTCAAGGAAATAAACAACTATCTGACTTTTAGAAGACATCTGAAGGCAGCCCTGATTAGGGAAGTTTTTTATGCTTGATGTTTTATTGTGTTTTTAATATTCTGTTGGGAGCCTCCCAGAGTGGCTGGGGAAACCCAGTCAGATGGGTGGGGTATAAATATAAATCTGCAGGCTCTCTATTGGCAGTGTGTTCCACAACACTGGAGTGCATACCCTCCAACCTTTCTTTGATGAAAGAGGGACATGTCTCTGATAAAAATAGGGATATCCTATTCCATACCCATCAACATTCCTCTGATGAAAATAGGGACATCCTAAGGAAAAGCGGGACATTCTGGGATCAAATCAGAAACCAGAATGGCTCCTGTAAATTCAGGACTGTCACTGGAAAATAGGGACACGTGGAGGGTCTGGTGGTGATGACAGCAACTTGGAGAAGGAGTAATGACCCTGCTGACGATGGCCTCAGTGATTGGACCAACATTATTCAAGACTTTGTAAATTAATTCAAGGACATTTGACTTGGTAGTAGATGAGAAGCCAGTGCAGATGTTTTAACAATGGTATCCTATGTTCTTGGCTAGAATCTGGCACTGATGGAGTTTCCAAGCCAGGCCCAAGTACAGCTCCACATAGACCACATGGCGGTACTACAGTTTTGATGTGACCAGTACATGGAATACAGTGGTCAGGCTGTCCCTGTCCAGTAATGTCAGGCTTCGGGGAATCAGATGGTGGCAGTCAAGAAACAGAGAAACGGTAACAAGCAATTTATTCAATAATTCACAGAGAGCGATGAAGGAATACAGTCTTCCCTAAATAAGGGCATTGCTCCAAGTATAGTCCCACCCCCTATGTCTCAAGAAACGAAAATAAAAATATGTATGTTTTAACTTTATTCCCTTCTTTGAGGTTCTTATTGTTAAGGATATGTGATTCTTGTGACCAATTTGACACCACAATGATGAAACTTACAAAGCAGGAATGTGCTGTAATGTGTGCCATTTAAACTTCTTTTTGTGACCATTGTTATCTTCTTCCCTGAAAATTACTAACAGGTTACTAAAATCCTTGTGCTTCATAGGTCTAACATTTCTGCTTCTGCACATCGTATAATGATCACTGCAGATGGTGACAGCAGTCACGAAATTAAAAGACGCCTGCTCTTTGGGAGAAAAGCGATGACAAACCTAGACAGCATCTTAAAAAGCAGAGACATCACCTTGCCAACAAAGGTCCGTATAGTTAAAGCCATGGTTTTCCCAGTAGTGATGTATGGAAGTGAAAGCTGGATCATAAAGAAGGCTGATTGCTGAAGAATTGATGCTTTTGAATTATGGTGCTGGAGAAGACTCTTGAGAGCCCCATGGACTGCAAGAAGATCAAACCTATCCATTCTGAAGGAAATCAGCATTGAGTGCTCACTGGAAGGACAGATCGTGAAGCTGATCTTTGGCCACCTCATGAGAAGAGAAGACTCCCTGGAAAAGACCCTGATGTTGGGAAAGATGGAGGGCACAAGGAGAAGGGGACGACAGAGGACGAGTTGGTTGGACAGTGTTCTTGAAGCCACTAACATGAGTTTGACCAAACTGCGGGAGGCAGTGGAAGACTGGAGTGCCTGGTGTGCTCTGGTCCATGGGGTCACAAAGAGTCAGACATGACTAAATGACTAAACAACACATCGTATAATAAAAAGCCTTGAAGCTGGTAAAAGTATTAAACATGATTATCATGGCTTGACCTGGGGGGAAAAGCATTGGATTGTATTTGAAAGGCAGCAAGCTAATGAACAAGCAGGCAGTGGCTGCTACCAATACTTTTTGTCTATTGCTTCACCATTGTCAGGGCCAGAATGAAAGGCAACAAACTAGTAGGTTGCAATGGTGAAAGAGGACTAGAAGGTCTGGGGGTTCTGGTCAGTGTGCGGCATGGCTGTGAGCCCTCAGCAGATTATTTTATTATTATTTACTCAATTTATAAACCACCCTATACCCTCAGGGCGGTTCACAAACAAGACCACCACGTATAAAATCAAACCACAAACAATAACCTAATTAAAAAGAACCCCAAAGGAACCACATTCTAAAAGGGTGTTGGATGTCAGTAAGCCATGCTGATCCTTGATGCTGCCCTGATCTTAAGGTACTTGACCTGGGCAGACTGGCTCTTCTACTGGAAACGAGAACTGAGCATCTCAGGAAGCTCTGGCCTTTTTACACCTGCTCTAGAAGGGTGGAGCCTGAGGATGCTGAGGTGTTGCTGGGGAGGGAGTTGAGCCAGCATGGTGTAGTGGTTAAGAGCGGTAGACTCGTAATCTGGTGAACTGGGTTCGCGTTTTCAATGGCGACGTTTTCACTCTATACATGAGAAACACTAAAAGGATGAAGCAGGGGCAAATAATAGAGTGGGAGGGGGTGAGAATTTGATCCCAAGAATTCCCTACCCTTGTTTCAAGGGTCACTGAGAGCCAATGTGGTGTCGTGGTTAAGAGCGATAGACTTGTAATCTGGTGAACCGGGTTCGCATCTCTGCTCCTCCATATGCAGCTGCTGGGTGACCTTGGGCTAGTCACACTTCTCTGAAGTCTCTCAGCCCCACTCACCTCACAGAGTGTTTGTTGTGGGGAGGAAGGGAAAGAAGAATGTTAGCCGCTTTGAGACTCCTTAGGGTAGTGATAAAGCAGGATATCAAATCCAAACTCCTCCTCCTCCTCCTCCTCCTCCTCCTCCTCCTCCTCCTCCTCTTCCTCCTCTTCTTTTTCTTCTTGCTGCTGGGTTTTTGTTTTTTGTTTTTGTATCATTTGCTGTGATTTACGTGGAAATTGTTCCGTTTGGTTTTGTATTTTTGTATTTACTATTGATGGCTGATTTTGTTATGTTGTAGCTATGTATTGTTTTCATGATGTAAGCCGCCTTGAGCATGGCTTGAACTGTGGAAAGGCGGCATACAAATAAAATTATGTACGTTTGTAATATCAGGAGAGCAATCTGAGGTCCAAGAAACTGGCACAAAGCAAGCGAGTGTAAATTAAGCTGGAGTAAGTTGCACCAGATCCAAATTAGTTTCAGCAGTGGGGCTGCTTCGCAGAGGGAAAACAAGGCTTTAAAATAGTTTTCTATAGCGGGTCTCTAGGTCACATGACTGAGCTGATGGGTTTAAGATTCAGGCTAAGTCCCCCTCTCTAGTCCTGTCCCCTCTGTTTAACAAAGGAATAGTTTGATGTTAATTGGTGTTCAAATAGTATTAGGAACAACACAAAATATTATGTAAAGAACCTTACAAATGTGACACTGGTCACCACAGAATCACCGACACGCCTATTTTTGAAACTGACTTTATTTTATATTTTGAAATTTTCTCTTTAGCATCTCTTTTCATTGGTTTATTTAATGTATATGTTATGTAACCTGCTTAGAGGTTCTGATGACTGAGTGGAATATAAATCCTGTTGGATGAATAGCCAGTAAATAATATGTAGTTTGCATTCATAGCTCAAGCATAGCAAGTTTACTATATTTTGTTGTTTGCCCAGGCAGACACATTCTGTTGTTCACAGCGACTGTGTTGAAGTGATTGAGACAGGCACTAGAGTTGGGAGAAATCAGGTCAGATCTTTATTGACTACAGGAGAAAAGCAGGGTTGGCATGGCAGCAGAACGCAGATCCAGTTCTTCATTCCAACAGCCCTTGCTGTTGCAATGGCACTCCATTGTTGGTGGTAAGGGCCGAACCCCTTCCAGTGGAGACGACCTGTGTTGAGCCCTGGAATGGTGCAAACCAAGCATCCAGGGCCTCATTGGACATCCAGGGTGGGAGATTTGAGTTGGGCAGAGGCCCTAACCCAAGCTTAGAGTGTGCCGTAGCCAATACTCCACCCCCAACCTCTCATGGGGTTTTCCTTTCTGTGCTGATCCTGCAGGAACATACAAAATTCCAAGACTGACTAACATAAATAAGCCATATGCTACTGAGGGGAAGGCTGGGAAAGCCCCCAATCCAGGAGCCAATTAAGGTTGGAAGGGGGGTGGGAAATAATTTTTGGCCCTGTCAGCCAGTGACTTCCCCAGTGAGGCTTAACACCAACAATGAGCATCTCACAAGGAGCAAATGGGTGAGGGATTTTAAGGTCTTGGCTCCTCCTATCTCCCTGCAATATCCCACGAGATAATTGTCATCCCATGAGATCCGACAAAATCTCACCAGGAGAGATGTGATTTCGTCTGCCCCCACTACCTGAGCCCTGCACCACTGGGCAAAGTCAACGTGTGTGCAGGTTGTGTCCAGATCAAGGCATTCTGAAGCTAACTTAGACTTCATAAAGGATAGTGCACATTCTACTCCTATGAGGTAAAAGAATATGCAGGTGACCAGTGGCAAAAAGGACTAGGCAAATCTAATGGGAGAAGAAATGAGGCTAAGTGCCTCTCTCTATGATTTCTGCTGTATTTCTGTCGTTCTATCATGTTTTATTACGTTATCGTTATTTATTGTTTGTAAGCCACTTTGGGCAAAGAAATGCAATCAGTCAAGCAATCCTATTACTTCCACATGAAGTGATCGTTTGCATTTGGAAGGCAAATGACATAATTTCAGAAGGTTAAACATTTAAAATCTGCCCTCACTTGCAAAATATATAACAAATCATCGTATTAGTACAGAAGTTAAAGCAGAATAATGTTCTCCACTAAGACAGGGATGAACAACTTGTGGCACTCTAGGTGTTATCAGAGCCTAGGAAGAACTTCGCAAGCAACCAGTCTGCTGATTATCAGGGGGTTGGGAAGCGCTGCCGAAAGGGCAGTGCAAGTTTTCTCTGCAAAGAAAGAAAGAAAGAAAGAAAGAAAGAAAGAAAGAAAGATCCCTTTTATTTGTTCTTTTAAAAGCACATGTCTTTCTTTCTTTCTTTCTTTCTTTCTTTCTTTCTTTCTTTCTTTCTTTCTTTCTTTCTTTCTTTCATGGTGTAGAGGTTAAGAGCGGTAGACTAGTAATCTGGTGAACTGGGTTCACATCCCTGCTCCTCCACATGCAGCTGCTGGGTGACCTTGGGCTAGTCACACTTCTCTGAAGTCTCTCAGCCTCACTCACCTCACAGAGTGTTTGTTGTGGGGGAGGAACAGAAAGGAGATTGTGAGCTGCTTTAAGACTCCTTAGGGTAGTGATAAAGTAGGATATCAAATACAAACTCTTCCTTCCTTCCTTCCTTAAGATGGTAATTCATAACTCAAAACAATGGGGGAGGTGCTTTAGCGACAAACTATTTTATCTGAAGTGGGGGAAATCTAGTTTTAGGAGCCCTTTTGGATTTCTCCACAAACTCCTCATTTTTATGAGAATTATGCCTCTGCAGATACATCATGGAGGCTGTCTCTAACTGACAATTTGATTGATGCTTAAGGGGAGCCTCATGGAAGTTGTGCTTCCAAAACCTGTCAGTGTTGGCCGGCTGAGCAAAGTTAAGGATGTGGGCTACATTATGGATTCTAAATCATTTTACTTGGTGAATTCTGGGTCATTTTATCCATCCAAATAGTTGATTTCTCACAAGTGGCTGTCGGTGCACATGAATAATCATTATCCATAAACTCTAGTTTCTTTTAACGTAGAAATACGCTCTTGCAGTTGCATCCATGAATTCAATATACTTTCTCAGTACCAGGTGCCTGAGAATGGAGGGCGTCCAACCAGTGTGAGCTGCTTTCACTGCCTCAACAGATTTTGCAACATTTACATCTCGGAAGATCAAAGTGCTAGGATGATCCATCAATGACTTCGTGGTCTGGGCGAGCTTCTCCGTTTGTTGCCAAAAAAAGGTATGCGGTTCGGTGGCATACGAATGTTGATGCAAATATTTCAGAAAGGTACTAAATACATAAAGTCCCCTGGAAAGGCGTCTCAGGCAGACTTCCCTTTCGAATTTAGGGGGGAAGCATTTTTGTACGTCATCAATGTCTGGAAGGTGGAGACTCATCCGAGGGAGATCCTCCCAGACGGTTTCACATGTGCCCAGCTCCTCACACACATCTTGGTTCAAACTGTTGGATTTCAGTTTGAGCCAGATAGCCACAGCCTCGGGTTGTTCCGCTGTTGCAAAAGCAACAGGCCAAACCTCTGTGCAAATGAAAAGCATGGCGGCAGTGGCAGTGCAAAGCCTGAATCCAAGTAGAGTATTCATGGCCTTTTCTTTTTGCTTTTTTCTTCCCTATATCCCTCTTGAGAAGTGAAGACCTTGAGGCCTTGATCGGCTGGATGTGGCAATTCCTGGATGTGAGGCAGAGGTTTCAAGAGCACCTGATGGATAAAAGTAGAACAGCAGTGAATTCAAAAGCAAAACGAAACAGAATAAATGCAGAAACTGTAACAGTTCCAGCAGAGGTTAAGTACATTTCTCAGGGAAGTTCTTTTTCTGGCGACACCAGAAAAACACCAATGAAGTGGCTAGAATTCATTTATAAATAATTTCCTCAGTCATTAGAGAACGATCTAATGGGTCATGGGTTAGATCTCTTCTGATAGGACTAGATCTCTTCTGATTCTACAATTCTATGGTTCCCCCCTCCCCAGTGGTGTAGCGTGGGGGGTGCAGGGGGGGCTGTCCGCACCGGGCGCAACATCTGGGGGGGCGCGCTCGCACTCGCAGCTCTCTGCCCCTACCTGGCTCACTCACTCTCTCTCACTGCAGTGCTGGCTGTGCAAATCCGATCCGAGCCACCAGGTCGCCTCCCACTGGGGAGGGGGGGTGCCAGGCATGCGGTGCGGTGCGGAGAGAGAGCAAGGGACTATCTGGGGGAGGGACAGTGCAGCGGGGGGGGGGCAAATTACTTGCCTTGCCCCGGGTGCTGGCAACCCACGCAACGCCACTGCCCCTCCCCTCCAAGGTAACACTTGTGGAAGCAAAGCAATTCTTACCTAAACTCCCTGATGGTGAGTGGCACAGCCTTTAACAACAGAGAAAGAAAGGGACAAGAATTTCCAAACACTGTGTTTTCAGGGAATCCTTTAAATGCTGATTCACTGGCGGAATGAACAAATTGTGCCAGCTGGATCTCGCCATTACTTTATCCAAACTGCGTGCTTTACCTTGGAGAACTCAATCCTTGCCTGCTATTGTGTATTCAAGGAGAAATCTTTCAAGGAAGCTTCTCTTCTTCTGATTAGGTCCTCTTTGTTTATTGTCAGGAAAGCTTTTGAGGAATCACACAGTTAGGAAGCCAATGTTGCTTCCCCCTAGCCCCAAAATGCAGGTTACCAGCTACGTATATTATTTTTCTTAAAGGTAAAGGGACCATTAGGTCCAGTCCATTAGGTCCAGACCATTAGGTCCAGTCGTGGCCGACTCTGGGGTTGCGGTGCTCATCTCGCTTTACTGGCCAAGGGAGCCGGCGTACAGCTTCCGGGTCATGTGGCCAGCATGACTAAGCCACTTCTGGCGAACCAGAGCAGCACACAGAAACGGTGTTTACTTTCCCGCCGGAGTGGTACCTATTTATCTACTTGCATTTTGACATGCTTTCGAACTGCTAGGTTGGCAGGAGCAGCAACCAAACAACTGGAGCTCACCCCATCGCGAGGATTCGAACTGCCGACCTGATCGGCAAGTCCTGGGCTCTGTGGTTTAACCCACAGAGCCACCCACGTCCCATTATTTTTCTTAGTCCTCCAGTAAAGAAGGTATTGACAAAGGAACTTGGCATCCTCTTGAGGGCAAGCAAAGGCCCATTTGATCTTTTCCCTCACAATGGCCAGCCAGAGGAATGTGGGAAACCCACAACCAGGACACAGGATGTCCCACAACCCACAACAGGCCCTTTGTCTGTTGGGAAAAGGACCAGAGGTGTCTGAAGAGGGTCCAGGTTTCAATACATACATTTATTTAGATTATTATGTAACTTTTCAAAATGATGACTATTATCCACCGGATCTTTATTATTCGATCCACTTCAATACATTTTGGAACTTTTCTTCTTCTTCTTCTTTAAAATAGTTTGGATTGATTTTGAATTATTTATCATTTTTTAATTGGAAATAAATTAGAACATAAGACACAAGAGCATTATTGCCTCTAACTTTACAATACCCTGGTGAGCCACAAGTATTATAAGGTTCACCTATTTTTCTAAGTTTCATGTTTTTCTATGTAACATTTATTATGCTAACTTTATGTTACGCACTTGTTTATTAAAAGCAATACTGTCTTGTTAGCAAACATATATTTTAAACTAAGCTTGTTCTCAGAAAGGCGTTCCTAGAATAAAGATATTTATGGTAGTCTAATTGTAGTTTAAATGCACCTTTGGTGCAATTTCCCTTCATTTTATCTGTCCTGATCCTGAATTTTCCCAATTTCAGCTTCATACTATGATCCTATCCACCTTCTCCACCTTTTGCATCATGTGAGTGCACACATTGTGCAGGGTGACACCTGAAATTAACACTGT
This sequence comes from Podarcis tiliguerta, assembly GCF_965153285.1. Classification (NCBI taxonomy): domain Eukaryota; kingdom Metazoa; phylum Chordata; class Lepidosauria; order Squamata; family Lacertidae; genus Podarcis; species Podarcis tiliguerta. The sequence goes on along the minus strand of NC_139536.1, from coordinate 7,555,124 downwards.
TGAACTTTCAAAGTTTAATTCAGCGCATAAAGCACTGTGTAATAATATGTTTCTTCCTTGCCGTGGAGCATTAATCAATGAAGAATTGAATAGGATACCTGCCTCTTCCTCCTGCTCTCGGATAGACCCTCAAGGGCAGAGGAGAGGATGAGTTGAATTAGGCTCATAAGAAGTTGGCCAACCAAGGGTGAGTGAAAGGAGAAGAATAGTGTCTTGTTGAGTTTCTTTGCTCCCACCCTCCTGAAACGGAAAATACCAATCTCCTTCCATCTCATGCAACCTGAGAGAGCATACTCACAATCCCAAAATGAAAGAGAAGGAGATCTCAGATGGTCAGTGGCTGTTTACCAAAGAGGTACCTGGAAGTTTCTGTTCCTTCTGCTTGCCTTTCCTTTTTATCTGCTTATCAGTTCCTTTAACTGTACTGGTCCCATCCTACTCCCACCATTTTTCTTTTAAGTGAGTCCAACTATAATAATGTCAGGAACAGTCCCATCCTGTACCTTCCTGATTTGTCCCTTGACACACACTATATACCTCGTGTCTCATGCAAATAGCTCAGACCACGATGCACAAAAAAGGAACCATGCTCTTTCATCTTTACTTAAATGATCGTAACTCTTGACTTTGGCTTTTTAAATCTTTGCCCCCAACACCCACAAAGAGGATTCATGAGGCAAAGCATTGGTAAATGAATTATATTTATTAATACACCCAAATGGAAGACCCATAGAAAAAAATATCCAAAACCTGAAAGTACAGGCAGATGAGGATATTATCTGATTTGGTAGGAAAATATCCCTTCAGTCTTCTGGATATGTAACATGCTGTGCTGTATTATGTGACTGCTCAGCAAAGGACTGGAAGAAAATTACTACATAGTTGCCAAATGAGCCTTGGGTATGCGAACCCAACACACACACACACGACTGATTTAGGTTTAATGAGGCCCTAAGCTACTGATGGAACGCAGGTGGCGCTGTGGGTTAAACCACAGAGCCTAGGACTTGCCGATCAGAAGGTGGGCGGTTCGAATCCCTGCGACGGGGTGAGCTCCCATTGCTTGATCCCTGCTCCTGCCAACCTAGCAGTTTGAAAGCACGTCAAAGTGCAAGTAGATAAATAGGTACCGCTCCGGTGGGAAGGTAAACGGTGTTTCCGTGTGCTGCTCTGGTTTGCCAGAAGCGGCTTAGTCATGCTGGCCACATGACCTGGAAACTGTACGCCGGCTCCCTTGGCCAATAGAGCGAGATGAGCGCCACAACCCCAGAGTCGGTCACAACTGGACCTAATGGTCAGGGGTCCCTTTACCTTTACCTTTAAGCTACTGAAGGTAATGGGGTCCTTTATATGTCCAGCTGTCCTTCGCCAACAACAAATTGTCACTGTTTTTGTGTGTTGAATATATGCTATATGGTAATTTATGAACCTAATAGGTATCTAAAGCCATTTGCACATATCAAAATATGTATTTTAATATTAGATAACTGGTACAACAGCTTGACCTACATTCAGTTGTGCTGCACTGAGCTGCATGCTACATGTTGCCCTGTAACCAGTCCATTCAGAATGTAGGCACCCTATATATAGAAATGAGCAAACCAGTGATATTTTTGGGGGGAGGCTAGCAGGTGGGGCCCATTACTTACATCATAGGAGCCTACACAACACAAAACACTGTTGCTGTATGTAGGTTTTATTTTATTTGTTTTTTATCTTATATTTTGAAAATGTACATCCGGTTTTTCTCCCTTTAAATTTTTTTTGGGCCCCCAATGGAGTGGGGCCCTAAGCTATAGCTTGTTTAGCTACATCTGGCACTGTTCATGTATGAATCTCCCGTGTTCATCTAAATGAACATGACAAGTCTAAAGCTTACTCTCCAGCATACAAGACCCTGCATGCAGAAAACGGGGGAAGGAAGGGTACCTAAAATGTACCCTTCACTGAATGATGCTTCAGTGTGCCTAATGTTTATTTTCTTAACTTTCTGACCTGCCTGCACGAAATGCTGCTAGAGGTTATGAGCTCCCGTTAGTTTGCCTCATTCCCCCAGGAAAAAAGAGAGCTCAAGATGATAGTCATTTATATGATTTATTCCATTTGTATCCCACCCTGACTCTCTTTGTGGTCGTCTGCCTAGGGGCTTTGTGCCATTGGTGAAGTTTACACTGAAATATTTAGTGATGGACCCCAAGCCATGAACTCTGTTTATTGCCTCAAATGAAAGGTTATCAGTTTGGGTCAAAAAGCTGTGTGCAAAGCAAGGCACATGTAAATGAAGAAGAAGAAGAGTTTGGACTTGATATCCCTCCTTTCACTCCCCTTAAGGAGTCTCAAACTGGCTAACAATCTCCTTTCCCTTCCTACCCCACAACAAACCCTCTGTGAGGTGACTGAGGCTGAGAGACTTCAGAGAAGTCTGACTAGCCCAAGGTCACCCAGCAGCTGCATGTGGAGGAGTGGGGAAGCGAACCTGGTTCACCAGATTACGAGTCCACCGCTCTTAACCACCACACCAAGCTGGCTCCTCACAATGATGTTTGTTTGTTCAGTTTCTGCCTTCCGGAGTTCACAGCATTAGAAACAACACCTAGATCCACACATACATTGGAAAAGTAAACCTGGTTGATATGGCTTTCAAGTGGTCTTTTCGCTTTCCAACGTTTCTGGAATGTTTGCAAGAAACTTTAATTAGCAGTAAGACATATATTATGCAGATGACACAACCTTGATGGCAGAAAGTGAGGAGGAATTAAAAAAACTTTTATTGAGGGTGAAAGAGGAGAGCGCAAAATATGGTCTGAAGCTCAACATCAAAAAAACGAAGATCATGGCCACTGGGCCCATCACCTCCTGGCAAATAGAAGGGGAGGAAATGGAGGCAGTGAGAGATTTTACTTTCTTGGGCTCCATGATCACTGCAGATGGGGACAGCAGCCACGAAATTAAGAGACGCCTGCTTCTTGGGAGGAAAGCAATGGCAAACCTAGACAGCATTTTAAAAAGTAGAGACATCACCTTGCCAACAAAGGTCCGTATAGTAAAAGCTATGGTTTTCCCAGTAGTGATGTATGGAAGTGAGAGCTGGACAATAAAGAAGGCTGATCGCCGAAGAATTGACGCTTTTGAATTATGGTGCTGGAGGAGACTCTTGAGAGTCCCATGGACTGCAAGAAGATCAAACGCATCCATTCTTAAGGAAATCAGCCCTGAGTGCTCCCTGGAAGGACAGATCGTGAAGCTGAGGCTCCAATACTTTGGACACCTCATGAGAAGAGAAGACTCACTGGAAAAGACCCTGATTTTGGGAAAGATGGAGGGCACAAGGAGAAGGGGATGGCAGAGGACGAGATGGTTACACAGTGTTCTCGAAGCTACAAACATGAATCTGACCAAACTGCGGATGGCAGTGGAAGACAGAAGTGCCTGGTGTGCTCTGGTCCATGGGGTCATGAAGAGTCGGACACGACTGAACGACTAAACAACAACAACAAGACATATATGATCAGCAACGGAGAACCTGGCCAATGGCCTAAAGTCAGTGGTGGAGAATCCTTTGACTGAGCATTCAAGATCTAGATGTTAAGCAATCTGTTTCTAAAATTCTAGCAAACCATAGCAGTACCTCATACTACGAAATTATATTTTGCAAGTGGGAAGAGCCCACCTGACCCCGCCCCAAATCTCTCTCTCTCTCTCTCTCTCTCTCTGTGTGTGTGTGTGTGTGTGTAAACTACTATTTAGCCCTGTATTGGGATGTTTTTAATGATTGACATTTTATTATTATTTTTATATTTTGCTGGAAGCTGCCCAGATAGGCTGGGGGGACTCAGCCAGATGGGCAGGGTATAAATAGTAAAACTATTATTATTATTTAATTAAGGTTAGTTTGACCTGCCATGTTGATTCAACATGGTGTCTGTTGTCCAAATGTAGACAAAGGCTATCTCCTCCACCTCAGGAATCCTCGTGTCAAATTTAGTAAAGGTAAAGGGATCCCTGACCATTAGGTCCAGTCGTGACCAACTCTGGGGTTGCGGCGCTCATCTCGCTTTATTGGCCAAGGGAGCCGGTGTACAGCTTCTGGGTCATGTGGCCAGCATGACTAAGCCACTTCTGGCGAACCAGAGCAGCACACGAAAATGCCATTTACCTTCCTGCTGGAGCGGTACCTATTTATCTACTTGCACTTTGATGTACTTTCGAACTGCTAGGTTGGTAGGAGCAGGGACCAAACAACGGGAGCTCATCCCGTCGCGGGGATTCGAACCGCTGACTGCGCCACTCACCCCACGTCGCTCCGGAGCCCCAAAACCAGGTCTCCCCGCAAGTAGGGGAGGCGCTAATGGCACGAGCCGGATCCCAAGCCCACGGTCTTCTTCCGACCATGGTTTTTAGCGGGTCTCTGCCTCGCCATAGGCGGTCAGACCCTTTTTTCCAGAGAGCGGTTCCCTCCGAGACGGAGGAAATCTGCCATTGCCCGGCGCGCCAACCCGGAAGCTCTGGTTCTAAAAGGATATAGGGTGCTTTTGGATGTGGCATGAGAAGAAGATTCAAGGACAACCAAAGAAACATTTAAACAATTGGGAATGGTTCCTTTTCTGATGTAGTTCCATCGTTTCATGCTTTCTGGATGCCCCATGATAATATTATAATGTAGTTGTGTTCTGTGTTATAAATCAAGCAATGCTAGTTCTTTCTTTTTGTATTCCAACGTATTTCTTCTCAATGAAAAATCTGGTGTGTCATGAGCAAAGCGTGACCCTGAGAAAAACTTTTGAGAAGCACCGTGCTAGAGGCTATGTATTCCAGTTAGGTAGTTTGCCCCATTCCACATAGGCACACAAATGCTCAAAATTAAATTTATTTATATTATTTATTCCATTTATATCACAACCTCATTCCCTTCATGTTCTGGCCTGAAGCTTTGTCTACTGATGATGCTTCCAATATTTAGCTACCGACTTCAAGCCAAGACCTTGGTTCATTGCTTCAAATCAGTTTGGATTCAGAGCTGTGTGCAAAGGAAGGCACATGTGAAGGTTTGGATTTCAACGTTGGCCTTCCAGAGATCACTACAGATCCCCTTCCCACAGCGTTTGAGAAAGAAAACCACCTGATAAGTCTTTCAAGTGGTATTACTGCTTTTCAGACATCTCCTGAAATTTTCCAAGAAACTTGCAATATATATGGCGAACAACAGAGAACCTGGCAAATGGCCATTTTGTGACTATTTGTGTTTTTAACAGATCAAAGTTAAGGACACAAGGTTCACTGTCCTTCTTTTGTCCCTCATAGCCTAAACCCCGCAGGTCCTTGCAGAACCTACTTAAGTACCTTATCACCTACACCAGATTTCAACATTTGATTCCAAGTTTCCCACTTTCACTGGTGTGTTCTCTATTTTGGTCAGGCATAAAGTTCCATTTTTGGATGGTAGGTTGGGGAAGATGTTGTTCTTCTAAATATAGGCAGAAAGCTAGACTCTTCCCAATAAGCTTTAGTGTAATCTTTACACCCCATCTTTTCTCACTACAACAACCTAGTAATGTCAATGAAATGAAATCCATATTAATATGTGCCTATTTGCATGGCTCTGAAGACATGTTTGCTTGGATTGATGTGACTTCACTCAATGCCTATAACTAAATTTGAGACACGGGTGGCACTGTGGGTTAAATCAGTGCTTCTTCCTCAGGTGTCAAGGAAGCCAAAGCTTGCTCAGAAAGTCCACTTGCTCTTCAGTAAAACCATGTTAAAGGCAAAGATTCCTGCCCACTTTGGGACACTATATTCTTATAAATGATGGATGTTTCTTTAATCAATGATTAGATTGTGGTATTCAGTAGATGTCTCTTTACCCTGTTCCCAAATTTTGCAAATGCCTGCACATCTGAGAACAGAGCACACAACAGAGAGACGAGTAAAAAAATAAGTACTCCAAAAACATATATTCAACTTCCTTTATATCCAGAATTAATAGAAGCTGTAAAGGTAAAGGGACCCCTGACCATGAGGTCCAGTCGTGACCAACTCTGGGGTTGCGGCACTCATCTCGCTTCCGGGTCATGTGGCCAGCATGACTAAGCCGCTGCTTCTGGCGAACCGGAAAAGCTGTTTACCTTCCCGCCAGAGCGGTACCTATTTATCTACTTGCACTTTGACATGCTTTCGAACTGCTAGGTTGGCAGGAGCAGGGACTGAGCAACGGGAGCTCACCCCATCATGGGATTCGAACTGCCGACCTTCTGATCGGGAAGTCCTAGGCTCTGCGGTTTAACCCACAGCGCCACCATAGAAGCAGTACCTCAATGCAATTAAGTGAAGTTTCTTTCTAGTCTATATTAATTCACCACTTGGCTTGGGATCACTAGATAGAATCTTAAGAGCACCATACTTGCAGGTAGTGACTGAGATAGGTAACTAATCACTAGTCATTTATAACTAGTCACTTAGATAAAAGCGAGAGATTAGATCGTAATTTTACTTGGTCTTGATCAAGAGCCAAGAAGTCACTTATTGCATCATTCTGAGGATTGGCACCAGTTCCTAGGCGTTGATGTACTTTTGGCCCCCTCAGTGTTTTTTTTTTTGTTTGTTTTTTTGTTTTTTTTTAGAGGGATGGGGCTCCCTCAGTGTTCAGAGGGCATTCAACTCTGCCCCCTGGCTCATCTTGAGAAGCTGACCCCACCGGGTGGTAGAGAGGGAAAACCAATGAAATGTATAGTCTTCCTTATCCATTCTGAGATGGCTTAGATTTTTTTTTATTGTACTAACTGCAGCTTCTGGGGCAAGCATGGGAGGAAGCCCCACATAGAGTGCATTGCATTATTCTAGTCTTGAAGTAACTAACATGTGAGCTACTGTGGCAAGGCTTTCCCGATCCAGGAAAGGTCATAGCTGTTGAACCAGCCGCAGTTGATATAAGGTGCTTGTCAGCACTCCACTGGCCTCAAACTTTGTCAAAAACATTTTAAATTTCGAGGAGTTATCCTTTGAAGGAGCCTCCAGAATTTGGAAAATTTTAGTTTTTGTTGGTGATCCAAAAACTAAAAACCTGGAGTACAGGATCACTGCCTTGGTTGGGCCAAATTGCAACTATAAAAATGATGGCACTGCCGTACCTCCTATATTTCTAGAATCATAGAATCATAGAATCATAGAATCATAGAGTTGGAAGAGACCACAAGGGTCATCGAGTCCAACCCCCTGCCAAGCAGGAAACACCATCAGAGCACTCCTGACATATGGTTGTCAAGCCTCTGCTTAAAGACCTCCAAAGAAGGAGACTCCACCACACTCCTTGGCAGCAAATTCCACTGTCGAACAGCTCTTACTGTCAGGAAGTTCTTCCTAATGTTTAGGTGGAATCTTCTTTCTTGTAGTTTGTATCCATTGCTCCGTGTCCGCTTCTCTGGAGCAGCAGAAAACAACCTTTCTCCCTCCTCTATGTGACATCCTTTTATATATTTGAACATGGCTATCATATCACCCCTTAACCTCCTCTTCTCCAGGCTAAACATGCCCAGCTCCCTTAGCCGATCCTCATAAGGCATTGTTTCCAGGCCTTTGACCATTTTGGTTGCCCTCCTCTGTACACGTTCTAGTTTGTCAGTGTCCTTCTTGAACTGTGGTGCCCAGAACTGGACACAGTACTCCAGGTGAGGTCTGACCAGAGCAGAATACAGTGGCACTATAACTTCCCTTGATCTAGATGCTATACTCCTATTGATGCAGCCCAGAATTGCATTGGCTTTTTTAGCTGCCGCGTCACACTGTTGGCTCATGTTAAGTTTGTGGTCAACCAAGACTCCTAGATCCTTTTCACATGTACTGCTCTCAAGCCAGGTGTCACCCATCTTGTATTTGTGCCTCTCATTTTTTTTGCCCAAGTGCAATACTTTACATTTCTCCCTGTTAAAATTCATCTTGTTTGTTTTGGCCCAGTTCTCTAATCTGTCAAGGTCGTTTTGAAGTGTGATCCTGTCTTCTGGGGTGTTAGCCACCCCTCCCAGTTTGGTGTCATCTGCAAATTTGATCAGGATGCCCTTGAGTCCATCATCCAAGTCGTTGATAAAGATGTTGAATAAGACCGGGCCCAAGACAGAACCCTGTGGCACCCCACTAGTCACTCTTCTCCAGGATGAAGAGGAACCATTGATGAGCACCCTTTGGGTCCGGTCAGTCAGCCAGTTACAAATCCACTGAGTGGTAGCATAGTCAAGACCGCATTTTACCAGCTTCTTTACAAGAATATCATGGGGCACCTTGTCAAATGCCTTGCTGAAATCAAGGTAGACTACATCCACTGCGTTCCCTTCATCTACCAGGCTTGTAATTCTGTCAAAAAATGAGATCAGGTTAGTCTGACATGACTTATTTTTCAGAAATCCATGCTGACTATTGGTGATCACAGCATTCCTTTCTAGGTGCTCACAGATTGTTTGCTTAATGATCTGCTCCAGAATCTTCCCTGGTATTGATGTTAGACTGACTGGGCGGTAATTATTTGGGTCCTCTCTTTTCCCCTTTTTGAAAATAGGGACAACATTTGCCCTCCTCCAGTCTGCCGGGACTTCGCCTGTTCTCCAGGAATTCTCAAAGATGACTGCCAGTGGTTCTGAGATCACATCTGCCAGTTCTTTTAATACTCTTGGATGCAGTTCATCTGGCCCTGGAGACTTGAATACATCTAAACTAGCCAAGTATTCTTGTACTATCTCCTTAGTTATTCTGGGCTGTGTTTCCTCTGCTGAATCATTTGCTCCAAATTCTTCAGGTCGGGCATTGTTTTCTTTATCGGAGAAGACTGAGGCAAAGAAGGCATTGAGGAGTTCAGCCCTTTCTGTGTCCCCTGTTTGCATTTCACCATCTTCTCCTCTGAGTGACCCCACTGTTTCTTTGTTCTTCCTTTTGCTACGAACATACCCATAGAAGCCTTTTTTGTTGCTTTTAACCTCTCTAGCAAGCCTGAGTTCATTCTGTGCTTTAGCTTTTCTGACTTTGTAGAGGTTTATCAATAGCTACAGAAGATAGAAAACAACAAAACTGGTAAAACATTATTTGAAAAATTATACATCCCAATAACAGTTCAAGATTACAATATAAAAACATTATATTAACTTCTTGTTTGGCGATCACTCATAGCCAAGTAAGAGTGTCTCCCATAAACACAGTATTAACAATGAGTCCGTAAGTGACTGTGGAGGCCAATTCTGGATCCACACATCCTTCCACAGTGGAGATATAGGTTTCCGGGTGGGAATTGATCACAGTGAGGGTTAGCCAAGTGTGCCTTCCTCTTAACACGTTTCTCCTTGTGTCCTGAGTTTGACTATCTTCAAAGCCCATGACACCTTTGGTAAAGGTTGTTCTCCAACTGGAGTGCTCACAGGCCAGTGTTTCCCAATTGTTGGTGTTTATACCACATTGTTTTAGATTTGCCTTGAGATGGTCTTTAAACATCTTTTGTTGACCACCAGCATTACACTTCCCATTTTTAAGTCTGGAATAGAGTAGTTGCTTTGGAAGACGATAATCAGGCATGCGAACAAGATGACTGCTCCAACGAAGTTGATGTTGAAGAATCATTGCTTCAACATTGGTGATCTTTGCTTCTTCCAGTACAGTAGCATTAGTTCGTCTGTCTTCCCAAGTGATGTGTAAAATTTTTCGGAGACACCGTTGATGGAATCTTTCGAGGAGTTGGAGATGGTGTTTATAAGTGGTCCATGTTTCACAAGTACACAGTAAGGTTGGTAGTACATAAGAGGCAGTGTGGCTGTATTTAACATCATGTGGAAGCATGCAGCAATCCACTTCCATAGGATGCCGGTGTTAATTCAGGGATCACCAAAAATAGCTTGGTCAAATCCAAATCGGTAGAATTCAGTAAGAGAGGTCCTGTTGGGAGATTAACAATAACAACAAACAATTTGCGAGACAGATAACCCTTCTCCTGTAACACCATTATTGTGTCATCCTATTTTCTATAGCACAGATAGAGTGTTCCCTTTTGAAAAATGGGAAAAGGTGGCCCAATAGGGCTTAAATACATTTACAAAAGAATAGCTGGAATAGCTATACAACAAATGGTTCAAAACGTCTACAACTGCATGTTAATCCATCAAGTCATTTCCATAGCATGGAATTCTGCAGAAAAGGGACAAAGTCATTAACCATGTTTGAAAATTGTTTTCTTTGAAAATGTTTTATACTGTATATGTCAGACCCAGTGGCAAAGTCTTAATTTATTTAATTGATAAAGTGTTGCTAATCTTTCAATGGCAAAATTATCCAAGTGGAAAACAAGACAGGAAAGAGACTTGGGACAAGAGATGGATGATACTTTATTGTAAATAATGTGGCAAAATAAATAAATAAATCACTTTTGAGCTATTTCTGCTAGTGTATGAGAAAGGAGTGCCTCCTTTGTAAATGTATTTAAGCCCTATTGGTCCACCTTTCCCCATTTTTCAAAAGGGAACACTCTATCTGTGCTATAGAAAATGCACAACACATTGGTAAGTAAAATGGACAAAATGACCTCTCCACAATGTTGGAGAAACTGTGAGAATGATGGAACATTTATACACATGTAGTAGGAATGCCCACTGATTGATCCTTTCTCATTGCAGATATTTCAGGAGATAGAACACATTACATCTTAGTTGACTACTTTAGATCCAAAAATGGCACTAATTTCAGTATTTGAGGATGAAATACTCAAATAATATCTATTATTAGGGTCAGAGACTTAATTTTGCATCTTATAACTTGCATTGTTATGCGAACTAATATCCAGATTGCTATGTTTATTCTTGGGACTTAAAATTGATGAAAAGGTTGTCAATGTAAGAATCTATAAAGCTTTTATAAAACATGGTTCAATTTCATTTCATCTCCAACAAAGAAGGAACATGCTTATAAACCACCCAAGACACACGTGAACCCATGGAATGGCACTTTTTAGAATGGCAGCTATTGAATTCATGTTTTATTTTATAATTACTAATACAACTGGACCTAGCTGGAGTTGTTAAGGGGGACAGGGGAAAACTGCAATTTGTTGTATGCTTGTTCAAAAGTAATAAAAATATTTTTTTTTGAAAATGCTTTCCTAACAAGAGGAAATTGGGTTTAAACCAAACCTAATTAAAGAGAGCTTATAATTTAAATAAAGTTGAAAGACGATGGTTTCTATGATCTGGTACATTGGTGGGAGATAGAGGCTATCAAAGAAGTGAGGTGTGTCAAGGAACAACAAGGCAAGGAACAACCCACAGGAGTGGAATGTTCCTGAAATTATTAAAGTTGGATTCAGTTAACAGAAAAATGGAGGGGTGTGTGTAGGACGAAATAGTACAATTAAATGCACGAAGTAGCCTATAAAAAGGAAACCCAGGAGAAGCTTCCAGAATCTTATTTGATGAAGCTGAAAACACCTGTTGTGACCATCAGAGACATCTTTTCCTTTCTTTTTGAGATTGTGAGTATGCTATCGCAGGTTGGAAGCAAATATCCTTTCCCTTGAAGCGGGAAATAGAATCAGCAGAATGCTCCTTTCAGAAGTGCTTTTGTTCAGTCAGGATACAGAACAGGGAAAGGGGATTAAGCCTATGCAGGAGGGAATAATACTTCTCCTGAAGACACAGGTTCACGGTCTGGGCATGCTCCTGACTGCAGCCCTGAACATGGCTGTCTAGGTTTCTGCAGTGGATAGGAGTGGATTTGCAGTTAAGGTTGTGCACCAATTCTGCCTGTTCCTTGAGGTGAATGAGTTGCCCAAAGTGACACATGCCTTTGCTACATCCCGTTTGGATTATTGTAATGTGTTGTATGTGGGAATGCCTTAGGAAGGTGCTCAGGACCTTCAACTGGTTCAAAGACCTGCAGCCAGACTGTTGACAGGGGCTGGTTATGGGGAGCACGACACCTCATTGCTAGAACAGCTTCACCGGCTAGCAATCTGTTTCCAGGCAAAAGGAGACTTGCTGTTTCAAAAGTTATGGCTTAGCACCTTGTATAAGTTTGTGGAGGCTATTATCTGTGTAACAATATGAGTTCAATTTCACTAGGCTCAGTAGATTCTTTGGATGTAACTTTGGCTTTGAGGCAACTACGAGCCCCAAGTCCCAGGTGCAGAGGAGAATTTGTCATAAAAGATTTAGTGATAGCAATGGTCAGGGATGGATTGAGAAAAAGATTAGACTTACTCATGGTGAATAAGTCAATAAATGATTAGAGGTGGCCCAAGGCATCGTACTGACCGAGACAAGCTAAACAGTGCCCGTCTCAAATATGCTACATGAGGCAGTTGCTTTATTTTATCTAATACAGTGGTACCTCGGGTTACAGATGCTTCAGGTTACATACGCTTCAGGTTACAGACTCTGCTAACCCAGAAATAGTACTTCGGGTTAAGAATTTTGCTTCAGGATGAGAACAGAAATCACGCAGCAGCAGCGGGAGGCCCCATTAGCTGGAGTGGTACCTCAGGTTAAGAACAGTTTCAGGTTAAGAATGGACCTCCAGAACGAATTAAGTTCTTAACCCGAGGTACCACTGTAGTAGCTCCAACAAGGGCCATGATGGCTGCATATGCCCTCCAGAGACAGAAAAACACCTTATTTATTCTCCTGCTTTTAGTTGTCATTTCTGTTCTGCTCTACATTCACTGTTGTATTTTTATCCATGCTATTTTTGTCAGGTGCCCTCGTAGGGTGAATACTGAAATCCTTGCCTCATAAGGAATTGCTACATCCACTCAGCCAGCAGCGTTAGACACAAAGCTACAAGCGAGAGATAAAGGGAAGAGTAAAGCCGGAAGAGAAGACAATGAATGTTCTCCTTTGCACTGCCACTGCTGCCATGCTTTTCATCATGGCTGAGGCTCAGACTGCTAGCATGCCTTTTGAGGAAGAATTAGGTGCCACTCCTGAAGCCTTGCCTTTGGCTACCTGGATAATAAAAACGACTACCAAGTTGTATAAAACGCTGTGTAAACTGCGAGGCACATGTGATACCGATTGGAGTCATCTGCCTCAGGAACATCTGCTTATCCCAGAGATCCCTAGCGAAAGTAAATGCTCGCCCTCTACATTTGAAAAGGAAGGATGCCTGCAACTCCTTGCAGAGGGACTTTTTTCATATAGGATATTTTTGGAATACCTGCAGGAAACTTTATTTCCCAAGAAACCAGAGCTAACTCGGTACTTGTGGCCAGCAACAAAGTTTCTGGCCAATAACTTGAAGTCACAGCTGCAGAATCCTGATGGCATGAAACCTATACCTGACACCATTGACGACAATCTTGCTCATAAGATGGCAATGTATACTGGTTGGTCACCTGCAATTCTCAGGCACATCATACTTAGAAGGTACCTGAAGTTTATGGATACAGTTGCAAGTGCAATTCAGTCCATAAACACATCATAGATAACAGTAAATCATGTGCATCAACTGGCATTTAGAAGAGGACAACCATTTGGACAAAAAGAATGACCTTGAGTTTACCAGGAAAAAAATGTTTGAGAAGCCGCACTGCAGCCCACAGCTGACCACATCCTAATCTCCCCAGTGGGCCAAGATTGAGAGGTGGAAAGGAGTACAGGTATAACAATCAATCAGATCATCAGTTAGAACCCATTTAAAGTCTCTGCAGCCCTAAAACACACCTAAAAGTGGATAATTTGTGGAGAAAACCTTGAAGATGCCTAGAATACTTGCTCAACTGAAGAGAAAGCAGCAGGTGTTTAAAGTGCTTTGAATGCAAACTTCAGTCATTGGAAAGAAAGAAAAATAGAGGCTCGCAGAGAAAACTGGCAAAACCACTTTTCCTAATGGAAGCACTTGACTAACTTTAAGTTAGCTTCAGAACCAAACAAAATATAGAAATATTGTTATACTTGAGCTACAAGTGGCAACTGCATGTTTATTTATTCTATGTCCCATTAAGTCATCAGAACCACCAAGCAGGTTACATAAAACATCCATTGTGTACCAATAAAAAGAGAAATTAAAAAGAAGTTTTCAAAATGTTAAAACCAGAAGTTTCGAAAACAAGAAAACACAGCATATTGTTCTACCTGGAACAAGTGATATTTAGCCAAGAGACGAAACAGCAGTCATTCATTTATAATGGTAGGTCCTATGGCCTGCCCATGCTGATTTCTAAATTCAGTGAAACAACCAGCAAATAACTATTTCCTTCCTTTTTACAGTCTCAAGAGAAAAGGACTGATCCATTTTGTGATTCAAATCACTCTTGAAATACTGGTATATATACTGCCTAGTTTCAAAAATCAGAGAAAAACTAATAAAAAATAGGAAATTATCAATGCACAACATGAAGATATTAACAATTGCTTCTCCACAGAACCATGTCTCAAGATTTATAGTGATTATGAATAACTTTTGTTGGTAAAAGAATAAGAGGGAGAGAAAAAATAAGGTTAATTTGGATGAAGAGTGTCACAGGTATAGGCTTATATGATAAGATTGTTATAATGTCTCCTAGGATATTATTGTGAAGGGCAGGAATCGAATGTTATTGATTGATAATAAAAACAAACATTGACATAAATTTCTTTAAAATCAATGTGATTTATTGTTCTACTAATTCTCCCCTCCTTCCTTCCTTCCTTCTTTCCTTTGGTAATTGCTTTAAGGTTTAACTGTACACATTCTGAAACAATTAATCACCCAGATGCATGGATCAGATCAGATCAGATCAGATCAGATACTTTATTCGGCTATAAGCCCACAAGGTAAAACCAATCAATCAATAAAATAGCATTTTACATTCTAAAATATCAACTAAAATATTTCAACGCAGGATCTCCTTCACGTTACGTACCATCTCTAGATATACCATATTGTGGCCTTGAGTATAAGGATGGTGGATAAAGTTTACTAGATTTTTAATAGTCATGTAGCATTCCATGAAGTCTTTTCTATGAAAGAACTGAATTCAGGAATCTGGCAACCTGTAATGTTCTATAAGAGTCAATGTCCTGGAGTAGATAGGCAAGATGTAATTCGGGTGGTTTAGCAACAGTTTCCAAAATGATTGAACTCAGAATCCTTGATCGGGGAACAAAATATAAAGGACAATTAAACAAGATATGATAAAGGGATTCTATTGATTTGTTGTCACATGCGCATAAAACCGAGGTTTTACCGTTAGAAAATCTATTGCTCAGCACGTTTGAGGGGAACACATTAAATCTGGCTCTAACAAAAGCGAATCTATGCGACGCAACCGATAAGGTAGACAGATATCGAGGTATCTGGGACATAAATGTAATGCCATGGATCACGTTAATCTCTTACAAGCAAGATGAAAAAGCAGGATGTTAGAAACAAGAAACTAAAGGTTTCATAAGGAAGAGCAGGCATTAATAAGTGGAAAGTCTGCTGATTGCATATGGCAGAATTCCCTCTAACATTTAGAACCAGCAAGAATTTCTAGGACAAAAGAATGCCTGTTTTGTCACTGGGCAGAATGTTGCGTGTGTAGGTCCCCAGGCCACCCCTCAAATAACTTCGCACATAACACGTAATTTTAGTTTTGGTTTTTTGGGCACTATTTTGGCCACAACTTTATTAAAATACAAAATCAGTGAGTGGTTGTTTAGACATTGGTTATGACTATCTGTCCCCCCACCTGGGACTGAACTGACATCCCGAGGCCCAATCGGTAGCCAGTAGAAGGGAAAGTCAAACTTGGGGGTCATTTGAGCTAAGCGTCGGACCCACGCCGCTCACCCCAGCAGCTCCCCGAAAGCTTGCCGGCCCTAGTTCCATGACAGGGATTCCCATGACAGGGATTGGGTGGCCCTGGTCCCATGACAGGGATTGGACGAAATCGTGGCAAGCCCCAGGATTCCTTTAACGGAATTCCCTTCAGCGCAATAGGAGGGGCAGGCACAGCCTATCCTGACCCCTCCACCACCAGCATATTATAACCAATGCCTAACCGCCACACGAGCTCTAACGCTCGCCGCCAACCACTCACAAACCCAACCATGAACCCAATTTAGTAGCCACCGCATCCAGCCAAACATCATTCCCCAAATCAGAGAGGTGCACTCCATCTGCCCGGTAAAGGGCCTCAGCCTTAAAATTAATGTCTGGGTGCGAAATCACCAAACCACCCAGCTCCAATACCTTCACACAAACAGCAGAGTTAATGCGCTTCCTGGCCCTTTCAGCGGCCTCCGGGCGGGAAACACCGCGCCAGGTTTGCCTCTGCAACAGGTGAGACCAAATTATTCTCACTGAAGGGAATAAGGCTGCCAATGCCTCCAAATCCCTTTTGGATTGAGGTGCGCAAAGCAAGGCAATCAATAGTTGCCACATCATTTTTTCCCAGCTGCACCACTATGGCCATAGGGTGGGGAGGTCCGAGAGCAGCCGGCGACCAATCAGCGGCATAAACTCTCCCCATGACATTCCGCGTCTGGAAAACCATGACACTTGCACGTGCTGCGGGAGGCCGAGACACGCTCCCCTTACAGACTGCCTCGCTCTGCTGCCAGCCCAATGAACGATGCTGTGTCCCACTATCCAGATGCGGACCAGCGTGGGATCTACAAGGGTTGAAACAAACAAGCATTAGTACCAAACTCAGCATTTTGTTTCACACATAACCCTTGAAAGCATCCGATTTCCATCTCCCCCAAATCCTTGATCCTGGCAGCTGAGAAGCCCCAATGGGCCGCCATAGTCGCTGCACCTATGCGAAAGGAATGAGGGGCGAAACCAGAGGCCGAGATCCCACAAGCAGAGATGGCCTTATGTATGACTTATGTGAACTGGTGTCGCGCCAAAGGGTGACCATTTTATTGCATGAGTAGGGGGCTGTCCCCAGGAGGTCTCAAGGCCAAGTACTTCCTTACATCCTTGACCGGGCACGGGCCCACCTCCCCAGTCACTGGGAGGCAGACAACCTCCCCCCGACCCAGCTGGTCAGTTTTGGAGTTGCGCACTACAAGTCTCAACTCCAAAAGGGAAACGCATATATCCCGAAGGAGCAACCCACGAGAACCAGCAACTTCTAGGTTCGAGCCAGCCCCCAGGGGAATGAAAAGCCAAATATTTCTGGTATCCAATAGCAGGGCAAGGCCCACCTTACCTGTGACTGGAAGCCTGATGATGGCAACCCTGCTCACTAGGTCTGACTTAGAGCTCCAGACACTTATGACAAGCTCCAAAGCAAATAAGGAAAAATCCAGAGGCAGTAAGCCTCCAAACTTTCAGCCCCGTGCTGGCTCCAACACAATTTCCCCAACCCTCAGTACACCAAAATTACAATGGAATACTGAAAGAACTCTCGTCTAGATCTAGTACCAGGAGACAAGTATTAACTTGTTGCAGATACTGCATAGGTCAAGATTGACCGCTTCCTGCCTGCAGTCCTGTGAAGGCTGGAGCCTATTCCAACCTTCCGAGACCCTGCGCATGACACACTTTTAGAAGGGTCTCTGAAAAATTAAAGCTTTACTCTAGCAGACATTGCAGCGGACTGAATTCTGATAGTTTTAACAGTGCATCTGATCTGCAGCAGGTGGGCGAATTACTGCAGGTCCTGCTCAGAGGATGGAGGCAAGTTCCTCTGAATGGCCGAGGACTGCCAGCTAAACGCTAAGAACTCAGTCCAGGCCTTTTCATAAGACCTGAAAGCAGAAGGGGAAATGTAAGCTACTACTCCTCTTAATTATCAATTGTTGCCAAAGTGCCACAGGAGCTCCAGAAAATCCGGCAATAGCTGGGCGTCCAGAGCCCAGGATCTGAAGCTCTACAACTGAAAACAGGATAGAGTGACAGCGAAAACATTAGATGATCCCATAATAAAGTGAGCAGAAACACAATATTAAACCTTAAGCAGTGCAGCTGGAAAGCACATAAAGGGGGGGGGCAGAGACTCTGCCAAAGCATGAGGACCATTTTGCCAGGACCCTCACACTGCCTGGTTATCAGACCAAGACAGACCCGACGGTCCCTGTACTTCTCAGTCCAGATGTGCGCTGACACCACAATGGGGAAAACTCAAGAAAAGTTAGGTCACATGTGATTGCCTTGCCCTGCCAGGCTCAAGGCCACTGTACAGGATGATGACGGGACGCCGGGCCATGAGACCACCTGGCCAAGCAGGAATGGAAGGGGCAGCCTGGAAAAACCACCCTGCATGCCAATTTTTATTTTTTATTTTTTTTAACTGACCTAGCAATGATAGAATCTGACAAAGCAACATTTGCTATCAGAGGAAGTATTACAAGAATAACGTCCTTCACGGCAACCAGCTTTTCCACAGGCAAGCAGAGGTATGAGCAACGGTATCCAGCTAGCCCCCAAATACGTTAAAAGGGGCAGTAGGAGCCACTGTCCTATCCACTGGGAACACCCAGCTCCTCAGAAAATAAAAGGGACGTACAGTAAGCCTTAGCAGAGGCTGGTGTCACATGAACCAGCCAGTAAGATAATCCAAATAATGGTACCCCCATTTAAATGAGTCTTGACTCGCAATGTTCAATCCAGAAAGACGCTAAAGGACTCGAATGCTGCACAGCCTATAGCGCAACCCATTGGGATCGCCTTATAAATGTAAGGACCATCCAATTAAAGCCCAACTACTTATAATCTTGAGGATGAACCAGCAGCAGCCTAACAGCCAATTCAATATCGCATAATGTCAGCAAGGCCCTCTTACAATATGTTGGTAAGCTCAACTGCCTGATCCAAAGATGCATATTTCACAGAACAATTCCAGAGAGTCATTCACTGAGGTGCCTTTGAATGCGATAAATTATATGGGGGATAATATGGGGCTTTCTTAGGGACGATCCCCAAAGGGGATAAATGAAAATAGGAATAGCAGGAGAATCAAGGGGATCCCACCATACGTCCCAATGAAAGCTGCTTCTTAACCTTCTTACTTGCTACCACAGGTAGCTCTCTGACTGGCTTTGAGTTGCTGTATTCTGAGCCACTGGCTGAAAAGCCAGATCCCAAACCTTGGGAAAACCCTTCCCACAAGCACAAAACCACTGACCCATCTAGATAACCTTTTAGCCAGGCTTTCAAGGAAGATAAAGTAAAGGTAAAGGTACCCCTGCCCGTACGGGCCAGTCTTGACAGACTCTAGGGTTGTGCGCCCATCTCACTTAAGAGGCCGGGGGCCAGCGCTGTCCGGAGACACTTCCGGGTCACGTGGCCAGCATGACATCGCTGCTCTGGCGAGCCAGAGCCGCACACAGAAACGCCGTTTACCTTCCCGCTAGTAAGCAGTCCCTATTTATCTACTTGCACCCGGGAGTGCTTTCGAACTGCTAGGTTGGCAGGCGCTGGGACCGAACAACGGGAGCGCACCCCGCCGCAGGGATTTGAACCGCCGACCTTTCGATCAGCAAGCCCTAGGCACTGAGGCTTTTACCCACAGCACCACATGCGTCCCATCAAGGAAGATATTTTAATGCAAATATGGGCGAGAGGTATTGAGTTATTGCTTGCTAGCCCCCAGCCCCCACTTGGGCAAAATGCCCTGCCTGGTGTTGCCATCATGATGTGTAAATTTACAGGGCCAACGCTGGCCAGAAACCCTAAAAAGTCCCAACAAAGCTGCTGCCGGGCCAGCTTCCTGCATACCAGCTTAAGGTTCTATTGCTCAGGGAATTTCCATTTGAAATGTGGAGCTGCGCAAGTGGTCGAGCTTGTCAACATCCTTCTCAGGAGTAATGTATGGAAGTGAGAGCTGCACCATAAAGAAGGCTGATTGCCAAAAGAATTGATGCTTTTCAATTATGGTGTGGGGAGAGTCCCATGGACTGCAAGAAGATCAAAACTATCCATTCTTAAGGAAATCAGCCCTGAGTGCTCACTGGAAGGACAGATCCTGAAGCTGAGGCTCCAATACTTTGGCCACCTCATGAGAAGAGAAGACTCCCTGGAAAAGACTCTGATGTTGGGAAAGATTGGGGGCACAAGGAGAAGGGGGTGACAGAGGACAAGATGGTTGGACAGTATTCTCGAAGCCACTAACATGAGTTTGACCAAACTGCGGGAGACAGTGGAAGACAGGAGTGCTTGGCGTGCTCTGGTCCATGGGGTCACGAAGAATTGGACACGACTAAAGGACTAAACAACAACAAATTGTATTGTATTGATGTAGCCTAGAATAGCATTGGCCTTTTCTGATGTTGAGTCATGCTAAGCTTGTGGTCCACCAAGACCCCGAGATCCTTTTCACATCTACTGCTAGCAAGCCAGATGTCCCCCATCTTATATTTGTGCACCTGGTTCTTCCTGCCTAAGTGCAGAACCTTACATTGATCTCTAGTGAAATTCATTTTTTTAGCTTGGATTTTTTACTTCCCCAATCTGATAACGGTCGTTCTGAATTCTGATTCCATCTCCCACAGCATTAGCTGCCCTTACCAGTAAACTGATGACACACAACTCTAATTCTCCACAACACCTGAACCAGGAGGAACTGTGAAGGCTCTGAATTTGTGTCTGAATGCAACAGAGGACTACATGAGAGTGAGTAAACTTTACTTGAATACTGGGAAGATGGAGGCTATTTGGGTGACTCCCTTATTCAGGAGATAGGCAAGTTCTCTGTTTGGGATAAGGTTGCACTGCTTCTGAAGTGTGTAGCTTGCAGGTACTCTTGGATATGTCTTTGTCGTTAGAAGTCATAGTGCCCTCTGTGGCTGGGATTGCCTGCTACCAGCAGGCGCCTTCTGTTTTTGAAAGCTGCACCACCTTGGGTGGGTGGATGGGGGACATCAGTCTGTTCCAAATATAGATAGAAAGCTGGTTGTGGGTGTGAGGGTAGAATTTAAACCGAACCCAATTAATGAGAGCTGATAATTTAAATAAAGTTGAAAGAGGATGGTTTCTGTGATCTGGTACATTGGTGGGAGATAGAGGCTATCAAAGAAGTGAGGTGTGTCAAGGAACAACAAGGTAAGGAACAACGCACAGGAGTGGAATGTTCCTGAAATTATTAAAGTTGGATTCAGTTAACAGAAAAATGGAGGGGTGTGTGTAGGATGAAATACTACAATTGAATGCACGAAGTAGCCTATAAAAAGGAAACCCAACAACAGCTTCCAGAATATTATTTGATAAAGCTGAAAACACCTTTTGTGACCATCACAGACATCTTTTCCTTTCTTTTTGGGATTGTGAGTATGCTATCTCAGGTTGGAAGCGAATATCCTTTCCCTTGAAGTGGGAAATGGAATCCCAAGTCCCAGGTGCGCAGGAGAATTTGTCACAAAAGATTTAGTGATAGCAATGGACAGGAATGGATTTAGAAAAAGATTAGACTTACTCATGGTGAATAAGTCAATAAATGATTAGAGGTGGCCCAAGGCATCGTACTGCCCGAGACAAGCAAAAGAGTGCTCCTCTCAAATATGCTACATGAGGCAGTTGCTTTATTTTATCTAATACAGGGGTACCTCAGGTTACAGATGCTTCAGGTTACAGACGCTTCAGGTTACAGACTCTGCTAACCCAGAAATAGTACCTTGGGTTAAGAACTTTGCTTCGGGATGAGAACAGAAATTGTGCAGCAGCAGCGGGAGACCCCATTAGCTGGAGTGGTACCTCAGGTTAAGAACAGTTTCAGGTTAAGAATGGACCTCCAGAACGAATTAAGTTCTTAACCCGAGCTACCACTGTAGTAGCTCCAACAAGGGCCATGATGGCTGCATATGCCCTCCACAGACAGAAAAACACCTTATTTATTCTCCTGCTTTTAGTTGTCATTTCTGTTCTGCTCTTCATTCACTGTTGTATTTTTATCCATGCTATTTTTGTCAGGTGCCCTCGTAGGGTGAATACTGAAATCCTTGCCTCATAAGGAATTGCTACATCCACTCAGCCAGCACCGTTAGACACAAAGCTACAAGCGAGAGATAAAGGGAAGAGTAAAGCCGGAAGAGAAGATGATGAATGTTCTCCTTTGCACTGCCACTGCTGCCATGCTTTTCATCATGGCTGAGGCTCAGACTGCTAGCATGCCTTTTGAGGAAGAATTAGGTGCCACTCCTGAAGCCTTGCCTTTGGCTATGTGGCTAGTAACAAAGACTGCCAAGTTGTCTAAAACGCTGTGTAATCTGCATGGCACATGTGATACCGATTGGAGTCATCTGCCTCAGGAACATTTGCTTATCCCAGAGATCCATAGTGAAAGTAAATGCTCCCCCTCTACATTTGAGAAGGAAGGATGCCTGGAACTCATTGCAGAAGGACTTTTTTCATTTAGGATATTTTTGGAATACCTGCAGGAAACCTTATTTCCCATGAAACCGGAGGTAACTCAGTACTTGTGGCCAGCAACAGAGTTTCTGGCCAATACCTTGAAGTCACAGCTGAAGAATCCTGATTGCATGCAACCTATACCTTACGCCATTGACGATGATCTTGTTCATAAGCTAGCAATGCATACTGGTTGGACACCTACAATTCTCAGGCACACCATACTTAGAAGGTACCTGATGTTTATGGATACAGCTGCAAGTGCAATTCGGTCCATAAACACATCATAGATAACAGTAAATCATCTGCATCAACTGGCATTTAGAAGAGGACAACCATTTGGAGAGAAAAAATGACCTTGAGTTTACCAGGAAAAAAATGTTTGAGAAGCCGCACTGCAGCCCACAGCTGACCACATCCTAATCTCCCCCGTGGGCCAAGATTGAGAGGTGGAAAGGAGTACAGGTATAACAATCAATCAGATCATCAGTTAGAACCCATTTAAAGTCTCTGCAGCCCTAAAGCACACCTAAAAGTGGATAATTTGTGGAGAAAACCTCGAAGATGCCTAGAATACTTGCTCAACTGAAGAGAAAGCAGCAGGTGCTTAAAGTGCTTTGAATGCAAACTTCAGTCATTGGAAAGAAAGAAAAATAGAGGCTCGCAGAGAAAACTGGCAAAACCACTTTTCCTAATGGAAGCACTTGACTAACTTTAAGTTAGCTTCAGAACCAAACAAAATATAGAAATATTGTTATACTTGAGCTACAAGTGGCAACTGCATGTTTATTTATTATATGCCCCATTAAGTCATCAGAACCCCCAAGCAGGTTACATAAAACATCCATTGTGTACCAAAAAAAAAGAGAAATTAAAAAGAAGTTTTCAAAATGTTAAAACCAGCAGTTTCGAAAACAAGAAAGCACAGCATATTGTTCTACCTGGAACAAGTGATATTTAGCCAAGAGCCGAAACAGCAGTCATTCATTTATTATGGTAGGTCCTATGGCCTGCCCATGCTGATTTTTAAATTCAGAGAAACAACCAGCAAATAACTATTTCCTTCCTTTTTACAGTCTCAAGAGAAAAGGACTGATCCATTTTGTGATTCAAATCACTCTTGAAATACTGGTATATATACTGCCTAGTTTCAAAAATCAGAGAAAAACTTATAAAAAATAGGAAATTATCAATGCACAACATGAAGATTATAAACAATTGCTTCTCCACAGAACCATGTCTCAAGATTTATGATGATTATGAATAACCTTTGTAGGTAAACGAATAAGAGAGAGAGAAAAATAAGGTAAATTTGGATGAAGAGTGTCACATGTATAGGCTTGTATGATAAGATTGTTATAAGGTCTCCTAGGATATTATTGTGAGGACAGGAATTGAATGTTATTGATAATAAAAACAAACATTGACATAAATTTCTTTAAAATCAATGTGATTTCTTGTTCTACTATTTCTCTCTTCCTTCCTTCCTTCCTTCCTTCCTTCCTTCCTTCCTTCCTTCCTTCTTTTGGTAATTGCTTTAAGGTTTAACAGTACACATTCTCAAACAATTAATCACCCAGATGCATGGATCATGTTAGAATCATAGAATCATAGAGTTGGAAGAGACCACAAGGGCCATCGAGTCCAACCCCCTGCCAAGCAGGAAACACCATCAGAGCACTCCTGACATATGGTTGTCAAGCCTCTGCTTAAAGACCTCCAAAGAAGGAGACTCCACCACACTCCTTGGCAGCAAATTCCACTGTCGAACAGCTCTTACTGTCAGGAAGTTCTTCCTAATGTTTAGGTGGAATCTTCTTTCTTGTAGTTTGGATCCACTGCTCGGTGTCCGCTCTCTCTGGAGCAGCAGAAAACAACCTTTCTCCCTGTTAATTACTGTTAATCACTTACAAGCAAGATGAAAAAGCAGAAAGTTAGAAACAAGAAACTACAGGTTTCATAAGGAAGAGCAGGCATTAATAAGTGGAAAGTCTGCTGATTGCATATGGCAGAATTCCCTCTAACATTTAGAACCAGCAAGAATTTCTAGGACAAAAGAATGCCTGTTTTGTCACTGGGCAGAATGTTACAAGCAGATGGTACTCACATAATAAAGATGACTATGAATTGGCATTAATAGGTGCTTTCTGGGAGAAAGTATGGGATATAAAAGTTAAAGCTAAGTATATCTACAAGATTCCAGCTTCTTGCCTGTAGTTAGTTCAAAAACGTCTTCTCCAACCCACCTTCCAAAAGTGCAGTTTGAAAAACGAAATTTTATGCCTGACCAAAAAGAAAGGGCAGAGGAGGGAAAGTGGAAAGCGCTGAATAAAATGTAGGTTTTTGTAAGGGCCTCCAAAGTGTAGTCCATAAGGAACACACAACGGTAAATGGATCCTTTTGTCCATTATTCTGATTTGTAAAAAAACAGAAATAGCAATAAAATGGACACTGTAAGGGCAGGACTACTTAATTTATTTACTTGAAAAAGCTTTTATTAAAACTTTTTTGTAATACAATACAATAAAATGAACTAATCTAATTAAAAACCAAAACTAAGAAAGAGAGAAAAGAAAATGCACCCAGGGGCTTTCCTTCCATCCCTTTACCACCTTCATGTTAATCCAAAACAGAGGCCAGCAATGGAAAGAAAGAAAGAAAGAAAGAAAGAAAGAAAGAAAGAAAGAAAGAAAGAAAGGTAAACAGGACTTCTGGTTTTACACCTGTCATTTTCATAAAAGAAATCATTCAAAACATTCATTCTAATAGGACATCTGAGTGTTCTATTTTCAACGGAGCAATTTTACACCCAAACGTTTCAAGTTCACTTCTTTTCCTTTCCACACAAAAACCCCCCAAAAGCTAATTACTATTATCAACAATGGGGGACACCTGGCTTACTAGCAGTACATGTGAAAAGGATCTAGGGGTCTTGGTGGACCACAAGCTAAACATGAGTCAAAAGTGTGATGCAGCAGCAAAAAGCCAAGATAATGCTATTCTAGGCTGTACCAGCAGAAGTATAGTGTCCAGATCACAGGGAAGGAGTAATACTGCTCTGTTATGCCTTAGTGAGACCACACTTGGTGTTGTTTAGTCCTTTAGTTCAGGGCACCACAATTTAAGAAGGATCATAGGGTCATCTAGTCCAACCCCCTGCAATTCAGGAATCGCAACTAAAGCACCCAACCATTGCTTTAAAAATTCCAAGGAAGGAGAGTCCACAACCTCCTGAGGGAGATTGTTTCACTGTTGAACAGCTCTTACTGTCAGAAATTTTTTCCATATGTTTAGTCGGAATCTCCTTTCTTGTAACTTGAAGCCATTGGTTCGAGTTCTACCCTCCAGAGCAGGAGAAAACAAGCTTGTTCCCTCTTCCATGTGACAGCCCTTAAGATTTTTGAAGATGGCTATCATATCTCTTCCCAATCTCCTCTTTTCTAGGCTAAACGTACCCAACTCATTCAAACATACCCAACTCCTTCCATACCCTTGATCATTTTGGTTGCCCACTCTGAACATGTTCGAGCTTGTCAACAACATCCTTCTCAGTGATGTATGGAAGTGGGAGCTGGCCCACAAAGAAGGCTGATCGCCGAAGAATTGATGCTTTTGAATTATGGTGCTGGAGGAGACTCTTGAGAGTCCCATGGACTGCAAGAAGATCAAACCTATCCATTCTTAAGGAAATCAGCCCTGAGTGCTCACTGGAAGGACAGATCCTGAAGCTGAGGCTCCCTGGAAAAGACTCTGATGTTGGGAAAGATTGGGGGCACAAGGAGAAGGTTGGACAGTGTTCTCAAAGCCACTAACATGAGTTTGACCAAACAGTTTGACCAGACTTCTAGCAAGCCAGTTTGACCAAACAGTTTGACCAGACATCTAGCAAGCCAGATGTCCCCCATCTTATATTTGTGCACCTGGTTCTTCCTGCCTAAGTGCAGAACCTTACATTGGTCCCTAGTGAAATTCATTTTTTTAGCTTGGGTTTTTTTGTTCTAAAATCTGATATGGTCATTCTGAATTCTGATTCCATCTCCCACAGCATTAGCTGCCCTTACCAGTAAGCTGATGATACACAGCTCTAATTCTCCACAGCACTTGAACCAGGAGGAGCTGTGAAGGCTCTGAACTTGTGTCTGAATGCAACAGAGGGCTACATGAGAGTGAATAAACTGTACTTGAATGCTGGGAAGATGGAGGCTCTTTAGTGGCTAGTGGCACCTCAGACCATGTGTACAGGTGTGCTTCACCTTTGGGCCACAGAGCACCAGCCCTTGCAGCCTCCTTCTGAAACTCTTTAGGCCAAATGGGTTTTATTCCAAATGGGTAAAAATCTAGTAAATGGGCTTCCTCCCAAAATCCCTTCAACTGATCAGGAACAACATGCTTGAATACACAAACACACACACAAACACATATATATGCAGACATTGAAAAGAACACCTTATCTCTCAGACCTTATCCTGAATGTTATGGTCTATTAGTAGTGACTTCCTCATGGGATGTTTACAGATTGCCATCTATGGGCAGGGCCTTAAATCAAGTTCTGAAGCACATAATTCAACTTGGCCACAGGGTGTTGGACTGTTGTTGTTGTTGTTGTTGTTGTTTAGTCGTTTAGTTATGTCTGACTCTTTGTGACCCCATGGACCAGAGCATGCCAGGCACTCCTGTCTTCCATTGCCTCCCGCAGTTTGGTCAAACTCATGTTTGTAGCTTCAAGAACACTGACCAACCATCTCATCCTCTGTCGTCCCCTTCTCTTTGTGCCCTCAGTCTTACCCAACATCAGGGTCTTTTCCAGGGAGTCTTCTCTTCTCATGAGGTCACCAAAGTATTGGAGCCTCAGCTTCACAATCTGTCCTTCCAGTGAGCACTCAGGGCTGATTTCCTTCAGAATAGATAGGTTTGAACTTCTTGCAGTCCATGGGACTCTCAAGAGTCTCCTCCAGACCATAATTCAAAAGCATCAATTCTTCTGCAATCAGCCTTCTTTATGGTCCAGCTCTCACTTCCATACATCACTACTGGGAAAACCACAGCTTTAACTATACAGACATTTCTCGGCAATGTGATGTCTCTGCTTTTTAAGATGCTGTCTAGGTTTGTCATTGCTTTTCTCCCAAGAAGCAGGCATCTTTTCATGACTGCTGCCACCATCTGCTTTTGAGTAAATGTAGCTCAAATATTACCCAGTTAACCACATGGCTGAGTTAGGATTTTGAACCTGCTTCTCATGCCTAGCCCATGAAGTCAGGCATCATGTCGCCCATTTATGTCGCATGACATTGAGAACAGTAAATACATTTATGTCATTGTTCTTGCTCCCTCTGTTTTCAGTAACAAGGAGCTGAGAATATGTTTTGCTTCTCTACCTTCAGGTAATAGAGTCGCACGACAGTTGGCTGCTTTGAGGTTTTCTACAATCAAGCAGTATATGAATTATATACAATAAATAAATTCAAAGACCCCTCCTAGATCTGTCCGAATTTCTTTAGTTCCCATATAAACAGCTCTTGGTTGTTTACTTTTACCATACCTCGTCATTTTATTATTGTTATTATTTGAGATTTTGCATGATACCTTCAAAATGTTTGAGACTACAGCTGCTATCTGCTGAGGGTCAGGCAAATATGTCCAAATTTATTCAGTTCCCATATAAACTGCTCTTAGCTTTTTACTTCTAAGATACCTGGCATTCTCTGTAGCAGCTATAGGGTTGCCATACGTTCAGAATTCCCTGGACATGGCCAGAATACAGCAGCCAGAAGCATTGTCTGGCTGAAAATCACTGGAATATCCAGGAAAATCAAGGCACATGGCAACCCATGTCAGAAGTCTTAAAAATAGCTTCTTCTTCTTCTTCTTCTTCTTATTATTATTATTATTATTTTATTATTAGAGATTTTTCATGATACCTTCAAAATGTTTGAGACTGCAGTTGCCATCTGCTGAGGGTCAGGCAAATCTGTCTATATCGGTTCCTTGTTTTTCCAGTCTTCAGTCTGGTCCTCTGCATTTTTGCATCAATTTGACTTCTTTACACACACACCCCACGCATAGATGTGATCAGAAAGATCTCGCCCACAAACTACCTTCTTCAAAACATGCAGACAAGACTTCAAGAGTCTGGATGATGAAATGCATGGTTTTTAATGGACATAAGAGAAAGACAATTCAACATAAAATCAGCTACCCTAATGGCTCAAATGCCTACGGTGTCAGGAGGAAGGGGCCGACAGAGCAAAACCAGCTGGGTCAACAGACACTTAGTCCTTGGATGTAACCCTTTAATCTTGGGGCCGTGGGTTTGAGCCCCATGTTGGGTGAGAGATTCCTATATTGCAAAGGGCTGGACTAGATGACTCTTGTGGCTCGTTTGGGCTCTATAAATCTGTGATTCTATGACTCTGTAACCTTGAAACTATATGTTCTCCTATAGTTCCTTATTTTCTTAGACAGGGCCTGGAAATGAGGCAACATATGAACATATGGCTCTTCCTTATACATATCCCAAAACAGAGCTTTCTTCTGTCTATTTTGGTATTGTCTACTGTCCAGGTTTTCCTACCTGGAGAGACACTGGGGACTGAACCTGAACCCCCCCCCCCTTTTTATATATAGTTTTCTCACCATTTCTTTCTGTGAACTTAGGATCTGCTGTGTAATTCTGTGTCGTAACACAGTCATGTCGCCACAGGTGCCTAACTCGTTCTGCTTCCTGAGGTGATCATATACACAAACTCACTGTTCCCAAGGTGAAGCAATATTGAGGATTCTCACATTCCCTGACTACGTCTTGCTCGTTATGGAGAGAATCTCTTGTGGGAATCTGAAGTAACTATTATTATTATTATTATTATTATTATTATTATTATTATTAATTTATTTCTACTCCACCTATCTGGCTGAGTTTCCCCAGCCACTCTGGGCAGCTTCCAACAGAAGGTCAAAAATACATTAAATACATTTTTATCTGTCTCTAGCCTCCAGATTTTCATAGGATAATAGTGTTAGATTGCTTATTTGGGACATTTGATGCTTCCATTAAACCAAATAATGTGTTCCAAAAATTCATAGATTACAGGGAAATGTAGACAAAAATAGGAGGAGGAGGAGGAGGAGGAGGAGGAGGAGAATTTATTATTTATACCCCACTCATCTGGCTGATAGGTTTACTCAGACATTCTGGACAACTTCCAAAACAAAGTAAAACATAATAAAACATCAAAAACTTCCCAATACAGGACTGCCTTTAGATGTCTTCTAAAAGTCAGATAGTTGTTCATTTCCTTGACAACTGATGGGAGGGCATTCCATAGGGTGGGCACCACTGCCGAGAAGGCCCTCTGCTTGGTTCTTATGACCAGAAAAAAAGAATCTTGCATGTTCATCCATCCTAATTTGGGGGCTTCCAGGTGTTTGTGGACTCCAGCTTCCATTAACTCCAACCAGTATTGCCAAGAGTCAAGAATGATGGGAGCTGCCATCCAAAATACCTGCATTGCACTAGGCTGAGGAGGACTGTCTTGAGTAAGGTGTCATGATTGCAAAGCCTTAGCAATAGATGAAGCCAACATCTAATTCTTCAGTAATAGCTCTTGAGTGCTCACTGGAAGGACAGATTGTGAAGCTGAGGCTCCAATACTTTGGCCACCTCATGAGAAGAGAAGACTCCCTGGAAAAGAACTTGATGTTGGGAAAGATTGAGGGCACAAGGAGAAGGGGATGAAAGAGGACGAGATGGTTGGACAGTGTTTTCAAAGCTACCAGCATGAGTTTGACCAAACTGCAGGAGGCAGTGGAAGACAGGAGTGCCTGGCGTGCTCTGGTCCGGGGGGTCACGAAGAGTCGGACACGGCCAAATGACTAAACAACAACAACAACAACATGTGAAAGATAATGGAAGCCATTAAAAAAATTCAGAATGAGTTGATTTTTATTGACATTGCCAAGAGCAAAAGCATTAAGAATCTAGAAACATCATGTTTTCTTGTTGTTAACAAGCCCATTGCTCTTTTAAAGTTCACATACCGTCTAAAATGTGAAGAACAGAGGTTATAAATACCAGTACAGGTCAGGATTTTATCAATTTTTAATAAAGAAACAACCAATTACTCTGATTAAAAGGTTAATTAAATTGGGAGCGCCTAGCCTGTGGTGGACTGTTACCAGTAAACAGTTGGCTGCACAATACTACACTTAAACAATAGTTAAAGTACAAAAAAGTAAAAGATTTTTATACAATCACTGAAAGTACAAGGAAGTATACAACTTTTATTTGCAGGAGATGTGCTCTCTGTCAAAACTTTGCTAGCGTAAGAACTATGCCATGCAAAAACATGAAAAAGCCAACATTCTCTTCAGTATTTAGACCAGGCCATGGAGATATTCCGGCAGGGTGGGTGCTGTATATTAGCAGGATCACAAACAGAAAAATGCTGATATATTTTCACAAGATTTTTTTCCCCCCACGATGAAATGAAGAGCAAAATGAGAGCTTCCCTTCTCCTCGAATTTCCCACTCTCCGGAACCACAACAGCCACCCTCTTAGAAGCCAGTCCCAAACCTGATCGCTCTATTGCAACAGAATATGAACTCAGTGGGATGGGGAGGGAAGAGTCCTTTGTACCTGACCTCTTTCTTTCTCCCCCCCCCCCCCCACAGAGAGAGACACACATACAGACACAGACACACAGAACCCGCACCCGTTGCTAAAACACAAAGCAAAATTTATGTCTGTGGCTGCCTAGTAACTGTAGCCTTGTATCTTTATCACAGGGAAGTAAGTGGCACTGTGGGCTTGCCGATCATAAGGCTGGTGGTTCGAATCCCCAAACAGGGTGAACTCCCGTTGCTCTGTCCCAGCTCCTGCCAACCTAGTCTTTTGAAAGCATGTCAGTGCAAGTAGATAAATAGGAACCACTGTGGTGGGAAGGTAAATGGCGTTTCCGTACAATCTGGCTTCCGTCACAGTGTCCTGTCTTGCCAGAAGTGGTCTTCTCGTGCTGACCACATGACCTGGAAACCTGTCTGTGGACAAACGGCGGCTCCCTCAGCCTGAAAGTGAGATGAGCGCCGCAACCCCATAGTCGTCTTTGACCTGACTTAACCGTCCAGGAGTCCCTTACTTTTTACCTTTACCTGTATCTTTATGTGAATGAAAGCAACATTATGCCTGAGGTTTTCAGCAGCTGCAGCCTTGAGAGAAAAGGCAACTTTATCATTTCTTACATGTATTGTCTTACCTGGACTAGTATTAACTCTCCAGATTTTCAAACAGGAGTCTCATCTACCTGCAGACACAGAGGGTGAACTTAGGACCTTTCCCTCATACAAACATTGTACTCTACCACTGAAGTGCAGCCTATCTTAAAACCCATTTCAGCTTTACAGCCATTCCCCACTATTCTACCCCAAGATGGTACACAGAGGCAGGCATGTTTTCTTCCCTGCAATTCCTGAAGGAATGGTGGCAGGTCATAATATATGCTCCCATTTGTCCATCTCATCAAGTGTTTCCCTTTCGAGCTGCTCTTACTGAATGAGTGGCTCCCTTATTTGGGAGATAGGCAAGTTCCTTGTTTGGGATAGGGTTGCTCTCCTTCTGAAGTGTGTAGCTTACAGGTACTCTTGGATATGTCTTTGTCATTAGAGGTCATAGTGCCCTCTGTGGCTGGGAGTGCCTGCTACCAGCTCCATCTCATACACCAGCTGTTCCTGGACAAATCTAGCCTGACGACTGTTGTCTATGCACTGGTAGTCTTGAGGCTGCATTACTGCAATGAGCTCAGTGTGGAGCTGCCCTCAGGCCTAATTCAGAAGCTCCAGCTTGTGCAGAATGTGGAGGCCACATCGCAGATGGGAGCATCTGCCCAAGAACATGTGATACCCCTGTTAAAACATCTGCACTGGCTGCCAATGTGAATCAAGTTCAAGGTCCTTGTTTTAATCTACAAAGTCCTGAGTGATGTTGGTCCAGAGTACTTCAAGGATTGCCTGAAAGCTTATAAAATGGTTTGGTCCCTGAGACTGTCATCAGCAGTGTCAGGAGTCATTCCCCAAGTTGGTGATGGGTATTTGGCAGCAATAGGAGAGCGAGCCTTTTGCATCATCAACCCAGTACTGTGGGAAACTCTGTCAACAGAGATTCAGCAGGTGCCTTCTATTTCGACTGAAAACATTTGTTTTCTGTCAGATTTAGGTATGAAATTTAGAATACATCTTCCCAACACAATAGGCTCATTTCTGATTTAAGCATTTTCTCATGGTTTTATTGTATGATGTTACCTATAATTGTTGTAAACGGCCCTGATGTTCTTTAAAAATATATGAACAGTGGTATATACATATGTTCATAAATATACAAATAAACTTTCATCTGCGGAGTCAGAGCAAACACTTTCCTGCTAGGCCTGAGCCATCACAACCTAGGAGAGACATTTAATGCCATAAAATCTTAAGTGGAGCAGACAAAGGGGCGTGTGTGTGTGTGTGTAATTTGAAACTTTTAAAAAACTTAAAACCAACGTCAGCAGGGGGGGGGGGATAAATAATAACACTCCAGAAAACATACCTCCCCTCCTATAAAAACATCACATTTAAAACACTTAGAACAAACAGACATTAAAATCATGATTGTGATGAGCAGACTGAAAATGACTGTAGCTTTGTAATATATTCCGTTTCTCGGGTAATTTACTTCGCACACATCCTCACCAATTTGCCTTCAGGGAAATGACTGTCATGGCAGCAAATTGTGGAACTATCAAACGCATCACCAAGGGCCGCCATTTTGTGATTGTCTATGCCACCCGCAGCAACGGTAAACACTCAGGCATCCTACAGTGGTCATTTTGCGACTATTTCTGTTTTTAACTGATCTGTTAAGCTCACAAAGATCAACATCCTGTCTTAAGTTCATTCTGGCCTATATCTTGGAGGCAAGTACAGATCATAGCTATGTGCCTTACCACCTACCCTAATTCTGAATCTTTGATCCATGCTTCCCACTGCCCCTGGTATGTCTTCTGTTCTTGGTCAGATATAAGCTTCCATTTTTGAAAGCTGCACCACCTTGGGTGGGTGGGTGGGGGACATCAGTCTGTTCCAAATATAGATAGAAAGCTGGTTGTGGGTGTGAGGGTAGAATTTAAACCAAACCTAATTAATGAGAGCTGATAATTTATGGTAAATAAAGTTGAAAGAGAATGGTATCTACGATCTGGTACATTGGTGGGAGATAGAGGCTATCAAAGAAGTGAGGTGTGTCAAGGAAGAACAAGGCAAGGAACAACCCACAGGAGTGGAATGTTCCTGAAATTATTAAAGTTGGATTCAGTTAAAAGAAGAATGGAGGGGTGTGTGTAGGATGAAATACTACAGTTAAATGCACGAAGTAGCATATAAAAAGGAAACTCCACAGAGGGTTGTAAGCTCCTCTTTGTGAAGGTGAAGACACCTATTATGACCACCTGAAACCTCTTTGCCTTCCACTTGGGGATTGTGAGTATGCTCTCTCAGGTTGTATTAGTTGCAAGGAAAGAATTGTTTCCCATGCAGGGGAAAAGGACTTCTACACAAGCCTCTTCTTTTTCTCTTTCTTGCTAGAGCAGAAAGAGCAGAGAGGAGGAGGAAGAGATGGGTATCATACCGAATCCTTTGTTGCTGGTTGTCCCAGTGCTTTGAGTGAACTGAATTCAACTTCATTGGTCTTGCAGTGTTAATATTATGTGCTTTGCTGCAAACTATGTGCACTCGTAAGAAACAATGGGTCAGAAATGGATAGGGAGAAGTTTTTCTCCCATTGCACAACACAAGGATCATCCAAGGAAGCTAAATTTTGGAACGTAAAGCACAAGAACAGCTAAAAGGGAGCAGTAGCGGAACTTAGGCCCTCAAATTTCAGTGCCCTGTGCAATCCTAAAATTTGGTCGTCCCCCCCCCCACCTCTCGCACTCTGTTCTACATCATGATTGCAGCCCCCCCGCCCGCCCTCGGGGACGCTGGCACCCAGTGGGGCTGAATTGGTTGTGTTACCTTAAAACTGCCTCTGAAGGCAGGGGTATTCCACAAACTGTATATTTTAACTAGAATCAGACACACAAAACTGTTCTGATACAAGGAATGACTTTCTGAGCTTAGTGTGAAATATGTCTAGTTACTAACAGTTTTACCAAGTCTTTCCAAACAAGAACTTAGTAGAAAAATCAGTGGCATAGCAATTAGCTAAACCTAAGCACAATTGTGGCCCACCAGGGACTTCTGAGCAAAAAGCTTCAAGATAATATTGGTTGTTTACCTTTTATACCTATGAAAGATATAGCCAATAATAATACTTACTAATAAATAAATTGTGGTGCCCAGAACTGGACGTTGTATTTCAGGTTTGGTCTAAGGGAGTACTACAATTACTTCCCTTGATCTGGACACTATATTTCTGTAGATGCAGCCAAGAAAAGCTGCTGCATCACACAGTTGACCCATGTCAAGTTTATGGTATGCTAAGACCCCTAGATCCTTTTCACATTTACTGCTAGTAAGCCAGGTGTCCCCCATCTTTTATTTGAGCAGCTGGTTCTTCCTGCCTAATTACAGAACCTTACATTTGTCCCTACTGAAAGTCATGTTGTTAGTGTGGGCCCAGTTCTCCGATCTGTTACGGTCATATGAAATCTCAATTTTGCCTTTTGCGGCATTAGGTACACCTCTTGGTTTGGTGTCATCAACAAATTTGATTCTCGTCCCCTAAATTCCTTCATCCAAATCACAACAATGCACAACAATGGGCTCAGGACAGAACCCTGCAGCACCCCACTTGTCA
The DNA here is from genome assembly GCF_965153285.1 of Podarcis tiliguerta. NCBI lineage: Eukaryota > Metazoa > Chordata > Lepidosauria > Squamata > Lacertidae > Podarcis > Podarcis tiliguerta. The sequence continues at coordinate 7,520,022 of NC_139536.1, read as the reverse complement.
CTTTTTTCCAGGATGATGAGGAACCATTAATGAGCACTGTTTGGGGTTGATCAGCTAGCTACAAATCTACCTAACATTTATCTCATCTAGCTCACATCTGCCAACTTCTCTACAGGAATATCACAGGGGACTTTGTCTTGCTCTGTATACATTCTGGGCCATTGAGCTTCAGGAACTGTAGGTAGCAATCCTTTCGCTTCCACAGTTGGACTCCTGTCTGGCATGAACTTTGCTGGTGTTTTGATAATCAGGCAATGTCCTTTTTTATTGTCCCTAATATATATTAAATATATATATATAAATATATACTATATATATTAAATATATATATATAAATATATACTATATATATATATATATATATATATATATATATAGTATATATAGTATATATATAGTATATATTAAATATATATACTATAGCAACTGCTATAGTTGCTGTTTTTATCCTGCTCTTTACTCACGGTTACATTTTTATCAATGTGATTTATATCAGGTGTCCTTGAAGAGTGCATACTGAAATCATTGCCTCATAAGGAATTGCCACATCCAGCCAATCAAGATCTCAGTCTACAAAGTTGAGAGAGAGAGAGAGAGAGAGAGAGAGAGAGAGAGAGAGAGAAGCCTGAAGGGAAGACAATGAGTGTTCTACTTAGATGCAGTATTTGCATTATTCTCATGCTCTTGGCTAGGGAAGAGCCGGGACCCGCATATGCGGAAGTATTAGGCAACGATCCACGAATCTTGAACATGGCTATTTGGCTCAAATTAAGAACCAAGAGTATATTTAACGATATGTGTAAGGAACTAGGCACATGCGAGATGCACTGGGACACTCTACGTTCGAAAGACTTCATCATTCCAGAACCCGACGCACAAGAATGCTTCCCACGTAAATTTGATAAGGAAACATGTTTAAGAAAACTTGCAAGTGGACTTTCAGAGTTTAGAGTATACTTGGAATTTCTACATGAAACTTTAGATCCCGAAAAGCCACACCTAACTAATTATCTATGGCCATCAACAAGTCACCTGGTAGCTGCCTTCAAGTCACTGATGAATGAACCTGAAACTGTCACCTCTATGGATGAAGAGGCTAGGCAAAATATTGCTAGTCTCTTAGCGAAACGAAATGGTTGGATAAAGTTAGTTATTAGGCACGTTATATTTCAAAAGTATATATTATTTATGGATTTAACGGCAAGGGCGATTATCGTCATAAGATCACGAGCAACTTCTTAGAAACGGAATGACCCAGAGTTTTTAGACACAGTTAATAATGTGCATCAACTGCCACTTACGAGAAAATTACCATGTGGATAAAGAAAACGGCTCAGAGTTTAGCAAGATAAATGATTAAGAATCTACACTGTAACCCACAGGTGGGCCTGCTCCCCAGATCCTAATCTGCCCCCACCTGATGGAGCAACCTTGACAGGTAGGCACAATGCACACCTGTCCATCACCGGGTGTCATAATGATGTCACGTGATGAACACTTGTCAAAATCAAAGGAGATCACCATCAGAGCAGACTCTGAATATGTATTTTCAGGTCCAATCTGGAGAGGCACTTTTTAAAAAAATAATTTTTATTGAATGATTTTATGTTACAAAAAACAATACAGCCATACTACCACTAAATATAATTAAGAAATAAAAATTACATACATCAATATTTAGTTTGTTATTTGTTATTTACCATCTTATTTCCTCCCAAACATTGCATACAACAACACACATATGTGCAGACAACCACACACCCACACCCACACACAAAATGATAATAATGAAAGTAAATATCCCCCCCTTTATCTTCCAAAATCTTTTCTTCAACTTTGACTTCCTGTCAAGTCCCTTTGCATATATTTTATCTTACATTTGAATGTACACAAAACAATAAACCTTTCTATATAATTTTTCTAATACATTCTGAAAACATAATAAATCCTTAATTGTTATCCACCTCTTTTTAGTTCCTTTATCACTCGAATGCTAGCACAGAGTCAAAACTATTATTGTATTTTTGAACATATCTTCTATAACCATCCCATTTTTCCGCAAATTTTTGCTTTGAGTTTCCTCTGAGTTTACTAGTCAATTGAGCCGTCTCCACCAATTCCTGTAATTTGATTTGCCAATCTGTTATTTTTGGAGCCTCGTGATCTTTCTATCCCTTGGCCACAAGTATACAAGCCGCTTCGGTTGCATATAAGAATACCTCTCTTAGATTTTTTTGGGATCTCCTTATCTATAATACTTAATAGAAATGCCTCCAGTTTTTTAGTAAAAGTTATCCCCATCATCTTTTTTAATTCATCATATATTTTCCCAAAAAATATTTTACACACCACATGTGGATCATGCCACCGTTATTTCCTCCACATCTCCAACAAGCATTCGCCAAATTTTTATACATTCTTGATCATCTGGAAGGAGTGAGGTACCACCTATCAGCCATTTTCATCATGTTCTCTCTTATATTATAGCTGGCTGTAAATTTCAAATTTACCTGATGCAGAGGCACTTTCACTTTTTCTTTCATTATACTTGCCCGGCCATCTATGTCCCTCACTATTATCCCTTGCACATTTTGTGACCTTATAGGAGTAGAATTTAGATGATCTTTGACTGTGGCTGTTAGCTTCAGGAAACTTGAAATATAGACATATTATTATAACCAAGCTCTATACTACAACTCCATATTCATTCGTGTCTTAATATAACAGGTTTTACGTACCATCCAGTTATCAGAACCTCTAAGCAACTTATATAAAATATACAGTAATAAATTAAAAAGAGATGTTAAAAACGGGGTTTCAAAAATATAAATGCAATCAGCTTCGAAAACAAGTATGTATCACAAATGGTCTCACCTATGAAAAAAAGAAGTGGATCATTCATTTATTCTGGTAAGAACATTCCCAATGTAAATTTAGAATAACAACCAATGTCTTGCTATTTCCCTTCCTCCATAAAACATAAAAGACAGTGCTGATCCATCTCCTGTTTGAAATCACTCTTGTTAAAATGGTACATATACTGATTAAATCCAAAAATCAACAATATTTCTCTTTCATATTGCTATTAATGCACTACATCCAGATAGCAAGTTTTTGCTTCTGAACAGGAAAATGTTGCCAAACCTACCGGTATGTTCATTGTGATTAATTTTCCTTCTTGAGTGTTTGAGACAAAGAGAGATGTAGGATAAATTTGGATAAATCAGCATCCAAGGCACAAATTATTATTATACAATTGTTCTAACCTGTCCTGGGACCTTTTGGGGAAGGCCATGTAAGAAAAATATATATAAAGGAATATACAAATGCAATAAAATCAATGTCCTTCAAATCAAGATAATTCTTATTTTTTTATACGTCCACTGAGGTCCAAGTGTACTCTGCCCTAAACTATTGTTTATCCAGATGGATGCTATATTTTGGTCACTTATATGGCCAAATATTCTGACTTATATTCTGTATCCAGGGCAGCTGTCTGCCAGCTCCATCTGGTACGCTGGCTGAGACCCTACCTGCCTGCACACAGGAATGAGGAATGGGGAGAATTGAGAAGGTCCTCACCCCAGTTCCCACCACCCTCACTTAAAATGGAGGAGGCAGTTGGATAATGGCCTGGGAATAGGACCTACCATCAGGGCAGTTGATTGGTTAGATCAGGAACCAGACCATATAGGGGTTTTTTTAAAGGTAAACCCAGAAAAAACCTAGAATCCAGCACATTTTTCCACTACCAGTGAGACACATTGCCACCATCTGTCAGCAGCTAAGTGGCCATATTTTGAGGAGTCAGACAGTCTCCACAGGCAGACCCAAATATGAAATAGTCCAGTGGTTTAATCTGGAGGTCACCAAAAGTTGTGTTACTCTGACTAATCCATACTTAACCTTCATGAAGATTATTTCTCATCCCAGATTTTAGGTTCACCAGAAGAGGGGTTGTTGGCATCCATATGTCTTGAGAGACCATGGAGTGCACCTCTGGGGGTGAAGTCAAACCTTTGGAGAATCACAGCACCTGCTGTGGCTGCAGAGACTGATAATTCATAATGGCCACTTCCTGTGTTTTTGCTGACCTCCCTGGGGCACAAGCCTGGTGGAATGTATGGAGGTTCTGGGTTGCCCAGACGACAAGATTCCCCTCTTGGCCTCACTATTGTGCTTCAAAAGAAAGCAGAGCAATATGTTTGGCACCAGCTTGGCTGCAGGAGTTGCTGCAAGGAGGCGTACAAGGCAGAATCTAAGCATCTCCACTCTCCACTCTGGATTTGTGTAGGACAGGCATGGCCAAACTTGACCCTCCAGATGTTTTGGGATTACAACTCCCTTAATCCCTAGCTAACAGGACTAGTGGCCAGGGATGATGGGAATTGTAGTCCCAAAACATCTGGAGGGTTTGCATCTTAGCCTTCATAAATGCAAGGGCGCTTTCCATGGGAATCTTCAAAAAGAATCTGTCCATCAACTTGTGATAGTGAATTCCATATTTTAGCTATGCATGTAAAGAATCCCTTCCTTTTGGCTATCTTGAATCTTCCAAAATTCAGCTTCATTGGGTGATCTGGGGCTCCTGGGTTCTGTAAGAAGGAAAGCAACTTCTGTCTATCCACATTCTCCACCTCTTGCATGACGTGAGTCCATAAACTGTAATCATTTCCAGGTTGTAATCTGCTTTTTTATTTTCTCTCTCTTTAAAATATAAAGTAGCAGTATAGAAATGAAATTATTATTAATGATAACAATAACAACAACAGCTGTGGACAGTTATGTCATTATAAGTTTCTGAATTATTTCTGCATCTGTTTCTCATCTTGGGAAAGGAAGCTTAGATGTGGAAGAACATTTAAACCAATTGTGCCTATAAACTTCTTTCAAAGTTTTAAAAAATGGAATGTGATTTATTAAGAGATTTTAACAAATGCCAAATGTACTACTTGCCTCAAGTAGTGCAAAGTACTTGATTTTTTACAAGGCTGTTACTTAACATGATTGTCTGTAAATACATATTCTGATCAGAATCTATCAAAACTTAAAGTTTCACGAGTGTCCATAGAATTATAGATGTTCAGTTGATGGCTCAAATCTCAGCATGTCAATTCATAAACAAGCCACACTGAAATTAACAGGGTCGCCATTGTTTTTGGCTCTGAGGCAGATTTCAAATTCTACCGAAAAAAATCACAGTGGCGAATAAGAATAAGAATAATTATATTATTTATTCCCTGCCCCTCTTGCTGGGTGGCTTCTAACACATTTTAAAACATAGGTAAAGGTAAAGGGTAAAGGGACCCCTGACCATTAGGTCCAGTCATGACCGACTCTGGGGTTGCGGCACTCATCTCGCTTTAAAGACCAAGGGAGCCGGCGTACAGCTTCCGGGTCATGCGGCTAGCATGACTAAGCCGCTTCTGGCGAACCAGAGCAGCGCACGGAAACGCCGTTTACCTTCCTGCCAGAGTGGTACCTATTTATCTACTTGCACTTTGATGTGCTTTTGAGCTGCTAGGTTGGCAGGAGCAGGGACCGAGCAATAGGAGCTCACCCCGTCGCGGGGATTCGAACCGCTGAGCTTTTGATCGGCAAGTCCTAGGCTCTGTGGTTTAACCCACAGTGCCACCCGCGTCCCTAATAAACATTAAATATTAAGAACTTTTCGATATAGGGCTGCCTTCCGGTGTCTTCTAAAAGTGGTATAATTATTTATCTACTTGACATCTGATGGGAGGACATTCCACAGGAAAGGCTCCGCTGCAGAGAATCATAGAATAGAATCATAGAATCATAGAGTTGGAAGAGACCACAAGGGCCATCGAGTCCAACCCCCTGCCAAGCAGGAAACACCATCAGAGCACTCCTGACATATGGTTGTCAAGCCTCTGCTTAAAGACCTTCAAAGAAGAAGACTCCACCACACTCCTTGGCAGCAAATTCCACTGTCGAACAGCTCTTACTGTCAGGAAGTTCTTCCTAATGTTTAGATGGAATCTTCTTTCTTGTAGTTTGGATCCATTGCTCCGTGTCCGCTTATCTGGAGCAGCAGAAAACAACCTTTCTCCCTCCTCTATGTGACATCCTTTTATATATTTGAACATGGCTATCATATCACTCCTTAACCTCCTCTTCTCCAGGCTAAACATGCCCAGCTCCCTTAGCCGTTCCTCATAAGGCATCTTTTCCAGGCCTTTGACCATTTTGGTTGCCCTCCTCTGGACACGTTCCAGTTTGTCAGTGTCCTTCTTGATTCAGAGAAGTCCCTCTGCCTGTTTCCCTGTAACATTACAAAGTGCTACTACAACAAAGCACTCATTTCAGAGAAGGCTTAAAGGAAAGCAACTTTAAAACAAACAAACAAACTTGAGCAGTCCCCCTCCCTGCCTGGAGATAGCTACACTTAACAGTACCACAGTTGAAGCAAGGGTTAAGTCAACTCTGTGCCTTCTGTTAAAACAGCGTTTTCAGTCAAACTCCCACCATGAAGGCCTCCAGTCTCCCAGTTCTCTTCTCCCTGAAACTGTTACTGGTTGATCTAGGTAAGCAATGTATGGAATGAAGAATTTATGGGGATATTTACAAGACTTTGGCTCTGGTTAATTAAGCAATCTATGGCCTTTTAAATTGGGTGGGTGGGTGTTGACCTTCAAAATAGGGAAGGTCATGGACTGAGCATGTGGGCAACATGGATGGGGACTTTGAGAGCATGGCTTCCATGCACGCCCCTGTGTCCTCATTTGTGAATTGGGCTTCATGAGTTCAGCCTAGTATGTGGCATGCGTCCTCCAACATTTATAATCTTTTCTACACAGTTTACTTATAAATGCAAAGGAGTGTTATGCTGCTGGAGGAATATGTCAAATGCGTGTCTGCCATTGGTCCAAACTATCTTATGTTGGAGACTGTGGTAAATTAAAAAAGATCTCTTGCATATTTTGACATGAAGTAATACAGGCAGAGGTTCCACAAAGCAGGAAAATACTAAGTGATCTACATGAGAGACATTTAGCAAGCATTATATTTCCGATGACAAGAGACAGTAACCAGGACTTCCAGTATGTAATGATGTGTCTGGAGTGAATTTTCATAGATGTGGGTAGCCCTTGACCTATCCTGCTCCTTAGACATTTAAGAACTTAAAGGTAAAGAACATCAGTTTCAATTGCGTCTAGATGCAAACCATCACTACAGCTGGAATAACAAATTGAGTTATATATTCAAACAACAGTCTGGTTGCAAATTTGCTTCGAAGACAGCTTTGTATGGATTGTGTTGCAATAATCTGGAAAAGACCCTGATGTTGGGAAAGATTGAGGGCACAAGGAGAAGGGGACGACAGAGGACGAGATGGCTGGATGGTGTTCTTGAGGCTACAAACATGAGTCTGACCGGACTGCGGGGGGCAGTGGAGGACAGAGGGGCCTGGCGTGCTCTGGTCCATGGGGTCACGAAGAGTCGGACACGACTAAACGACTAAACAACAACAATCTAATTAGGTTGTACCTAGGTCAAAAATTATCAACCTTCCTGGTCACTGCTTCTTCCTCACTTTGCAATCATGTGTGAAGTGTCCCTGGACCTATTTGACTATAACATGGCAGGTGCTGGGCATCCTGTTCATGTCTGCTATTTTCATAAAAGCAGTTTAGAAAACAGTAGGATACATTAAGGGAAATCTCTTTCGTTTCCCCAGCCACCTCAGTATTAATGTCTGCCCATCTAGGAAAACTAAGGCAATGATCTTTCTGAAATTTGTCATTTGTCACTTTCAGATAAAGCAAAGCTGCCATTCATTTATTTATTTTAAAGAACTATGCATCATTCCCTTTTCAAGCCATTAAATAAATAAAGTCAAAGTTTCCAGTTACAAATAAACCTAAACTAATTTCCCCCATGATTTGGCAGGGTTTATACTGTGGGAAGTAAGGATGGGGAAGAAATTGAATTCAGTTCACATTTAATGGCAAAAACCTGCCCAATTCACCCTTTCCAAAAGAATGCACACAACTATCCTTTAAATTCCTTCTACTTTTGCAATGCAGTTCTCCAGCCAAGCAAGATGTACAAAAATGGACATCAAAAGGGGAAACATGTGAAAGAAAGAAAGAAAGAAAGAGAGAAAGAAAGAAAGAAAGAAAGAAAACTGCAAATATTGGTGTGGGGGGTGGCAACATTAGGAAGGCCAATTTAAACTGATATTTTCTGGGATAAGTCTGAGGTTCTCCAACATTTTAAAAGGAGCTTGAGGAGATATGCTTGAGGAGATATGGTATTATTATTTTGGCCGAGCTCGCACCTGTTCAATGCACAGCCCTGTCTCCATCCATGGACTAGGTTTCATAAGAACATGTAGCATATAATCTTCTGAGATAGTCTACCATCTTCTTTTCTTTTCCACAGTGTTCTCTTATAGGATTTCGAGGAGATGGGAGTGCCGTGCTGCTGGAGGACTTTGCCAAGAAGTTTTCTGTCGTTTGCCCCAACCCTATCGCATTGAGAGCTGTAATTACCATATTCTGGTCTGTTGCAAATTTTGACAGGAGATCATATAGACAGAGGCTCCACAATTCGGGGGGGGGGGCGGGGAATACAAAGATCTATTTTAACAATGTGTCATGTGTGTTTGTGCAAGATCGGTTCTACCTAGATGACCACATGTATCCTTCTTGGGGTTTTCTTATAACAAAACAAGAGTTTCGTGACATCAGTTTTGGTGGTTTAGCTGGCTCCTGAAATAGGGGTATGGTTTAAGAAAACTAGATCTGTAAATTGATGAGAGGCGCTATCTTCAAATGGAGTAGTTACATATGAGACCACACAGACTCTTCTTTTTGAGGCAAGAAACTTTGCTAGAAGCCTTTGAGCCAAGATTGGCAAACTGGAATGCTTGTTCTTAGAGGACAACATTGATATAGTAGGCACAATTGAAATGAATAGAATGAAAAGACACAGTAGGACACCATTATCTTCTATTTTAAACTCTCTATAAAGGATGTATTGGAGGCAGTGTTGTTCTGTACCACAAAGAAAGCATTGGGTCCAGCAAGCTAGAAATCTCCTGGGCACCAAGAGAAATTTAGTAATGGGGACATGCTATGCTCTCCCGATCAAAATGCTCAGGCATTTTTTGAGTTGTGGAAATCAGTATATGAAATCAAGGAACCATCCAAAAGAGGAAATGTTGTAGTAGTCAGTGCATTCAGCTACCCTCACAAAGACTGGCTACATGCATGTTCAAGTCATGAAGAAGTGGTGAAATTAATAGATACTGTTCCCAGAATAGTTGGCCATGTACTGACCTGTCATGGCGAGAACCATTAATAATTATAATTATAATTATAATTATAATTATAATTTATTAATACCCCGCCCATCTGACTGAGTTTCCCCAGCCACTCTGGGCGGCTTCCAATCAAGTGCTAAAAACAATACAGCATTAAATATTAAAAACTTCCCTAAACAGGGCTGCCTTCAGATGTCTTTTAAAGAGAAGATAGCTGCTTATTTCCTTCACATCTGAAGGGAGGGTGTTCCACAGGGTGGGCGCCACTACCAAGAAGGCCCTCTGTCTGGTTCCCTGTAACCTCACTTCTAGGAATGAGGGAACCGCCAGAAGGTCCTCGGTGCTGGATCTCAGTGTCTGGGCTGAACGATGGGGGTGGAGATGCTCCTTCAGGGCCGAGGCCATTTAAGGCTTTAAAGGTCAGCACCAACACTTTGAATTGAACATTAAACAAGCATTGAATGAATTGAACATTAAACAAGCAGAGACTATGGGTTGAGACCCATCCCTAGTTGAGATAGAAAATAAATTGGGCTCAATCAGTGGTCATGTCACTACAAGAAATTTTAATTGGAGTCAACTGGTTCTATCGATAGGTCATAACAGATGTTAACTGTTATGCTGGTCTAAAACGGCAAATTAACAGCAATATTGTAATTATTTGACTGAGAGTCTTTCTTTTGCAACTGCAATGCAGATGTGGTGAGTGGATGGAAACACCCCCTTTTCAGTTGGGGAGTTGGCAATACTTGAATTGGATAAAGTTTGCTTTCCCTGCTTTTATAAATCTATAGTACACACCACTCCAATTCCTTTTGTCATTGGCGTAAACATGGAAAATGGGGTATGGAATGACTGCGGGAAAGATGCTACATGATATTGTTTGTACATAGCTCTGATCTGCTAAAAATATACATAATGATAGGTTTAAGAAATAGTGCAACAATACAGATGCACATCATGGTTCCTCGTTTTTATTATTATTGCTACAGCTAAAGCATTAAAACAAGCAATGTAAAACCATTCCAATGAACACATGGAGAATACTTGAGGGAACCATGCATCCTCATTACACACTCTGGAAATAATGTTTCTATAAATGCCAATCATATAAGATTAATTACTACAACAGATTTGCAAGGTTAACAACAACAACAACTCTTTAAACCATGAAGAGTGTCAGTGATGTGATATCTACAGTAAGTAAAGAAAATCTGTAACAGTTCAGTAAAATTCAGGATAACATACTTATTCAAAAAGAAACGTTAACAGAAGATGGTCCAAGTTCTTACGGTGAGGAATTAATGAAATAAATTAAGGGAGATTAGTAATGCTTCCTCTACCTACTCTGCAGTATTCCTCATTTTTGATGTGAGATCACAATCCAGAGGGACTGCCCAGTAGGAAGATTGTTCAGATCATGATAAACATTCAAAAGATAATTATAACCAAGTGTACCTAAAATGAGATAAAACATATGTAACTGCTAAATGCCTGAATACACTGCTGAAACAAAATTGTTTTAAGCAAGTTCCTTAAGTGCCTCCAAGTTGTAGGTTGTAAGGTACTTAAGAAGGAACATTGATCCTGATCTCATATAATGATTATTGAAGAAAAGTGGGTTTATCTAGTTGTTCGTCATGTTCCGTGTTTTGGGTGTGAAGTCTACAGTCAGGCAGGTTCTCCAGATCAATATAAACAGTTCGGTCAAAGAGGGATGCCATGTAACAGTGAGATTAAAAGGCTGAAGAAGAGCACAAGGAAGGAAGTTAAATCAAAAGGAACAGAGGCTTTCCATTTCTTTGGTATGTAACTGTAGGTATAAATGTAAAGGGACCCCTGACCATTAGGTCCAGTCATGACCGACTCTGGGGTTGTGGCGCTCATCTCACTTTATCGGCCGAGGGAGCCGGCGTACAGCTTCCGGGTCATGTGGCAAGCATGACTAAGCCGCTTCTGGTGAACCAGAGCAGCGCACGGAAATGCCGTTTATCTTCCCGCCAGAGCGGTACCAATTTATCTACTTGCACTTTGACATGCTTTCGAACTGCTAGGTTGGCAGTAAACTGTAGGTATAAATAAGTACAATATCTAAAGTATATATATTGTATGTCTCTTTCAACAACCATTCATTGTAAACCAGAATGGTAGAGGGGGGAATATCCAAACCAATGAGAAAGATTCATTCAACCACATGTCGATGAAGAATTAAACCAGCTCCTCTCTTCCACCTACAACAGATTTTTCAACAAATGTTCCACCATGAACTCTTTCTTCAGTCTCTCAGTGTTCCTCTCCCTGATACTTCTACTGGCTGATCCAGGTAAGATATGCATGTGTCAGGGTCTGGCAGGATGAAAAAGACTGCTGGGAACCTGCCTCTCAATAGCCCCCCAGGGAGGGTTCCAAAGATGACATCTTAGAGCCCAGAGCCTGGTGGTGGGACACTGAGGAGGAGTCAGCAGAGGGGACAAGCTGGAAGCTGATAGAAGCAGGAGACTTGAGCAGTCAAGGTGGGTCAGGAGAAGGAGGGTCTTCCAGGGCAGGATTAGAAGTTGAAAATCACAGCATGCACACAGACTTTCTCAGTCCTGCTGACTCTCCTCCCACTCTGACCCACTGCTTGAAGCAATGAGCCAGATGAGTGCAGAGAAGGAGCTCACCCCCCTCAATGCAACCTTCACCTGCTTGGTGGGATCCAGAGTGAGAAGCTAGAGGGAAAAGGCGTACCTAGAGCTTAGTTTCAGCAATGCCTTCATTGAGTTAAGACGAACCAGGGACATTGCTGTATTGTTGTTTTCCGCTAATAAAATGCTAATTGCATCCCGTGCTTTCTCTGTGTGTGCCTGCCCTGTGGATGACATGGCTCATTGAGAGCTCCTTGACAGCATGGAATGATGGACTTATGGGGGTAGATGATTCAGAGACATTAAATAAATAAATAAATAAATAAATAAATAAATAAATAAATAAAGGACTGGTACAGCAGGAAGATGACCAAATTCTTTAGTAGACATCTGAAGGCAGCCCTGTTTTGGGAAGCTTTTAATGTTTAACAGACCACTGTATTTTAATACTTTGTTGGAAGCTGCCCAGAGTGGCTGGGGAAACCCAGCCAGATGGGTGGGGTATAAATAATAAATTATTATTATGATTATGATTATGGCCCAACCCTTTGGAACCCTGAACATGCAAATTCACCCAAAGTCTTTCTTCATTTCTGCAAGGTACACACACACACACACACAGAGAGAGAGAGAGAGAGAGAGAGAGCGCAATATCTGGAGCATTCACTTCTGTTTTCTTGGTGGAAGAAGGTGCTGCTTAACACCACTGCTGATTGAGGACCATCAGGGTCCTCAAATATATGAAATTCCCTTCTCCCCCTCCTCCCCAACATTCAAGTGAATGTGAGTAACAGGCCACTGTAGATCTTCATTACTTAAAACAGAGGAGGTCAGGGACTGACCAGCTGGGGCAAAACCCACCAGGACATTGGAAACATCACCTGAATGCATGTATGGGTCCCCATTCATGGGCCGGGCTTCATGTCTTCTAGCAAATGTGTAGCATGCCTACTCAGAAATCATTTGTCATATTTGTTGCTTTCTACAGGATTCTCTACCATTAGGAATGAAAAACACTGTTATCGAGCCAAAGGACAATGCAAACCACGTGAATGCGATTGGCCCACTAGTTATTATGGAGGAATGTGTCATATGTATACAATAGTCTGTTGTCTACCCACAAAGTAGAAAAACACTAAGATAGACTTGAAGCATATGTGCTCCATGTCTTTGTGCAAGACCTATTCTGTATAGGTATTTGCTTGAATCAACTTCAGGGCTCTCAATAGCATCAAGTTGTGGGGTGGCTTTGCCAACCCCAAAATCTAGAGGAGCTCAAATCTCAGCTTGCAATGAAGGTAGATGTCGCTAATATTGCAGCATTAGGGGGGAAATACCAAAATCAAAGAAACATGAGAAATCTCCATTGCTGTTATGAATAATCTGGAAGAATCTTCTTAACATTTGCTGGTTAACTGACATTTGACATAAACATCTCATATCGGAAGATTTGGTCATAAGGGACAGGCATCTGACAGCAGGCCTCCAGAACTGGACTTCTTCTCAGACAGCAGTTGACTGTATCTGACAGCCGGCATATAGTTGTGGTCTATGCAGCAATCAAAATATAAAATTCTCTGCATTTGTTTTCAAAGTAGTAGCAGAATTCAGTAAATGTTCCCTTAACTAAATTTGGTCAATAAAATTTGTTGATTCTGAATTCTTCAGTCATATTGTTTAAATGTTGTATTTTGTGAACTTGCTCTTTCTGTGGGCAGCAATACATTTTAACTATCTGGTAATTCAAATCTTCCAAAGTATCAGTGATATTGGAATTCTAGAACTGGATGCATAGGAGCCAGTCCTAGGGACCGAGGTCCCTTTGACTCTCCTAATGAAATAGTTGAAGAGGCCATGCCCCCGCACTGATGGGCATTGCCATTCAAGTGTTGTACGTGTGCCATGTGATGTGATTGATTATAAGGGGTGGGGTTTACCTGCCCCCCATATTTTATTCAGGTTGGTACCCCTGACTGGATGAGCCATTGCATCTGGCATGAAGTTGGGCATTTGAGTGAAAACATCTTAGATCATAGGCTTGGTGATATGTCCAGTTTACCATTGAAACACCACTCCAAGCCTCACTGCTGCTGAGATCTGGAAATGGCAGTGCGGAAAGATTCTACATGAGCTGATCTGGATTGTACCTAGCACTAATCTGCTAGGAACAAACACTGAGTTAAGCAGTTTGATTGGGTTACATTGTTCACCTTTACCTACCTATGTCTAGATGCAAAATGACTATCACTGCTGCAGAAATAACACTTGACTTATATTTTCAGGCAACAGACTGGTTGCAAACCCTCTTCACTAAGTCTGTTACAATAATCTAAGCTGGATACACTTGGTGCATGAATGAGCACAGTCAGATTCAATTTAATAATAATTTTATTATTTATACCCCACCCATCTGGCTGGGTTTCCCATGCTGGAAGTAATAGAACTGGCAAAAGAATCAAAGTTCCTCGAAATGTTTCCTGTCTGTTGCTTTCCCTCCTTTCCAACTAATCAACTTGGAAATGCTGAGCACAATACCCTTGGACTTATTTTTTTACACACATACACACACACACATACACACGGAGCATAAATTTCTCTTTGCTTGGAACATGCTACTATTTCCTCAAATGATTTAGAATGATCAGGATCCTCAAATGGACCTGACGTTTCACTCATATTCCATGGAGTGTGAGTACCAGGGCACCAGAGATATCTGTCACTCAAAACATGGAGGTCACAGACTGAGCAGGTGAGGCAGCATGCAGAAAGTGACTGGGGGCCAGCATGACCCCGTCTCCATCCATGGATTGGTCTTTGTGTTTTGAGGCAAATGCCTCCTCAGAATTTGTCTACCACTTTTTCTTTTCTTTTCTACAGGATTCTCCTGGGTATTTACTGCAGTGGAGTGTGATATAGCAGGAGGGCAATGCCAAGAGACCAACTGTTATGAGCCCCGGGAAAATTATGGGGGAGTGTGTGGTGGTCAAAGGATGCACTGCTGCCTCCCCAAGCCTATAAAAATGCCCCCCTTTTTGCCACCATATAGAGGTCTTCAAATCTCTGCTTGCAATGAACGTGGCTGCAACTGGTAATTTTATCATGTATGAATGATCCAAGTGCTGGAAGAAAAGAAGCTTGAAATAACTCCCCTTTTTTCTAGGGAATAAATTGGGCATATCACGTATATGTCAGCATTTGATTTCTACAACAGTGTGATAAACCTGGAGGAATTTTTTTTTTGGGGGGGGGAGATTGTGGGCCCCAACTTTACTGGGGAATATGTGGCGATGGTACCAACATAAACTTTAAAAATGAATGCTGAAGAGCAGTATACAAACGTAAACCAGCCAACCAAGAAATAAAATAAAATTGAACCAATTTTGCACTTTCTGAAACAATACAAGAACCAAAACAGATCCATCTTTTGAAATATCCAACCCTCCAAATTGTACACCACACTTCTCCAATTAAACATTTGCAACACGGCAGAAAATGTGCAGAAAATGAATATATTTATGTAAGCAGCATGCAAACAAATCAATATGCATTCTATTAGGGTAGAGGTGCCAGCTTCTCCAGAGGAAAGGCAGGGGGTGACACAGAATCCCACAACAACCTGACATCGTGTGCACAACATCCTGAGTAGCCAGGGGCGGAGCCAAAGGCCCTCTGAAAATTGTAAGAAACTGAATCTGCCTTGGCCCCTTAGAATCAGTGCCTATGCATTGGGACAATTCTGTTTGTTAGATTAAACCACTGGCAAATGTGTGCTTATGATGAGAAATTTGCACGAAGACGCTGATGAAATTTCACAAGAGTCTTTTTTTTTTAACAAAATGTAAATTGGTGCAGAAATGTGGAGAACTGCATGCCACATTAGAAAACTGAAAAAACAGATATTGACAGATCTATCCAATGTTGCATGAGCACAGAAGTGAGAACTGCATGCCTGCATACATTAGAAAGCTGAAAGCTGAAAAAACAGATATTGACATATCTATCCAATGTTGCGGTAATGGGATATGTTTAATGGGATATGTAATGGGATATGTTTAATTCTTTTAAGGAGGCCGTGGGTGACACAAAAGAGATAAAGAAGGGGCAAGCCTTATTGTGATCAGAAATGGCAGAATGAAAAGCTTCTGCTGTGCAAATTGCACCCTCAAAATGTGGAGAAACTATGAATCTCAGTCTCACAAGGATGGAGTTCTTGTTGCAGATAGTTCAAGTGCAACTAAGTACTCTCAAAGCTAAAGGAGGGATGGGAGAGGACATATAGGGAAGGAATAACCAATATAACCAAGATGCACCAATATAAAATGGGGGACACCTGGCTTGCTGGCAGTACATGTGAAAATGTTGTAGAGGCCTTAGAAAACCACAAGCTTAACAAGTCCAGATCAAATGAGATTCCGGCTAAACATCAAGAATAACTTTATGGCAGTAAGTCGACAGTGTAACAGACTCTCTCAGGAGGTTGAGGACACTGCTTCACTGAAGTTTTTAAAGCAGAGGTTGGGTGGCCATCTTGGATGCTTTAGTTGAGATTCCTGTATTGCACATCACTTGGGAAGACAGGCGAACTAGTATCAGTGTACTGGAAGAAGCAAAGATCACCAGTGTTGAAGCAATGACTCTTCAACATCAATTTTGTTGGACTGGTCATGTTGTGCAGATGACTGATGATCCTCTTCCAAAGCAAGTACTCTATTCCGAACTGAAAAATGGAAAGCGTAATGCTGGTAGTCAATAAATGAGGTTTAAATACTGTCTCAAGCAAATCTTTAAAAAAGGTTGTATAAACAGACAACTGGGAAACACTGGCCTGCAAGTGCTCAAGTTTACCAAAGGTGTCATGGACTTTGAAGACACTCAAACTCAGGAAGCAAGGGAGAAACGTACTAAGAGGAAGGCACTCTTGGCAAATCCACACCGTGATCAACTCCCACCCGGAAACCAATGTCCCAAACTGTGGAAGGTCGTGAGGATTCAGAATTGGCCTCCACAGTCGCTTATGGACTCATTGTTAAAGCCGTGTATATGGAAGACATTCTTACTCGGCTACGAGTGATCACTAAAGAAGAAGATTGCAGGAGGTTGGACTAGATGACCTTTGGGGTACCTTCCAACTCTATGATTCTAGGACCAGGGTTCAAATCCTCACTTGATATAAAGCTCACTGGGTGGCATAGGGCCAGTCACTGCCACCCAGACTCAAATATCTCACAGGGTTGTTGTGTGGATCAAATGTGCATCTGGTAAAGCAATCAGAGGACAGTGCATTCCTCAAAGGGAAACTTAGCTTTAGTTATTTCAGTATTTAGTTAATGCAGTTATCTCAATGCCAATTGGATTTTTGTAAACTGTCACAGGTATACTGCATTTCAGATGGTGGTGGTGATGGCAGTTGAATGAAATAACTGGGTGTATCTATTAGAAATGGAATTTTGCCCTTTCACAAAAAGAAGACCTATCAGGGCAAGTTGAGAGACTGGGGTTAAATGTCCAGATCTTGTTCACCTTCCTACCAGGTGCAGGACATATGGTACTTAGCGGGTACACTCCGTTCTTGGTAAATTTAGCTCTGATCTGCTAACAAAAATTCATAACGATGGTTTAAGAAATCTTGAGGACGCTGCTGAGGTGGAAGATCCAGCAGATAATCATAAATCGCTCAGGCAAAGAGGCACACCTATTAATAGTGTAGTTAAAAGACTAAAGAAGAGCATAAGAAACGAAATCGGAAAGCAACAGAGGCTTCTCATCTCTTTGGTAAGTAGCTGCAGGCAACTATTTCATTACAATCATTTGAAATATAAGTGCATTAGGATTGAGACAGCATATTTCCTTCCATTGAATTATTGCCTATTGATACAATGAAGAGCAGAAAAGAAGTTTGGGGGAAGAAGGTGGGGGATAAATTAAATAAGTTCAAATTGTGCTCTACATATCTGCATTGTTTCAAGGTTTCTAGTAAAGGAAGCTGTCAAATTTAAGTTGTTTAGCAAGGCCATCCTTCAACTCTATGCGCATGAAGCAGTTGCCCTGGGCAGAACAGAGGATTGCAGCTAAACTCAGTTCCCATTCGCTATCTCTCGCTGGCAATAGACATCACTCAGATGATCTAACCAGGCTTCTATGGATATAGCTCCTAGCATGCAGATGGGAAATGCACAACCAGCAGCCATCATGTTGAATTCCTTGATCAAAGGAGCATGTATAGGTGTAAGCCAATCCAGAGTTAGATCACTGGTCCATCAACTTGAGTATTGTCTATAATGACTGACAGGAATTCAGAAAACAGATTTCATGCACATAAAGGTAAAGGTAAAGGTAAAGGTACCCCTGCCCGTACTGGCCAGTCTTGCCAGACTCTAGGGTTGTGAGCTTATCTCACTCTATAGGCCGGGAGCCAGCGCTGTCTGCAGACACTTCCGGGTCACGTGGCCAGCGTGACAAGCTGCATCTGGCGAGCCAGCGCAGCACACGGAAACGTCGTTTACCTTCCCGCTGGTAAGCGGTCTCCATTTATCTACTTGCACCCGGGGATGCTTTTGAACTGCTAGGTTGGCAGGCGCTGGGACCAAACGACGGGAGCGCACCCCGCCGCGCGGATTCGAACCGCTGACCATGCGATCGGCAAATCCTAGGCGCAGAGGTTTTACCCACAGCGCCACCCGCATCTCTAGCATGCACATATGTGCTGCTAATTACGGGATTAGATAAAAGATGTGATGGCACCGAATTTTGTAAAATGATATTTAACACAGGAAGGATCATAGTTCAGTGACAAGAGCATCTGATTTATATGCAGAGGGTTGTGGGTTCAACCCTTGGCATCTCCAGCTAGCATTGGGGCTGTCCACTGTCCGACATCCTGGAGATTCATTGCATAAACTGTAGGCAATGCTGAACTAAATGGACTAGTGGTCTGACTGGTAAGTGAATTTCCTGTATTTTTAAAAGCTGCCTTATATTGAGCCACATTCTTCATACAGATGAAGCTCAGTATGATCTCCAGGATCTTTTTTAGCTACTTCATTATTGCATACAAGGATATGCTTCTCTTTATGCTGCTCTACTAAAAAAAACAGCTGCTGGATTTAGTACAAAATTCAGAGATAGGTTTTATTTTCCATGGATGTCCTTATGGTATAGACATGCAACTGAATGCTTAAATTCAATTAAAATTAGTGGGACTTTGTTCAACTAGCATAAATGAGTGGAGTGCAATTAAGACTTCCATTGGGGCAGGAGTTAAGTCAACTCCATATTTTTAGTCAACACAGAGCTTTCAGCCCAATTTCCAACCATGAAGACTCTCCACCATTTCTCAGTCCTCGTCTTCTCAGTGCTGCTGCTTGTTGATCCAGGTAAGATGTGTATAAATGTTCTTTGATATGTGCATATATCAATTAAGATTATGAAAATAATCTTAAAAATGGCCTTGGGCATATGAGTTGATCAATGAACTTGGTTTCCTGCGATGCACCCAGGACTCCATTCCTTCAAACCAAGTTGAGTTGGAGTTAATTCAGGCCTAGTGATGCAGGACAATATGATTCAGTTTGCATGTAAAGGTGAACTTGCCAAATTAACACCTTCTGAATTCATATGAGAAGCAAAGATTAGTCATCCGTTGAAATTTGTATTTGCGTTTTCCCCTGAATGTTGCAATATCATGATGACCAAAACATAATTTTTTTGTATGACTAAAGCAGGCATATCTGAATTTCTATTTGGTACTCTCAGTTCTTCCCCAATCTATTTTCCCCCCTGCAGGATTTAGTATAAAAATTTCGAGGAGAAAGGATTGTATGAGAGCCAGAGGTCGTTGCTTTCCATTTTTTTGTCCCTGGCCCCTAGGATACTATATTGGAGAATGCTTTTGGCCCTTTAGGCGGTGCTGCATGTTTTGACATCAAGTCAACATGGTGGAGGCTCCATGGTATACCAAGAAGAACAACCCAAAGATGTGTCGTCCGTTGGTTTTTGCAAGAGTCTCTGTTCTTTGGAATAATCCTCCAGGTTCCTGAAACAGGCAGATGGTGCCCCAACCTTCCACTCCTTTGCCAACCCAAGATTTGGTGCATGCCATGAAGACAGTCACACCTTGTAAAAGATTGTAAGATATGTTTAAGGTCAATGGATAAGGTTGGGCAGGCAGCAGGGAGGAGGGAGAATTGGCCCATCACCGATGTAAGGAAGGGACGTCGTCAAGATAAATAGATTCTGGTGTAAATTGTATGTTATGTGATCTTAGTGTAAATGAATGTAAAATAATAAACATGTTTTGAAGGAGGAGGAGGAGGAGATGATAGCTGCAACTTGCAAGGTAGTAGCAGTCAGTGGGGCAGCAGTGGTGGAGCAGCACTGTTCTCTCAACTTCAAAACAGAGTCTCACTGGCACTTGCCAAAGATGCAGAGGGAGGAGGGAGGCACCAGGTGTTGTGCAGTTCTGCAGTGGGAAGAGAGGTGGATTGGCTTCATTGCACTGAACTGTGTCCTTTGATCAGAGGCAGCAGAAAGAAATGAAATGAAATTTATTATAGGTACGGTTGTGTCACAACTCTTTTTTCCCAATATTGTTCTGTCAGTAGCTAACTCAATTTAAACGCTGTAAATAAATAGATAAACAAAACATTGTATGCCATGCCAAAAGACTCATTGATGTTTTTCTTAGTGCTCCCTCCATGGGTGATCCAGAGGGTGGAAACATAGGAAAGGGCCTTTCCACGGGTGGCTCCCTGCTGGTGGAATGCTCACCCAACATAATCTTTATATATTTTTAGGCACCATGCAAAAACATTGTGTTTTATTTGGGCTTTTGGACCTGAATTTGAAAGGTTGAAAGTACTTTCTACCTCATGATATACACAGAGCAGACATTCTGGACATGACCAAGTAAAAGAACTATTTCCAAGGGTCCAGGATCTCTTTGACGCCCCCAATGAAATATCTGAGGGGAGAGGGCATCTCTAAAGTCGATGGGCATTGTCATTCAAATGGTGCGTGGGCATAAAACAAACATTCAGGCCTCCTCCAAACTACTATGGGGCAGCCCCTCTGTCTCCTCTTCCAGGCTGATTTATGTAAGTGTGGAATAGGTCAGTCTAAGTGTCATGCTTCAGCTCCAGTTAATGCATTAAGGGGTTAAGAACATAGTGTAAGCTGTTTTGCTAGACTGGACTAGGTCACACTTCCTCATGCCCCTTTCTTTTCTTCCAGCACTTGGATCATTCATACATGATAAAATTACCAGCAGCAGCCACGTTCATTGCAAGCAGAGATTTGAAGACCTCTATATGGTGACAAAAAGAGGAGCATTCTTATAGGTTTGGGGAGGTGGCAGCACATCCTTTGACCCTCACACACACCCCCATAATTTTGCCGGGGCTCATAACAGTTGGTCTCTTGGCATTGCCCTCCTGCTATATCTCCTGGGTATTTACTCCTCTGCAGTAAATACCCAGGAGAATCCTGTAGAAAAGAAAAGAAAAAGTGGTGGACAAATTCTGAGGAGGCATTTGCTTTAAAACACAAAGACCAATCCATGGATGGAGACGGGGTCATGCTGGCCCCCAGTCACTTTCTGCATGCTGCCTCACCTGCTCAGTCCCCTGTTTTGAGTGACGAATATATCTACTGCCCTGGTACTCATATTCCATGGAATGAGTGGAACCTCAGGTGTATTGAACTGATCATTCTAAATCATTTGAGGAAATAGTAGCACATTCCGAAGAAAGAGAAATTTATGCTTCAAGGTCTCTCTCTCTCTCTCTCTCTCTCTCTCTCTCTGTGTGTGTGTGTGTGTGTGTGTAAACAAATAAGTTCAAGGGTATTTGTGCTAGGCATTTCCAGGTTGATTAGTTCGAAAGGAGGGGAAGCAATGGACAGGAAACATTTCCAGGAACTTTGATTCTTTTGCCAGTTCTATGCCTTCCACCAGAAATTGAATTCTGCAGCACCTCTTACTTGCCTTTCACAAAAGCATCCTCCCTTGTCTTTAGCTGAAATTCAGAAAATTTGATGACTGACCCTGCCACTAGCTGTAGCTGCTCTAGTTTCAAGATATGCCTATACATTGGAATTGGAATTGGTTCACCATCCTGATACTCCGGCTTCCTGGAATAAGCATTCTCTCTTTGACTCTGACTGCCGGACACATAATGCACTCTAAAGTCGAATCTGGCAAAGAACTGCACCCAATGAATCTGATTGATTGAGACGTCGCATCTGCCAATACTTCAGATTCCGATGGTCAGTGCACACTTCCACCTGGTGTTGCGCCCCCTCTAAGAAATGTCTCCACACTTCAAAGTCTTCTCAGATAGCCAAAAGCTCCTTCTCCCAAATGATACAGTTCTGCTCAAAATGAGTCAGCTTCCTAGAGTTGAAAGCACAAGGGTGTAGGTTGCCATTTTGGTTCTCTTGCAGCAGTACCGCCCCCACTGCCCTGTCAGAGGTGTCTGTTTCCATGACAAGTGGCTGGTGAGGGTCGGCATTAACTAGGTATTCCTCTGAGGAGAACATGGTTTTGAGCTGCTCTAATACCTGTTGTGCTTCAACTGTTCACTGGAAGGGCTTCTTGCCCCTCAAGCAATCCACGAGAGGTGTTGTGAGTCTTGAATAGGCTAGCACAAACTTGCGGTAGTAGTTGGCAAACCCCAGGAACTGCTGCAGGTCTTTATTTGTCTTGTGTTCTTGCCATGACACTATGCCCTGCACCATAGCCAGATCCATGTGCAGCCCTTCCTGTGTAAGACGGTAACCCAGGAAATCTACCATAGAAACATGGAATTGGCATTTCTTGAATTTCGCGTAAAGTGAGTGTTCTCTCAGCCTCTGCAGCACCTCTGTCACATGCTGTACGTGCTGTTCCTGGCTTTCAGAGTAAATCAAAAGATCATCAAGGTAACTGATCACGAACTTATCCATCAGGTCACTGAGAATGTGGCTGATGAAGGCTTGAAACGTTGCTGCCCCTGACTGAAGTCCAAAGGGCATGACCAGGTATTCAAAGCTGCCATACCTGGTGAAGAACGTTGTTTTCTACCCATCTCCCTCCCTCACACGGATCAAGTTATAAGCCTCCTGAAGTCCAGCCTCATTAAAATCTTTGCTGACCTCAGCCTTTCTAACAAATTCCCAATATGTGGTAGGGGATAGCAATTGGGTACCACTAGGCTATTGATTTTTCAGTAATCTGTGCATAATCTAAGTTCAGTGGTATTCTTTTTTTTCCACAAGCAGCACTGGAGAGCCTCCTGGTGCCTTGGAAGGTCTGATGAAGCCCATAAACTCTCTTAAATCATCCAGCTCTGTCTCGGACATCAACATCGAATTGTGGGCAGCCAAGCACTCAGCAGGAGATATATTTTACACTCATAATGCCTATGGGGAGGCAACTTGTTTGCTTCCTTCTCGCAGAATACATCTCAGTAGGAATAGTATTCTGGGGGCAAATGGCTTTCCTCACCAGTTAGAGGTCCCAGTAGCACTGCTATTACTGGAGTTTTGTCATCTAGGCAGTGTAGATGACAATATGCTGACACAAATGTTATGGATTGCTGCCCCCACACTATAACTGGGTCATGTTTGGACAACTGTAACATCCCCAGAACTAGTGGGTACATGGCTAGCTTTGCTAAGAGGAAGGTGGCTTGCTCTCTGTGATCAGGCAGCTCCATGGTCAAAGGTACTGTGGCATGGGAGACCTTCCCCCCAACACCAGGGGTCTCCCATGTATGGTCTGCAATACAAAGGGGTCGACAGTCTCTGCATGGGTATGACCCTGTTCCTTTTCTAGGGAATAAATTGGACATATTGCATATATGTCAGCATTTGATTTCTACCAAAGACAACTGTGATAAACCTAGAGGACAATTGGGGGGGGACTGTTGGCCCCAACTTTACTGGGTAATATGTGGTGATGGTACCAACACAAACATTAAAAATGAATGATGAAGAGCAGTATACAAATGTAAACAAACTAACCAATCAACAAATAAAATAAAGTTGAACCAATTTTGCACTTTCTGAAACAATACAAGAACCAAAACAGATCCATCTTTTGAAATATCCAACCCTCCAAATTTTACACCACACTTCTCCAATGAAACATTTACAAAAAGGCATATATCAGCAGAAAATGTGCAGAAAATGAATATATTTATGTAAGCAGCATGCAAACAAATCAATATGCATTCTATTAGGGTAGAGGTGCCAGCTTCTCCAGAGGAATGGCAGGGGGTGACACAGAATCCCACAACAACCTGACATCGTGTGCACAACATCCTGAGTAGCCAGGGGCGGAGCCAAATGCCCTCTGAAAATTGTAAGAAACTGAATCTGCCTTGGCCCCTTAGAATCAGTGCCTATGCATTGGGACAATTCTGTTTGTTAGATTAAACCACTGGCAAATGTGTGCTTAGGATGAGAAATTTTCACTAAGACGCTGATGAAATTTCACAAGTCTTTTTTTTTTTTTTAACAAAATGTAAATTGGTGCAGAAATGTGGAGAACTGCATACCACATTAGAAAGCTGAAAAAACAGATATTGACAGATCTATCCACTGCTGCATGAGCACAGAAGTAATGAGATATGTTTAACTCTTTTAAGGAGGCCATGGGTGAAACAAAAGAGATAAAGGAGGGGCAAGCCTTATTGTGATCAGAAATGGCAGAATGAAAAGCTTCTGCTGTGTTGCACCTTCAAAACCTGGAAGAACCATGAATCTCAGTCTACAAGGATGGAGATCATGTTGCAGCCAGTTCAGAATGAGAATTCAAAATGCAAGTGGGTACTGTCAAAGCGGGTACTCTCCTCTTCAAGACAGAGGAGGGTGAAGTAGCTGTCTAAAGGAGAAATGCAAGAGAACATATAGGAAGGAATAACCAGATGCACCAGTAGCTGGCTTGCTAGCAGTGCATGTGATGATGTTGTAGAGGCCTTAGAAAACCACAAGCTTAACTAGTCCAGATCAAATGAGATTCCAGCTAAACATCAAGAACAACTTTCAAGTATTAAGAGCTGCTCGATGGTGTAACAGACTCAGGAGGTTGTGGGCACGACTTCACTGAGGTTTCTTAAGCAGAGCTTGGGTGGACATCAGTCTTCGATGCTTCAGTTGAGATTCCTGCATTGCAGGAGGCTGGACTAGATGGCCTTTGGAGTCCATTCCCACTCTATGATTCTAGGACCAGGGTTCAAATCCTCACTTGATATAAAACTCACTAGGTGACATAGGGCCACTCATTGCTACTCAGCCTCACATATCTCACAGGGCTGTTGTGCGGATCAAATGTGCACCTCGTAAACCAATCAGAGGACAGTCCATTCCTCAAAGGCAATGTTAGCTTTAGCTCTTTCAATATTTAGTTAATGCAGTTATCTCAATGCCAATTGGATTTTTGTAAACTGTCACATGTACACTGTATTTCAGATGGTGGTGATGATGGCAGTTGAATGAAATAACTGGGTGTATCTATTAGAAATGGAACTTTGCCCTTTCACAGGAAGACCTATCAGGGCAAGTTGAGAGACTGGGGCTAAATATCCAGACCTTGTTTACCTTCCTACCAGGTGAAGGACATATAGTACTTAGCAGGTACACTTCGTTCTTGGTAAATTTAGCTCTGATCTGCTAACACAAATGCATAATGATGGTTTAAGAAATCTTGAGGATGCTGCCGAGGTGGAAGATCCAGCAGATAATCATAAATCGCTCAGGCAAAGAGGCACACCTATTAATTATTAAAAGACTAAAGATGAGCATAAGAAACAAAATCGGAAAGCAACAGAGGCTTCCCATCTCTTTGGTAAGTAGCTGCAGGCAACTATTTCATTACAATCATTTGAAATAGATTTGCATTAGGATTGAGACAGCATATTTCCTTGCATTATTGCCTATTGATACATCATAGAGCAGAAAAGAAGTTTCAGGGAAGGGGTGGAATAGAGTTAAATATGTGCTCTACATATCTGCATTGTTTCAAGGTTTCTAGTAAAGGAAGCTGTCATGTTTAAGTTGTTTAGCAAGGCCATCCTTCAACACTATGTTCATGAAGCAGCTGCCCTGGGGAGAGAGAACAGAGAAGGGTTGCAGCTAAATTCTTGATCAAAGGAGCATGTATAGGTGTAGCCAATCCAGAGTTAGAGCGCTGGTCCATCAACCTGAGTATTGTCTATAATGACTGACAGGGATTCAGAAAACAGCTTTCATGCACATATGTGCTGCTAATTACTGGAATAGCCTAAGAGACGTGATGGTACTGAATTTTGTAAAATGATATTTAACACAGGAAGGCTCATAGTTCAGTGACAAGAGCATCTGATTTATATGCAGAGGGTTGTGGGTTCAACCCTTGGCATCTCCAGCTAGCATTGGGGCTGTCCACTGTCCGGCATCTTGGAGATTCATTGCAAAAACTGTAGGCAATGCTGAACTAAATGGACTAGTGGTCTGACTGGTAAGTGAATTTCCTGTGTTTTTAAAAGCTGCCTTAGATTGAGCCACATCCTTCATACAGATGAAGCTCAGTATGATCTCCAGAATCTTTTTTAGCTACTTCATTATTGCATACAAGGAAATGCTTCTCTTTATGCTGCTCTACTCAAAAAAACAGCTGCTGGATTTAGTACAAAATTCAGAGATGGGTTTTATTTTCCCATGGGTATCCTTATGGTATAGACATGCAACTGAATGCTTAAATTCAATTAAAATTAATGAGACTTAGGAAACCATGTAGCCAGAGTCGAGCAGTTTTGTTCAACTAGCATAAATGGAGTGCAATTAAGACTTCCATTTGGGCAGGAGTTAAGTCAACTCCATATTTTTAGTCAACACAGAGCTTTCAGCCCAATTTCCAACCATGAAGAGTCTCCACCATTTCTCAGTCCTCGTCTTCTTGGTGCTGCTGTTTGTTGATCCAGGTAAGATGTGTATAAATGTTCATTGATATGTGCAGGGTTATGAAAATAAACTTAAAAGTGGCTTTGGGAATATGAGTTGATCAATGAGCTTGATTTGCAGCAAAGCAGTTGGACTCTATTCCTTCAAACCAAGCTGAGCTGGGGTTCATTCAGGTTTAGCGATGCAGCAGAATTTGATTCAGTTTGCATGTAAAGGTGAACTTGCCAAATTCACACCTTCTGAATTCATATGAGAAGCAAAGTACAGTCATCCATTGAAATTTGTATTTGCTTTCTCCGAATGTTGCAATGTAGTTTTGCAGCCAAGTACTGTGTACAAAAATACATTTACTAAAGTGTGCATATAAATGTATATACCAGTGAAAATAACATACAAAATTCATTATACCAGGGGGAAGTGCTTTGCAAAGTCAGGTATATTAGGGCAAATTGCATAGAAATTGGAAAAACAATTCTGGTGAATTTTCATCATTTAAAAAGGAATGCGAACTGATGTGGAAATATGGAGGATTACATAGGCCATCCTAAATTCTCCCAAAGACTTTCTATGTATCCTACCTTTTCCTGGGAAAACTTGGGAGATTTTTTCCTATCAGAGTGCATGGGGAAAACACTTTTCATTGTAAAGGGCTCATTTTATTGCCCTCTCAGGTGTTGTTCCCCCTACTTGACAATGACAAGTTTTATTATAAAGGGGTAGATGACAAGGCGAGTGGAGAGAAGTTCAGTGGTGGCTGGTGCCCACTGCAGCTGATGGGGCAGAAGGCAGCCAGCCCTACAGAAGGTAGGCCAGTGACCAGAGCCAATGACCAGCAGAGACAGCTAATTCACCCTCCTCTGTCTTGCAGCTGTAAGTAAAAAGGAAGGGTTGGAGGAATCAAGACTTATAATAATAATAATTTTATTATTTAAACCCCACCCATCTGGCAGGGCAGTCTTTTATGTGCATTTTAATTTTTTTGCACTAAAAACTGATTTTTAAAATGCCGTTTGCACTCACAGTGGTGATTCATTCTTTGAGACAGTTTTTAAAAGCCTGGCATCATTTCCTGGCATGGCCATGTGACATCAGTTGGTGACATGTTCTGGAAGATTACATCTCTAAATAGCACTTCTGGGGGCCAATAATGGTGGTGCTGACTTCTTGCTGTGTTTTGAGTTTCTAAGAGGGTAGCCATTGCCAGACACGGGATACTGATTAAATCAACTTTTGATGAAGCCCATAAAGACTCTCCATTATTTTGTAGGACTGAAGCCGACATATCTGAATTTCTGCTTGGTACTCTCCCTTCTTCCCCAATCTACCCCCCTCCCCCTTACAGGATTTAGTAGAGGCATTTTGGAGAAAACGGATTGTCACAGATCCAGTGGAAGTTGCTTTCCGATAACTTGCCCCTGGCCCTTTGCAAACCATATCGGAGAATGCATTTGGCCCATTTTGCGGTGCTGCTTGTATAACAGCAGGTCAACATGACGGAGGCTCCACGATATACCAAGAAAAACAACCCAAATAATAATTTGTAAATGTGCCGTCTGTTGGCTTTTGCAAGAGTCTCTGTTCTTTGGAATAATCCTCCAAGTTCCTGAGACAGGCATATGGTGCTCCAACCCATACTCTTTTGCCAATCCAAGACTTGGTGTATGCCATGAAGACAGTCACACCTTGTAAAAGATTGTAAGAAAGGGTTTACGTCAATGGATAAGGTTGGGCAGGCAGCAGGGGGGAGGGAGAATTAGACTATCACCGATGTAAGGAAGGGAAGTCGCCAAGATAAATAAATAGATTCTGATGTAAATTGTATATAATATGATCTTAATGTAAGTGAATGTAAAATAATAAACATGATTTGGAGGAGGAGGAGGAGATACAGTACAGTGGTTGTTGTTGTTTAGTCGTTTAGTCGTGTCCGACTCTTCGTGACCCCATGGACCAGAGCATGCCAGGCACTTCTGTCCTCCACTGCCTCCCACAGTTTGATCAAACTCATGCTGGTAGCTTCAAGAAAACCATCCAACCATCTCATCCTCTGTCACCCCCTTCTCCTTGTGCCCTCCATCTTTCCCAACATCAGGGTTTTTTCCAAGGAGTCTTCTCTTCTCATGAGGTGGCCAAAGTATTGGAGCCTCAGCTTCAGGATCTGTCCTTCCAGTGAACACTCAGGGTTGATTTCCTTAAGAATGGATACGTTCGATCTTCTTGCAGTCCATGGGACTCTCAAGAGTCTCCTCCAGCACCATAATTCAAAAGCATAAATTCTTCGGCAATAAGCCTTCTTTATGGTCGAGCTCTCACTTCCATAGCTTTTACTATACGGACCTTGTCCATGGAGTTTTCTTGGCAGGGATACTGGAGTGGCTTGCCGGTTCCTCCTCCAGGTGGATCACGTTTGGTCAAAACTCTCCACTATGACCTGTTCATCTTGGGTGCCCTGCTCGGGATAGTTCATAGCTTCTCTGAGTTATTCAAGCCCCTTCGCCACGGCAAGGCAGTGATCCAGGAAGGATACAGTGGTACCTCGGGTTAAGTACTTAATTCGTTCTGGAGGTCCATTCTTAACCTGAAACTGTTCTTAACCTGAAGCACCACTTTAGCTAATGGGGTCTCCTGCTGTCGCCGCGCTGCTGGAGCACAATTTCTATTCTTATCCTGAAGCAAAATTCTTAACCTGAAGCACTATTTCTGGGTTAGCGGAGTCTGTAACCTGAAGCGTATATAACCTGAAGCATATGTAACCTGAGGTACCACTGTAGCTGCATCTTGCAAGGCAGTAGCAGTCAGTGGCACAGCAGTGGTGGAGCACCACTCTTCTCTCAACTTCAAAACAGAGTCTCACTGGCACTTGCCAAAGGTGTGGAGGGAGGAGGGAGGCACCAGGTATTGTGCAGTTCTGCAGTGGGAAGAGAGGTGGATTGGCTAGATTGCACTGCACTGTATCCTTTGATCAGAGGCAGCAGAAAGAAATGAAATGAAATTTATTATAGGCACGGTTGTATCACAATTCTTTTCCCTCTTGTTCTATCAGTACTTAACTCCATGTAGGGCAGCACTAAAGCATTTAAAAGCTTTAAATGAATAGATAAACAAAACACTGCATGCCAAAAGAATCATTGATGTTTTTCTGAGTGCCCCCTCCATGGGTAATACAATATATATTAATTTTCCAATACAAAACAAAATTATATATTCCATGCATCTTAATTACATCTTATTTCTCTTTTTTGACTTCCCACAATTTGTCTGCCAATCCTTCATGTTTTAATTTTTCTTCGATATTACTATAAACTTCCTCCCATTTTTAGTACTAATTATAACATTCTCCCATCACAACGCTTCATTAAAACTTACAAACATAATCTGATTATCACTTAATTTTTGCAAATATTCAATAATTTTTTTCCAATCTTCTGTAAATCTTTGATCTTGTCGATTTCGGATCCTTCCTGTCATTCTGTCCAGTTCTTCATAGTCCATCATTTTTGTTCTCCATTCTTCTATCGTAGGTAGCTCCTCCTGTTTCCATTTCTGGGCCATCAGTATTCTTGCTGCTGTCACTGCATATAAAAATAACTTCTTTTCTTTCTTATTTATCTCATTACCTGTTTTGCCTAATAAAAATGCTTCTGGTTTCTTAACAAATGTATATTTCAACATTTTCTTCAATTCATTATAAACCATTTCCCAAAAGCTTTTTACTTTCTTGCATTCCTACCACATATGATAAAATGTACCTTCTTTTTCTTTACATTCCATCATTTATTACTTGTCTTATACATTTTTGCTAATTTTACCATGTTACATACCATCTATACATCATTTTCATCACATTCTCTTTTATAGTTGTACATGCAATAAATCTTAAACCTTCATTCCATAATTTTCCCCAGTCCTCCATTTGTATCCTAAATCTTTGGCCCAATCAATCATAACTGATTTTATCTCTTCATCCTTTGTGCACCATTCCAACAATATCTTATACATTTTAGCTAAAATTTTAAAATCATCGTTCAAAATTTCTGTCTGAAATTTTGATTCTTTATCAGCAAAACCTCTTTGATTCAGATCTTTTTTAAACATTTCATTAATTTGAAAAAAGTGCAACCAATCATTAACATATTCCTTAATTTCTTCAAATGGTCTCATTTTCCATTTACCTTCTCTTTTACTTATTAGCTTCTCATGTGTCAACTATCCCCCAGTCATATTGACTTTCTTCACACACATCGCCTCCAACGGCGATAACCAATATGGAGTTTTTTGTTCAAACAAGTTTTTATATCTTTCCCACACTTCAATCAGAGACCTTCTTATGATATGGTTTTCAAATCCTTTATGTACACGTTTCTTGTCATACCACAAATACGCAGGCCACCCGAATCTATTATCAAAACCTTCCAAATATAACAAATCAGTATCTTCTAATTTCACCCATTCCTTCAACCAACAGAGGCAAGATGCTTCATAATACAATTTCAAGTCTGGCAGGGCGAAGCCTCCTCTTGCTTTCACATCTGTCAATATCTTAAATTTTATCCTCGGCTTCTTACCCTGCCAGATATACCTTGAAATTTCTCTTTGCCAATTTTTAAAAATTGCTGCCCCTTTGATTACTGGAACCGTTTGAAATAAGAATAACATCTTCGGTAGCACATTCATTTTAATCATTGTGATTCTTCCCCAAAATGACAATTTCATTCTTCCCTTTTAATCTTATTCCAAGTTGGAAGATAATTAAGGTAAAGGTACCCCTGCCCGTTTCGGGCCAGTCTTGACAGACTCTAGGGTTGTGCACTCATCTCACTCTATAGGCCGGGAGCCAGCGCTGTCCGCAAACACTTCCGGGTCACATGGCCAGCGTGACAAGCTGCATCTGGTGATGCACAGCACACGGAACGCCGTTTACCTTCCCGCTGGTAAGCGGTCCCTATTTATCTACTTGCACCCGGGGGTGCTTTCGAACTGCTAGGTTGGCAAGTGCTGGGACCGAACGATGGGAGCGCACCCCGCCGCGGGGATTCGAACCGCCAACCATGCGATTGGCAAGTCCTAGGTGCTGAGGTTTTACCCACAGCACCACCCGCGTCCCTTGGAACATAATTATTCTGATATAAATCAATACTCCTGGGGGTTAACCATACTCCTAAATATTTAACTTTCTTGACCACTTCTATCTCTGTTTGTTGCTGTAATCTATTGATTGCCTCCTGATTCATATTTTTGATAATTGCTTTAGTTTTTTTCTTGTTCAAAATAAATCCAGCTAGCTGACCAAACCGATCAATTTCTTTCACCACTTCTGTTACCGTATTCATGGGGTCTTCCAAAGTTAATACTAAATTGTCCACAAAAGCTTTAACCTTATATTCTTTCACACCCACCATTACTCATTTTATCTGATCATTACTTCTAATAGCCCTTAAGAAAACTTCCAGGACCGCAATAAATAGGAATGGTGATAAAGGACAGCCTTGTCTTGAACCCTTAGTTATTTTTATGGTTTCCGTCATCATATTATTAATTATTAATTTAGCTTTTTGATCCATATATATTGCCTTAATACCATTTAAGAACATTTGTCCCATCTCCATCATTTCAAAAAAAATTAACATAAAATCCCAAGAAATATTATCAAAGGCCTTCTTCGCATCCACAAATATTAACATGGCTTGTTTATCATTCCTGGCAGTCAGATATTCCATAAAATTAATTATGTTCCTAATATTATCTTTCATTTGTCTGCCTGGAAGAAAACCCGCCGGATCTTTGTGTAATAGCTTCTTCAAAACTTTATTAAACCTGTTTGCTAATATATTTGCGAATAGCTTATAATCATTGTTCAAAAGCGAAATCGGCCTAAAATTTTTAACTTGAGTTAAATCAGAATCCTGCTTGGGTATCAAAATAATATACGCTTCTTTCCAAGTTTCTGGTATTTCTTTCTTTGTTAAGATATTATTCATGACTTCTTTCAAAGGTACAAGTAGGATGTCCTTCATTTCTTTATAATATCTTGCACTAAATCCATCCGGTCCTGGTCTCTTTCCACTTTTTAATTATTTAATTGAAGTTCTTATTTCCTCTAATTCTATCATCTCATTTAGTTTACATTTTTCTTTTGTCGGAATCTTCTGCATCCCTTTCTCTTTTAGATATTCTTCTATTTTTTTGATATTCCCTTTTTCTTTTCTCTTGTATAGTTGTCTATAGAAGTCCACAAATCCTTTTCTTATCCCTTTGGGATAATCAATCTATCTTCCACAATTATTTTATGTATAGTATTTTGCTCTTTCCTTTTTTTTATCTGCCAAGCTAGCAATTTTCCCGATTTGTTTGCAAATTCAAAGTTCCTTTGTCTCATTCTTTTAATGTTCCATTCTACTTCTCTGTTTATTATCATTGAAAATTGTGCTTGTAATGCTTTGATGTTCAATTTGAGTTTTTTATCTTCAGGTCTACTAACCAATTTCTTCTCATTCTCCATTATTTGTTTTAAGATTTCTTTTTTCTCTTTTTCTCTGAGTTTATTTTTGATTGAATTCTGTTGAATAAAGAAACCTCTCATTACTGCTTTACTAGCATCCCAAACAGTTCTTATTTTTGTTCCTTGATTCATATTGTTTAGAAAATAGCCCTTTAAGCACTTTTGTGCCTCTTCTGCAACTTTTTGATCATCAAAAAGGTTTTCATTTAGTCTCCACTGGAAAGATTTTTCCTCATATCCTTTTAAAATACATTTAGGATACATTTTATTCGGTTATGATCTGAAAGTACCTTAGGTTGAATTTCGATCTTTATAATTCTTGTTGTAAGCTCATTAGTTATCCATATTTGATCAATTCTTGACATTGATTGATTTGCCTCTGACTCATAAGTGAATTGTTTTTCTAATGGGTGTTTCAGTCTCCAAATGTCTATTAAATTGCA
The DNA here is from genome assembly GCF_965153285.1 of Podarcis tiliguerta. Lineage (NCBI taxonomy): Eukaryota > Metazoa > Chordata > Lepidosauria > Squamata > Lacertidae > Podarcis > Podarcis tiliguerta. The sequence goes on along the minus strand of NC_139536.1, from coordinate 7,486,245 downwards.
GTTCTCTACCATTGAAAAGAATGTCTTTGGTGATTTTCCTTCTTTAGATTTACCTGTTGCTCTTAATCTGTCCATCTCCACTGACACAACTGCATTCATATTTATTTATTTTTAATAAAAAAATTATTGGGTGTTTTCTACTTATAACAAGAAAGACAATAAAGAATAAAAAAAGAAAAAAGCAATACATAAATTCAACAGACAATACATCCACAATAGAAACTGAAATAAAAACAATACAACAATACAACATAGAAAAAAACAAACAAAAGTAAAGCAATTTTCTTCTTCCTCAAGGCTTGCACCAGCCGTTGATATTGGTTCCATTTTTTCAATAACCGAAGTGGGACGTCTTTAAAGATAATTATGTTTCCATCTATATTCAATCTTTTCTCCCTGTTCTTTTGTAAAATTAAATTTTTCATTTCTCTATCTTTAAATATAACCAAACAGTCTCCTGGAAATTTCTTTGCCTTTGTTGATCTAACTTTGATTCTAAAAGCATTTTGTATTGTCCTTGCAACATCCTCCTCTTGCATCTCTAACCATATAGCGATTTCTTTGATCTGTTTCTCCCTTATTTCTTCTCCTTGGGCCTCCAGCACCATCCTAAATCTCAAATTGTTTTCTTTATGTCTCAGTTCATTCATCACAATTGCGTCCCACAGATCCTCTTGTGTCTTATTGACTTCTGCTACTTCTGCTCTAAATTTCTCTTCCTCCTTTCAAATTTCCTTCACCTCCGTTTTAATCTTTTTTGCCCCTTCTTCCAGATTCTGTGTCCTTTTTGTCATGTCTTTCATCTGTACCTTTATTTCATTAACTGTTTCCTCTATTTTTTTCACAGACACATCAATTTTTTTGTCCATCTGCTCCAATTTTGTCTCAATATTTTTCTCACTTTTTTGTATTTCTGATTTAAGGTCAGATTTAAGTTCTGTAAACATCTTTATTAAATCTCCTTTAATATCAGCTTCTTGTCTCAAACTTTTCCTTTCTACTGGTGTCCCTCTTTCCCCTTTTTTCTGTGTGTGAGACATCTTAGAAATTAAAAAATTTAATGCACCACTAAAACTGTCCACTAGGGGGCAATATATAGTTGTAATCCAAATTCAATTCTGTGGAGGTTGTATTTATATGGTAATCCACTAGATGGCGCTCAATAATTATTAAAAGTTCAGTAACCAAAGAAATAAAAATTGAGGTTCAAAATCAAAACCAATTAATATTTCCACTTCTTCTCGTCACTTGAATGGCCAAATCAAATATTATAATGTTTATAATTCCAAACCACTCAGCAAACACACCAGTTCTACTTAAAATCCTTAAAATCCTTTAAATCCAGAAAAACAGTAACCCAAGGAGAAAAAACAAAGATTCTCCTAAACAAAAAGTCAAAACAAAAACAGAGAACCACCAGAAAAAATAAAATACAACCAATCCAAGTTCCAGGAGGGAAGGATAAGTAGGGAGAAAAAAGCACAAATCCAAATCTGCCCGTCTATCCAAAAATCAATTAAAATGGCATTTCTTTTCTTTCTCTTAAACAAGGAGAGGGGGGGGCAGGCTTTCACCCACCATTAAAACTTTAGCTGCAAATCCAATTAAATGTCCCAAATATATCAAAGTTCCAACCTCCACAACACAAAAAGAAGGAAATTATTTCCTCTATCCCCTCAATCTTCTTCCCCCCACTGTCTTATTCTTCAAGTAAATCCATTAGAAATATCTGAGAATAAAAGCAAAAAGACAAAAAGTTCCACTTGCCAAACAGCCTCTGTTTGTTTTTTACTCACAGTTATGCTCCGCACAGATAGAATCATAGAATCATAAAATCATAGAGTTGGAAGAGACCACAAGGGCCTCTTCCAACAAGAGACCACAAGATAATAGTCCCTGTGTGCGCTTCGGATTTCAGACAAAGTTGACCTCCTGTTTACCCTTTGTCTGCGATGAATAAGGTCCAAATCAACAAAAATTAGTCATTTCCAAAGTTCCCTAATTGATTCCTTTTAATTTGGAAAGCCGGTCGCTCCAGTGGGCAGGCTCGGGGCTTCGCTCCTAGAAGCTGGCAATGGCGTCCCGCTGCTAGCCCTCCTACCCCGCCGCTCTTGTCTCCTCTTTAAAGAGGATACCTGGCAGCTGGGGGAATCGCTTAGCTGCAGCGCTGGGATCCTGACCCCCTGAATATTCTTTCAGCGCAGTTTTGGGGGGCTACGGCGCCCTTTTAGCACCCCCTTTTATCTTCTAAGAGCTGGCCTCCCTCTCCCAAGGGAAAGCTCGCTTGCTTCCACCTTGCGATCAGACCGGAAGTCCACACTAGGCATTCTGGACATGTTAAAGCATATGGGGTTGGGGTCCCTTCGACACTCCCAATAAAATATCTGAGGGGACAGGGCACCCTTAAAGTCAATGGGAATTGCCATTCAAATGGTGTGCATGTGCCGTGTCTTGTGGTTATGCAGAGTGAGGCTTACCTGCCCCCCTTCCCAATTTTATTCAAGTTCTCCAAGTACACACAGTGCAATAGATGTGTTCAGGCAGAACTCACAGGTATAAGAGCCTCAGCATCAGTTCGGACTACGTGGCGTGGCAACCTTTTTGTCAGAGGTGGGCAGTCTTCTTTGCTTGAATGTCTCATTGTCTCGTGGGCCAAGGGTGGGGTTGTGTGTTAGTGCCTGGTATGGCCAGAGGCAAAGGTTGGTGGAGCAACAGATGTCTCGCTTAGCGTGTGATGCTGATAACGCCAAGGTTGCAGGTTTGATCCCTATATGGAACAGCTTCATATTTCTGCATAGCAGTGGGTTGGACTAGATGATCCTCAAGGCCTCTTCCAACTCTGCAATTCTATGATTCTTTGAAAGAACATGTGACTGAGCATACTCCATTACTGTGGGTAGAACGGTCAGTGCTATCAGTTGATAGGCCCTCTTAATAATGAAGATAACAGCAAGGGTTGCACATGGTTGGCAGAAATATTGAGAAGGAGGGATAAAGGTAAGGTAGGTAGGTAGGTAGGCAGGTAAGAAGGCCTAGAGAGAGGTACAAATAGACAGAGGGGCCCATTGTGTCAGAACCATGGTATGGCAGCATTCACACATGCTTCAGCAAATCACCTGGACAGACTGGGCATCAGGACAGCAGAGAAGCTAATCTTTCAATGAATGATTTGATATAATGAAGTTCTTTGATGGCCACCCTTCCAAACACAATAACTGCAGATGAAGCAGAGAACTTATCCCAAATTAGCAGATTTCACAGAGTAATGTCACTGCAGAAAGAAAGCAGATATATAGAGAGAGGGAGAGAGCACACAAATTAGGCAATGTTCTCAACTTGCATGATCTGTGAAGACCACAGAATTCAATAGGGGCTGGAGTGGGCAGAATTTGTCATGCTGTTGTTTTTTGTTTTTAGTACCGAGTACACAGATAGCCTTGCATATATTCACCCTCAGAGCAGTTTTGCATGTGAGTAGGCATGCAAACTCACCCACACAAGTTTCTGGACCATGTCAGCCATGATCATAGCCTTCTTCCAAGGATCATGATGTTCTGCATTGAACAACCAGCTTTCTTCTCTGTGAAATTCCGCCTATGTGGTATAAAAAAAGTATCTTCTGTCACAGCTCCTATAAATAGCCTCTGAGTCTTTGGATAACATTCAGGCTTGGGAATCATTCCATGATAGTCCTGCTAAGGTTCTCTAAATCGAAGAAGATTCTTTACCTTTTTCTTGATTTTTTGTGTGTTTGTGTATGCTCTTGCATAGTGGATTTGTAAATGAACTGCTATTAACTAGTGGATTTTCATGTGTCCCTTACCTGCATGACTGCCCATGCCACAAATTTATTTTCAGGAGTAAAGTGGTACTTTACCTGCATTTGAGAGTTCCTTGGTTCCCTAAAGTACTTGGTTCATATTTCCTTATTATCGTATTCATGATGTACAACAAGGCTTCATGAGTGTGTCTCTGTGTGTAGGGGGAAGGTGGATTTACTCTCTACTTTTAATATTTACAGTTCCTTCATAGGAGAAAACATTAGCGATTGTGCTATCTCCATTTACTATGGAGGGAAGGGATGTCCAGTGTTGTCCTTCCTCTCCGGATCATTTCTATTTCCTTTCTGTTTAGCATGTTTCATAAGGTTTCACCCTAGAAATGGAATAATGGCCAAACACAACAAAATTTTGAAGAGCAAAACTGCTCAACTATGGGACTGTGTTCTTAGGCAAAATTAACATATTACACCAGACCAAAGGGAAGAAGACAGAACTGGAATGAATTTATTGAAATCTGGGAAAGTTTTATTGAATGCATTCATGCATTAATTTGTTTGCTTAATTTTCATGCCACCCTTCATCCAGGGATCACAGGGCCGTTGACAATATAAAAACACAAAAACATGGCAATTTAATCGATTTGGATGGCAATATTTGTGAAGAGCTTTTCCTCTGTGTTTTGTATTTAAAGAGACTGCAATGTTTGTTTTGTATTTAAAGAGAATACCATGTGAGTCGATTGAGGAGATTTCACCCCTCCCATTGCAAGAATCTGCTGATGTTCTCTGCTGATTTTCCAGAGAGGAGGGGGCAGATTGTGCTCGCTACTTATTCCGTTCCAGTCTCACTTCAAAAGGAGAGACTGAGTGTTATCTCTGTGTAGATAAGGTTGCTGCAGAAAGCAGCTGTAACACTCAGTGCAGTCCAGCATCTCCATTTGTATATAGTTTGTATAGTACAGTAGCTGTAGAGAATAAAAGAAGATATTCTTCAGCACTGTCGTCCGAGTGATTTATGCTCTACTGTGCACTGCTGTACTCTGCTAACTTCTGGAAGTGAGTTTGGTGCTCACAGCTCTGAGTTGTGAGTCCACAGCACTTAGACCTGTTCCTGCAGAAGAAGGTCTCTGGAAGTGCTACCCCAGCTTGCCTGGCTCAGTCGGGGCTGAAGTGGTTGAGCCCAGTCGGTGGCACTGGCTCAAGGACGAAGCTGGCATCCATGTGGAGATAACTACCACCAACTTGGAGAACGTGATCCAGGAAACCCTTGCTGTAAGATGTAAAGCAGAGCACCACTCGTGCAGTTATTCATAGGTATGGAACCATTCTAATGAGTTCTGTGAGCTCCACCTGGTTCACTAGTGAGCTGGACTGTGTTCCCTTGCCTATTTCAGTCTCCTGCAGTGCATTTCCTGCTGTTCCTGCTGCCTTAGAGCCTGTTGTGTCCAAAGAGACAGGAACACCTCAGTTTCTGGTGGTTGCCAAGTCATGAGCACCCAGACCCTGAGATTTGAAACCCGAGACCTAGGGGCGGCTTCGATCTTTTTCTGTGACACAGTACCTATTCTTCAGAACCCTTAGCTTTTTAATATTAGAAATGTGGAGCACTGAATTTAAGATTGGGGAAAAAGAGAGAAACAGATTAAACCACATTGACAGATCCATCTATCTCTACTGGCAAGAGAACAAAGAGACTGCATTTTAATTTTCATTTCACTGTAAAATAAATTCCATATATGCTATCTCACACAGGGGGGAAATGTATTGAACCTATTTTATGGGTAAAAATTGCCTTCAGTGTGGGACGCGGGTGGCACTGTGGGTTAAACCACAGAGCCTAGGACTTGCTGATCAGAAGGTCAGTGGTTCGAATCCCCACGACGGGGTGAGCTCCTGTTGCTCGGTCCCTGCTCTGCCAACTTAGCAGTTCGAAAGTACGTCAAAGTGCAATAGGTACTGCTCTGGTGGGAAGGTAAATGGCATTTCCGTGCGCTGCTCTGGTTCGCCAGAAGCAGCTTAGCATACTGGCCACATGACCTGGAAGCTGTAAGCCGGCTCCCTCGGCCAATAAAGCGAGATGAGCTCCGCAACCCCAGAGTCAGCCACAACTGGACCTAATGGTCAGGGGCCCCTTTACCTTTACCTTACTATCTTGCCTTAAATAAATCTTTATTGTTTATTTAAAGAAAACCCATATGAGACTCCAACTTACTAAATATCCCCTCATAAAGGTCCCCTGCAGGATACTCTGGGCTAGAATTAAGAGGAAAGGAAAAGAAATGTTCGGGTAAAGGGTGTTCAGTGAGGTGAGGGCAATTTATCTAAGTGAGAGCAGGCCAGATGGCAGACGGCGTGAGAGCAAAAAGTGCCGTCGTGCCCATCTCACATGATAGCCCCTATAGAAGGGATTAACTCTGCCAAATACCAAATAGGTAACTTCAGACATTTTCATCCAAACCACTTTAAAATGTGTTTAGAAAGGATTATGTACTTATTTGTTTTTGACCATCATCCTGAAACAGTTTCAAGAGGACAAAACCAATAGTTGGGTAGGAGAGCGGCGGGTGTGTGTGTGTGTCATACCTGGCAACCAATACACCCCTTTGGTTTCAGATAGTACATGGGTAGACCAGTCCAAAAAGCTCAGGACGCATATTTTCATGGCCCTCTAGTGACTATGGTGGCTCATTTACCAGAAGTAATGTATTTAGTGTTAACTCGATTCTGACCAAACTAAGCCTTCTAGAGCACAATATGCACAAGGAGGCTCTAAACTTGCCTGCTGCACAAGTTCCAGCTTGTCAACAGCCTGTCCTTAAATTGTGTTGCCCAGAATTGGACACAGTATTCTAGGCATTGTTTGACCAAAGCAGAATAGATTGGTACTATTACAGTGGTACCTCGGGTTACATATGCTTCAGGTTACATACGCTTCAGGTTACAGACTCCACTAACCCAGAAATAGTTCCTTGGGTTGAGAACTTTGCTTCAGGATGAGAACAGAAATTGTGCAGTGGCGGCGCAGCAGCAGCGGGAGGCCCCATTAGCTAAAGTGGTGCTTCAGGTTAAGAACAGTTTCAGGTTAACAACAGACCTCCAGAACGAATTAGGTACTTAACCTGAGGTACCACTATAGTTCCCTTGATCTTGTAAGGTCAATTTGACATCTGCATCTAGGATTGGTGGGTTGCATTTTTGGTGCAATCAAGAATTTCAATGAATCTGAAAGCTAACCTAGAACAGACTGGTAATAATGGTGAGTTCTGGCAGGAAAATGCATTGTAATATCAGCACAAAGTTTGCTATACATGTTGTAAACAAACATGGAATGCCTCATGGTTTCCATAACTTCAGAAATGGAAAGATTTTTTTCTAACTTCACAAATTCTCCACAGCAGGGGGTCCACATCTCACAAGCACACATGCCCACATCCATTTTCCAGCAACATACCACATATTTATTTGAAACATTATTCTTTCCTTCAAAATATCCACTCCACACAGGTATTTTCTGGTGGCCAAATAACAGCAGATTAATGTCGTTGTTTGGGAAATATTAGTTGCTGGAATCCGCAGGCAATTCTCTTCTCCTTACGTCATCAAGCATTCTGAAGAAAGAAAATGGATTTATTTTGTGAGTCTTTTGTTTGTCTACAGAGGCAAGACAGATAATATTATTTGAGATAGGCTCCCAAAGTAACAAACATTTGCTTCACAAAAATGCCACTGACCTGGAATTTATTAATTTTAATCGTTTAAGACAGTTGTATTCCATCATTCATATGAAAATTATAAATGAGTAAACCTGACTCCAACTAATACTTAGCATCAAGCTGGAACTTGAAAAAACATGTAACAAATTGAGGAAGAAAACAGTAAACTGTAGAACCATGAATCTACCTGAGAGCTGAGCTACAAAAAAAAGGGGGCGGGTTAAAACAATGTCTATCTATTCCTCTATAAGTAACAACAAACCGAGAGGGTAATGTTTGAGTGGTAGGACTCCACGACTCAGAAAGCCTTCTCTCTGGTTACTGTGTGCCATACGGGCGAATTTTGCAATGACATTCAGAAAATAACATCTAAAAATGGCTCTGATATATGGGCAGGCTGATATGGATGCAAGCGACTCTTTAGGTAGCAGGGTCCCAATCCATGAAGGGCTTACAAGATCGTAATGACTACTTTGGAATGCACCTGGAAATGGACCAAAAGCCAGTGGTCCATTGACTGCTGAGGTCATCTCCTGATATTCAGACTTAAGGCTTGCTTGTCCCTTGCTCATTTGCATTCACCTGCATTCCTGCCCCACTGAGCCTTTCAAGCCTTTCAAGTAGTGTTGGAACATAAGCACCAGCCTCAATTGATGCAGACGGGGACGAAGGATTGCTTTTGTTTCTATTTCTATTTTGTGTTTGTATATTGTGATGTTATCTTGTGACCCTCCCTGAGGCCTGAGGGTATAGGGAAGTGTGGAGAGAGAGAGAGAGAGAGACAGAGAGAGAGAGAAAGAAAGAAAGAAAGAAAGAAAGAAAGAAAGAAAGAAAGAAAGAATTATGGGACGTGCAGTTGAAAATATCTGGACGGCACCAGGTTGGAGACAGGTACACACACCATTGCTTGCTTTTCTTTGCAATTTGTAAGTGAAGCAAGAAATTATGAAAATGGCCTAAATTGTCAGTTCTCCCAACTTCCCAGGGCAGTGGCTGGTTTCTGACAACAACTGCTCATTTCAAAATCTGATGTTTCCTTGTTTTTAATGTTTAGCGTTATCAATATTTTAATGAACATTATATATCCTATGTAAACTATATGAATCTCCCCAGACCCTGGGATCATCATCTGAGGCCCTTCTTCATCTACCTCCTCCATGAGAGGTGCAGAAGGTGACATCGTAAGAATGGGCCTTGTCAACAGTTGCCCCCCGTTTGTGAAATGCTCTCCGTAGAGAAACTCTCCGGGTGTCTGCATTAAATATCCTTAGAGCCAGGCAAATAATATTTCTTTATAACCAGGCCTTTGGCTGATTAACATTCTATGGGTCTTCAAATGTGCTTGTGGAAACAGTGGCGGAGGAATGGGGGGGTGGGGAGAGCGCACCACCCCCGGCACCATCGGGGAGGGGGTACCATTGTGGCCACTCCCCGGACATGCGCCACGCACTCCCCCACCGTGCCAGGTGCCATGCCCCCACAGGCGGCGCACCATGCCACTGGGATGCACGCCACTCCCCCCACGGGCAGCATGTCACCCCCGGGACCACACCACTCCTCCATGAAGAGTGGCTTCTAAGAGCATTTCTTCAAATTTTAGCATGGGGGGGAAAGAGATATGAAAATTGAGGGACATGTTTGAGCTCCTGGATTAGAAAAAGAAAAAGGAAGTATCTTACGGTAGACAACATAAGATGCCTTCTCCACATGTCCCCATGGATGGGATGGGAGGAGAGTCTGGAGTAAGGAAACAATTTCGTGCAGAAATGCACTCCCCCTCCTCCTTCACGCAAGACTCAGCACTCTCTATTGCCTCTCCTGTTGTCATCCAAGCATATCCTAGAGAAAGAGAACATGGTTTGGTTAAGGTATCCCTCCATTCTGTCCCAAAGTTCATGGTTCACTTGTTTCCACTTCTTTGGAATGGCATGGAATATTCTTTGCTCTGGCAGGTGCATTCTGTGACCCATGTGAGCAGTGACATTACAGGAGCAGGTGCATCAGGTGTTCAGTGAAGTTACATGGCAATTGGCCAAGTATCAGTTCTTTATCCCATTCAGCCTTTGCTGGTGGGGTGGGATCTATTGGCATATTGTGCGGATGCCTGATGATCGTCTTCCAAAGCAACTACTCTATTCCGAACTTAAAAATGGAAAGCGTAATGCTGGTGGTCAACAAAAGAGGTTTATAGACTGTCTCATTTTTAAAAAATGTAGTATAAACAGTATAAACACTGACAACTGGGAAACACTGGTCTGCGAGTGCTCCAGTTGGAGAACAGCCTTTACCAAAGGTGTCATGGGCTTTGAAGACACTCAAACTCAGGACGCAAGGGAGAAATGTGCTAAGAGGAAGGCACGCTTGGCAAATCCACACCGTGAACATGTCGATCCAGAATTGGCCTTCACTGTCACTTACGGACTCCTGGTTAAAACCCCGAAGCCCAGGCGCGACTCCTCAGCCCGCCCGGGCTTCAGGATAGAGGCAGCTCTGCGCAAGCCATGGGAGGGCCCCGCGGCTTGCGCAGCTCTACCCGAAGCCCGGGCATGACTGCTCAGCGCACCCAGGCTTCGGGCTGCAGGCAGTTCTCAAGGCTTGTGGATAGCTTCCTGAAGCCTGGCAGAGCAAGAGGGGTCAGTGCACATTCAGCGAAAGCCTGCATTCACCCCATAGGACGCACACACATTCCCTCTTCATTTTTGGAGGAGTAAAGTGCATCCTATAGGGCGAAAAATACGGTAATAATGTATAGATCAAGGGAAACAAGAATAAAGGAGGGAAGTGTTGAGAGTAGGTGCAGAAGGAGAGAAAGAGAGACGTTTAGAAAGAGAGAGGAGAGGGAGCATCATAGATCAAGCCATATGGCTTTCATATTAGCCTTGAAGGAAAAGTCTTTAGCAGAAGTGGAGGAGAAAGCCATGCTAGTTAACAAATCCCAATTTTCACATTATGTGTGAACATTCTGATTTTCATATATGCCTTACCTGGAGAAGCTAAGAGCATTGCTGAAAGAGCAATGATGTAAAAGATGCTGATCTGCATTGCTGAAATTTGACTGGGAATGCCAAGTTGGAAACCAAAGAAGGGAGACCAAGAGTGCTCTTGATTTCCTGTGTCATCCAAAAGATTGCACGCTCACGTATTTATAGGTCTGCAAACGGCACTTTCACGTCAGCCCTAGGATTTGGTGTCCTAAAAGTAATGGATGCGATAGCAGGAAGTCCTGTATTATTACTCCTAAAAGAATAGATATGGCAGCAGGAAGTCCAGTGCTCCTCATGAAGTCACAGTGTACCAAAAAGAAGTAAAGTACATCCAGCTGAAGACATCTTCAGGGTCCAATGGGCTGGAAATATGGTTTTAATTTTTTTCATTTTTTCCAATTAAATGGTCTGCATTTAGTTCCCTGTCTCCAACTGTTATACTCCATTGCTAAACTAATGACCCAGCAGCACTTGCTAGTTGGAAAATAAGCATTTTAGTTCATTTTCTCTTGAAGAGTGTTCTGTTCTGTTTTGTTTTTTAAAGAGTAAAGCCACATTTAATTAAAATGCACAATGGTTGGAATCCTTAATCCTAAATTTTGCTCCACCTGGGCAAAATTTGCAGATTAACTTGGTCTTCTAATAGGTTTAGATGGTTTCCTGGCAGTCCCCAGGTTTCGGGCAGCATTGCTGTCAGATGTGGTAAGAAAATAAGAACATAAAGAGATTCTCGCTACATCAGACCAAAGGGTCATCACACCCAGAATCCTGTTCTGATGGTGGGCAGCCCAATGCCTATGGAAAGTCCACTAGAGGACAGACCACAACCATGTTTTCCCCAAAGATGCAATATTCAGGAGCTCTGATTATCCTTTCCCAATGCACACCAAAGAAGAGTCAAAACATTACCTTTGGAAATTATTATTTTATTATTATTGGAAATTATTATTATTATTATTATTATTGTTGTTGTTGTTGTTGTTGAATAAATATAGCCAACTGGAGGTTCTGCAAGACACCAACTCAACCGTGGTCCAACCATCCAGAGTTCATACTGATGTATCCGCCAGAACTAGGTGGGGGCATTGTTAGAATTCCAACTGTACAGCATTTTACTAAATGTTATCATATTCCTTAAAAAAGAAAGAAGGAAATCTCTTCAAGAGAAAATGATCTAAAGTGCTCACTGTCCTAATTTGCATGCACTGCTCAGTCATTTGTTTTGGCAATGGACTATAGTGGTTGGAGACCAGGGAAAAAATGCAGACAATTTGAGGGGGGAAAGCTTTCAAAACAATAAAAACCATGTTTCCAGCCCACTGAACCACTGAATATGGAATATATCCTCACCTTAATGTAGTTTACTTCTTTCTGGTACACTGTGATTTCATGAGGAGCACTGGACCCAGACTTCCTGCTATAAAATCCATTCTTTTATGGCATTGATGTGTAAGTGACTTCTTTACTGTCCATATTTTTAGTTAATAGTTTCATCTTAGTTTTATTGAGTTTAAAACCTGCTAGTTGCCCATATTCTTCTATCTTGTCCAGTGCTTCTGCTGCCCTGGACATTGGTTGTTCTAAAGTCAATACCACATCATCAGCAAAAGCCTTAAACTTATACTCTTTAGAGCCAATCCCAATACCTTTTATTTCTTTTTTTGCTTCTATTTTCTTCATCAAGACCTCCAATATTGTTATAAATAATAATGGTGATAGCAACACCCCTGCCTGGTCCCTTTCGTTATCTCTATTTTTTCCGTAAGATTATTATTAATTATCAATTTGGCATGTTGATCAGAATATATAGCCTTAACTCCATTTAAGAACTTCATTCCCATATCCATAATTTCCAAATTTCTTTTCATAAAATACCAAGACACATTATCAAATGCCTTTTCGGCGTCCAAAAACATTAATACCGCTTGTTTATCCCTCCGGGAATCCGGATATTCAATTATATTGATTATATTTCTAACATTATCCTTCAGCTGTCTACCAGGTAGAAATTGATTTTTTTCAGTCTCCTCTCCCAATACTTCTTTAAGCCTATTGGTAAAATACTAGCAAATAATTTATAGCCATTATTTAGGAGCAAGATTGGTCTATAATTTTTAACTTGGGTTAAATCTGTGTCTTGTTTAGGTATTAACGTGATATGGGCCTCTCTCCAAATCTCCAGAATTTTATTTCCCCCTAAGATATTATTCATCACTTCCATTAAAGGGGCTAACAGTTGCGCTGAACATTTCTTATAGTATTTGGCTGTCAAGCCATCTGGTCCTGGTGCCTTTCCAATTATTGCTTGTTTTATTGCTGTTTTTACTTCCTCTGCTGTTATATTGGTATTGAGCTGGGGTTTTTTCTCGTTGGGAATTTCCTGCAGCCTATTCATTTCCAGAAATTCTTCAATTTTTTCCTCATCTTCTTTTTCTTTTTTATATAATTGTTTATAAAACTTTGAAAGTTCTTCCTTATTACACCTGGATTTTCTACTCTTTTCCCTTCCACCATAAGTTTTGTTATCGTATTCTGCTTTTGTCTCTTCCTTAGCTGCCAGGCTAACAGTTTACCTGGTTTATTTGCAAACTCAAAGCTTGTTTGATTTAATAATTTAATTTTCCATTCAATCTCTTGGTTTTTCAGTATCGAGAATTGTATTTGTAGCATTTTTATATTATTTTTAGCTTGACTGTCTTTAGGATTACTTGCTAGTTTCTTTTCATTGCATATTATTTGTTTTAATATCTCTTCCTTTTTTCTCTCTCTTAATCTTTTCTGAATTGAGTTCTGTTGTATCCAAAATCCTCTTATTACTGCCTTTGAGCCATCCTATACTGTATTTATATCCACTCCTTTATTCAAGTTAAGCTCAAAATAATCCTTCAATGTCTTTTGTGCCTTTTCCAATTTTACTTGATTATCCAATATTCCATCATTCATTCTCCACCTAAATATAGTTTCTTCTCTTCCTTTAATTTCAATTGTTAATGCATTGTGGTCTGAAACAGTTTTAGGAAGAATTTGTTTTTGTTACTCTCGTTGCCAACTCTCTAGAAATCCAGATGTAATCCATCCTTCCAGCACTCTGATTTGATTCTGAGAAGTAACTGAATTGTTTCTCTAGAGGATGTTTTAATCTCCAAATGTCTATCAAGTCATTATTTTCCACCAGTGTAAAAAACGTTTTGGGCAGTTTCCCTTGATTTGTTACCTTTTTCCTTTCCATTCTATCCATCTCTAGGGAAACTACCCCATTAAAATCTCCCATTAATATTATTCTTTGGTCCATAAATGCAAACAATTTCTCCTCTAATTCTTTATAAAAACCCACTTGTTTATCATTTGGTGCGTAAATTCCCACTATGATCAATTTTTTGCCTTGTGCTACCATTTCAACTGCTATTATCCTTCCTTTTTCATCTTTGAAAATCTGGCTCGATTCATATTTTTCCTTTATGTACATAGCCAACCCTCTTTTCTTACTGTCATCTGCTGAGATATACTCTTTCCCTAATATTTTATTTTTAAGAATTATTTTGGGGTTTTTTGCAACATGGGTGTATACACATTATGTCCAGATTCTGTTTTAATAATATATGTTCAATTTTATTCCGCTTCACTTTATTATTTAAACCATTCACATTTCATGATATCATTTTCAAACCCATTGTTATCAGCAATTAAATACAAAGTCTTTATTCCTTAAATTTCTTTCTCTTCTTCTTCCAGTGGTGTGTCTTCTTCCCCAACTCTTTACCATATCTTCTCATGAATTTCCCTATCTCCTGAGTAGATTTAATCTTAATTCCTTGTAAAAAAAGGAAATCCCCTCCAGGAATTCCCACTTGTACCAAATTTCATTCTTTCTCAGGATTAGGGTAATGTCTTTATATTCTTCTCTATGTTTCAGAAATCTTTTGGGTGTTTCCTTATAAATTATAATGAATTTTTCATTTATACACAGCTTCCTTTCTCTATTTGTTCTTAAAATCAAATCTTTCATTTCTCTTGAATTGTTTCATTTCTCTTGAATTGTTTCATTTCTCTTGAATTGTTTCAGAAATCTTTTGGGTGTTTCCTTATAAATTATAATGAATTTTTCATTTATACACAGCTTCCTTTCTCTATTTGTTCTTAAAATCAAATCTTTCATTTCTCTTGAATTCAAAAAGACAAGGCAATCACCTGGAAGTTTTTTTTTACCTCTTTCTATCTTGTATTTAATCCTGAAAGCCTTATCAATTGTCTTTCCAACTTCTTCTTCATCCAGTCCAAGCCAATTTGCTATTCCCATTATTAATCTTTCCTTTATGTTCTCTCCTTCCTGTTCTATTATGCCTCTGAAGCAGACAACATGCAGGCATGTGCATGTGACATTGCAGGTCCGTGTTGTGGTGGGCAGCGACAGCGGCCTCTCTTCTTCCTCCTCTCTGCAGCCAGCAAGGCACCCTTTTCTGTGGGGAGCGGCTCAGACTTGGAGGCACTCAGTGGCTGCAGAGGGTGGAGCTGAACTGCTTCTATCTCGGAGGCAGCACAGCTGCCACCTGACAGCTTTTCTCACTGACTTTGTGCATGCTCATGCACCCACTACCCCCTTTAGTTGGCTCCTATGAGAAAGAGATAGTAGTCAGCTCAACTGCAAAGCAGGTAAAACTTTTGCTACCATCTTCCTGCATTGCTTTGCTACTGCTCACCCATGAAGCTTCCTGACCATCCCTAGGGGACTCTGGACTCACCCAATACGATGTGCAAGCACTGATCTTTACACCAGACTACTGGATGGGGTGGAGAGGTTACAGGTGAAAAAATGTCGGTTTGATGGGAATAATTTTTGGACTGGGGGAGGTTGATATTTTTGCTTATTTTTAGTTATTTGTTAATTAATGGGTGTTGTTATTGCTTTCTTTTTTGAATATGTTTTCATGATACATGAAATATATGAAATATATCATGAAATATATTATGATATATGAAATATTAAAGTATTATATGATTCCCCAAACTTCCCCCCGCTAGGGCAGTATGTATTGTATATATTTTCTGATGTTGTAAATCACTTGGAGACCTTCGAGTGACAGGTGACTAGCAAGTTTAATAAATGAAATGAAAATGAAATAATCAGAGAGGATTATTAATCCTGTATTTTAAATTGTGACAAACACAATGACATTGCAGTGATGAGTGGGTACAGAAAAAGGGCCTGCTGGATGAGGCCAATGGCCCCTCTAGTCCAGTTTCCTGTTATGGAAGTTTGATCATGCTGAAGGGCTTTTGTGTTAAGAATTCATAAAACATTTGTTATTAGCTTGCAACACTTTCCAGCTTCCTTAGTTAGTACAGGCAAGAATACGTGGCACCAGCATTGGAATACTGATCTGTCGGGAGTTTGTGAAGCCTAAGATAGAAAAAAGATGGAGTACTGAGAAGTTTAGAATCTCATATGCATTCACTCCAGCCATGGTGAAGACATGGAGAAGATGTAAGCAGCAGTTTGTCAAGTTCCTGGAAGCCAGTGAGGCTGTGGAGAAGGCTAAAGAAGAGTAAGTAGATCCTTTGCCCTTTCAGGTGCATCCTGTGATGATGAAGTGTAGCACATAACAGGAACGGGGCACCAGGTGTTGAATGAAAATAAGGCTCAATCTTTATTGCAAACAGGAGGGAAGGCAGAGTTGGCGTGGCAATAAGGGCAGGATCAGAGCCTCAGCTGGCATACACTCTGCCCTGGACACAGAATCGTCTTGCGGCTCTATAGACAGCTGTGTGTCCAAAATAACCCCAAGGGATGGATTGAGAAGGATAAGCTGATAGGGCAGATAGAGCAGTCTGAGGAGCATTGGCGTCTCAATTGTCAACAGCACCCTTTATGTTACCAAAATTGGGCACCCCTGCCTTGCGCATTCTATTATAAATCATAGTTGTGGAATCACTGTGACGTCCCCATGGGTCAGTGTCCAGTACAACTAAAATGCAACTCCATAGGAGGACAGCAACATTATCAATGGATCAAGTGAAAGAAGAATGAAGGAGAGAAATGTTGGGACAAGTGTCAGATGGGAGAGGTATAAAAAGGAGGATGAGAGAGAGCATATGGTTTTCATTTGAATCTTGAAGGAAATGTCTTCAGAATTGGTGGAGAAGGCCATGCTAGTTCCTGATTCCCAGTTTCTTTATGCCTGGACATGCCTGATTTTGCTGAATGCCTTACCTGGAGAAGCTAAGAATAGCCACGATAGGACAACAATGTTGAGGATTTCTGCTTGCATTGCTGAAGTTTGGCTGGGAATCTCAAGCCAAGAGGCAAGAGAGGGAGATCAAGAGCACTCCATGCCCTCCAAAAGACTGTGTGCTCACATATATATAGGTCTTCAGGAGACACTTACACATCAGCCCCATAACATAATATTTCTAAAGGAATGGATTTCATAGCAGGAAGTCTGGGTCCAGTGCTCCTCATGAAGTCACAGTGTACCACAAAGATGTAAACTACATTAAGGTGAGGACATATTCAGGGCCCAGTGGGCTGGAAACATGGTTTTTCTTGTTTTCAAAGCTTTCGCCCCTCAGATTGTCTGCATTTTGTTCCCTGTCTCCAACTGCTTTAGTTCATTGCCAAAACTAATAACTGAGCAGTGCTTGCAAATTAGGACAGTGAGTACTTTAGGCCTTTTTGTCTTGAAATGACAAGTGACAATCTACTTAACCCCAATTATATTTTATTAAGTTTCAGCATCTTTAACATATATAGTCAAAACACAATTTCATCTTTTCTCATATTTTTGTCAACTTCCCACATCTTCTTCAATGGAGTTGTTGTTTCTCTCCTTCTGCTGCACCCTATCAAATCATAACCACAATATTATAATCTAATTACTTCCTTTTGCTCAAATCCTGTTCACAAGTTCCCTAAATTATAATATATATTAAAATAGCCCCGAAGAGGCATCCATTCTTCAACAAAACACTCATCATTAGATTCTCTTAATTTTGCCAGTTGTGCATACTCCATTATCTTACTTGTCCATTCTGTTTTGGATAGAACTTCTTCTTCCTTCCATTTCTTCACATATAAGATACCGGCTGTTGCTGTTTCATACATAAACAACATTTTAGGGGATTACCTCAAGCGGCACTCTCGTAAGGGTAGCAGATTTGCCTCTGGGTGCTGCCCTCAACATCCAGCCTACTGTGTCCTTGGTCACAAAAGTGACACCTCAGTATCCTTGGGACCATTTCTTCATGAATGAAGGAAATCTTTACCACTCCCCATTCCTTCTCCAGTTTCACCTCGTTGGTTTCTGGCTTTCCTGATTTCTGTCCTCTTCCCTTCCACCCTATTTTCATTCTCCTGTTAGTCCTCCTTGCTTCCCGCATTCCTGCGTTCCCTCTCCTCCCAAGAGAAGTGCAAAAAGAAGAATGAAGGTGGGAAGGGTTGGGAGAAGTGTGGGGGGGGGGATAGAAATAAAGAAATCGAGAAAAGGGAGAGGAAAGATAGCAAGGTATATCAAGGCAAATGGTTTTCATCTTAATCTTGAAGGAAAGGTCTTCAACAGAATTGAAGGAGAAGGTGATGCTGGTTAATGAACCCCAATGTTCGCATTATGTCTGAACATTCTGATTTTGATGTATACCTTACCTGGAGAAGCTAACAGCATCCCCGAAAGGGCAATGATGTAAAAGATGCCCATCTGCATTGCTTAAATTTGACTGGGAATTTCAAGTCAGAAACCAAGGAAGGGAGACCAAGAGTGCTCTTGATTTCTTGCATGCCGACATATTTATAGGTCTGCAAATGGAACTTAAACATCAGCCCTAGGATTTAATACTCCTAAAGTAATGGACGTGATAGCAGGAAGTCTTGATTCAGTTCTCCTCATGAAGTCTTGGTACACCAAAAAGAAATAAAATACACTAACTTGTACATTCAGAGTTCAGCCAGCTAGAAACATCATTTTTATTGTTTTCAATTTTTTAAAATTAAATTACCCGTATTTTATTTCCTCTTTCCGGCTGCTATCATTCATGGCTAAAATCAATGAACTGAACTGAACATTGCATACAAATCAGTAAAGTGGACAGTTTGTTTTTAAGAAAAGAGTGGTGTTTGGCCCTGTCAGGTTCATCGGGGTGAACATTGGCCAACAGGGCCACAGTGCTCCTGTCAAGTTCATGTACCCAAGGAGCATACAGTGAGGAGGAAGGAGTTTCCTCAGACCTTGCTGCGTGATCATAGTGTGCAGCTTGCAGCTGGTTCAGGAGCTGGGAGAGTTGCATCTTCAATGCACCTCACCAACTAAACCTCATTGGTTTAGGTTAATTTCATTGAATTATTCTGATTGCAGATTCTATAGCTGTTGTATTTCAATAAATATCACCTGTTACCCATCTATCTTGTCTCAAGTTTTCTTCAGTGTGTTGGCAATGAACTTTCTGGAGCTCAAGCATCAACTGCAGGACTGTATTTTAGGACATCCATGGCCCTTTGTGTCAAGAAAACAAGGTATACCAAATGGAAATACTGTAAATCCATTAACCCAAAGATAGATTAATGGTTAACTGGATAGGGAAATGTGCTTTTCAGCATTTCAGCATTTCAGCATTTCAGCATTTCAGCATTTCAGCATTTCAGCATTTCAGCATTTCAGCTTTCTGTTGCAGCATAGAGGTTCACAGAAGCTTCACATTAGCCACCAACTCTCGAATCAGGATGCCCAGATACCCTTTTAATTTTTTTAAAATTAATTTATTATTTATACCCCACCCATCTAGCTGAGTTTCCTCAGCCACTCTGGGTGGCTCGCAATCGAGTGTTAGAAACAATGCAGCATTAAATATTAAAATCTTCCCTAAAGAGGGCTGCCTTCAGCTGTCTTCTAAAAGTCAGATAGTTGTTTATTTCATTGACATCTAATGGGAGGGCATTCCACAGGGCAGGTGCTACTACCGAGAAGGCCCTCTGCCTGGTTCCCTGTAACCTCACTTCTCACAATGAGGGAACTGCCAAAAGGCTCTCAGCACTGGATCTCAGTGTCTGGGCTGAACGATGGGGGTGGAGACGCTCCTTCAGGTATACAGGACCAAGGGGAATTGGGATCTCTACAGGTTATCATGAATTTGTCACTCACAAAAGAATGTGAAATAGGTGGCCTCCTCTAAGGTGAGTTCTACACCTCAATTCAGGAAGTTCCAATGCATCTGGAATTTGTGCATGGCAGTTATAGTAGGATAAAATAATTGCAAGGAACCCAAAAGGTTGCGTAGACCAGCCACCGGCCAAGATAGGAAATTTACTAATATAACATCTGTGATAGGAATCCATCAGCCTCTGCTCCACTAATGAAGGACAGCTTAACAGCTTTGGTAACAGTCTGTTGCTTTGTAAACTAGGTCATCTCATCAGAAGGTTCTTCCTAATATCTTGGTGAAATGTGTTCATATTGATTGAAAGGGTTCCTGTGATCTGATAGCCAAATGACATTAAAATCAGATTGGCAGCATTTGCAATGTTTGGCAGAAAAGTGTGATTTAATTTCAGCACAATTTTTGGTATACAGTGGTACCTCAGGTTAAGTACCGTATTTTTCGCCCCATAGGGCGCACCTAGTTTTTCTTTGGGAGGGGGGATAAAGAAAAAAATTATCCCCCCCCCAGGCACGGGGCTTGGGCGGGGGAAGCCTGAGCTTCCCCCGAACCCAGCCCCCAGAACAGGCTGCTATCCGCAAGCTATGGGAGCCTGGCGGGACTTCCCGTCGGGCTCCCACGGCTTGCGGAGAGCTACCCGAAGCCTGGGGTACGACTGCTCAGCACGCCCCAGGCTTCGGGATGCAGACAGCTCTCCACAAGCCGTGGGAGCCCTCCCACAAGCTACCTGAAGCCCGGGGTGTGTCTGCTCAGCGTGCCCCAGGCTTTGGTTTGCAGGCAGCTCTCCGCAAGCCATGGGAGCCCGGCGGGAACTCCCACGGGCTCCCAAGGCTTGCGGACAGCTTCCTGAAGCCTGGAGAGCGAGAGGGGTCGGTGCGCACCTGAAGCAAAGTTCTTAACCTGAAGCACTATTTCTGGGTTAGCGGAGTGTGTAACCTGAAGCGTATTTAACCTGAAGCATATGTAACCCGAGGTACCACTGTATGTGTAAAATATAAATGGTATTGTCAGGGGTTCAGGAGCAGAGGCACAGGGAAGGGAGGAAATGGAGAGCGAGGGGGAGGAGTCCGAAGGAAATGTCAGCGATGACAGCGGTCCGAGGTCTCTGAGTCTTTCCAGTGAATCGGATGATTCACAGAAAGGGGCGCCCATGGTCAGGGCAAGGGGGGTGCCCAGGGGGACACCCCAGGAAGAAGGGGCCAGAGGGGACTCAGAGAGCAGCAGTTGGAAATCCGGACCAGCGTCCACACCAGAGTGCAGTAGGGGGGAGGAGTCCCAGGCATCGGGATCAGGTGGCGCGCTGCCAGCGGGAGAACATGAGGGAGGATTGACCACGCCTCCGTCGGGGAGCGAGGAAACGGTCAAGAGGAAGGTTGAAGGCTGCGCGCGCGCGCCAAGTTCAAATGTACAGGAGGGCGGCACAGTTGGCAGCCCGGATAGGGAACCAGGTCCTAAAGCCCGCCGAAGAGAGAGGGAGGAGTCAGGGGGGTCAACGTCTGCGTCGGAAGAGTCCAGGAAGGAAGGAACCCCGGGGGGTAGCAGGACCCAGAGGAGAAAGGAGAGACGGAAGAGGTGGAGTAAGGCTAGAGCTTCGCCGGTCTAAACCCTAGACGTAGAGCTGGGGCGCTGCGGCTTGAAAATGGAAACTGTACTTCAATAAAGACTTTTGTACATTACTACCGGCTAGCGTTGGTCCTCTGTGAGCTGGGACCAGGAGCCAGCTCTGACAGTAAGCTCCATCTCAAAAAGTTTGCACCAAGAACCTCGCAACGTGAGTCGACGCAGCGAGGGCAGAGGAGTGGTGCTTCGCGAGCTCACACAAATCAGACAAGATGACTACAGAACAGCAACTAACAGAACTGCGAAATGCAGTGAGTCAACTCAACGCGGAGGTACTGGCCTCCAAGAAAAGGGAAGAGGAAATGGATACCGCCTGCAGAGATCTCCGAGCCAGGTTGGAAGTGCTTTCTACACTGGGGCAAACGGGACCCAAATCGGAGGGCATTGGACTGGGGAGAAGGGGAGGCAGCCTGGTATCGCATTTCGACGGGAGTTTACAGCAGTACCCTAACTTCAGAGCAGACCTGCTGTTTGCGCTGGATCTGCTGGAAAAAGACTTTAGAGATGAGCGGGAGAAAGTGGGCTTTATCTTGTCCCATTTGCATGGGGAGGCCAAAACGTGGCTGAGGAATTTATGGAGAGATAATGATCCGGCGCTCCGAAATGCGAATGCTTTCATTAAAGCGATGGATTCGTGTTTTTTATCAAAGATAGACATCGATATTGCCAGAAGAGACATACATGGGCTTAAACAAGGCAGAGCCAGTGTGAGGCAGTACCATGCCCGCTTTTTTGGATTAGTCCATGCACTGGGATGGGAGAAAGATTCTGCTCCAGTGAGAGACCTTTTTTGGGAAGGCTTGAATGGAAATGTGAAAGATGAGATTGCAAGGGGGGAGAGACCACAGAGCACTCAGCAAGTGGTCCAGAGGGCGCTGGAGATTGGGGTGCGTCTGGAAGAACGTCCGTGGAACAAAGAAGAAGGACGTTGGGGACGGGCGCCAGCCAGAGCACCTCCCCTCTTTCCCAAAGATGCAGCGCGTGCGCAATCCACACCCTCGCAGGGAGGGGGAGAAGAACCGATGGAGATTGGAGGTGCCAGGGCTCAGTCAGCTACCAGAGCCTTAACACCGGGAGCAGTCAAAGCAAAGCCTCCTAGAGGAAACAGGAAGTGCTACATCTGCGACAGTGCTCAGCACATGGCGAAAGAGTGTCCCCAGAGGCTCCATAAGCACACTGCAGCCTCTGCAACAGTCACAGACGCAACTCAGCAGGGAAACGACAGAGTCTGGCTGGAGGAAGAGGCACTGGGGTCCAGCCAGACAAGTCAATGAAGCAATCCCCAGCAATTTTGCAGCCCACAGACCCCCTCCCATCCAAACCAGTGGTGCAGCTTACAGCGTCGCTCCAACTGCCCAATGGACTCACTATGGAAGTCCCAATTACCATTGACTCTGGTAGTAACGCAGACTTTATAGGACTGGATTTCATTCAACGGCACAACGTAGCACTACTGCCAGCCACAATGCCTCTGCAGGTTGTCACGGTGGATGGCAGGGAATTGCTGGGGGGGCAAGTGGTGCACCAAACGCCTCCCATGGTGATGCAAATTGGGAATCACCGAGAAGTCATCAGCTTCAATGTCACCCACCTGTCGGACACGCCTGTAGTATTGGGCATGAGTTGGCTGCACAGGCACAGCCCAGCCTTGGCGTGGTACCAGCGTCAACTGACCTTCGGCTCCTCCTACTGTGCGGAACATTGCATTCTGCCTAACCCGGAAGGGGAAGAGGATGACCCGCAGCTACAATTAGGCACGCTGCAAGCAGTGCCTCGCAAGTATGCAGCGTTTTTGGAGGTTTTCTACGAGAAAGAAGCGGACAAGCTGCCTCCCCACAGGCCCTATGACTGCAAGATTGACCTCCTGCCAGGGGCGACGCTGCCAACCGGGAAACTCTATTCCATGTCTGAAGACGAGCTGCAGGAACTCAGGGAGTTCATAGACCTCAACTTGAAACGCGGTTTCATCCGGGAGTCGAAGGCAGTGGGGGGCAGTCCTGTATTCTTTGTGAAGAAGAAGGACACGCCCCAAAAGAGGCTTGTAGTAGACTTCAGGATCTTAAATTCCAAGACCAAGCCCACGGCCTTTCCTATGCCCAAAATAGACGACCTGCTCGCAACGGTGAGGAAAGGACGCGTTTTCACGAAGTTGGATCTGCGAGGGGCGTACAACCTGATTCGCATACGAGAGGGCGACGAATGGAAGACTGCCATGTTCACGCCCCTGGGCACCTATGAATACAGAGTTATGCCCTTCGGTTTACAAAATGGCTCCCACTGTTTTCAAGCCTTCATGCATCACGTACTGGCGGGTCTCCTCTACAAGAAATGCGTCTGCTTCTTGGACGACATCCTGATATTCTCAGAATCGGAGGAGACCCACGAGGCAGACGTCAAGGAAGTTCTGCAGAGACTGCAGGAGCATAGGCTGTACGCCAAGCTGGAAAAGTGCCAGTTCGACAAGAAGGAGGTAGATTTCCTGGGCTACAAGTTGTCGGACAAGGGGCTCGCCATGGACAGCGCCAAGGTTCGCGCAGTGTTGGACTGGAAGAGCCCGCGCAATCGGAAGGAGGTCCAGCGGTTTGTGGGTTTCGCCAACTTTTACCGCAAGTTCATCAAGGGGTTCGCGATGCAGACAGCGGCCATTACAGACACGCTCAGCTCCAAGAAGAAGAAGTTCATCTGGACGGAGCAAGCGGAGCAGTCCTTTCAGAACCTCAAGCGTCTCTTCTCGTCCGAAGAGCAGCTACTGCACATGAATCCCAGCAGACCGATGAGAGTTGAAACGGACGCCTCAGACAGAGCCGTGGGTGCAGTTCTGTTGCAGCAGGACCCGCATGGGGACTGGAGACCGTGTGCCTTCTACTCCAGAAAGCTCAGCAAGTCAGAGCAGAACTACACCATCTGGGACAGGGAGTTGCTCGCCATTCATGCCGCATTCAAGGCGTGGCGGCACTTCCTCATCGGAGCCAAACACACAGTGCAGGTTCGCACGGACCATAAGAACCTGGAGTACTGGCGCACGGCAAGGTTCTTGAACCAGCGGCACATACGATGGGCGGAGTTCTTTGCGGATTTCGACTTCAGGATAGAGTACATCCCAGGCGACAACAACGTCATGGCAGATGCACTGTCCAGAAAGCCGCAATACCTCGAAGAGGCGGCACCAGCAGCGGCCAAGCACATTTTTGCACCGGAAGCGTGGGCGTGCGCCTCAGCAACCGTGGACCTGGAAGCTGTCCGTCGAGCGCTACAGGAAGACCCCTTTGCACAGGCCAAGATGGAGGAGGTGCATAAGGGCACGGCGAAGGACGACGAGTTCCAGATACGCGACGGATTGCTCATCCGCAGAGGGGCCCTCTACGTACCGGGAGACGACCTCCGCGCGAAAGTACTGCAGCAGTTGCACGACGCACCCACCGCCGGGCACTTTGGCAAAGAGAAGACGGCAGAATTAGTAGCCAGAGATTTTTGGTGGCCCAGGATGCGGGGGGAAGTCGCGGATTACGTCGCGAGGTGTGACACCTGCCAAAGGGCCAAGTCAGTGCACAAACCTCCGGCGGGACTGCTCGAACCGCTGCAGACCCCGAGCGAACCGTGGGAGAGGGTGGCCCTGGACTTTGTCACGGATTTACCCAGCTCGAGAGGCAAGACGGCAGTGCTAGTGGTGGTGGACATGTTCACCAAAATGGCCCACTTCATTCCGTGCGCGAAGGTGGCCACGGCAGAACAGACCGCCAAACTGTTCATAGACCACGTCTTCAGGGTGCACGGTCTGCCACGGTCTATCTTGTCCGACAGGGGGCGACAGTTCATCTCGAACTTCTGGCAGAAGCTGATGGGTTTCCTGAACGTCAAGATCAACTTAGCGTCGGCGAGACACCCGCAGACCAACGGACAAGCGGAACGCATCAACGCCATCATGCAGCAGTACCTGAGATGCTATGCAAATCAGCAGCCGGCAACATGGGTGGACTACCTGCCGCTCGCTGAGTTCGCTTACAACAACACGAAGCACGTGTCCACGGGGGTGACACCGTTCTTCGCCAACAACAGGAGGCATCCCAGAACCTTCCCGGGATTAGAGAGACTGGGGGAGGGGGAGCCACAGGCAGCGGAAGCCTTAGCGTCAGAGTTACAGGAGGTTCACGAACAGCTTCGACGGCAGTTAGAACTAGCAAAGCACGCATACAAACTGCAGGCTGACAAGCACAGAAGGGTTGGGGAAGACATACAGGTGGGAGACTGGGTTTGGTTGGCAGCCCAGGCAGTGCCGACCAGATCGTTAGTGAAGAAGAAGCTCGGACATAAGCAGCTAGGACCTTACAAAGTCGAGGCACAGATCAACCCAGTGGCCTTCCGGTTGACACTTCCAGAGGGATCCAGAATGCACCCAGTGTTCCATAGATCAGTACTCACGCCCTACAAAGCACCTCACAGGTTTCAGGAGCCGGGCACGGCACCAGACCCGCTCAGGGAGCAGCCCACAAGGAGGGGGTCGCCAAGACGGGAACCCATCAACGAGGTCACAGAGATTTTAGACTCGAGATGGGGGGAAGAGGGAGTAGAATATTTTCTCGCCAGCGAAGGTACCCCGGCCAGCGCCAACCGTTGGGTGCCGGACTATGCCTTGAACGAGCCTCTTCTCAAGGAAGAGTTTCATGCCTTGTTCCCGCACAGGCCCATGCCAGCAGCGTATTTCGACGACTGGCTTTTCACACCCACGCTTTCAACCAGCACGTTCCAGGGGTTCACCTCGGACGAAGAACCGGCACTAGACACACGTTCCCCGGAGGGATCGCCCTCGGGGTCTGCCTCAGACCGCTCTTATTGGTGGGACAATCGACCAGAAGAGCGGTGGAGCAGGAAGTGGCTGGGGGGTCCTTGGCAGGCAACGGCCCCAGAGGTGACCGGGGGAGAGACGGACATGGACGTGTTGGGGGAGGACCTTGGGTTCGAGCATGGCGGCACAGAGATGGAAGCAGAGGAAATCGAGGTCGACGAGAGCACGGAGGACGAGCCGGACTTATCCGGCTGGAGGCACGCCAAGGGGGACGAACTGTATCCGCCATTCACCCCCACAACGACGGAGCACCCAGCACCCACACCTGAAGGAGGGGAGGGGGGAAGGGGGGGCTTCGAGGGGGGGATGGATGTCAGGGGTTCAGGAGCAGAGGCACAGGGAAGGGAGGAAATGGAGAGCGAGGGGGAGGAGTCCGAAGGAAATGTCAGCGATGACAGCGGTCCGAGGTCTGAGTCTTTCCAGTGAATTGGATGATTCACAGAAAGGGGCGCCCATGGTCAGGGCAAGGGGGGTGCCCAGGGGGACACCCCAGGAAGAAGGGGCCAGAGGGGACTCAGAGAGCAGCAGTTGGAAATCCGGACCAGCGTCCACACCAGAGTGCAGTAGGGGGGAGGAGTCCCAGGCATCGGGATCAGGTGGCGCGCTGCCAGCGGGAGAACATGAGGGAGGATTGACCACGCCTCCGTCGGGGAGCGAGGAAACGGTCAAGAGGAAGGTTGAAGGCTGCGCGCGCGCGCCAAGTTCAAATGTACAGGAGGGCGGCACAGTTGGCAGCCCGGATAGGGAACCAGGTCCTAAAGCCCGCCGAAGAGAGAGGGAGGAGTCAGGGGGGTCAACGTCTGCGTCGGAAGAGTCCAGGAAGGAAGGAACCCTGGGGGGTAGCAGGACCCAGAGGAGAAAGGAGAGACGGAAGAGGTGGAGTAAGGCTAGAGTCTTAAACTGGTGTACAGGGGGCGGAGATTCAGATGGAGCTTCGCCGGTCTAAACCCTAGACGTAGAGCTGGGGCGCTGCGGCTTGAAAATGGAAACTGTACTTCAATAAAGACTTTTGTACATTACTACCGGCTAGCGTTGGTCCTCTGTGAGCTGGGACCAGGAGCCAGCTCTGACAGGTATAATTGATGCTTTCCTTAACTTTACAAGTAGAGTGGTACCTCGGGTTATATACACTTCAGGTTACAAATGCTTCAGATTACAGACTCCACTAACCCAGAAATAGCACCTCGGGTTAAGAACTTTGCTTCAGGATGAGAACAGAAATCATGCTCCAGCAGAGCGGCAGCAGCAGGAGGCCCCAGCTAAAGTGGTGCTTCAAGTTATGAACAGACCTCCGGAACGAATTAAGTACTTAACCTGAGGTACCACTGTAAAAAGATTTTTGCAGCTTTACAAGTTGTCCACCATCCTGTTAGAAGGTGAGTAATGGAAGAAAAACATGGTACATTATTCTTAAAGAGTTTTGCTCCATATTTGGTGAGCCATGTCTCACAAGGACACAAGACCCCACTCATTACCCAGGAACATGTCAAATATTTATTATTATTATTATTATATTATCATATGACAGTCCCCCCCCCAAAATCATTCCATTGAAGTATTGTTTGGAGGCCAATAACAGATTTATTGAGTTGCCTGGGTTTTGTCAGTTGCTGAAAGAAGCAGATGTTTCTCTCCACTTTAGCTAACCCTGAAAAAAGAAAAGAGATTTCTTTCAGAATTTCCAGGTTTTCGTTTTCACAAAGACATTACACATAATGTTCCGGGGGTGTAGGAATAAGAAAAGCAGCTCTATTCCAGCATTCAAGTGAAAATTTACAAAGGAATGAATTTGACTGAACATCCAATGAATATTGTACATGAAATGTGAGCTTCAAAACATACAAAATAAAATTAAAAACAATAGAGCGCGAAACCATCTGAGATCTGAGCTTAAAAAATGAAACAGGAAAATAGAAGAAAGTCCTCCTAGTGTCGATAAGATAAGAATGTGTAGCCAGTGGAATGGGGGGGGGGTGTCACAGGGGCAGTTGCTCTAGGCACAAAAATTGTTAGGCACACAACATTTCAACATCCAGTGCTGCTTCAGTTATAGCTGTGCACTTCCATCACTCGGCTCTGTTGAAAACAGCTTCTCCACGTGAACCAGGAAGCGACCTTTCCAGACAAACCCTCCACATACCCCTGGGCACTGGCAACCCACACTACACCACAGTGTGAAGTCACCCTAGGGAAGTGAACCCAAAGGGAGAACATTGTTCTTGCTTCTATTGTGTTTTTTGCATTTTTATCTTGTAATTTTATATTCTGATTTTCACTTGAAGAATATAAAATGCAATAATAATAATAATAATAATACTTAAATATTATGAATGATTAAGCAGTATAAAAATCCTGTTAAATCAATCAAATGAACCAATTGATTGAAAATTCTGCAGTTGATTTGATTTTGTATTTCCCACTGCTTTTTTAAATTATAAAAAATAAATAAGTAGAGGTGAGGGAAAACTATGCACACCCTCCCGAGCTGTGTGGAAGAAACATGGGATAAAAGCACAAACAAATGAACAAGTAAAACTTCCACCAAATATATTGGAAAGAAGGGACAGTAAACGCCTTCCCACTCCAAGTTGAAGAGTGGGCTGGGAGCACTTTGGATAATAACATTGGGAATAGGGATATAAAATCTGAGTGCATAAGTTGAGTTTCATGAATTTGAAAAAGGAGGGGGGAGAACTTACATTGCACAGCAAAATCTGCCTATATCACATTTTATGTTCTGACTGTGGGGGGCAGGGCATTTATCCTTGGTAGTGCAGACCGCACCCTTGCCTTTGCAAGCTTTTTCATTCTTTGGTGGATCTTTTCCACAGGTATATCCTAGAGAGAGAAGTTTGTTTGATGAAGGCATTCCTATATTCTGACATATCTGGTCCCATCATCATTAGTCAATGGCTACCAATTCTTTGAAACAGAATGGAATACCCTTTAACCTAAATAGGAAGTAGGCTGCATGCAAAATATTCCCATCCCCTAAATCCAGCATGTGATAAAATATAAAACAGGCAAGTCTCTCTCTCTCATTCTCTCTCTATCTCTTGGAAAATATTATCCTTTATTTTGACATCTGCTTCTCATGTTCAAAGGCCCCTTTAAACAAAAGGAAGACAGCATACCAAAGTCATGGGAGACTCCAAGAAGGACAGCAGTATTATGAACTCATCAAGTGAAAGAAGAATGGAAGACATGTGGGAGGAAAAAAGAGAGATCTAGAAAACTAGAGTGAGAGAGAACAAAGTAAAGTCTTCAGCAGAATTTTCGGATAAGACCACATTCCATCCCCCCCCCCCCAATAAGTCTATATTTCTTTAGGACTTGATATTTCTGATTTTGATGTATGCCTTACCTGGAAAAGTTAACAGCATCCATGAAACAGCAATGATGTAAACAATGCCAAACTGCATTGTTGAAGACTAGGAATCTCAAGTCAGATACCAAGAGACGGAGACCAAGAGTGAGATCAAGATTCCCTGTGCTTCTACTTAAAAACAAACAAACCCAAACAGAATAACTACTTGTTTTAAGACAAAGAGGCACAAAATGTTCAATGAACTAATCTGCATGCACTGTTCAGTTCAGTTCATTAGTTTTAGTCATGGACCATAACAGCCAGAAAATGGAAAGAAAATACAGGCAATTAATTTTTTAAAAGTAGACCCTGAAAACAATAAAATCATGTTTCCATCTGGCTGGACTCTGAATGTACAATCTACTGTATTTTACTTCTTTTTGGTGTACCAAGACTTCATAAGGAGCACTGGACCAAGACTTCCTGCTATCACAGCCTTTACTTTGGTAATCTTCAATCCTAGGGCTGACGTGTAAGTGCCATTTGGGTTTTCAAGGGGAAGAGAAAGGAAGGAAGATAATCACAGAATGCTCTCCAAGTTCTCTGTAATATCAAACACCTAATGTTCACCAGTGTGTACTGTTCTGAGGCGCACTGCTACACAAACTCTTCAGATTAAAGTTCCTGTTAGAAGGTGAGTAATGGAAGGAAATCGACGGTGCCTTATTCTTAAGCAGTTTTGCTCCCACCCTCGAGTGGGGGATAAATTGGGCACCAACCAAATCCCCTAGGAATTTTCACAGACCTAGGTTGGATTTAGAAACAGCAAAAGAAGTGTTTCAGGGAAAAGCATTGTAAAGCTTATAATGGGAAATCATTTTGCCCAATGATTGAACTCTCCATCGCAGTGTTATAACGTATTTAAAGCACTTAAAAAAACAACAACCCACACCTAATGTAGCTGGGTCCCTAATCTCCTTCTGAATAACTATTGGAATTGGAAAGAAGACACAGATCAGGTGTAACACAGACCGGTGGATTTCTATCGCTACAGATACAATCCCTGTCAGGGACTCTTGATAACAACAAGCCTAGTTAATTAAAAAGAAGATTTAATGCAAAAACAAACAGAATTCTCTGGAGTGGCTATTGCAGTCATCCATTCATAAATCAAAGATGTCCCTTCTAAGCCGGGTGTTTCCAGTGCCACCAGAAACAGGTGAACTTCCTCTTGTGACGTATTCTGTCTTTCCTAAGCTGGCTTTACTAAGGTCTGGGGAGTTGTCTCTGGGCTATAAACCTCCTGTTGTGCAGTTAACTCCCTCTCTTTCTGCCTGCTTTCTTTATCTGACTGTAAATATTTCATTGGAGCTGGTTCATTCATGACAATCCCAGTCTTGAGACTGGTCCACACCCCTAGTACCCATCAATCAATGGGCAGAAGGACGAGTCATGAAACTAGTATATACTTGCAAAACCCCAATTTTTATTAAAAGGAAAAGGCTGTATGACCACATCAACAATCTGAATGTCAGGAGTGTGTGTGACATGTCACTCAGGCCTTTAAACATGTGAGTTATTCCTCTGGAAGTAAATTACCCTCTAGTTGTATTCTATGCAGCTACAGACTTGAAGATTGGGTGACCTCCTCAAAGGTCAGTTCTACGCCTCCATGCAGGCAGTTCCCATTCAACTGGGATTTGTGGGTAGAAGGAACAGCGGAATCAGAGAATTGCAAAGAACGTGAAAGCTCATGTAGACCAGAGACCTGCCATGGCAGGAAATCAACATCTGTGATAGGTCTCTTCCTCAAAGTCACTAATCATGGTTCTTCCTAATACCTTGGTGAAATGTGTTGTTATTGTTGCAGGCCAAATGGCATTAAAGCCAAACTGGCAGTAATGGTGAGTCTTGGCAGAAAAGTGTTATTTAACCTGAGCACAATTTGTGGTATACATGTAGAGAACAAACATGGACCACCTGAACTTTACAAAAAAAGAGAGATTTCTGTAGCTTCACAAATTGTCCACAAGGGGTATCCACGTCTCAGAAAGGCATAAACCAACACACATTTTCCAGCAACATATCAAATATTTATTCATAATAGTACACAAATTTTCTCAAAATCCCCACATCATGGAAGTATTTCCGCAGGCCAAATTAGCAGCACGTCAATCTCATTCTTTGGGTTATATCCTTTGCTGAAAGAAGCAGGTGTTTCTTTCCATTTTAATCTTAAGGAGTTCTGAATAAAGGAAAGAGATTTCTTTAGTGATTCACAGGTTTATGTGAGAGCACACAGACATGTAAACATTTTTGTAGACTGAACCAGAGTGGGGGGAGAAACTCAAAGCCAGTGTCTGAATGTGGCCTTCCAGGCCTCCCCATCTGACCCCTGACAGCCTGAGCTACACATTCTCTCTCAAAGTCACACAAAATACTGGTTCTACTTTGCCTGCCAGGAATGTGTCATTGAAATAATCCCTTCCTCTTGCTTGGAAGGTGTATGGGATAATTATCGCAGAAGATTATTGTACTTCGAGGAGATAGTGATCTGGCATGGTCAGCTTTTCTGCCTCTGGTCCCTTCCTGACTCTGGCTTCTGTGTTTTATAGCTTTCAATATCCCTTGTGAAAAGGTATTTTGATGTGTTGGTGACACTGGTCAGCAAAGCCTTTGATGTATAGCCTGGCATTTTTGTCTTTGGATGTAGAATCGCTCATAGCTGAGCCTGTATTATCCTAACAGGGCACAGCATCTATAAAATACCCAGTACCTAGTTTCTTAGCATGCCAGTTGGGAGCTCTGTGTAGGCTGGGGGTAACTTTGCCACTTTGCCACAGGGCTTCCCAGTGGCTGATTGCAGTGCGTGCTTGGTAATGTATATACTGCTTGCTGTTTGGAATAAAATCTGTAATCTTCTCAACCACTTGCGTTTGTATTGATTCTGAATTTGATTCAGCAATGTCCCACTTTTTCTGAGGACATCCCTATTTTCAGTGGAGACATGTTAGGTGGCATTGTAGGATGTCTCTATTTTCATTGGAGGGTATGGGGTTATGTGACCCACAAATCAAGGAGATAAGTAACTATACAACCTTGAGAAGATACCTGAAGTCAGCCCTTTATAAAGAAGTCTAAATTTTGAGACTAATTTTTTAAGCATTTTATTTTATCAATACTTTAAGAAACATGTTCCATTTGAGTTCCATGGAAGAACTAGGAAGAGAACTTACAGTGCACAGCATGGCACGCCTGTAAGACAAGTTGCATCACTTATGACCTTCTCGCATTTAGACTTGCATTTCCCACCAGCCTCGTGGCATGTACGAGTAGCCCCTGCATTGACAAATCCTAGATAGAGATATTTTATTTTATTTTATGAAGGCATTTCCACATTCTGACATTCCTCACCCCATTATCACCCGCCATTGCAGCTGCTTCTTTGAGCTGCAGTGGACTACCTTTAACCATCTCATAAGAATACCAGAGATCAACATGTATTGACATTTTGAATTTTCAGATGATTTCAATTCAGTTTTCATAAGGTAGGTGTTACTATGTCTGCACTGAGCTTTCCATTTCCTTGCTTGTTCTTCAATATTTTCCCCCAATGAACTTTATTTGGACACATCAGACTTTGCACTTCATATGGCAGTAAAAGGCAAATATTTATGAATGTCAGACAATCTTTTATATTAGAAATCCTAATCTCATGTTCAAAACACATTTACACACACCCTCATAAATCTGGAAAATGCAGCATAGCAAGAGATGGTGTGAACAGGATTGGATGATGAAGCAGAGTCTGAGAGGGCGACAGCAAAGATCAAGGGAAACAAGAATGAAGGAGGGAAGTGTTGAGAGTAGGTGCAGAAGGAGAGAAAGAGAGACGTTTAGAAAGAGAGAGGAGAGGGAGCATCATAGATCAAGCCATATGGCTTTCATATTAGCCTTGAAGGAAAAGTCTTTAGCAGAAGTGGAGGAGAAAGCCATGCTAGTTAACGAATCCCAATTTTCACATTATGTCTGAGCATTCTGATTTTCATATATGCCTTACCTGGAGAAGCTAAGAGCATCGCTGAAAGAGCAATGATGTAAAAGATGCTGATCTGCATTGCTGAAGTTTGACTGGGAATGCCAAGTTGGAAACCAAAGAATGGAGACCAAGACTGCTCTTGATTTCCTCTCTCTTCCAAAAGATTGCATGTTCACGTATTTATAAGTCTGCAAACAGCACTTGCACGTCAGCCCTAGGATTTTGTGTCCTAAAAGTACTGGATGCGATAGCAGGAAGTCCTGTACTCCTCATAAAGTCCCAGTAGACCAAAAAGAAGTAAAATACACTAACTTGTACATTGATAGTCCAGTCAGCTCAAGACAGTAATTTTATTGTTTTCTGTGTTTTTATTAAATTGCCTGTATTTTTCTTCCTGTTTCCTGCTGCTATAGTTCATGGCTAAAACTAATGAACTGAACAGGATGTACAAATTAGTATGGTGAGCACTTTGTCTCTTTGTCTTAAAACAAGGTTTCCTTGTTGTTGTTATTTTAAAGAATAAGGCCACATTTAGAATTCGGGGGGAAACTCCAACTGGGCAAAATATCTGGATTAGTTTGGTGTGCACTTTCAGTTGATAAGGCAGTCCTCAGGTTTTCTGGCACCACTGCTCCCATGACTGGCAAGAAGATGTGACCAAAAGGAGAGCCTTGTTGGATCAGACCAAAGGTTCATCCAAGATCCTGTTCTGACAGTGGCCAGCCAGATGCCCATGGGAAGCCCACCAATAAGACATAACCACAGGAGTGCGCCTCACCCACAAGTGGTATTCAGATGCTCTGTGTTATCAAGGCTGGGACTGGACTCCTGACCTTAAGTCTCTGAGAAGACAGAGAAGTTGTAATTACTGAAATTTGTCAGGGATAATCTTCATGTGTGTTTGGGTGGTGGGGAATGCTGTTTCACCATTGGCATCTAAGTATAAATATTAAAAATTATGATAATAATAATAATAATAATAATAATAATAATAATAATAATAATAAATTTATACCATCTGACTGGGTCTCCCCAGCACTCTGTGCGGCTCCCAACAGAATATTAAAAACACAATAAAACATCAAACATTAAAACTTCCCTAAACTGGGCAGTCCTCAGACGCCTTCTAGAAGTCAGATAGTTGTTTATTTCCTTGACATCTGATGAGAAGCATTCCACAGGGCAGGCACCACCAAAACCCATAGTAATGAATGCGAATGGGGGAAGCACAACTTTGTTCTTAAGCGATATAATTTGCTCCTGAATAACTACTGGAGTTGGAACGAGAATGCAGAGCAGGTTTAACACAGATAGGGCAGCTTTCCATAGCAAATTTTCATATAAACAGGTACTAGTCAAAGCTTGTAACCTGTACACAGCCCTCTGACCTCTCAAGGGTGGAGGGGTGAGTCATGCAAAATCCAATTTCACATTAAAGGGAAAGGCTGGGTGATGAACCACATTTACAACCTGAATGTTGGGTGTGTATCTAAAATGTCACTTAGGCTCCTAGCCACCTGGATTATGTTACAGGAAGTAAGTGAGCTAGTATCTTTGTTATATGCAGTTACAAGCCAGCTAAATAGATGGCCCCTTCTAAGGGCAGTTCTGCACCTCCTTTAAGACAGTTCCCATCCATCCAGGATTCCTGGGAAGCATCTTTGATGCGAATCAGAGAATTCTGCAGAATCGGAGAATTCTAAGGAACCTCAAAGCCCCAAAGCAAGAAATCCACTCATATGGCATCCATAATAGGTTGCCCCAAACCCACTAATCAAGGATTGCCTATGATCAACAGGGACAGTCTGTTGCCCTGTCAATGAAGGCATCCCATTGAGACGTTTTTGATAATACTTCAGAGAAATGTGTTAATATTGATGAAGTGGTGGCTTTCGGTCATCTGAGAGCCAAATGGTATTTAAACCACTTTGGTAGCAATGGGGAATCTTGGCAGAAAACATGTTCAGAATTTTTGGTATACCCATAGTGAACCAACATGGAGGGCCTGATGGTTTTCTTAACTTTACAAATAAAAAGCTTTCTGGAAGTTTGCAAATCCTCCGCAAGAGTGGATTCACATCTCACAAGAACACAAGCCCACACACATTTTCCAGCAACATATCACATTTTATTCAAAATAGTATGCAGGGTTGTTGTTGATGTTTCAAAAAATTCAATTCCACTGAAGTATTTTCTGGAAGCCAAACAACAGCAGATCAATCTATTCATCTGAGTAATATCTGTTGCTGAAATAAGCAACAGTTGCTCTCCACCTTACCCTTATTGAAATCTGCAGAAAGAAAAACATATATTCTGTGATTACTGGGTTTATGTGTTAACACAGAGACAGTACACACACACACACACACACACACACACACACACACACACAAACATATGGGGGGACACTCCATAAGCAACAAACTTTCATATCACAAAAATGCCAATGACCTGTAGATTATTAATTTTGACAATTTCTCAAATGAAAATTTACACATGAGCAAATTTGACTGAACATCCAACTAATATGCAGTACTAAATCTGACTTTTATAATGCACGGGGGGGGGGGGGGATGAAAAACAAAATAGCACATTTGCCACTGGACCTTCAGACTGAACACATCCCTCACCCCTGACCTCGATACAGTCCAAATCCTTCTCATTCCAAGTTGAGGAGTGACTTCTGAGAGCATGCCATCAGATTATAACATGAGGAACAGAGACGTGAAAACTGAAATACATGTTCCATTAGAGTTCATAGATAAAATATTAATCTTACGCTGTACAGCATAATGTTCCGTTACCACATGTTCCTAGGGCTGGTTGAGGTGTGTTGCATTTAAGCTCATCAGTGCAAAATCCTTCAGCATTACTGCAATCTTCACTAGTTTCTGCTTTATTTGGCCAAGCTGCAGATCCTAGAGAAAGGGAATATTGTTTGATTAAGGGATTCACTCATTCTTACTTGATAATTATAGATCGCAATCTGCTGCTGCTGTAGCTTTGGAATGGAACGGATTACCCTTTAACCCTCTAATAATAATACATTGGTACCTCGGGTTAAGTACTTAATTCGTTCCGGAGGTCCGTTCTTAACCTGAAACTGTTCTTAACCTGAAGCACCACTTTAGCTAATGGAGCCTCCTGCTGCCGCTGCATGATTTCTATTCTCATCCTGAAGCGAAGTTCTTAACCTGAAGCACTATTTCAGGGTTAGCGGAGTCTGTAACCTGAAGCGTATGTAACCTGAAGCGTATGTAACCTGAGGTACCACTGTACTGAAGTTCAGCATGCATTGTTCTTTGGTTAGCGTTGTGTACTTTCTGGTGGCAATGCATTGCTTGCGAAAATACATATATGGAGGAAAACGATGAACAGAAATTTGTATGTTAAGTGAAAATGCACACAAATGTATGTTCACACCTTTGTCTGGAATCATTTTAAAAAAATAAAATAATCAGAGACTGGTGCAGAAATGCGAGCAGGAGAAATCAGAGAAACCAAACACCTACAGATTAATTCATCACAAGGGAAGGGAGTCATATATTATTCTGCTAATGCTTCCTCTCTTCCAAAGAAGGGTTCACCTATCCATTCCACACTCCTTCCTTTTGCTCGTACAGTACTGGGAGATTTTCTCCCCTAAGTTTTCTGTGGATACATATTCACCATCCCATGCCTCTTTGCATTTTGTATGGTGTTCAAAGTTAGATGTCTATCAGTGTTAGAGGAACAAGAAACCCATTATTTTAGAAATCCACCTCTCAAACACATCTACACACACCCTTGTAAGCGAGAGCAGGCAGCATGGTAAAGAGATGGCTTGAGCAAGACAGGATGATGGGCAGGTGGAAGAGTCCAAGGAGGACAGCAGCAATTGCTCAACTGAAACAAGAACGAAGGAGTCAGAGGAGAGGTGTGTGAAGAGAGAATGAGAGACATCTTGAAAAGGAGGAGGAGAAGAGAGCAAGATAGACAAGGGCATGTAGTCTTCATCTTAATCTTGAGGGGAAAGTCTTCTGCAGAATTGGAGGAGAAGACTATCTTGGTTATTGAATCCCAATTTTCACATCATCTCTGAACATTCTGATTTTGATGTACGGCTTACCTGGAAAAGCTAAGAGCATCCCTGAAAGGGCAATGATGTAAAAGATGCTGATCTGCATTGCTGAAGTTTGACTGGGAATTTCAAGTCAGAAACCAAGGAAGGGAGACCAAGACTGCTATCAATTTCCTGTGTCATCAAAAAGAATGCATGCTCACGTTTTTTATAGGTCTGCAAATGGCACTTACACGTCAGCCCTAGGATTTGCTGTACTAAAAGTATTGGATGTGGTAGCAGGAAAACTTTGGTCCACTGCTCCTCATGAATTCTTGGAGCATCAAAAAGAAGTAAAATACACTAACTTGAACATTCAGAGTACAGCCAGATGGAAGCATTATATTTTTATTTTTTTCAATGTCTATTTTTAAAAAAACATTAATTGCCTGTATTTTCTTTCCACTTTCTGGCTGCTATGGTCCATTGCTAAAACCAATGAACTGAACAGAAGAGTGCATGCAGATTAGTACAGTGAGCCCTCTGTACTAATTGCAAAACAAGTTGCTATTTGGTTTTTGTGAATTTAAAGAACAAGGCCACATTTAGTAACACACAGCACTGCAAAAACCTGTTGTTTAGTCGTTCAGTCGTGTCCGACTCTTCGTGACCCCATGGACCACAGCACGCCAGGCACTCCTGTCTTCCACTGCCTCCCGCAGCTTGGTCAGACTCATGTTTGTTGCTTCAAGAACACTGTCCATCTCGTCCTCTGTCGTCCCCTTCTCCTTGTGCTCTCCATCTTCCCCAACATCAGGGTCTTTTCCAGGGAGTCTTCTCTTCTCAAGGGGTGGCTAGAGTATTGGAGCCTCAGCTTCAGGATCTGTCCTTCCAGTGAGCACGCAGGGCTGATTTCCTTAAGAATGGATGCGTTTGATCTTCTTGCAGTCCATGGGACTCTCAAGAGTCCCCTCCAGCACCATAATTCAAAAGCAACAATTCTTTGGCGACCAGCCTTCTTTATGGTCCAGCTCTCACTTCCATACATCACTACTGGGAAAACCATAGCTTTAACTATACGGACCGTTGTTGGCAAGGTGATGTCTCTGCTTTTTAATATGCTGTCTAGGTTTGCCATCACCTTTCTCCCAAGGAGCAGGCGTTTTTTAATTTCATGACTGCTGTCACCATCTGGAGTGATCATGGAGCCCAAGAAAGTAAAATCTCTCACTGCCTCCAATTCTCCTGTATTTTACTTCTTTTTGGTCCTCCGGGACTTTATGAGGAGTACAGGACTTCCTGCTATCGCATCCAGTACTTTTAGGATACAAAATCCTAGGGCAAGAGGAAGGGATTATTTCAATGACACATTCCTGGCAGGCAAAGTAGAACCAGTATTTTGTGTGACTTTGAGAGAGAATGTGTAGCTCAGGCTGTCAGGGGTCAGATGGAGAGGCCTGGAAGGCCACATTCAGACACTGGCTTTGAGTTTCTCCCCCCACTCTGGTTCAGTCTACAGAAATGTTTGCATGTCTGTGTACTCTCTCTCTTAACACATACACCTGTGAATCACTAAAGAAATCGCTTTCCTTTATTCAGAACTCCTTAAGATTAAAATGGAAAGAAACACCTGCTTCTTTCAGCAAAGGATATAACCATATAAAGAAAGCAGCCAGAAAGAGAGGGAGTTAACTGCACATCAGGAGGTTTATAGCCCAGAGACAACTCCCCAGACCTTAGGAAAGCCAGCTGATAACAAAAGTGTTGGCAGCCTGTCAGTGGGCTAGAGAAGTACAAAATCCACCTGGTCTGTGTTACACCTGATCTGTGTCTTCTTTCCAATAGTTATTCAGAAGGAGATTAGGGACCCAGCTACATTAGGTGTGGGTTGTTGTTTTTTAAGTGCTTTAAATACGTTATAACACTGCGATGGAGAGTTCGAACCTTCGGCAAATTGATTTCCCATTATAAGCTTTACAATGCTTTCCCCTGAAACACTTCTTTTGCTGTTTCTAAATCCAACCTAGGTCTGTTAAAAACAAAGTTCTGCTCCTCCAATTCTTCCTAGGGGATTTGGTTGGTGCCCAATTTATCCCCCACTCGAGGGTGGGAGCAAAACTGCTTAAGAATAAGGCACCGTCGGTTTCCGTCCATTACTCACCTTCTAACAGGAACTTTAATCTGAAGAGTTTGTGTAGCAGTGCGCCTCAGAACAGTACACACTGGTGAACATTAGGTGTTTGATATTACAGAGAACTTGGAGACCATTCTGTGATTATCTTCCTTCCTTTCTCTTCCCCTTGAAAACCCAAATGGCACTTACACGTCAGCCCTAGGATTGAAGATTACCAAAGTAAAGGCTGTGATAGCAGGAAGTCTTGGTCCAGTGCTCCTTATGAAGTCTTGGTACACCAAAAAGAAGTAAAATACAGTAGATTGTACATTCAGAGTCCAGCCAGATGGAAACATGATTTTATTGTTTTCAATGTCTACTTTTAAAAAATTAATTGCCTGTATTTTCTTTCCATTTTCTGGCTGCTATGGTCCATGACTAAAACTAATGAACTGAACTGAACAGTGCATGCAGATTAGTTCATTGAACATTTTGTGCCTCTTTGTCTTAAAACAAGTAGTTATTCTGTTTGGGTTTGTTTGCTTTTAAGTAGAAGCACAGGGAATCTTGATCTCACTCTTGGTCTCCGTCTCTTGGTCATATCTGACTTGAGATTCCTAGTCTTCAACAATGCAGTTTGGCATTGTTTACATCATTGCTGTTTCATGGATGCTGTTAGCTTTTCCAGGTAAGGCATACATCAAAATCAGAAATATCAAGTCCTAAAGAAATATAGACTTATGGGGGGGGGGCAAAAAATGGAATGTGATCTTCTCCAAAAATTCTGCTGAAGACTTTACTTTCTTCTCTCTCACTCTACTTTTCTAGATCTCTCTTTTTTTCCTCCCACATGTCTTCCATTCTTCTTTCACTTGATGAGTTCATAATACTGCTGTCCTTCTTGGAGTCTCCTATGACATTGGTATGCTGTCTTCCTTTTGTTTAAAGGGGCCTTTGAACATGAGAAGCAGATGTCAAAATAAAGGATAATATTTTCCAAGAGATAGAGAGAGACTTGCCTGTTTTATATTTTATCACATGCTGGATTTAGGGGATGGGAATATTTTGCATGCAGCCTACTTCCTATTTAGGTTAAAGGGTATTCCATTCTGTTTCAAAGAATTGGTAGCCATTGACTAATGATGACCAGATATGTCAGAATATAGGAATGCCTTCATCAAACAAACTTCTCTCTCTAGGATATACCTGTGGAAAAGATCCACCAAAGAATGAAAAAGCTTGCAAAGGCAAGGGTGCGGTCTGCACTACCAAGGATAAATGCCCTGCCCCCCACCGTCAGAACATAAAATGTGATATAGGCAGATTTTGCTGTGCAATGTAAGTTCTCCCCCCTCCTTTTTCAAATTCATGAAACTCAACTTATGCACTCAGATTTTATATCCCTATTCCCAATGTTATTATCCAAAGTGCTCCCAGCCCACTCTTCAACTTGGAGCGGGAAGGCGTTTACTGTCCCTTCTTTCCAAGATATTTGGTGAAAGTTTTACTTCTTCATTTGTTTGTGCTTATATCCCATGTTTCTTCCACACAGCTCAGGAGGGCGTGCATAGTTTTCCCTCACCTCTATTTATTTATTTTTTATAATTTAAAAAAGCAGTGGGAAATACAAAATCAAATCAACTGCAGAATTTTCAATCAATTGGTTCATTTGATTGATTTAACAGGATTTTTATACTGCTTAATCATTCATAATATTTAAGTACTATTATTATTATTATTATTATTATTATTATTATTATTATTATTACATTTTATATTCTTCAAGTGAAAATCAGAATATAAAATTACAAGATAAAAATACAAAAAACACAATAGAAGCAAGAACAATGTTCTCCCTTTGGGTTCACTTCCCTAGGGTGACTTCACACAGTGGTGTAGTGTGGGTTGCCAGTGCCCAGGGCTATGCGCAGGGTTTGTCTGGAAAGGTTGCTTCCTTGTTCACGTGGAGAAGCTGTTTTCAACAGAGCCGAGTGATGGAAGTGCACAGCTATAACTGAAGCAGCACTGGATGTTGAAATGTTGTGTGCCTAACAATTTTTGTGCCTAGAGCAACTGCCCCTGTGACACCCCCCCCCCCCCCATTCCACTGGCTACACATTCTTATCTTATCAACACTAGGAGGACTTTCTTCTATTTTCCTGTTTCATTTTTTAAGCTCAGATCTCAGATGGTTTCGCGCTCTATTGTTTTTAATTTTATTTTGTATGTTTTGAAGCTCACATTTCATGTACAATATTCATTGGATGTTCAGTGAAATTCATTCCTTTGTAAATTTTCACTTGAATGCTGGAATAGAGCTGCTTTTCTTATTCCTACACCCCCGGAACATTATGTGTAATGCCTTTGTGAAAACGAAAACCTGGAAATTATGAAAGAAATCTCTTTTCTTTTTTCAGGGTTAGTTAAAGTGGAGAGAAACATCTGCTTCTTTCAGCAACTGACAAAACCCAGGCAACTCAATAAATCTGTTATTGGCCTCCAAACAATACTTCAATGGAATGATTTGGGGGGGGACTGTCGTATTATAATATAATAATAATAATAAATATTTAACATGTTCCTGGGTAATGAGTGGGGTCTTGTGTCCTTGTGAGACATGGCTCACCAAATATGGAGCAAAACTCTTTAAGAATAATGTACCATGGTTTTCTTCCATTACTCACCTTCTAACAGGATGGTGGACAACTTGTAAAGCTGCAAAAATCTTTTTACAGTGGTACCTCAGGTTAAGTACTTAATTCATTCCGGAGGTCTGAACCTGAAGCACCACTTTAGCTGGGGCCTCCTGCTGCTGCCGCTCTGCTGGAGCACGATTTCTGTTCTCATCCTGAAGCAAAGTTCTTAACCCAAGGTGCTATTTCTGGGTTAGTGGAGTCTGTAATCTGAAGCGTATGTAACCTGAAGTGTATATAACCCGAGGTACCACTCTACTTGTAAAGTTAAGGAAAGCATCAATTATACCATTTATATTTTACACATACAGTGGTACCTCGGGTTACATATGCTTCAGGTTAAATACGCTTCAGGTTACACACTCCGCTAACCCAGAAATAGTGCTTCAGGTTAAGAACTTTGCTTCAGGTGCGCACCGACCCCTCTCGCTCTCCAGGCTTCAGGAAGCTGTCCGCAAGCCTTGGGAGCCCGTGGGAGTTCCCGCCGGGCTCCCACGGCTTGTGGAGAGCTGCCTGCAAACCAAAGC
This sequence comes from Podarcis tiliguerta, assembly GCF_965153285.1. Lineage (NCBI taxonomy): Eukaryota > Metazoa > Chordata > Lepidosauria > Squamata > Lacertidae > Podarcis > Podarcis tiliguerta. Next base: position 7,443,445 of record NC_139536.1, on the reverse strand, counting down.
CTGGGGCACGCTGAGCAGACACACCCCGGGCTTCAGGTAGCTCGTGGGAGGGCGCCCACGACTTGCGGAGAGCTGTCTGCATCCCAAAGACGGGGGCCCGCTGAGCAGTCGTGCCCCAGGCTTCGGGTAGCTCTCCGCAAGCCGTGGGAGCCCGACGGGAAGTCCCGCCGGGCTCCCATGGCTTGCGGATAGCAGCCTGTTCTGGGGGCTGGGGTCGGGGGAAGCTCAGGCTTCCCCCACCCCAGCCCCGTGCCTGGGGGGGGGGGATAATTTTTTTTCTATACCCCCCCCCCCAGAAAAACTAGGTGCGCCCTATGGGGCGAAAAATATGGTACTTAACCTGAGGTACCACTGTATACCAAAAATTGTGCTGAAATTAAATCACACTTTTCTGCCAAACATTGCAAATGCTGCCAATCTGATTTTAATGTCATTTGGCTATCAGATCACAGGAACCCTTTCAATCAATATTAACACATTTCACCCAGATATTAGGAAGAACCTTCTGATGGGATGACCTAGTTTACAAAGCAACAGACTGTTACCAAAGCTGTTAAGCTGTCCTTCATTAGTGGGGCAGAGGCTGATGGATTCCTATCACAGATGTTATATTAGTAGATTTCCTATCTTGGCCGGTGGCTGGTCTACGCAACCTTTTGGGTTCCTTGCAATTATTTTATCCTACTATAACTGCAATGCACAAATTCCAGATGCATTGGAACTTCCTGAATTGAGGTGTAGAACTCACCTTAGAGGAGGCCACCTATTTCACATTCTTTTGTGAGTGACAAATTCATGATAACCTGTAGAGATCCCAATTCCCCTTCGTCCTGTATACCTGAAGGAGCGTCTCCACCCCCATCGTTCAGCCCAGACACTGAGATCCAGAGCCTTTTGGCAGTACCCTCATTGTGAGAAGTGAGGTTACAGGGAACCAGGCAGAGGGCCTTCTCGGTAGCAGCACCTGCCCTGTGGAATGCCCTCCCATTAGATGTCAATGAAATAAACAACTATCTGACTTTTAGAAGACAGCTGAAGGCAGCCCTCTTTAGGGAAGATTTTAATATTTAATGCTGCATTGTTTCTAACACTCGATTGCGAGCCACCCAGAAAAAACCCAAATGGCACTTACACGTCACCCTTGAAAACCCAAATGGCACTTACACGTCAGCCCTAGGATTGAAGATTACCAAAGTAAAGGCTGTGATAGCAGGAAGTCTTGGTCCAGTGCTCCTTATGAAGTCTTGGTACACCAAAAAGAAGTAAAATACAGTAGACTGTACATTCAGAGTCCAGCCAGATGGAAACATGATTTTATTGTTTTCAATGTCTACTTTTAAAAAATTAATTGCCTGTATTTTCTTTCCATTTTCTGGCTGCTATGGTCCATGACTAAAACTAATGAACTACTGAAACTAATGAACTACTGAACAGTGCATGCAGATTAGTTCATTGAACATTTTGTGCCTCTTTGTCTTAAAACAAGTAGTTATTCTGTTTGGGTTTGTTTATTTTTAAGTAGAAGCACAGGGAATCTTGGTCTCACTCTTGGTCATATCTGACTTGAGATTCCTAGTCTTCAACAATGCAGTTTGGCATTGTTTACATCATTGCTGTTTCATAGATGCTGTTAGCTTTTCCAGGTAAGGCATACATCAAAATCAGAAATATCAAGTCCTAAAGAAATATAGACTTATGGGTGGGGGGGGGGCGGAGGCAAAAAGATGGAATGTGGCCTTCTCCAAAAATTCTGCTGAGGACTTTACTTTCTTCTCTCTCACTTTACTTTTCTAGATCTCTCCTTTTCTCCTCCCACATGTCTTCCATTCTTCTTTCACTTGATGAGTTCATAATACTGCTGTCCTTCTTGGAGTCTCCTATGACTTTGGTATGCTGTCTTCCTTTTGTTTAAAGGGGCCTTTTACATGAGAAGCAGATGTCAAGGGGGAATGTCCCCCACAAAGTTCCAGGCAAAAACCTGATTCCCTGGAATAACGACCACGGCACGTTAGTACAGCCTGGGGGCTCAGCCACATCAAAGCCCAGACGGTCAGGTGGAGACCGGAGGTGGCAGCCCATAAGCAGTTTGGCCGGGCTCCGGTGTGTGACTACATGAGGGGTGATGTGCTGCATTAGCAAGTATTGAGTGACCCGCTCATGCCAGCCCCTCTGTTCCAGGCATGCCAGTGCCTCTTTTGCTGAGCACACCATTCTCTCTGCCTGCCCATTGCTGGCCAGGGGAAATTGTGCTGTTAGGGCATGGCAGGTGTTGATGGTGCAGTCCTGGGCAGATGCGGAGGCTATATCGGCAGCCAATACTGGTCTGCTGGGAGGTCCTCAATTAGGAGGAGTAATGAAGCAGGAGCCGGGTCTCCACAAGCACTGGAAGAGGGCAACGATTTTCCCATGCAATGGACAAGCTAGTAGCTGTAAGCTGCCAGAAGGACAATCCATTGCAGCATGCGTGGCGAGAGGACCGATGGAGTTGGTCGATCACCGGCAAGGAGGCCCAGGATGAGGTTGTGGTGATGAGGTTGAAGGTTCTCTATGGAACCTATTTACTCCAGCCACAAGTGCCAGTGCCTCCTTGTTGAGCTGGCTGTAATTCCGTTCAGCTGGAGACAGCATGCAGGAGAAGTAGGTAAACAGTGCTTCCCTACCATCAGGAAACCATTGACTGAGGACGGCGCCGATGCCAAAGGGCGAGGCGTTGCAGGCGAGGACCAGCGGCCTGGCTTCACTGTACTGTACCAGCAGACTGTCTGATGAGAGGAGGACTTTGACTGCGTCGAAAGGTGCCATTTCCCGATGACCCCAGGACCACGGTACCTTCATGCTGAGGAGGCGGTGTAGAGGCTTGGCTAGCATTGCTTTGTGGTGCAGGAACATGTTGCAGAAGTTCAACAGCCCCAGAAACATCTGCAACTCTGCCTTGCTTTTTGGAATCAGGGCCTGCTGAATGACTCGGATCTTGAATGCCATCAGGTGAAGACCAGAGGCGTCAATAAGGTAGCCCAGGATTTCCACTTGTGGAACGGCAATTTGGCACTTTTCTTTTTTCACCTTGAGCCCGACCTCCTGGAACCTGGTCAGCATGGTGCGGATGCACTCAAACAGCTGCTGATTTGAGTCTCCGGATACCAACACATCATTGAAATATGGCACCATGCCTGGAAGCCCCTGCAGGAGATGCTCCATGAGGCTTTGAAAGATGCCAGGAGCCACACTCACCCCGAACTGTAGCTGGCAGCACCGGAACGCCCCTTGGTGGGTGATGAGCGTCTGAGCTTCAGTGTCATCGTCGTCAACAGGCAGTTGTTGATAGGCTTGGCCAAGGTCCAGTTTAGCAAATGCCTTGCCATCACCCAGGGAATGCAGCAGGTGGTGGACGACGGGAACCGGATAAGCGTGCTACTGAAGCTCCTTGTTGATTGTGGACTTGTAGTCTGCACATATTCTCACTGACCTGTCCGGCTTAACAGGTGTGATGATGGGGGTTTCCCACAATCAGCTCCAAAACGCCTTGTGCGATCAGCTTGTCAAATTGTTCATCCACCTTAGCTTTGAGAGAGAATGGAACCTGGTGTGACTTTAGCTTGATGGGGGCAACTTGCGGATCAAGGCTAAAGGAGATGGGAGTACCAGTATATTGGCCCAAAGTGCCGTCGAAAACCTTAGCAAAGTCTTTGATTAGGCCAACAACCTCCGCGTCGGAGATGCAGTTGATGCCGGTGACTTTCAGGCTGAGGGCATCAAACCAGTCTAGCCCTAGGAGGCTAGGCCACAGGCCTTCAACCACCACCAATCGGAGCAGGCTCGAAAAATTGCCTCTTGGACTGCTTGGGCACGAGTCTTTTGATGGTGCTCCAGGATATGACAGACAAGGCAGACCCGGTGTCAATCTCTATGTCACACGGAGCTCCTTTGATGAGCACAGTGATGTGTAGCTTGCGAAGCGTAGGCAAATTGGATTGGCCAATCGTGAATCCGGACAAGCAACAGCAGTTGGTGACGGCGAAACAGCTTCCGTTGGTGGACCAGGGTGAAGATTTGGACTTGGGAGATGGTGAAGGGGGCATGTTGGACGGAGTAGATTGGCAGGCCTTAGCGATGTGGCCCCTTCTGGAGCATCGCCGACAGATGGTGTCTCTGAATTGACACTTGATATGGAAATGATTGCCTCCACACCCAGCACATTCTGATTTGTCCTTGTACCTCTTTTTGAACTTCCTGCACTCCTGCTTCGTCTGGTATACGTCATTGTCTTTGCTGGGGGGTGCTACATTACTGCTGGCCTCCTGGGATTAGCTTCTTATCAGGATGCAGGCTGCTGTCCTTGAGAATCCTTGAGAATCTCCTGGGCGAAGAGTTCAGCAGCTTTTGAGGCTGCAGCCTCCTCAATGGTCTTCTTCAGTGTGAGGTCTGGCTTCGAGAGAAGACGCCGTTGCAGATGGTTGTTCCTCAATGGTCTTCTGCAGTGTGAAGTCTGGCTTGGTGAGAAGATGCTGTTGCAGACGGTTGTTCCAAACCCTGCAGACAATTTGATTTGAGTTCTAAGTCTCAGAACTCACAGTGCAGTGCGGCCTTACGGAGGGTGGGGATGTAGCTGTTGATCGACTCCCCCTCTGCCTGGTCCTGGTGGTAGAACGCATTGCAACAGCAATTTTGTATGGCTTTGGAGTGTAGTGGTTTTTGAGCTTCTCTTGTAGCATGTACCATGGCGCTGCCTGTACTGCTAGTGGCGTGACCAAAACTTGGGCTGTCCCGAACACCTTAGGCCCACAGAGGCTGAGGAACAGGCCTCGCTTATGCTCCTTTGACCCCTCCATCAGCTTGTTTGCTTGGAGGTAGCAGGTGAGCCAAGCAAGGTAGGAGTCCCATGATTCAGAAGCTGGGGCAAATGGCAGTAGAGGCACAAGTGAACCATTGTTCCGATGATGGATGGAACACAGTGCTCTAGCCAGTACAGTCAGCTCTTAATTGGGTTCTGTTCAGCGATTTCACTCAGTGTTTCAGCTCAGTGATTCCCCTCAGTGAGTGTCCAAATCAGGCTGTGCTCTGATGTCCATCCAATCCTACCTTCTCTGCCATTATTAAGTTGTGGCTGGACATAGTAGTCGACACAGAGATTTCTCCAAGTGGTTCTTTATAGTAAGCTAGAACTGAACTGAACTGCAAACAGCTCAGCCGGCCTGCTTTTATAGGCAGCCAGTTGTCAACATTGTAACAACAACAACCCAGGGTTTCCTGCCTAAATTAATTTACGTGGACCTAAGTGAAAACTATATACAAAATACCCTTAGTGGCCAGGGTGAGAACTTCAAATAATAATAATAATAATAATAATACCATAACTTTTTATATTTTTACTTAGATGCCAATGGTGAAACAGCATTCCCCACCACCCAAACACTCCTTAGGATTACCACTGACGAATGTCAATAATTATTAAAGGTTTTATTTTATTTTTGAATGGGCAAGGTGAATAATGCCAGTCCACATGGTTGAAACCGGAAGGGGATCTCAAATTCTACAGCAAGAGAGAAAAACCACAGCAGAACACATTACAACTTCCCTGTCTTCTAAGAGACTTGATGTCCTTAGCTTCTCCAAAGCTAATGTCCAAGACTTAATGTTCAAAACTTAACATTTACTTACATGTACGCTTTTTGGATTAATGTCCCTTTGAGAAGGAGAATGATGAAAGAAAAGCACAGTGCCTTATTCTTCAAGAGATAAGGTGTTCCAGGGAGAGGAAGCACTGGGCAGTACATTAGCTGAAGGAACTTTTCAAGGTTCCCTGGATACAGAGATATATTGTATATTACTTATATTAAGGACCCTGAACCATGCCTGTCCCACCCCTCCTGACTGTATGTGGCAAAGCTAAAATTTCTACCATGCACCTCGCCATTTGAGTAAACTAATGGGATTTCAATCCTGTTGCTGTGATCCCAAAATGAGGATTTTAAATATTTTTCATGCTTCTTCTTCATATGGAAAGTGTCCAGGGACACACAATAGCATCATAGTATGATGTACAGGAATCATGCTTTCCTGAGAGGAAGAAAAATCTTGGAAAAATTACTGAGGCAAGAAGGGGTCCATGGCTGCAGTCCATGCATATTCTTCAATTGGCAGGAAGAAGCACAAAAGGAGGTGCAACTTTGGAGATTTCCTCCACTATTATCTGAAGTGAGCATTGTTGCTTTCCTTGTTGCCACAACTAGTGTTCATTCTTTGGACTTAGCTTATAATATTTGTAGTGCATTGTAGACTTCCACTACTTTGTACATGCTTACATTGGCAGTCATTGTTGCTTTTATGTTGAGTGTTGTGAAGGGTTAACCTTCTGTGCCTCGGAGCTGAGGGGAAGGGCTTACCAGCCAGGATGTGACGTGAATAGCCTGGAACTCAGTGTGTGTTCAGTGGGAACCGAAAGCAGTTAGTTGAACTGCGCAGCTCCAGACAAAGCGAGCAGAGAAAATGCAGTTGCATTCAGATTGGTTCTGATCTTTGTAAATATGTGTTTTTTGGAGCAATAAACCAAATGAGGAAGGAAGAAGGTAAACCAATACCAGGTTGCCTTGTCATTGAGTATACAGTATCATCTCCATCTCCATTTTCTAGAGCAGCAGCAGGGGTCCAACACCCAGAGAGGATAATTAGAGCCTCTGAATACCACTTGTGGGTGTGGCACACTACTATGGTTATGTCTTGTTGGTGGGCTTCCCATGTGCATCTGGTTGGCCACTGTCAGAACAGGATCTTGGATGAACCTTTTGTCTGATCCTTTGGTCTGATCCAACAAGGCTTTTGAGAGCCAATGTGGTATAGTGTTAAGAGGGGAAGACTCGTAATCTGGTGAACCGGGTTCACGTCTCTGCTTCTCCACATGCAGCTGCTGGGTGACCTTGGGCTAGTCACACTTCTTTGAAGTCTCTTAGCTCACTAACCTCACAGAGTGTTTGTTGTGGGGGAGGAAGGGAAAGGAGAATGTTGGCCACTTTGAGACTCCTTCGGGTAGTGATAAAGCGGGATATCAAATCCAAACTCTTCTTCTTCTCCTTTTAGTCACATCTTCTTGCCAGTCATGGGAGCAGTGGTGCCAGAAAACCTGAGGACTGCCTCAACAACTGAAAGTGCATGCCAAACTAATCAAGATATTTTGCCCAGTTCCCCCCCGAATACTAAATGTGGCCTTATTCTTTAAAACAACAGCAACAAGGAAGCCTTGTTTTAAGACAAAGAGACTCAAAGTGCTCACCATACTAGTTTGTACATACTGTTCAGTTCATTTTACTACTTTTAGCCATGAACTATAGCAGCAGGAAACAGGAAGAAAAATACAATTTAATGAAAACACTAAAATTATTGAGCTGTATTTTACATCTTTTTGGTGCTTTTAGGATACCAAATCCTAGGGCTGACGTGTAAGTGCCGTTTGCAGACCTATAAATACGTGAGCAAGCAGTCTTTTGGAAGACAGAGGAAATCGAGATCTCTCTTGGTCTCCCTTCTTTGGTTTCCAACTTGGCATTCCCAGTCAAACTTCCGCAATGCAGATCAGCATCTTTTACATCATTGTTCTTTCAGCAATGCTCTTAGCTTCTCCAGGTAAGGCATAGATCAAAATCAGAATATTCAGACATAATGTGAAAGTTGGGATTTGTTAATTAGCATGGCTTTCTCCTTCACTTCTGCTAAAGACTTTTCCTTCAAGGCTAATATGAAAGCCATATGGCTTGATCTATGTTGTTCCCTCTTCTCTCCCTTTCTAAACCTCTCTCTTTCTCTCCTTCTGCATCTACTCTCAACACTTCCCTCCTTCATTCTTGTTTCCCTTGATCCATTGATCATGCTGTTGCCCTTCTCAGACTCTGCCCCATCATCCAATCCTGTTCACACCATCTCTTTGCTATGCTGCCTTTTCCAGATTTATGAGGAATGGCAGAATATGGAAATGCCTTCATACAATAAAATAAAATTTCTCTATCTAGGATTTGTCCATGCAGGGGAACCTCGTCAATGTGCGGCTATTGGTGGGACTTGTGGGACTGAATGTGAGAGGATCGTGCGGAGCGCAGTTTGTCCTAAAGGGACCATATGCTGCGTACCGTAAGTTTCCTTCCTGGTTTTTCAAATCCATGGAACTCAAATGGAACATGTATTGATAAAATAAAATGCTTAAAGCAAATTAACCTCAAAATTTAAAACGACTTGATTTCTTTCTTTCTCTCTCTCATGTTTAAATTTATGCCCATTGATTAATTATTCATCCTTATTGCGGTCCAAAGACCCATAACAGAGATTCAGAATACAGATTCACACAGACAACCCCCTGGGAGAGGAAGACCAAGACAATATTTGTTTAGTCTTAAGTATGATGGTCTTTGATATGTATGACTACCAAAAGAAACTTTGCCACGGCCACTGTGATATCATTAGACTTGTCGTCCAGAAGATATTTTGTATAGTAGGCTTCAGATTTACCCGGCCGATTTGCCATTAGGCGTTTAACGTTGATTATCTGCTCCCAGTTAGTGGGCAACATTTATTTCATATCCTTTTTCAATTGCATTTTTTTCAATACAAAACTTTGTAAAGCTTAGAAGGGACTGCTCAACATATGTGTTATGTTATTTTTACACTCACTTTCATTAATATACATTTTCTCTTCAACTTGATGTCTCACTAAGAGTTTTCTAATATGGTTGCAACAAAACTTAAAATACCACCATATACTTCCCATTTCCCCAAGCAGTAAGAATCATGTATAATTTGGGACATATTTAAAGCATTTGCTTTATTTACAATTAATGAAGTGCAAACCATCTGAAACCTTGTGCCCTTTAGATGTTTCGGATTACAAGTTCCCATATCCCTGTCCATATTGATTGGGGCTCACAGGTATTGTAGTCCAAGACAACTTAGATATGAGTCAATGTTCAGACACCTTTAGAAAACGAATAAGAAAATGAGTTTTTTTATGATTACCTGGAAGAGTTGGGGTGGGTGCGAATAAGTGGAAAACTTAGTTTAATGCTATTAATTATATTTCATGGCCCCTAACATCAACATTAAACTATGTTTTTAGCAACACACACATAATGCACATACCCTCAAACATTTCTCTGATGGAAATGGAAATGTCCTATTCCATCATCTTAATAATTATATTATTTATACCTCGCTCATCTGACTTGGTTGCCCTTGCCGCTCTGGGCAGCTTCCAACATACATAAAAATGTAATAAAATGTAAAACATTTTAAAACTACTCTATACTGGGCTGCCTTCAGATGTCTTCTAAAGGATGTATAGTTACTTATGTCCTTGACTTGTGGGTCACATAACTCCATACCTTCCAATGAAAATAGGGACATCATGCCATGCCCTCCAACATGTCTCCAATGAAAATAGGGATGTCCTCAGAAAAAGTGGGACATAGCGGGATCAAATCTGAAACTGTGAATTTGGGACTGTCCCTAGAAATGAGGGACACATGGAGGGTCTCCAGTACATTGAGGCCATGTGTGGTGAGATGTTTTTTAAAAAAACAAGATCCATCTTTCCTTTTGAGCATCCATCCAAGGGCCCCATCCCATTGGTGCATGGAACCAGAGACAAATGTGGGTGTGGCAACGAGAATAATTCTGACTTTTGTATGCAAGCATGCATGCATCTCCCTATCTTCCTTCCAAGCAAGAGGAAGGGATTAGTTCAAGGACACGTTCCTGGCAGGCAAAGTAGATCCAGTATTTTGTGTTACTTTGAGAGAGAATGTGTAGATTGAGCTGCCAAGGGTCAGATGGAGAGGTCTGGAAGGCCACATTCAGACCCTGGTGTTGAGTTTCTCCCCCACCCCCCACCCCAGTTCAGCCTACAGAAATGTGTCTGTGTGTGTACTCTCTCTATTAACACTTAAACCTGTGAATCACTAAAGAAATCTCTTTCCTTTATTCAGAAATCCTTCTGATTAAAATGGAAAGAAACACCTGCTTCTTTCAGCAATGGATATAACCCAAAGAATGAGATTGACCTGCTGCTGATTTGGCCTGCAGAAATACTTCCATGATGTGGGAATTTTGAGAAAATTTGTGTACTATTATGAATAAATATTTGATGTGTTGCTGGAAAATGTGTGTTGGTTTATGCCTTTCTGAGACATGGATACCCATTGTGGACAATTTGCAAAGCTACAGAAATCTTTTTATTTCTAAAGTTCAGGTGGTCCGTGATTGTTCTTTACATGTATACCACAAATTGTCCTCAGGTTAAATAACACTTTTCTGCCAAGACTCACCATTACTGCCAGTTTGGTTTTAATGTCATTTGGCCTGCAACAATAACAACACATTTCACCAAGGTATAAGGAAGAACCTCCCGATGGGATGACCTGGTTGACAGTGCAAAAGACTGAAGATGTTAGGTCGACCATGATTCGTTACTTTGAGGAAGAGACTGAATGAATGGCTACGTATCACAGATGGTATATTAGTTGATTTCCTGCCTTGACAGGTTGCTGCTCTGCATGAGCTTTCATGTTCTTTGCAATTCTCTGAATCTACTGTTCATTCTACCCATGAATCCCAGGTGAATGGGAACTGCCTGAATGGAGGTGTAGAACTGACCTTTGAGGAGGTCATCCATTCATCTAGTTTGTAGCTACGTATAACACAGATAGAAACTAATTGACTGACATCCAGTACAGTAATCCACATGCATTAAGTCCATGTACTCTATATCTATATGCTTGTTGAGAGTGTGAACAAGCATTTAGATCAGCCTTTCTCAACCTTGGGTCCCCAGATGTTTTTGGCCTACAACTCCCATCATCCCTGACCATTGGTCCTGTGAGCCAGGGATCATGGGAGTTGTAGGCCAAAAACATCTGGGGACCCAAGGTTGAGAACCACTGATTTAGATAGAGGTGATCCCATTAACATAGTGTACTTGGACTTTCAAGTTGCTTTTCACAGAGGAACCCACCAAATACGCTGAGTAAGCTTCACACTCAAGAAATATGAGGAGATGTCTTCTCGTGGATCAGGAATTGGTTAGGCTGCAGGAAGCAAAGAGTAAGAATAAATGGACAGTTCTCTGAATTAAGAGAAGTAAAAAGTGCAATCTCCAGTGGTTGGTATTGAGACTCATGATTTTAAATTGTTCATAAACAATGCAGAGTTAGGAATGAGCAGGAAGAGTACAGTCTGAGTACAGTCTTGGGAGAATACAACGTTAATGTACCGTATTGTAGTTCCTCTTTTGGGCACATCATGCATTTTAAAGGAATAATGCAATAAGCATTGGTGCCAAAATGCATGTTGCATCATGAACATAATATGTATATATGAAACCTAAGCATGGAAATCCTATAAATGGAAGAGTCTTCAGCTTTTCAGATGACACTCTAACTTGACTGTACACTGAAGCATTGACCATGCAAAACTGCTCTCTTTTCATAGCTGCCCTTTCACTGATGCTCCTGGTATCTTCAGTAAGTCATACATCAAAATTACAATTAGACATATGTTATGGAACTAAAGAATAAGAGGACTAGTGGGATAAAGGGAAACACAGGGACCAATTAAACCCAGCACCTTGTTTTTCACTGTGCTCAATTAGAAACCAGGAAGCAGGTCATTAAACTTTGCAAATAGTGTTCAGTTGCAGGGGGTGTTTTTGGAAAGGGGGAATAAAATAAACAATGAATTCTTTAGAGTCTTTTGCGTTCATTCCATATGGTCTCAATTTGCCTAAGAATTTAATTTTTAACTGCTATTGATTTTCTTTTCTTTTTCTTGATAATATTTTTTATTAGTTTTCAATTACAATCCAATAATAACCTCATTATACCAATTTATAATAAAATTGTTAATACCAATCATTCAAATACTGAATTATATAATTTTGATAAGGTGGCCCCCCGCATGCTAGAATTGAAGGTTTGGGGATTTTCTTTATTTCTGCATTCCAAAATCTTATTAATTTAAATTACATTCTGGTCATTATCAATAATCCCTTATACAACAACTGCAATATTAATAACTTCTATTTGCGTTGACACATTAAATGATTTACAAAACTATAAGTAAGGCACTCAAACTATATGCTTGTTCTTCCTGTGTGTGAGAATTATTCTGTCTGTGCTGTTTCTTTCTGTCCTTGTAAAATGTTATGTCTATTTCCCCCCTGTTGTTGCTGTTATCTGTCATGCCTTGGGCAGAGCTGATATCTCATTGTTGTTCCAGAAATTTCTCCCCCACTCTGTCCTGTGCTTCAATGTTTTGCAACTTTAGACCTTGTGTTCACCTCTATGGATGTGGGTGATCTGACTCTAAGTAAAAGTGAAACAAAAGAAGTGCCATGGTGAGATCACTTCCTGGTTGTTTGTATTGCAATAAATCTTCAACCCAAATACGACTTGCGTGCCATGTTATCAAGATGGCAGCCTGGGCTCTTGACAGTGAAGACTGCCAGGAAACTGACCTGCCCATTATCCCAAGGTGCATAGCCATCTAAGCCAGAGATTTTTCCCAGTGGGAGGTTTTTGCAGTGCTGTGGTACTAAATGTGGCCTCGTTCTTTAAAATAACAAAAACCAAATAGCAACCTGTTTTAAGACAAAGAGGCACAAAGTGCTCAATGTACTAATCTGCATGCACTCCCACTGCCATATGTGCCTGAGAGTCATGAACACATCTGCCCCAAGTAGAGAAACACAGCATGAGTACTAACTCAGACAGCCGGGAGCTGTTCTCCTCCCCCTCTCTCTGACACAGAATGGAATGTTGATAAGGCGTTAGCAGAGAGTGGGGGGATGAAAAGTCAGCTCGCTCAAGCACAGGCAGACTTGGAAAACAGGAGGAATAGCATTTCCTCACTGGAAGAGGAGGCAGTTAATCATCTGAACCCAAAGACTTGATGTACAGTGGTGCCCCGCAAGACGAATGCCTCGCAAGACGGAAAACCCGCAAGATGAAAGGGTTTTCCGTTTGCAGAGGCGCTTCGCAGGACGAATTTCCCTATGGGCTTGCTTCGCAAGACGAAAAATGCCGAAAAAAAATGAATTTTTTTTTTTTTTTTGCTCCAAAACCCCTTATTTTGAATCGCTAATCCCAAACTCCTGATTTTTTTCTATTACTTTTGGAAGGGAGTCTTGGGATCTTCTACTGTAATTACCAGATTATCTGCATAGGCTTTCAATTTGTATGACTTTTCCCCTATTTTAATTTTTTTAATATTGTCATCTATTCTAATGTTTCTCTCCAGGACCTCTAATACTACTATAAATAATAAAGGTGATAACACAGGCATCCTTGTCTTGTTCCTTTTTGTATTTTACATTCCTCTGTTACCTCCTGGTTAACAATTAATTTTGCTTTTTGTTCTGAATATATAGCTTGAATTCCTTTCCTAAATTTATCTCCAAAATTCATTTCTTGTATAGTTTTTTCCATAAATTCCCAAGAGACATTGTCAAAAGCTTTTTCTGCATCTATAAACATCAATGCCGCTTGTTTTTCATTTCAGACTTCCAGGTACTCTACAATATCAATAATATTTCTAATATTGTCTTTCATTTGTCTGCCTGGAAGAAAACCTGCCTGATCTTGATGTACATATTCTTTCAGTACTAATTTCATTCTATTAGCCATTATGTTAGCAAACAGTTTATAGTCATTATTTAGTAATGAAATCAATCTGTAACTACTGACCACCAACACATCGGCTTCCTGTTTTGGAATTAAGGTTATGTATGCCTCTTTCCATGTCTCTGGGACTTTACCTGAAATTAGAATTCCATTCATTATGTCCTGTAGTGGTCTCAACAGCTGGTTACTTAATTTTTTATAGTATTTTGCTGATAAACTATCTGGTCCTGGCGATTTCCCTGTTTTGGTGGAAGTAATTGCTTCTGATATTTCCTGAGTGATTATATAAGCATTTAGTATTGCAGATCTCTCTTCCATTATTTTTGGCAGACTGCTAACTTTGAGATATTGGTCAATCTCTTTACTTTTTCTCTTCCTTTCTTATATACATCTGCAAAATAATTAACAAAAGCTCTCCTCATTTATTTTGGGTTATCTATCACTTTATCATTTAATTTTATCTTATTTATAATTTTTTTTGCTCAGTTTTGTTCAACTGCCATGCCAATAATTTCCCTGGTTTATTTACATGTTCAAAATACCTTTGTTTCATTCTTTTTATCTTCCACTCTACCTCTTGATTTATGATCATTGAGTAAATATTTTCTACTCTTCTTTAAATATACATTCTTCTTGCTCTCATATTCTTTCTTTTATCTATGGTGACATTTTATTTATTAATTTGTACTTATATGCCACTGTTCACACACAGAAGCACACAAATCTGCCCTACTTCTGCTTTTCATTTAAAAAAAAAACAGTGGGGAATAATATAATGTTATATCAAAGGGTTAATTTGCTTGACTTAACAGGATTTTTATATCTCTTAATCATTCATACTCTCTAAGAAGTTGGCACTGAATGGAAAATATTCCTTTAACTATTGATAAAAATAAATGTTAAAAGCGAGTTAAATTCAAGATAAGAAAGATTTATATCTATGTGCCTCTCTCTCTTCTTCTGCTCTTACCAGTCATGAAGCTGGTGATCATTTGTTTACCAATTGCTTTACTTTACTTTGCTTTACTTTATTACCATTACTACAACCTAGCTTCCTGCTGAGTCAACCAATGGACTTTCTGGATCCTCATGACCTCCCTGACATGAAGGCGAAGCAAAGAAAAATCCACTATAAGGTGGTACATGGACATACATGGTTCTTTGGTTTAGCCCAATCCACATTTGGTTCACTCCTGAACACAAAATAGAAACTAACTTCTTGGGGAAACACACTGTTCTGGTCATGCCCTGTTGGTGGACTCCCATATGCATCTGTCTGGCCGCCATCAAAAAAGGCTTCTGGATGAGTTGAGCTGCTGGTCTGATCTCGAAGAATCTTCTTCTGTTCTTACCAGTCATGTCACCAGTGCTGCCAGAAAACATGAGAACTGCAAGGAAACCATCAAGACCCATTAACCCTAAGTGGATATGAACTTAAACCAGAACAGTTGCAACAGTTCTGCATTTACTAAATGTTACCATGTTCCTTTTATATGCCTGTTGTCTTTGTCCATGAGAGTCCCATGGACTGCAAGAAGATCAAACGCATCCATTCTTAAGGAAATTAGCCCTGCGTGCTCACTGGAAGGACAGATTGTGAAGCTGAGGCTCCAATACTTTGGCCACCTCATGAGAAGAGAAGACTCCCTGGAAAAGACCCTGATGTTGGGGAAGATGGAGAGCACAAGGAGAACGTCACGATAGATGACGAGATGGTTGTACAGTGTTCTCGAAGTTACTAACATGAGTTTGACCAAACTGCGGAAGGCAGTGGAAGACAGGAGTGCCTGGCGTGCTGTGGTCCATGGGATCACGAAGAGTCGGACACGACTGAACGACTAAACAACAGGGGGTTTTTTTGCTCCAAATCCCCTTATTTTGAATCGCTAAGCTGCTAAAAGCATTTTAGCAGCAAAACCGCTAATCCCCCACCCCTTAAAAAGCTGTTTTTAGCCCTTAAATCGCCAATGGCGCTAATAGCGCTACTCCGTCAATGGGCTTGCTTCGCAAGACGAAAAAACCGCAAGACGAAAAGACCCGCGGAACGGATTCTTTTCGTCTTGCGAGGCACCACTGTATAGGGAAGGTATTAGACAAGAAGCAAACCCAGAAAGGATGTTCTGCAGAACGAGGAAGCATTCTTCAGAAGGGTCAACTGATACTAAATGTGGCCTCGTTCTTTAAAATAACAAAAAACAAATAGCAACTTGTTTTGCGATTAGTACAGAGGGCTCACTGTACTAATCTGCATGCACTCTTCAGTTCAGTTCATTAGTTTTAGCAATGGACCATAGTGGCCAGAAAGTGGAAAGAAAATACAGGCAATTGTTTTTTTTAATATAGACATTGAAAAGAATTAAAATCATGTTTCCATCTGGCTGGACTCTGAATGTACAAGCTACTGTATTTTACTTCTTTTTGATGCTCCAAGACTTTATGAGGAGCAGTGGACCAAAACTTTCCTGCTGGATGTTCAGTCAAATTTGCTCATTTGTATATATTCATTTGAGAAATTGTCAACATTAATAAACTACAGGTCATTGGCATTTTTGTGACATGAAAGTTTGTTGCTTATGGAGTGTCCCCCGAATACGTGTGTATGTGTCTGTATACTGTCTCTTTGTATTAACACATAAACCCGGTAAACACTGAATATATATTTTTCTTTTGCAGATTTCGTTAAGGGTAAAGTGGAGAGTAACTTTTGCTTATTTCAGCAACTGATATTACCCAGATTACTAGATTGGTCTGCTGTTGTTTGCCTTCCAGAAAATACTTCAGTGGGATTGAATTTTTTGAAACATCAACAACAACCCTGCATACTATTTTGAATAAAAATCCCCCATTTGCATTCATTACTATGGGTTTTGGTGGCCCCTGCCCTGTGGAATGCATCCCATCAGATGTCAAGGAAATAAATAACTATCTGAGCAAGAGCTTCCAGTGCTGCGTGACTTTGGGGGGGAGGGAACTGGGGAGCCCCCCCTTCGTCCACACATGTGTGTTTTGATAGCGCCGGTTATAGGGGGGATCGCTGTGCTGTGCGGTGGCTGTATGTGTGAAAGATAGTACTTTTCCGGCATTCGCTCCTTTACTTATCTGCCTAGTATTTTCTTTATGAGTCCGCGGCCACGTTTTTGACCCTTTAAAACGGTCTTCCGGCTAAGGGTTTGCATTAAGCTGCTGGGGTGTGAACGGTCGGTATATTGGTAGGGTCTCTGTTTCGTGTGGATTCCGCACAGCATTTGAATTCTGGGTTTTTTTATATTTTGCTTTAATGGTCACAAGTTGACACAAAATCCGGCTTGAGCTGCTGGCGTTTTTTCCTGCTTTTCCAGACTTGGTTGGCAATTGCAGTCCCGAAGCTAGACCGAGCATTCCCCCCCCCGCCTTCGCGAGGTAGAAGGGGGTTGCTATAGTAACCAGGGACGCCCCTAGCTTATAGCTTCACCTTGCAGGCCACTTTGCAGTCGGAGCCACCATTTTCAACCGGCTCTCTCCTTTTGAGGGCAACCCGCTCTTTCCCGTCCCCCCCTCCACGCTCATTCAGGAGGACAGCCGCTTCTGCCTGGCTTACCTACAGGCAACGGCCATTGTCCATTTATTTCATTTCACTTAATCCTCCCCTTCGCTTCAGGCTCATTCCCCCCCCTTTTCTCCTATCCCTGTTTTACAGGTAGGCAATCCTTGCTGTGTCCGCCGGGTGACTCATCGGTTGCCATAGTAGCGCTATTGTGCTTCTGGCCAGCAGGACACTTAGAAGCTAACGACCGATAATTAAGGGTAATGTTCTGCAGCTGCCCATTTCTAAAGAGGCAGCTGCAGGGTTGTAGCTGGGATATTCGCAGCTTCCCGCCTACATAACAGGGGAAGTTTAGCAGTAGTTGGAAGCCAGCTTTTATTGCATCGTTGTTCCTTTATTGTAAGTTCCAGAGACAATTATTTCCTGGGTCTTGCTCTGGTCGTGGGAGTGGCCTGTCTTCTTTCCTGCTGCTCACATTACTTCAGCGCTCTGCCACTGGGGGCTTCAGCTGATTCTAGGAAACATTGATAGTGATACTAATATTCCATCATTTAGGAATTAGTCTGCATTTGATTTTCTTATACAGTTTATTTGTTTCAACAGCACAGACACATATAGACAGTTTATTTGATTTGGCAGCGCAGTGACAATATAGTTCCTGCTTCCAGTAAATTGATTCGCAATTGATTTACACCATTAGGCTTTTCCTATTATTGGAAACCAGGATACCAGCCTGACCCTTGATCCAGGTGATAATTACCAGGATTTATTTTGATCTGCTTGCTGGCGCAAGTTGATTCATAGCAATATCAATAAGAATTAATTCACTTATAGAATTAAATAAACAAGCAAAAATAAATAAATAAATAAATAAATTATATATATATATATATATATATATATATAATAATAATAATAATAAAAACTACTACAATAATTAGAATAATAATTTAGTAATAAATTTTTTAAAAAACATTCGGGAAAACTAATAGGCATCAGAGCTATTGCACAAGCTCATCATGGCCCCTAAGAGAAAACACATGTCTGAGACAGCACGCAAAGCAGCGGGGGTTCTTCTAAGGGCAAACGGGGCAGCAATAATAATCAAAAGCCCACTTCACATTTCCTCAAAGCATTCCGGTCATTTATAGACGATTATGAACAACGCTTCCCGGATGAGAACCCCAGCCCCCCCTCATCCCCCGATGCCATACCAGATACGCAGGTAATCCCTGAGAATCCGCGTTCATCCCAATTTGATGAGTTGCCTAGCACCTCGGCTGCTCTTTTTAGTGAGACCCAATTGGCAAGAGCGGCCTCGAATACCAGGGCAGAACCAGTTAGAACAAGGTTGCAATCTCATGCTTCGGCACCCGCGTCTCGCGGTTGAGGGGGGAAGGTTACATCTAAGTCCACCCGCGCTAATAACCTTGTCGCTTCTAGCTCTTCTAACCGTTCTCAGGACAAGCGGTCCAGGGTGCAGCTACCAGAGTCAACTTCTTCATCGGCAGCAGAAGACGACCAGCAGGACTCTGAGGAGACCCCTTGTGCCGTGTCGGACAAAAAGCCTTCGGGTAAGAGGCACGAAAAGAAGAAACACATTCGCAAGAGAAGCAGGTCAAGGAAGAGTGACTCGGACGAGGAAACAGGTAGCTCTTCTTCAGATTATGATAGTGACGCATCCCTGGGCTCCTACTGGGGCAAAGGCGAGGAGGTTTCCGGGCTCCCAGACTGGGTGCTAGCAAGGAGGGCCAGTAGCCATAGGAGGAAGTTTGGGGTGACCCACGAGTGGAAGGATGGGGCTTTGGTAAAAGATTCAGCCGCATCCACCTACTCAACTTCCGACGTGATCCCCGGGGATCATCTTTCCCCTAAGCTACGCGCAAAGATATTGAATGGGGAATTTGTGGATATGTTTAAGTTAGTCCCTCCCGCAGAGGAGTTAGGAAGAGGGGAAAAGAGGCCGTCCCATGGGAGACGGAAGAGCAAGTACCCCTCAGTGCCTAGAACATTCGAAAACTGGTTAGATGGGTTTCAGGCCTTCATGGGTATGATAGTTGCGGCCTATCCTAAGAGGGCAGTTCACTTGGTTGCGTACCTTTCTCATATTCGGACGGCATGCGCCCTCTCTGGAGAAGCCGCCGAGGGGAGTGGTTGTGGGCGGGAATCCGAGCGCCGCCCTCACAGGGGGCGTTAGCCCCCTGCCTCCCGTCTCACCTGGCTGACGCCACGCCTCCCCGGCGGCACCCAACCATGTGCCGCTGGGGGGCGTGTTCAGGAGGCTATATGTCGCGGCGCCAGCCCCCTTCTCGCTCTCACTCCTCACGGACCCGACACGAGTCACCCCCCTCCACTCCCTTTAGCTCAGGGTTAGGTTTACTTGGCCTTGCTATGGACCTTAGGTTGGTCGCCCTGGTTGTCTGGGGGGCCTGGTAGGAATTTTTCCATTTGGCTTTAGGCTTTTTGGTTTTTTCGCCTACCTCGTAGCGATTGTCACAACTTTCGTGGTATTGGTGGGTAGGTTAGGCATTGGAATAATGTGTTGTGGTGTGTTGAAGGGCTAGGTGTGGCCATCGCCTATGCCTTCAATTTTGGGTATTCCGTTAAAGGAATCTGGCGGTCGTGTATTCTGTCCGATGCCTGCTTGGTGGGAGGCCATGGCACGACCGTCGGTGACATCAGGGGAGAGCCTATAGTTGGATCAGCATCAACAGGCTCCACCCCCCTGGTGAATCAACCCCCTTGTGTGAACATCCAATGCCTAAGCCAATACCTTTTCACTGCTGTAATCAATAAAGTTGTGGCCTTTTCTTGCCCATAAACCTTATATCACGTCTCATTGTGTGTTCCTTCCACCTCGCGGGGCTCGGGTCCTCGAACCACAACACAGAGCCTCTGAATACCACTTGTCGGTGAGGCACACTCCTGTGGTTATGTCTTATTGGTGGGCTTCCCATGGGCATCTGGCTGGCCACTGTCAGAACAGGATCTTGGATGAACCTTTGGTCTGATCCAACAAGGCTCTCCTTTTGGCCACATCTTCTTGCCAGTCATGGGAGCAGTGGTGCCAGAAAACCTGAGGACTGCCTTATCAACTGAAAGTGCACACCAAACTAATCCAGATATTTTGCCCAGTTGGAGTTTCCCCCCGAATTCTAAATGTGGCCTTATTCTTTAAAATAACAACAACAAGGAAACCTTGTTTTCAGACAAAGAGACACAAAGTGCTCACCATACTAATTTGTACATCCTGTTCAGTTCATTAGTTTTAGCCATGAACTATAGCAGCAGGAAACAGGAAGAAAAATACAGGCAATTTAATAAAAACACAGAAAACAATAAAATTACTGTCTTGAGCTGACTGGACTATCCATGTACAAGTTAGTGTATTTTACTTCTTTTTGGTCCACTGGGACTTTATGAGGAGTACAGGACTTCCTGCTATCGCTTCCAGTACTTTTAGGACACAAAATCCTAGGGCTGACGTGTAAGTGCTGTTTGCAGACTTATAAATACTTGAACATGCAATCTTTTGGAAGACAGAGGAAATCGAGAGCACTCTTGGTCTCGATTCTTTGGTTTCCAACTTGGCATTCCCAGTCAAACTTCAGCAATGCAGACCAGCATCTTTTACATCATTGCTCTTTCAGCAATGCTCTTAGCTTCTCCAGGTAAGGCATATATGAAAATCAGAATGTTAAGACATAATGTGAAAATTGGGATTTGTTAACTAGCATGGCTTTCTCCTCCACTTCTGCTAAAGACTTTTCCTTCAAGGCTAATATGAAAGCCATATGGCTTGATCTATGATGCTCCCTCTCCTCTCTCTTTCTAAACCTCTCTCTTTCTCTCCTTCTGCACCTACTCTCAACACTTCCCTCCTTCATTCTTGTTTCCCTTGATCTTTGCTGTCGCCCTCTCAGACTCTGCTCCATCATCCAATCCTGTTCACACCATCTCTTGCTATGCTGCATTTTCCAGATTTATGAGGGTGTGTGTAAATGTGTTTTGAACATGAGATTAAGATTTCTAATATAAAAGATTGTCTGACATTCATAAATATTTGCCTTTTACTGCCATATGAAGTGCAAAGTCTGATGTGTCCAAATAAAGTTCATTGGGGGAAAATATTGAAGAACAAGCAAGGTCAAGCAGGAAAAGGGTTTGCCCTGGAAGGTGATTCTGTGACCTGTGAGAGCCCTGGAATAACAGAGACAAGACACCAGACATTGGTTTAAAGCAGGCCAAAACTTTATTGACTGCAGTAGGCAAGGCAGGGTTGACATGGCAGTAGGGCAATGTTCATCTCTTCATTCCACTAGCACTTACTGATGGGGTACAAACTGTTGGGAAGTACTAAGCCCCTTCCCTGGAAGTCACGCAGCATTGAAACCTTGAATACTGCAAGCCAAGCACCCAAGCCAAGTGAGGATTTCAGACCAGAAAATCTGGAGAGTCAGAAAGGATAGAGGAGGAACTGGAGAAGGAATGGGAAGAGTGGGAGAAGGAAAGCTTGTCTGCATTCCTGAAGAAACTGTCCCAGGGATGAGGAGGTGTCACTGCTGTGGCCAAGGAGGCAGGAAGGTGAGGGCAGCAGCCAGAGGCAAATCTGCTACCCCTTCCAGATTGCAATTTGTGGCAACTGCCTCTCCAGAGGTTTGGCCCTGTTCACTGGAGGAAACATGTAATCCATTACGTTCCAATGTCATTCCCAAAGTGGAAAGCTCAGTGCAGACATAGTAAACCTTATGAATGCTTAATTTAAATCATCTGAAATTCAGAAGGGCAATACATGTTGATCTCTGGTATTCTTATGAGATGGTTAAAAGGTAGTCCACTGAAGGTCAAAGAAGCAGCTGCAATGGCGGGTGATAATGGGGTCAGGAATGGCAGAATATGGAAATGCCTTCATACAATAAAATAAAATTTTTCTATCTAGGATTTGTCCATGCAGGGGAACCTTGTCAATGTGAGGCTATTGGTGGGACTTGTGGGACTAAATGTGAGAGGATCGTGCGGAGCGCAGTTTGTCCTAAAGAGACCATATGCTGTGTACCGTAAGTTTCCTTCCTGGTTTTTCAAATCCATGGAACTCAAATGGAACATGTATTGATAAAATAAAATGCTTAAAGCAAATTAACCTCGAAATTTAAAACGACTTGATTTCTTTCTTTCTCTCTCTCATGTTTAAATTTATGCCCATTGATTAATTATTCATCTTTATTGCGGTCCAAAGACCCGTAACAGAGATTCAGAATACAGATTCACACAGACAACCCCCTGGGAGAGGAAGACCAAGACAATATTTGTTTAGTCTTAAGTATGATGGTCTTTGATATGTATGACTACCAAAAGAAACTTTGCCACAGCCACTGTGATATCATTAGACTTGTCGTCCAGAAGATATTTTGTATAGTAGCCTTCAGATTTACCCGGCCGATTTGCCATTAGGCGTTTAACGTTGATTATCTGCTCCCAGTTAGTGGGCAACATTTATTTCATATCCTTTTTCAATTGCATTTTTTTCAATACAAAACTTTGTAAAGCTTAGAAGGGACTGCTCAACGTATGTGTGATGTTATTTTTACACTCACTTTCATTAATATACATTTTCTCTTCAACTTGATGTCTCACTAAGAGTTTTCTAATATGGTTGCAACAAAACTTAAAATACCACCATGTCCTAGTCCATCATCATAATAATTATATTATTTATACCCCGCTCATCTGACTTGGTTGCCCTTGCCACTCTGGGCAGCTTCCAACATACATAAAAATGTAATAAAACGTAAAACATTTTAAAACTACTCTATACTGGGCTGCCTTCAGATGTCTTCTAAAGGATGTATAGTTACTTATGTCCTTGACTCGTGGGTCACATAACTCCACACCTTCCAATGAAAATAGGGACATCATACCATGCCCTCCAACATGTCTCCAATGAAAATAGGGATGTCCTCAGAAAAAGTGGGACATAGCGGGATCAACTCTGAAACTGTGAATTTGGGACTGTCCCTAGAAATGAGGGACACATGGAGGGTCTGCAGGACATTGAGGCCATGTGTGGTGAGATGTTTTTAAAAAACCAAGATCCATCTTTCCTTTTGAGCATCCATCCAAGGGCCCCATCCCATTGGTGCATGGAACCAGAGACAAATGTGGGTGTGGCAACTAGAATAATTCTGACTTTTGTATGCAAGCATGCATGCATCTCCCTATCTTCCTTCCAAGCAAGAGGAAGGGATTAGTTCAAGGACACGTTCCTGGCAGGCAAAGTAGATCCAGTATTTTGTGTTACTTTGAGAGAGAATGTGTAGATCGAGCTGCCAAGGGTCAGATGGAGAGGTCTGGAAGGCCACATTCAGACCCTGGTGTTGAGTTTCTCCCCCCCCCCACCCCAGTTCAGCCTACAGAAATGTGTCTGTGTGTGTACTCTTTCTATTAACACTTAAATCTGTGAATCACTAAAGAAACCTCTTTCCTTTATTCAGAAATCCTTCTGATTAAAACCGAAAGAAACACCTGCTTCTTTCAGCAACGGATATAACCCAAAGAATGAGATTGACCTGCTGCTAATTTGGCCTGCGGAAATACTTCCATGATGTGGGGATTTTGAGAAAATTTGTGTACTATTATGAATAAATATTTGATATGTTGCTGGAAAATGTGTGTTGGTTTATGCCTTTCTGAGACGTGGATACCCCTTGTGGACAATTTGTGAAGCTACAGAAAACTCTCTTTTTTTGTAAAGTTCAGGTGGTCCATGTTTGTTCTCTACATGTATACCACAAATTGTGCTCAGGTTAAATAACACTTTTCTGCCAAGACTCACCATTACTGCCAGTTTGGTTTTAATGTCATTTGGCCTGCAACAATAACAACACATTTCACCAAGGTATAAGGAAGATGACCTGGTTGACAGTGCAAAAGACTGAAGATGTTAGGTCGACCATGATTCGTTACTTTGAGGAAGAGACTGAATGAATGGCTACGTATCACAGATGGTATATTAGTTTATTTCCTGCCTTGACAGGTTGCTGCTCTGCATGAGCTTTCATGTTCTTTGCAATTCTCTGAATCTACTGTTCATTCTACCCATGAATCCCAGGTGAATGGGAACTGCCTGAATGGAGGTGTAGAACTGACCTTTGAGGAGGTCATCCATTCATCAAGTTTGTAGCTACATATAACACAGATAGAAACTAATTGACTGACATCCAGTACAGTAATCCACATGCATTAAGTCAATGCTTGTTGAGAGTGTGAACAAGCATTTAGATCAGCCTTTCTCAACCTTGGGTCCCCAGATGTTTTTGGCCTACAACTCCCATCCTCCCTGACCATTGGTCCTGTGAGCCAGGGATCATGGGAGTTGTAGGCCAAAAACATCTGGGGACCCAAGGTTGAGAACCACTGATTTAGATAGAGGTGATCCCATTAACATAGTGTACTTGGACTTTCAAGTTGCTTTTCACAGAGGAACCCACCAAATACGCTGAGTAAGCTTCACACTCAAGAAATATGAGGAGGTGTCTTCTCGTGGATCAGGAATTGGTTAGGCTGCAGGAAGCAAAGAGTAAGAATAAATGGACAGTTCTCTGAATTAAGAGAAGTAAAAAGTGCAATCTCCAGTGGTTGGTATTGAGACTCATGATTTTAAATTGTTCATAAACAATGCAGAGTTAGGAATGAGCAGGAAGAGTACAGTCTGAGTACAGTCTTGGGAGAATACAACGTTAATGTACCGTATTGTAGTTCCTCTTTTGGGCACATCATGCATTTTAAAGGAATAATGCAATAAGCATTGGTGCCAAAATGCATGTTGCATCATGAACATAATATGTATATATGAAACCTAAGCATGGAAATCCTATAAATGGAAGAGTCTTCAGCTTTTCAGATGACACTCTAACTTGACTGTACACTGAAGCGTTGACCATGCAAAACTGCTCTCTTTTCATAGGTGCCCTTTCACTGGTGCTCCTGGTATCTTCAGGTAAGTCATACATCAAAATTACAATTAGACATAAGTTATGGAACTAAAGAATAAGAGGGCTAGTGGGATAAAGGGAAACACAGGGACCAATTAAACCCAGCACCTTGTTTTTCACTGTGCTCAATTAGAAACCAGGAAGCAGGTCATTAAAGTTTGCAAATAGTGTTCAGTTGCAGGGGGTGTTTTTGGAAAGGAGGAATAAAATAAACAATGAATTCTTTAGGGTCTTTTGCGTTCATTCCATATGGTCTCAATTTGCCTAAGAATTTAATTTTTAACTGCTATTGATTTTCTTTTCTTTTTCTTGATAATATTTTTTATTAGTTTTCAATTACAATCCAATAATAACCTCATTATACCAATTTATAATAAAATTGTTAATACCATTCATTCAAATACTGAATTATATAATTTTGATAAGGTGGCCCCCCACATGCTAGAATTGAAGGTTTGGAGATTTTCTTTATTTCTGCATTCCAAAATCTTATTAATTTAAATTACATTCTGGTCATTATCAATAATCCCTTATACAATAACTGCAATATTAATAACTTCTATTTGTGTTGACACATTAAATGATTTACAAAACTATAAGTAAGGCACTCAAACTATATGCTTGTTCTTCCTGTGTGTGGGAATTATTCTGTCTGTGGTGTTTCTTCCTGTCCTTGTAAAATGTTATGTCTATTTCCCCCCTGTTGTTGCTGTTATCTGTCATGCCTTGGGCAGAGCTGACATCTCATTGTTGTTCCAGAAATTTCTCCCCCACTCTGTCCTGTGCTTCAATGTTTTGCAACTTTAGACCTTGTGTTCACCTCTATGGATGTGGGTGATCTGACTCTAAGTAAAAGTGAAACAAAAGAAGTGCCATGGTGAGATCACTTCCTGGTTGTTTGTATTGCAATAAATCTTCAACCCAAATACGACTTGCGTGCCATGTTATCAAGACGGCAGCCTGGGCTCTTGACAGTGAAGACTGCCAGGAAACTGACCTGCCCATTATCCCAAGGTGCATAGCCATCTAAGCCAGAGATTTTTCCCAGTGGGAGGTTTTTGCAGTGCTGTGGTACTAAATGTGGCCTCGTTCTTTAAAATAACAAAAACCAAATAGCAACCTGTTTTAAGACAAAGAGGCACAAAGTGCTCAATGTACTAATCTGCATGCACTCCCACTGCCATATGTGCCTGAGAGTCATGAACACATCTGCCCCAAGTAGAGAAACACAGCATGAGTACTAACTCAGACAGCCGGGAGCTGTTCTCCTCCCCCTCTCTCTGACACAGAATGGAATGTTGATAAGGCGTTAGCAGAGAGTGGGGGGATGAAAAGTCAGCTCGCTCAAGCACAGGCAGACTTGGAAAACAGGAGGAATAGCATTTCCTCACTGGAAGAGGAGGCAGTTAATCATCTGAACCCAAAGACTTGATGTACAGTGGTGCCCCGCAAGACGAATGCCTCGCAAGACGGAAAACCCGCAAGATGAAAGGGTTTTCCGTTTGCAGAGGCGCTTCGCAGGACGAATTTCCATATGGGCTTGCTTCGCAAGACGAAAAATGACAAAAAAAATTGATTTTTATTTTTTTTTTGCTCCAAAACCCCTTATTTTGAATCTCTAAGCTGCTAAAAGCATTTTAGCAGCAAAACCGCCAATCTCCCACCCCTTAAAAAGCCGTTTTTAGCCCTTAAATCGCCAATAGCGCTAATAGTGCTACTCCGTCAATGGGGAAGACGAAAAGACCCGCGGAACGGATTCTTTTCGTCTTGCGAGGCACCACTGTATAGGGAAGGTATTAGACAAGAAGCAAACCCAGGAAGGTAAGGGGTATAGGTTCAGGATGTTCTGCAGAACAAGGAAGCATTCTTCAGAAGGGTCAACTGATACTAAATGTGGCCTCGTTCTTTAAAATAACAAAAAACAAATAGCTTGCTCCAAGACTTTATGAGGAGCAGTGGACCAAAACTTTCCTGCTGGATGTTCAGTCAAATTTGCTCATTTGTATATATTCATTTGAGAAATTGTCAAACTACAGGTCATTGGCATTTTTGTGACATGAAAGTTTGTTGCTTATGGAGTGTCCCCCGAATACTTGTGTATGTGTCTGTATACTGTCTCTTTGTATTAACACATAAACCCGGTAAACACTGAATATATATTTTTCTTTTGCAGATTTCGTTAATGGTAAAGTGGAGAGTAACTTTTGCTTATTTCAGCAACTGATATTACCCAGATTACTAGATTGGTCTGCTGTTGTTTGCCTTCCAGAAAATACTTCAGTGGAATTGAATTTTTTGAAACATCAACAACAACCCTGCATACTATTTTGAATAAAAATCCCCCATTTGCATTCATTACTATGGGTTTTGGTGGCGCCTGCCCTGTGGAATGCTTCCCATCAGATGTCAAGGAAATAAATAACTATCTGAGCAAGAGAGAAAAACCACAGCTTCCAGTGTTGCGTGACTTTGGGGGGGGGAGGGAACCGGGGAGCCCCCCCTTCGTCCACACGTGTGTGTTTTGATAGCGCCAGTTATACAGGGGATTGCTGTGCTGTGCGGTGGCTGTATGTGTGAAAGATAGTACTTTTCCAGCATTCGCTCCTTTACTTATCCGCCTAGTATTTTCTTTATGAGTCCGCGGACACGTTTTTGACCCTTTAAAACGGTCTTCCTGCTAAGGGTTTGCATTAAGCTGCTGGGGTGTGAACGGTCAGTATATTGGTAGGGTCTCTGTTTCGTGTGGATTCCGCACAGCATTTGAATTCTGGGTTTTTATTATATTTTGCTTTAATGGTCACAAGTTGACACGAAATCCGGCTTGAGCTGCTGGCGTTTTTTCCTGCTTTTCCAGACTTGGTTGGCAATTGCAGTCCCGAAGCTAGACCGAGCATTCCCCCCCCCCGCCTTCGCGAGGTAGAAGGGGGTTGCTATAGTAACCAGGGACGCCGCTAGCTTATAGCTTCACCTTGCAGGCCACTTTGCAGTCGGAGCCACCATTTTCAACCGGCTCTCTCCTTTTGAGTGCAACCCCCTCCTTTCCCATCCCCCCCTCCACGTTCATTCAGGAGGAGAGCCGCTTCTGCCTGGCTTACCTACAGGCAACGGCCATTGTCCATTTATTTCATTTCACTTAATCCTCCCCTTCGCTTCAGGCTCCATTCCCCCCCTTTTCTCCTATCCCTGTTTCACAGGTAGGCAATCCTTGCTGTGTCCGCCGGGTAACTCATCGGTTGCCATAGTAGCGCTATTGTGCTTCTGGCCAGCAGGACACTTAGAAGCTAACGACCGATAATTAAGGGTATTGTTCTGCAGCTGCCCATTTCTAAAGAGGCAGCTGCAGGGTTGTAGCTGGGATATTCGCAGCTTCCCGCCTACATAACAGGGGAAGTTTAGCAGTGGTTGGAAGCCAGCTTTTATTGCATCGTGGTTCCTTTATTGTAAGTTCCAGAGACAATTATTTCCTGGGTCTTGCTCTGGTTGTGGGAGTGGCCTGTCTTCTTTCCTGCTGCTCACGTTACTTCAGCGCTCTGCCACTGGGGGCTTCAGCTGATTCTAGGAAACATTGATAGTGATACTAATATTCCATCATTTAGGAATTAGTCTGCATTTGATTTTCTTATACAGTTTATTTGTTTCAACAGCACAGACACATATTGACAGTTTATTTGATTTGGCAGTGCAGTGACAATATAGTTCCTGCTTCCAGTAAATTGATTCGCAATTGATTTACACCATTAGGCTTTTCCTATTATTGGAAACCAGGATACCAGCCTGACCCTTGATCCAGGTGATACTTACCAGGATTTATTTTGATCTGCTTGCTGGCGCAAGTCGATTCATAGCAATATCAATAAGAATTAATTCACTTATAGAATTAAATAAACAAGCAAAAATAAATAAATAAATAAATTATATATATATATATATATATATATATATACACACACACACACACACACATATATATATATATATATATTATAATAATAATAAAAACTACTACAATAATTAGAATAATAATTTAGTAATAAATTTTTTAAAAAAAATTCGGGAAAACTAAGAGGCATCAGTTGCATACTATTGCACAAGCTCATCATGGCCCCTAAGAGAAAACGCGCGTCTGAGACAGCACGCAACGCAGCGGGGGGGTTCTTCTAAGGGCAAACGGGGCAGCAATAATAATCAAAAGCCCACTTCACATTTCCTCAAAGCATTCCGGTCATTTATAGACGATTATGAACAACGCTTCCCGGATTAGAACCCCAGCCCCCCCCTCATCCCCCGATGCCATACCCGATACGCAGGTAATCCCTGAGAGTCCGCGTTCATCCCAATTTGACGAGTTGCCTAGCACCTCGGCTGCTCTTTTTAGTGAGACCCAATTGGCAAGAGCGGTCTTGAATACCAGGGCAGAACCAGTTAGAACAAGGTCGCAATCTCATGCTTCGGCACCCGCGTCTCGTGGTTGAGGGGGGAAGGTTACATCTAAGTCCACCCGCGCTAATAACCTTGTCGCTTCTAGCTCTTCTAACCGTTCTCAGGACAAGCGGTCCAGGGTGCAGCTACCAGAGTCAACTTCTTCATCGGCAGCAGAAGACGACCAGCAGGACTCTGAGGAGACCCCTCGTGCCGTGTCGGACAAAAAGCCTTCGGGTAAGAGGCGCGAAAAGAAGAAACACATTCGAAAGAGAAGCAGGTCAAGGAAGAGTGACTCGGACGAGGAAACAGGTACCTCTTCTTCTTCAGATTATGATAGTGACGCATCCCTGGGCTCCTACTGGGGCAAAGGCGAGGAGGTTTCTGGGCTCCCGGACTGGGTGCTAGCAAGGAGGGCCAGTAGCCATAGGAGGAAGTTTGGGGCGACCCACGAGTGGAAGGATGGGGTTTGGTAAAAGATTCAGCCGCATCCACCTACTCAACTTCCGACGTGATCCCCGGGGATCATCTTTCCCCTAAGCTACGCTCAAAGATATTGAATGGGGAATTTGTGGATATGTTTAAGTTAGTCCCTCCCGCAAAGGAGTTAGGAAGAGGGGAAAAGAGGCCGTCCCATGGGAGACGGAAGAGCAAGTACCCCTCAGTGCCTAGAACATTCGAAAACTGGTTAGATGGGTTTCAGGCCTTCATGGGTATGATAGTTGCGGCCTATCCTAAGAGGGCAGTTCACTTGGTTGCGTACCTTTCTCATATTCGGACGGCATGCGCCCTCTCTGGAGAAGCCGTCGAGGGGAGTGGTTGTGGGCGGGAATCCGAGCGCCGCCCTGCCTCCCGTCTCACCTGGCTGACGCCACGCCTCCCCGGAGGCACCCAACCATGTGCCGCTGGGGGGCGTGTTCAGGAGGCTATATGTCGCGGCGCCAGCCCCCTTCTCGCTCTCACTCCTCACGGACCCGACACGAGTCACCCCCCCTCCACTCCCTTTAGCTCAGGGTTAGGTTTACTTGGCCTTGCTATGGACCTTAGGTTGGTCGCCCTGGTTGTCTGGGGGGCCTGGTAGGAATTTTTCCATTTGGCTTTAGGCTTTTTGGTTTTTTCGCCTACCTCGTAGCAATTGTCACAACTTTCGTGGTATTGGTGGGTAGGTTAGGCATTGGAATAATGTGTTGTGGTGTGTTGAAGGGCTAGGTGTGGCCATCGCCTATGCCTTCAATTTTGGGTATTCCGTTAAAGGAATCTGGCGGTCGTGTATTCTGTCTGATGCCTGCTTGGCGGGAGGCCATGGCACAACCCTCGGTGACATCAGGGGAGAGCCTATAGTTGGATCAGCATCAACAGGCTCCACCCCCCTGGTGAATCAACCCCCTTGTGTGAACATCCAATGCCTAAGCCAATACCTTTTCACTGCTGTAATCAATAAAGTTGTGGCCTTTTCTTGCCCATAAACCTTATATCACGTCTCATTGTGTGTTCCTTCCACATCGCGGGGCTCGGGTCCTCGAACCACAACACAGAGCCTCTGAATACCACTTGTCGGTGAGGCACACTCCTGTGGTTATGTCTTATTGGTGGGCTTCCCATGGGCATCCGGCTGGCCACTGTCAGAACAGGATCTTGGATGAACTTTTGGTCTGATCCAACAAGGCTCTCCTTTTGGCCACATCTTCTTGCCAGTCATGGGAGCAGTGGTGCCAGAAAACCTGAGGACTGCCTTATCAACTGAAAGTGCACACCAAACTAATCCAGATATTTTGCCCAGTTGGAGTTTCCCCCCGAATTCTAAATGTGGCCTTATTCTTTAAAATAACAACAACAAGGAAACCTTATTTTCAGACAAAGAGACACAAAGTGCTCACCATACTAATTTGTACATCCTGTTCAGTTCATTAGTTTTAGCCATGAACTATAGCAGCAGGAAACAGGAAGAAAAATACAGGCAATTTAATAAAAACACAGAAAACAATAAAATTACTGTCTTGAGCTGACTGGACTATCCATGTACAAGTTAGTGTATTTTACTTCTTTTTGGTCCACTGGGACTTTATGAGGAGTACAGGACTTCCTGCTATCGCTTCCAGTACTTTTAGGACACAAAATCCTAGGGCTGACGTGTAAGTGCTGTTTGCAGACTTATAAATACTTGAACATGCAATCTTTTGGAAGACAGAGGAAATCGAGAGCACTCTTGGTCTCCATTCTTTGGTTTCCAACTTGGCATTCCCAGTCAAACTTCAGCAATGCAGATCAGCATCTTTTACATCATTGCTCTTTCAGCGATGCTCTTAGCTTCTCCAGGTAAAGCATATATGAAAATCAGAATGCTCAGACATAATGTGAAAATTGGGATTTGTTAACTAGCATGGCTTTCTCCTCCACTTCTGCTAAAGACTTTTCCTTCAAGGCTAATATGAAAGCCATATGGCTTGATCTATGATGCTCCCTCTCCTCTCTCTTTCTAAACCTCTCTCTTTCTCTCCTTCTGCACCTACTCTGAACACTTCCCTCCTTCATTCTTGTTTTCCTTGATCTTTGCTGTCGCCCTTCTCAGACTCTGCTTCATCATCCAATCCTGTTCACACCATCTCTTGCTATGCTGCATTTTCCAGATTTATGAGGGTGTGTGTAAATTTGTTTTGAACATGAGATTAGGATTTCTAATATAAAAGATTGTCTGACATTCATAAATATTTGCCTTTTACTGCCATATGAAGTGCAAAGTCTGATGTGTCCAAATAAAGTTCATTGGGGAAAAATATTGAAGAACAAGCAAGGTCAAGCAGGAAAAGGGTTTGCCCTTGAAGGTGATTCTGTGAACTGTGAGAGCCCTGGAATAACAGAGACAAGACACCAGACATTGGTTTAAAGCAGGCCAAAACTTTATTGACTGCAGTAGGCAAGGCAGGGTTGACATGGCAGTAGGGCAATGTTCAGCTCTTCATTCCACTAGCACTTACTGATATGGTACAGGCTGTTGGGAAGTACTAAGCCCCTTCCCTGGAAGTCACGCAGCATTGAAACCTTGAATACTGCAAGCCAAGCACCCAAGCCAAGTGAGGATTTCAGACCAGAAAATCTGGAGACTCAGAAAGAATAGAGGAGGAACTGGAGAAGGAATGGGAAGAGTGGGAGAAGGAAAGCTTTCCTGCATTCCTGAAGAAACTGTCCCAGGGATGAGGAGGTGTCACTGCTGTGGCCAAGGAGGCAGGAAGGTGAGGGCAGCACCCAGAGGCAAATCTGCTACCCCTTCCAGATTGCAACTTGTGGCAACTGCCTCTCCAGAGGTTTGGTCCTGTTCACTGGAGGAAACATGTAACCCATTACGTTCCAGTGTCACTCCCGAAATGGAAAGCTCAGTGCAGACATAGTAACACCTACCTTATGAAAACTGAATTGAAATCATCTGAAAATTCAAAATGTCAATACATGTTGATCTCTGGTATTCTTATGAGATGGTTAAAGGTAGTCCACTGCAGCTCAAAGAAGCAGCTGCAATGGCAGGTGATAATGGGGTCAGGAATGTCAGAATGTGGAAATGCCTTCATAAAATAAAATAAAATCTCTCTATCTAGGATTTGTCCATGCAGGGGCTACTCATTCATGCCAAACGGCTGGTGGGAAATGCAAGTCTAAATGCGAGAAGGTCATAAGTGATGCAACTTGTCTTACAGGCATGCCATGCTGTGCACCGTAAGTTCTCTTCCTAGTTCTTCCATGGAACTCAAATGGAACATGTTTCTTAAAGTATTGATAAAATAAAATGCTTAAAAAATTAGTCTCGAAATGTAGACTTCTTTATAAAGGGCTGACTTCAGGTATCTTCTCAAGGTTGTATAGTTACTTATCTCCTTGACTTGTGGGTCACATAACCCCATACGCTCCAATGAAAATAGAGACATCCTACAATGCCACCCAACATGTCTCCAATGAAAATAGGGATGTCCTCAGAAAAAGTGGGACATTGCTGAATCAAATCTGAAACTGGGAAAGCTTCTGTGAATCTGGGACTGTCCCGGGAAAATAGGGACACATGGAGGGTCTGCAGTACATTGAGGCCATGTTTAGTGAGATGTTTTTAAGAAACCAAGAGCCATATTTCCTTTTGAGTATCCTTCCAAGGGCCCCATCCCATTGGTGGATGGAGTCAGAGACAAATGTGGGTGTGGCAACAAGAATAATTCTGACTTTTGTATGTGTGCATACATCTCCCTGTCTTCCTTCTGTCTTGCCAAATGCAAGATGGTTCTTTTAAGATTAGATTCAGAATCAATACAAACACAAGTAGTTGAGAAGATTACAGATTTTATTCCAAACAGGAAGCAGTATATACATTACCAAGCACGCACTGCAATCAGCCACTGGGAAGCCCTGTGGCGAAGTGGCAAAGTTACCCCCAGCCTACGCAGAGCTCCCAACTGGCATGCTAAGAAACTAGGTACTGGGTATTTTATAGATGCTGTGCCCTGTTAGGATAATACAGGCTCACATTCAGACACTGGCTTTGAGTTTCTCCCCCCACTCTGGTTCAGTCAACAAAAATGTTTGCGTGTCTGTGTGCTCTCTCTGTTAACACATAAACCTGTGAATCACTAAAGAAATCTCTTTCCTTTATTCAGAACTCCTTAAGATTAAAATGGCAAGAAACACCTGCTTCTTTCAGCAAAGGATATAACCCAAAGAATGAGATTGACGTGCTGCTAATTTGGCCTGCGGAAATACTTCCATGATGTGGGGATTTCCAGAAAATTTGTGTACTATTATGAATAAATATTTGATATGTTGCTGGAAAATGTGTGTTGGTTTATGCCTTTCTGAGACGTGGATACCCCTTGTGGACAATTTGTGAAGCTACAGAAAGCTCTTTTTTTTTGTAAAGTTCAGGTGGTCCATGTTTGTTCTCTACATGTATACCACAAATTGTGCTCAGGTTAAATAACACTTTTCTGCCAAGACTCACCATTACTGTCAGTTTGGCTTAATGCCATTTGGCCTGCAACAATAACAACACATTTCACCAAGGTATTAGGAAGAACCATGATTATTTACTTTGAGGAAGAGACCTATCACAGATGTTGATTTCCTGCCATGGCAGGTCTCGGGTCTACATGAGCTTTCACGTTCTTTGCAATTCTCTGATTCCGCTGTTCATTCTACCCACAAATCCCAGTTGAATGGGAACTGCCTGCATGGAGGCGTAGAACTGACCTCTGAGGAGGTCACCCATTCTTCAAGTCTGTAGCTACATAGAATACAGCTAGAGGGTAATTTACTTCCAGAGGAATAACCTTAGGAAAGCCAGTTGATAACAAAAGTGGTGGCAGCCTGTCAGTGGGCTAGAGAAGTACAAAATCCACCCGGTCTGTGTTACACCTGATCTGTGTCTTTTTTCCAATAGTTATTCAGAAGGAGATTAGGGACCCAGCTACATTACGTGTGGGTTGTTGTTTTTAAGTGCTTTAAATACGTTATAACACTGCGATGGAGAGTTCGAACCTTCGGCAAATTGATTTCCCATTATAAGCTTTACAATGCTTTTTCCTGAAACACTTCTTTTGCTGTTTCTAGAGCCAACCTAGGTCTGTTAAAAACAATGTTCTGCTCCTCCAATTCTTCCTAGGGGATTTGGTTGGTGCCCAATTTATCCCCCACTCGAGGGTGGGAACAAAACTGCTTAAGAATAAGGCAGCGTCGGTTTCCTTCCATTACTCACCTTCTAACAAGAACTTTAATCCGAAGAGTTTGTGTAGCAGTGCACCTCAGAACAGTACACACTGGTGAACATTAGGTCTTTGATATTACAGAGAACTTGGAGAGCATTCTGTGATTATCTTCCTTCCTCTCTCTTCCCCTTGAAAACCCAAATGGCACTTACACGTCAGCCCTTGGATTGAAGATTACCAAAGTAAAGGTTGTGATAGCAGGAAGTCTTGGTCCAGTGCTCCTTATGAAGTCTTGGTACACCAAAAAGAAATAAAATACAGTAGATTGTACATTCAGAGTCCAGCCAGATGGAAACATGATTTTATTGTTTTCAGGGTCTACTTTAAAAAAATTAATTGCCTGTATTTTCTTTCCATTTTCTGGCTTCTATGGTCCATGACTAAAACTAATGAACTACTGAAACTAATGAACTACTGAACAGTGCATGCAGATTAGTTCATTGAACATTTTGTGCCTCTTTGTCTTAAAACAAGTAGTTATTCTGTTTGGGTTTGTTTGTTTTTAAGTAGAAGCACAGGGAATCTTGATCTCACTCTTGGTCATATCTGACTTGAGATTCCTAGTCTTCAACAATGCAGTTTGGCATTGTTTACATCATTGCTGATTCA
This sequence comes from Podarcis tiliguerta, assembly GCF_965153285.1. Taxonomy (NCBI): domain Eukaryota; kingdom Metazoa; phylum Chordata; class Lepidosauria; order Squamata; family Lacertidae; genus Podarcis; species Podarcis tiliguerta. The sequence continues at coordinate 7,407,510 of NC_139536.1, read as the reverse complement.
TAGATGCTGTTAGCTTTTCCAGGTAAGGCATACATCAAAATCAGAAATATCAAGTCCTAAAGAAATATAGACTTATGGGGGGGGGGAGGCAAAAAGATGGAATGTGGCCTTCTCCAAAAATTCTGCTGAAGACTTTACTTTCTTCTCTCTCACTCTACTTTTCTAGATCTCTCTTTTTTTCCTCCCACATGTCTTCCATTCTTCTTTCACTTGATGAGTTCATAATACTGCTGTCCTTCTTGGAGTCTCCTATGACTTTGGTATGCTGTCTTCCTTTTGTTTAAAGGGGCCTTTTGCGTGACAAGCAGATGTCAAGGTGCAGGGTTGGGGATTTGGACACTACTGCTGTGCCCCCAACTGTGGCCCCAGCTCCAGAGCAGTCACTAATGGAAGGCGAGGCTCCACCTACATCTTCCTCAGAAACTGCGGGCATGGAGCCGAGCTAAGCTGTTTCAGTGGGTCTGCCTGGCTCTCCAGAGACTTGGACAACTGCCGTGCCTGACTGTCCACCAAGTTTGCTTGTGGCGGTTCCTTTGACAGCAGCAGAGCTAGGGAACTCGGGGTCAATACCACATTTGGTCACACCACAGTCGCATCCAGAATCGGGCGGCCACCCAGACTCTGGTACTGGCCCTCGGTGGTCTGGCAGGGTTTCCAAGTGCCCAGCTTATTTAAAAGACTATGTTCACCAGAAAAACTGCACATGTAAAGCTATAGGGTCAATTAACATGCTTATATGCCTTCCTGAAACCAATAAGTGTATTGCTGTATGTAATGGAACCACTATAATTGTAACAAATGCCTTATCTCGGTGGGGAGGGACGTTATGTATTGAAGTTCTCACCCTGGCCACCAGGAGTATTGTGTATATAGTTATCACTCAGGTCCACATAAGTTAATTTAGGCAGGAAACACTGGGTTGTTATTGTTACAATGTTGACAGCCAGCTGCCTATAAAAGCAGGCCAGCTTAGCTGTTTTCAGTTCAGTTTATTTCCAGCTTAGTATAAAGAACCACTTGGAGAAATCTCTGTGTCGGCTGCCATGTCCACCACCACCACCACCAAAATAATAATAATAATAATAATAATAATAATAATAATAATAATAATAATAATTTATACCATCTGGCTGGGCACCCCCCCCCCCCAGCCACTCTGGGTGGCTCCCAACAGAATATTAAAAACATGATAAAACATTAAACTTAAACATCTGTCCTCAGATGTCTTCTAGAAGTCAGATAGTTGTTTATTTCCTTGACGTCTGATGGGAGAGCATTCCACAGGGCAGGAGCCACCAAAACTCATAGCAATGAATGGGAATGGGGAAAGCACAGCTTTGTTCTTAAGAGATATAATTTGGTCCTGAATAACTACTGGAGGTGGAACTAAAATGCATAGCAGGTTTTACACAGATAGGGTAGCTTTTCATAGCAAATTTTCATATAAACAGGTACTAGTCAAAGCTTGTAACCTGTGCACAGCCCTCTGACCTCTCAAGGGTGGAGGGGTGAGTCATGCAAAACCCAATTTCACATTAAAGGGAAAGGCTGGGTGATGAACCACATTCACAACCTGAACATTGGGTGTGTATCTAAAATGTCACTTAGGCTCCTAGCCTCCTGGATTATGTTCAGAAAGTAAGTGAGCTAGTATCTTTGTTATATATAGTTACAAGCCTGCGAAATAGATGGCCTCTTCTAAGGGCAGTTCTGCACCTCCTTTCAGGCAGTTCCCATCCATCTAGAATCCATGGGTAGCATCTCCAGCAGAATCAGAGAATTCTAAGGAACCTCAAATCCCGAAAGGCAGGAAATCCGCTCATATACCATCCATTCAGCCCCTGCACCAAACCCACTAATCAAGGATTGCCTATTATCAACAGGGACATGTCTGAGTGAATACTCATGCTATGTTTCTCTACTTGGGGCAGATGCGTTCATGGCTCTCAGGCACATATGGCAGTGGTTTTCAATCTTTTTGAGTCCACAACTCCCTTGACCAACAATATTCGGCTTCCCAAAAACATTTGTAAACCGGAACACTTACTTCCAGGTTTGCTGCATTTGGGAGCCAATTTGTTCAGGAGTCAAGCCGTTTGAGTACCAAGGTACCACCGTACTGTTACAATATGGATGCAATGCAGCTGCAAACTGCTAGCTTGAAAGTACAATATGATGGGAATGTTGGGACTTTCGGTGGGAAACAGTGGGACAGTCAAATCACAGGGCAATGCACCGGAATTAGCTCAGAGTGTAATATGAGCTCTTCCTCTTGCTCTTGTACAGGAAGTACAGGAAGTCTTTGTCACTCGACTGCTGGAGATTGAAGAGAGCAGTCATGTTTTCTGCAAAGACAGAAATAAAAGCACGTAAATACATTTCTGTCTATCTCCTTTTCCCTGCTGGGGGAGCAGGAGGGGGGGGTGTTCTTCCCACGTTTGGGAAGAATCGCCTATCGTGTCCTAGCCTGGATCTTGCTGGGGAATGCAGCCAGGGAGGTCAACAGGAGACCAAGCCGGGTGCCTGGGAGTGTTGCCAGTTTCTCCCGAAATAGGCTTGATTTCCGACATGTACAGGCAATCCCCACTTTTCTGCGGGTTCCGCTCTGGTCCCCTGTGCACATCACCAGGATGCAAGTACGTGGGGATTCTCCATTGCGCCCTGCTCATCTCCAGCACTATTTTCAGCATGCATGTAAGAAGGAACATGCAAGCCAATTGTGTACAAGTGGGAATTCCCCCTTTTCACTTTTTACTATTGCTTGCCAAATGAAAGAATCCTTCCATATTGCTGCGTTTAAAATGTAAGCATGGGGCCCAGGTGCAAGAAATTCTGGAAGCAGAAGGAAGAATAAAATGGCAGGCAATATTAGGTCAAAACAGATGTCAGCTGGTCAGAATTAGTGGCAGTCATAGAGGAATGCCATCAGTGTTGACACCTGCCTTCACTTTGCAATTTTATATCTTACTTTCTATTAACTTGTTTTATTTATTGCAAGATCTTTTGTTGAGCAGCATGCAAATAATGGCAGTAAATAAATGCCTTATTATTTGGAGCAGCGGGTAGTGACTGGGTGATTTTCCATAGCTACAGATACAAGTGAAGTCTAGCAATTGGTTCATACCCCAGTCTATAAGGTAAAAGATACAGGTAAGGGACCCCTGGACAGTTAAGTCCAGCCAAAGGCAACTATGGGGTGCAGCGCTCATCTAGCTTTTCAGGCCAAGGGAGCTGGCGTTTGTCCACAGATAGCTTTCTGGGACATGTGGCCAGCATAACTACATTGCTACTGGCACATGGAGGATTGTGCCAAGTGCTATAGCACACAGAAATGCTGTTTCCCTTCCCAGTGCAGTGGTACCTTTTTATCTACTTGCACTGGTTTGATTTCGATCTGCTAGGTTGGCAGAAGCTGGGACAGAGCAACAGGAGCTCATTCCGTCACACGGATTCGAACAGCCAACCTTCTGATCGGCAAACCCAGTGGTTTAGACCACAGCATCACCTGCATCCCCCATCCCCCAATCTATAAGACTGATAGATAGTAGAGGTGTAAGCAAGATATTGCAAAAACCAATTTCACACTAAAGACAAAGGTTGTGTTACAAACCATGTGTCCAACCTGAATGTCAGGAGCATGTCTAAAATTTCACTAACACTCTTGGTTATGTGGGCAGGAAGCAAGTGAGCTTGTTTTCTGTTATGCTGGTAGGTAGTTAGAAACTTGTGAAAGAGGTGACCTCCTCTAAAGTCAGTCTTACACCTCCATGCAGGCAGTTCCTATGCATCAGGAATTTGTGGGTTGCAGTTCTACTAGAATAAGGGAATTGTAAGGCACCTAAAAGGTCATGTAGGCCAGCAGCCTGCCAAGACAGGAAATCTGCCTGTCAGTGTCTGCCTCACTAATCAATGACAGTTTAGCACCTTTGGTAACAGTTTATTGCACTGTAAACTCAACACAAGCCCGCTCCCCGCATTTCCCAGCAACATGTCACATATTTATTATTATATTATTATTATATTACAGTTCCCCGCCCCAAAATAAATCCATTCCATTGAAGTATTTTCTGGAGGTCAATAACAGATTAATCCAGTTGCTTGGCTTTTGTCAGTTGCTGAAAGAATCAGATGGTTCTCTCCACTGAACACAGAAAAAAGAAAAGAGATTTCTTTCATAAAATCAGGGGTTTAGTTTTAACTGGGACATTACACATAATGCCTGGAGTGTGAGAATAAGCAAAGCAGCTATATTCCTGCATTCAAGTGAAAAATTACAAAGGAATGAATTTGACTGAACATCCAATGAATATTGTACATGAAATGTGAGTTTCAAAATATACAAAATAAAATCAAAAAAATAGAGCGTGAAACCATCTGAGATCTGAGCTTAAAAAATGTAACAGGAAAATAGAAGAAAGTCCTCCTAGCGCTGATAAGAATGTGTGGCTAGTGGCATGGGGGGGGGGGGAGGTCAAAGAGGCAATAGCTCTAGGCACAAAAAAATTCAACACCTAGTGCTGCTTTAACTTCAGCACCATTTTTTATTTAACTTTTTGACAATTTTTGATAAATGTCTAAAGAACAAAAATAGCAATTTCCTTAACTTTACAAATAAATAGATTTCTGTCGCTTTACAAATTGGCCATAACTGGTGATCCATATCTCACAAGGGCACAAGTCTACACTTATTTCCCAGCAAAGTGTTTATTCGAAATAGTACAGATTCTCTCCTCCACCCCCTTTAAAAAATCTATCCCATAGAAGTATTTTCTGGAGCTGCCAAATAACAGATCAATCTAGTTGCTTGGGTATTTTTAGTTGCAGAAATAAGCATATGTTGCTCTCCACTTTACTCAACTCTGAAGAAAGGAAAGAGATTTATTTTATGATTTCCAGGGTTATGTTGTTCATAGAGACATTACACAAAATGTTCTAAAGGGTGGAAATAAACCAACAGAGTTACAATGCAGCATTCAAGTGACAATTTACCAACAAGACAACAGACCAAAGCATTACAAAGACTTCTAAAGGGGTTACTCGCCCTCTGAAGGAGTGGGTACTTAGCTGGGGGGGGGGCTCATTTCTGTTGCTTGAAGGTCAGGTGGCTTCAGTGGCCCAGAGTGCCTTCCATCAGCTTCGGCTGGTGGCACCTCCCTGGACAAGGATAGCTTAACTTCTGTTGTCTATGCTACGCTAACTTTGGGGTTAGACTACTCCAATGTAATACATGGGGTGGCCTCTGAAGATGATTCAGAAACTTCTACTGGTGCAGAATTCAGTAGACCCTTCTTTGTGTGAACAATAAAGTAGCATAAAAAAGTTAAAGGTAAAGAACCCTTGACAGTTAAGTCCAGTAGTGAACGACTCTGGAGTTGAGGCACTTATCTCGCTTTACTGGCTGAGGGAGCCGGCGTTTGTCCGCAAACAGTTTTTTCCCAGGTCATGTGGCCAGCATGAATAAGCTGCTTCTGGCGAAACAAGAGCAACACATGGAAATGCCGTTTACCTTCCCTGGAGCAGTACCTATTTATCTACTTGCACTTTGACGTGCTTTCGAACTGCTAGGTTGGCAGGAGCTGGAACCAAACAATGGGAGCTCACCCCATTGCGGACCTCCGGAATAAATTAAGTTTGTAACTAGAAGTACCACTGCATATGTGGAAATAAACCATATATCGTAATATAATGAACTGCCCTGAGACCTCTGGGTATACAGTGGTATATAAATTCAATAAATGAAATGGAATAATAACAACACGGTTGTGCCTCATTTTCAGAAGGAAACATAAACCCAGGGTAAGCCCTTGTAACCCCTGGAATTTGCACCACTCAAAGATTGGGTTTTGTGCAACAATATTAGCAATAAAGCTCAGCATGTTTGGGCGTTTTGAATGTTCAAATGCATCAAATGAAGCATTTGTATGGTAGGTGATGGATATTATCTCAGCATTGTACATTGCACTTCAGGGGTGACACTGAAAGGTGATGGACTATATGTTCCCCCATACACAGAGAGCTCCTGGGATGGGTGAGATCGGGATGGGGAGAAATTCATTTGGTGCAGAAGTCTAATGTGAACTTCCTTCCTTTGCATTTCCTGAGCCGATGTATGAACTGAAACACAGCCATCCTACTAAGCAGCACACATGTCTTCCTACGTCACAATTTAGTTTTCCAGATTTTTTTTTTTTAAGTGTTTAATTTTTTTAAATGGTTGTATTTTAAATGGTCGGCGGTTCGAATCCCCGCGGCGGGGTGCGCTCCCGTTGTTCGGTCCCAGCGCCTGCCAACCTAGCAGTTCGAAAGCACTCTCGGGTGCAAGTAGATAAATAGGGACCGCTTACTAGTGGGAAGGTAAACGGCGTTTCCGTGTGCAGCTCTGGCTCGCCAGAGCAGCGATGTCACACTGGCCATGTGACCCGGAAGTGTCTTCGGACAGCGCTGGCCCCTGGCCTCTTTGAGTGAGATGGGCGCACAACCCTAGAGTCTGTCAAGACTGGCCCGTACGGGCAGGGGTACCTTTACCTTTACCTTTATCACAACCCTGAAACCTCAGGAGCAAATCTAAATCAGTAGGAGGAGTAGAAAACAATGCAGCTATTATTGGATTTATTTTAGAGAAATATTTGGATAATAATGCATTACATCGGGAGAGTTTTCTTGCAAAAACACATAGAGTGAGTAAAACTATGAACAGAAAAGCATCTTTCAGGTGAGAACGAACACCAATGATTGTTCACAGCTTTGTGTGAAAATTAGAAAGGAATCAGCAATTCTTTTGGAAATGGGGTAAACAGAGCAGAGAAATTGAAACCGGCATATTAATTTATCCCAAAGGTAGGAGTAGATGGATTATTCAATTTATACTTTGCCCCTTCTAAATATGGGGTCTTCCTTTGCCTGTAGTTATATAACTTCTACTTTGAGAAGGCCACATTCACTCTTGTTACCCAATTTTGCATAAAGACTCTCCTCCTGCAAAAGAGGGGAGTGGTTGTGGGCGGGAGCCAGTCTCCGCCTCAAGCAGGGGGCGTTAGCCCCCTGCCTCCCACTCACCTGGCTGGCGCCCACGCCCACGGGCAGGCACCCAACCAGGTGCCTTCGAAGGGGCGTGGACGGCAGTGTAAATTGCTGCTGCGCCAGCTACCCGGCCTCACTCTTCGTCGTCCCATCGCGAGTCACCCACCCTCCACTCCCTTAGAGCTCAGGGTCTCAGTTTTCTTTTGGCCTTGCTATGGACCTTAGGTTGGTCGCCCTGGTTGTCCAGGGGGCTTGGTAGGAATTTTTCCATTTGGCATTAGGCTTTGTGGTTTTTCCGCCTACCTCATAGCAATTGTCACAACTTTCGTGGTATTGGTGGGTAGGTTAGGCATTGGAATAATGTGTGTGGAAGGGCTAGGTGTGGCCATCGCCTACGCCTTCCATTTTTGGGTATTCCGTTAAAGGAATCCAGTGGTCGTGCATTCTGTCTGATGCCTGCGTGGCGGGGGGCCATGGCACGACCCTCGGTGACATCAGGGGAGAGCTTATAGTTGGATTAGCATCAACAGGCTCCACCTACTGGTGAATAAACCCCCCCTTTTAGACTCACCCCTCTCTGAGTGGGTAGAGTCAACTGACATAATCCAGTGCCTAAGCCAATACCTTTTCACTTGCTGTAATCAATAAAGTTGTGGCCTTTTCTTGCCCATTAACCTTATATCACGTGTCCTTGTGTTTTCATTCCACTATGTGGGGATCGGGTCCTCGAACCACAAGTCTATATTTCTTTAGGTCTCGATATTTCTGATGTTGATGTATGCCTTACCTGGAAAAGTTAAGAGCATCCATGAAAGGGCAACAATGTAAACGATGCCAAATTGCATTGCTGAAGACTAGGAATCTCAAGTCAGAAACCAAAAGAGGAAGACCAATAGTGCTGTTGATTTCCTGTGTTATCCCAAAATCTGTTTGTTCAGATCTTTATAGGTGTACATGTAAACTTGATGACACAGTATTCTTGAAGTAATGGATGTGATAGCAATAAGTCTTGGTCCTCTGCTCCTCATGAAATCGCATACTGCATATTCAGGATTCAGTGGACTGAAAACATGCTTTTTAAAATTATTTTCATAGTTTTTATGGTCTGTATTTTCTTTCCTATTTCCGGCTGCTAACATGCATTACTATTGAAATGAAATGAGCAGTACATTGAAATTAGTGCAGTGAGCACCTGTCCTGAAAAGGGTTTTTCTTTTTTTAAAGGACCATGGTTGTTGTTGTTTAGTCGTTTAGTCGTGTCTGACTCTTCGTGACCCCATGGACCAGAGCACGCCAGGCACTCCTGTCTTCTACTACCTCCCGCAGTTTGGTCAAACTCATGTTGGTAGCTTCAAGAACACTGTCCAACCATCTCGTCCTCTGTCGTCCCCTTCTCCTTGTGCCCTCCATCTTTCCCAACATCAGGGTCTTTTCCAGGGAGTCTTCTCTTCTCATGAGGTGGCCAAAGTATTGGAGCCTCAGCTTCAGGATCTGTCCTTCCAATGAGCACTCAGGGCTGATTTCCTTAAGAATGGATAGGTTTGATCTTCTTGCAGTCCATGGGACTCTCATGGACAAAGACAACATGCATATAAAAGGAACATGGTAACATTTAGTAAATGCAGAACTGTTGGAACTGTTATGGCTTAAGTTCATATGCACTTTAGGTTAATGGTCTTGATGGTTTCCTGGCAGTCCTCATGTTTTCTGGCAGCGCTGGTGACATGACTGGTAGGAACAGAAGAAGATTCTTCAAGATCAGACCAGAAGCTCATCTCATCAAGAAGCCTTTCCTGATGGCAGCCAGACAGATGCATATGGGAGTCCACCAACAGGGCATGACCAGAACAGTGTGTTTCCCCAAGAAGTGTTAGCTTCTATTTTGTGTTCAGGAGTGAACCAAATGTGGATTGGGCTAAACCAAAGAACCATGTATGCCCATGTGCCACCTTATAGTGGATTTTTCTTTGCTTCGCCTTCATGTCAGGGAGGTCATGAGGATCCAGAAAGTCCATTGGTTGACTCAGCAGGAAGCTAGGTTGTAGTAATGGTAATAAAGTAAAGCAATTGGTAAACAAAGGATCACCAGCTTCATGACATTAAGAGCAGAAGAAGAGAGAGAGGCACATAGAAATAAATCTTTCTTATCTTGAAGTTAACTTGCTTTTAACATTTATTTTTATTAATAGTTAAAGGAATATTTTCCATTCAGTGTCAACTTCTTAGAGAGTATGAATGATTAAGAGATATAAAAATCCTGTTAAGTCAAGCAAATTAACCCTCTGATTTAACATTATCTTATTTCCCACTTTTTTAAAAATAAAATAAAAAGCAGAAGTAGGGCAGAGTCGTGTGCTTATGTGTGCAAACAGTGGCATATAAGCACAAATAAATAAAATGTCACCATAAATAAAACAAAGAATAAGAGAGCAAGAAGAATGTATATTTAAAGAAGGGCAGAAAATATTTACTCAATGATCATAAATCAAGAGGTAGAGTGGAAGACTAAAAGAATGAAACAAAGGTGTTTTGAACATGCAAATAAACCAGGGAAATTATTGGCATGGCAGTTGAACAACTGACTTATTAGATTTGGAAGGACATGCTAACAGATTTGGTTGGCACGCATGCTTATGGTACAATAAAGGGAAGATACATAAAGGATTCCACAATCATATGATCAGGAAAGTACTAATAAAAGTATGGGGGGGGGATAAAGATTTATTAGAGCAAAAAACCACTTGGTGGGTGTCTCCTACAGAGGCAATGTCAATCAAGAGAATAAATATGGAGGCAAAATGGCCGACATATAGAGATTTATTGATAGAAAGAGAAGGGAAATTAAAATTAAAAGAGTATGAAGAAATTTAGGATGAGGTTTGTGATTGGCTGCAACATCGACAATTAAATGAGAATTTTAAGGAAGATAGTAAGAAAGGATTCAGTTATACTGTTTCTAGATTTCAAAAAGAAACAAAGCATGTTCTCCTTCATGGAGAGCACGTGTTGCGGTGGGGGCCTCCAGGACACTCCAAAGTTGGAGGGCTGGCTAATTGATCGTTGGCCACTGATGCAATTGGGGCTTCCCTTGTTGTTGGGAAGAAGTTAATGTTGCCATTTATTGATTGACAGCCAGAAATACTAAAACTCCTTGCACGAGGCTAGGGCTTCCTCTTTTCGCCCATGCATCGGATTGCCCGTCCCTCCCTCCCTAGAATTAGGGTTGTTCGCTTTGACCTTGCTATGCCTGTCATGGGGTCGTCTGCTTTGGAGCGGGGGCCTGGTAGGAATTTTGTCCATCTGGCTGATTGGCTGGGGCCATTTGGTTTTGCCTACTGCGTAGCAAATCGTCACAACTTGTAAGGTTGGCGGTTAGGCATTGGTTTATGGTTTGGTTGGTTGAGGGGCATGGATTGGTTGTGCCTGCCCCTCTAATGCTGCTGCTGCAAGGGATTCCGTTAAAGGAATTGGGAGCTAACTATTGCTTGTCCACTCTGTCAAGGGGGCTCGGGCCATAGCAATGAGCTCCTGGTTGCATTTGGGGTGAGGGCAGGTTCCCTGCTCCGCATAACCCCCAAGTGTATTCCCCCATTCTGACTTTCGCATCGTGCGGAATGTCAGTCTGTCCCCCATGGTGGGGGCAGATAGTCGCACCTGGTTGCATTTGGGGTGAGGGCAGGTTCCCTGCTCCGCGTAACCACCAAGTGTATTCCCCCATTCTGACTTTTGCATCGTGCGGAATGTCAGTCTGTCCCCCATGGTGGGGGCAGATAGTCACAACCAATGCCTACACAACCACTCACAAATTTGTATTTTAATAAAGTTGTGGCCAAAATTATGCCAAAAATCTTAAACAAAAATTTCTGTGTGATGTGTGAGTTATTTGGGGTGGACCTGGGGACCTCGACACGCAATAGAAGGGAATAATAAACTGTTAAAGAAAACTTACAGCTTACTATTAGAATGGGAGACAAAAGACGAAGAGCTGAAATCAGTCATGATTAAATGGGCACAAGACGTAGAACATAACATATATTTGGAAGAATGGGAAAAGCTATGCAAGAATAATCTGAAATTCACAAATTGTATACTGTTGAAAGAGAATTATATGAAAATGATGTATAGATGGTATATTACACTGGTGAAAATGGCAAAAATGTGCAAAATGAGCTATAATGTGTTGAAAATGCAAAGAAGAGGAGGGTACTTCTTATCACATGTGGTGGAATTGCAAATTAATTAAAAATTATTGGGACATGATTTATAATGAAATGAAAACATGTTTAAGATAACCTTTGTTAAAAATCCAGAAGCCCTTTTATTAGGTATTACAGGACAAGATATACCAATAGACAAGAAGAATTTATTTATGTATGCAACAACAGCGGCGGGAATTGTTATTAGCTCAAAGATGGAAAAGCGATGAAAGAACAACAAAAGAACAACAGAAGAAGAAGAAGAAGAAGAAGAGTTTGGATTTGATATCCCGCTTTATCACTACCCAAAGGAGTCTCAAAGCGGCTAACATTCTCCTTTCCCTTCTTCCCCCACAACAAACACTGTGAGGTGAGTGAGGCTGAGAGACTTCAGAGAAGTGTGACTAGCCCAAGGTCACCCAGCAGCTGCATGTGGAGGAGCGGAGAAGCGAACCTGGTTCCCCAGATTATGATACTACCGCTCTTAACCACTACACCACACTGGCAAGAAAAGTTAATGGAATACATGGAAATGGCAAAGCGGAGAGACTTAAAGACAAAGACAGTAAGGACTTCAGAAATAACTTGGAACCTTTTAAGATATATATACAGAAACAATATATTGAAATGAACTCACTTGTACACTTACAATAGACAAATACAAATAGTAAATAAAAATAAACACTAAGAGACTAAGTACAGATTAAGAAATAAATTTATTTTATCATAGAAGGGATATAAACTATATGCAGCACAAAAACAATATATTCAAAACCCAAAAGGGAACTTGGGGGAATTCGCGCGGGGGGGGGGTATATTGAGTATATAAAATGTAATTTGAGTTTTTTGAATATGTTAAAATTTGTTTAAAAACTTAATAAAAATTATTATTTTTTAAAAAATAACACTGCTGCTTTTAGTAAATGTGGTCTTATACAGTGGTACCTCGGGTTACATATGCTTCAGGTTACATACGCTTCAGGTTACAGACTCCGCTAACCCAGAAATATTACCTCGGATTAAGAACTTTGCTTCAGGATGAGAACAGAAATCGCGCTGCAGCAGGAGGCCCCATTAGCTAAAGTGGTGCTTCAGGTTAAGAACAGTTTCAGGTTAAGAACGGACCTCCGGAACGAATTAAGTACTTAACCCGAGGTACCACTGTACATATTGACTTCCTTATTGAGAATGCCTGCTGGACGGAGAAAACGAGGCGGAAAGAGCCAGAAGACCATTATTGAGACTCACAACTCCTCTAAAACAAAGAATCGGCAGAAAGCCAATGCCATCTGCCCTGGCTCAGAAATAGAGCGGGTTGAGGGAGCCGAGAAAACGGAGCAAATAGAACAAACAGTGAGTAACAACGTTGGGGGAACCCCACCCCCCCTTAAGGAGGATGGCAATGACCCGACCCCCCTCCTCCCAGAGAAAGCTAATCCGTCCAAGAGGGCAAGAGCAGGAGCAGGAGGGATTCCTCCCACGCCTAACGCTGACCCACCCATGCCTCTAGAACAAGATATCAGAGGAGCCTGCTTTCAACCAATCCGGGATACGCACCCCTACCAAGAGATTTGCATGTTGTCTGCAGAAACTATGGTTCTGGTTCTCCAAAGACTGGATGAAATCCTCACCAGAATAGTTAACATTGAGAAACAATTGGATACTAGTTCCTCCCCTTTAAATGCGCAAGGGCTCAAAGGGATGATAAGAAATGACCCTGTTAATAACTCACCAACTCAAACTATGGATGAAGTGAGGTCCTGTCAAGTCTTGCAAACGAACCAGATAATGCTTGAGATTCACCGATACACTCATAGGTGGAAGAACCGCAGACAAATTATTATGTCCTTGTCTCAGCTCCTGAATTACCATTACCGGAATGTAGATCTAGAAAATTTCCACTTCCTGCCTACCTTGAGAAACACCATGCGCCTATTTATGACCTTTAGGTCATCAACCCTCCCATCTCGACTCATGGAGATAAAGGATACCCTATGGTGGCTCCATTCTCTCCGCCCAGTGAGGGTATTTAAGGACAAAATTAGGAGGCAATTGGTCCCTTGCATAGAGTCAAAGCTAATACGGATAAAGGAAACCAAGCTCAACACTAGAAAAACTAATTGCCCAAAGGAAGAAAAGAACTTTGTAAGCCTAGAATTACAAGACCTGAAGAAGAAGCTAATGATTATAAAGACTGAGATTTCTACCCAAAATATAAGGACAGTAGAGCCTAGAGCACAATATTTAAAGATGTCCAACAGCTCTTTATCCCATAGAAAGACATCAGTGCAACTCCCCTTTTTAAACGACACCAAATTAGATGAGGAATTTGGCGCCTCCGACATTTCTATGGCAACAACACCTAAAGAACTCTATGTTGCTGACAATCTGGAGATATCCAGCACCAAATCTACATCTGGACCTTTGCCTAATGTTCCAAAAACTTATCAGAATGATCAGCCTTCTCTACTGTACTCCTGGCGAGACAGGATGGACAGATCTTTCGAATTTGAATCTGGTTCTTTGTTGGCCAGTGATCCACATTTTATAACACATACCTCATTAATACTTCCACAGCCACAGATAGAACCAACAATCCTCCAATTAACCCAGGAGGGAGAGGGGGATTGACAGTTAATGAAACACCATGGGACTGTCCCCCCCCCCCGCTTGGGGTGCGGTTGGTTGGGTTTTATCTTCTAGGGATACTTACCCTATCAGACCTTCACCTCTTTCCCATACCATTTTGACCCAGGAGTCCTGGCCCAAGGATGACTTGTTATTGAGGGGATGTTACCCATCTATTGGGGAGGCTAGTATGGGATCTGGGATTTCCACAATTGAAGGGCTAGGGAGGAATGGCGGTGGGGCTAGATATCTCTATCGGCGAAGGGTTTTGAGATGCAGTGATCCTCGAACCCCTTCCAATCTACGCCCCTTCCCAAGGGATGAGGGTAGGGAGAGCAAGGATTACACACCTCCGTCATTGGTGCTGTGCAATGCCAGGTCTGTAGGCAACAAAACCGCCACCATGCGTGACTTTTTTATCTCGCAGGGGATTGACCTGGCTTGCGTGACAGAGACCTGGGTACGGGAAGGCGAAGTAGTCTCCCTACATGAGATAACACCCCCAGGTTTCTCTGTCCTCCATCAATCGCGGACTGTGGGTCGGGGGGGAGGAGTAGCGTTGTTATTCCGGGAGGATTGCTCTTTCAGAGCTCTGCCATCACCAGCGATCTCCGGCATTGAATGTGTTGGTCTCGTGTGGGGCACCAAGGAGAGCTTGGCTGTGTGGCTGGTGTACCGACCACCCAGCACACCTGCAGCCACCCTGTCAGACCTGCTGGAGGTGGTGGCGGGCTGGGCCTTGGAGTTCCCAAACCTACTGGTTTTGGGAGACTTCAACATCCATGCCGATGCTGCTCCCTCCTCACAGGCTCTGGACCTAGTGACTTCCATGGCAACACTAGGGCTCTCCCAGTTTGTTTTGGGCCCCACCCATCAAGCAGGCCACACGCTGGATCTGATCTTTGGGGCTGGCATAGATGTGATCATGCTCCCCACTGTGGAAGTGCCATGGTCTGATCACTACGCTCTGAAAGCCAAGATTGACTTCCCGCTCCTCCCTGGCTCGGGTGGCGAACCTATTTGGGCTCGTCCACGAAAACTGATGGATCCTGATAGATTCCGACAAGCCTTGCGGAACCCTGCTCCTCCTGGCGACTCATTAGATGACCTTGTTGAGGACTGGAATAACCGGCTCTTGGCAGCCATTGATGAGATCGCGCCTAAGCGCCCTCTGCGACCCCGTCGAAACCGGGCACCTTGGTTTACTGAGGAGCTCCGGAAAATGAAGCGGGATCTCAGACGGCTAGAGCGAGTATGGCGACGGACTCGTGACGGAGCCTCAAGAACATCTTATAGGATGCTTATGAAAGCCTATGAGACGGCTATGAAAGCTGCTAAAAAATCTTACTTTGCAGCTTCCATTGCATCCGCTAGCTCTCGCCCGGCACAACTTTTTAGAATAATTAGGTCATTAACGTCCTTAGGAGGACAACCAAATCTAAGCACAAATTCGACCCACAGCTGTGAGGCATTTGCGAGCTTTTTTGCGGAGAAAGTCCTGTTGCTCCGCCGTGACCTCCCTGCCAATTTAGATACAGTGACTGAACTGGAGGCCCCTCGACTGACTTCGGGTCCAGTGTTGGACCATTTCGATCGGATACTCCCTACTGATGTGGATAGATTCCTCCAAGTTAGTAGGCCCACCACCTGCCTCCTTGATCCGTGCCCGTCTTGGCTGATTAGGGAGTGTCCAGATGTTGTGCAGACCCCCCTGGCTGAAATTATCAATTTGTCCCTTGACACGGGGACATTCCCAGGGGAATTGAAGGAAGCAGTGGTGTGTCCACTCTTAAAGAAAACTTCATTAGATCCCTTAGACCTATCCAATT
The DNA here is from genome assembly GCF_965153285.1 of Podarcis tiliguerta. Classification (NCBI taxonomy): domain Eukaryota; kingdom Metazoa; phylum Chordata; class Lepidosauria; order Squamata; family Lacertidae; genus Podarcis; species Podarcis tiliguerta. The sequence continues at coordinate 7,391,837 of NC_139536.1, read as the reverse complement.
ACCGCCCAGTTTCAAATCTTCCATACCTGGGTAAGGTAATTGAGAGAGCGGTTGCTGAACAGCTTGGTAGGTTTCTGGAGGAAACATCGGCATTAGATCCATTTCAGTCCGGTTTTCGTCCTGGTTTTGGAACGGAGACGGCTCTGGTTGCCCTAACAGATGATCTCCGTAGACAACTAGATCGAGGCGGGTCAGGACTGCTGATCCTTTTAGATTTGTCAGCAGCCTTTGACATGGTCGATCATGATCTTCTGGACCACCGCCTCGCAGACGTGGGGATACAGGGCATGGCCCGTAACTGGTTGTGCTCTTTTATCTCTGGTCGGGGACAGAGGGTGACACTAGGGAGGGAAATGTCGTCGCGCCACTCCTTGGTGTGTGGAGTGCCGCAGGGCGCAATTCTCTCCCCGATGCTTTTTAACATCTTTATGCGCCCCCTTGCCCAGATTATCCGGAGCTTTGGGCTGGGCTGTCACCAATATGCTGATGACACTCAGCTCTATCTGTTGATGGATGGCCACACCGACTCGGCCCCGAACACACTGACCAGATGTTTGGAAGCTGTGGCTGGATGGTTTCGTGGGAGCCGATTGAAACTAAATCCTTCGAAGACAGAGGTCCTATGGCTAGGTCGGGATGGCATGGGGATGAGGGACCAACTCCCTTCTCTTGAGGGGGCCCAGTTAATGCCATTGGCTTCCGTTAAGAGTTTGGGTGTAATCCTTGACGCCTCCCTTTCCATGGAGGCGCAAGTTACAGCAACAGCCAAGGCGACATTTTTCCACCTTCGCCGCATCAAGCAGTTGGTCCCTTACCTTTCCCGCCCCGACCTGGCCACAGTGATCCATGCGACGGTCATCTCCAGGCTTGACTACTGTAATTCGCTCTACGCAGGGCTGCCCTTGAAGCTGTCCCAGAAACTCCAGCGAGTACAGAATGCTGCAGCGAGGCTCCTCACGGGGTCTCTGCCATGGGAGCATATTCACCCAGTGCTTTTCAAGCTGCACTGGCTCCCGGTGGAGTACAGGGTCAGATTTAAGGTGCTGCTTTTGACCTTTTGACCTTCACGGCCTAGGACCCTCGTACCTACGGGACCGCCTCTCCTGGTATGCCCCACGGAGAGCCTCAAGGTCCATAAATAACAACACCCTAGTGGTCCCAGGCCCTAAGGAAGTTAGATTGGCTTCAACCAGAGCCAGGGCCTTTTCAACTCTGGCTCCGGCCTGGTGGAACGCTCTGCCTCATGAGACCAGGGCCCTGCAGGATCTGATTTCTTTCTGCAGGGCATGTAAGACAGAGTTGTTCCGCCTGGCCTTTGGCTTGGAGCCAATTTGATTCCCTCCCTTCCTCTCTTTCTTTTTTCTTTTCCTTCTCCTCCTGCGATGAGGCTACATTTTAATATTTTAATGTTACATTATTTTCATGTTGTATTTTACTTTTGTTTTTAAGTTGTAATCATTCATCTTGTTTTTATTATTCCTTGTAAGCCGCTCTGAGCCCGGCCTTGGCTGGGGAGGGCGGGGTATAAATAAAAATTATTATTATTATTATTATTATTATTATTATAAAGAAAAACAACTTGTTTTAAGACAAAGAGGCACAAAGTGCTCAGTGTACTAATCTGCATGCACTGTTCAGTTCAGTTCAGTTCAGTTCAGTTCATTAGTTTTAGTCATGGACTATAGCATCCAGAAGGGATGCGGGTGGCACTGTGGTCTAAACCAAAGAGCCTGTGGTTTGCCAATCAGAAGGTCAGTGGTTTGAATCCCCGCAATGGGGTGAGCTCCCGTTGTTAAGTCCCAGCTCCTGCCCACCTAGCACTTCAAAAGCACGTCAAAGTGCAAGTAGATAAATAGGTATTGCTCCGGCGGGAAGGTAAATGGCTGCTCTGGTTCGCCAGAAGCGGCTTAGACATGCTGGCCACATGACCCAGAAGCTGTCTGTGGATGAACCCTTGTCCTATAGAGCGAGATGAGCGCCACAACCCCAGAGTCGTCCGTGACTGGACCTAATGGTCAGGGGTACCGTTACCTTTACCTATAGCATTCAGAAACAGGAAAAATTACAGGCAATTTAATTTTAAAAAGGCATTGAAAACAATAAAAATCATGTTTTGAACTGGCTGGATGGACTCTGAATGTACAAGCTACTGTATTTTACTTCTTTTTGGTGTACCAAGACTTAATGAGGACCACTGGACCAAGACTTCCTGCTATCACATCCATGACTTTAGGAATATTAAATCTGAGGGCTGATGTGCAAGTGTCATTTGCAGACCTATGGGACGTATGAGAAAGGTATTAGACAGGAAGCAAACCCAGAAACGTAAGGGTCATAGGTTCAGGATATTCTTCAGAACCAGGAAGCATTCTTCAGAATGGTCAACTGATTCATAAGTCGCAGACATTCAGTTAGACGTCCAAGGCCAATTGTTTGTATTGCAATAAGTCTTCATGTAAAATACGACTTGTGTGCTATGTTATCAAGACTGCAGCCTGGGCTCCTGACACTGAGGACTGTCAGGAAACTGCCCTGCCCATTATCCCAAAGTGCATAGCAACCTAAGCCAGAGATTTTGCCCAGCGGGAGGTTTTTGCAGTGCTGTGTTACTAAATGTGGCCTCGTTCTTTAAAATAACAAAAACCAAATAGCAATCTAATCTGCATGCACTCCTCAGTTCAGTTCATTAGTTTTAGCAATGGACCATAGCAGCCAGGAAGTGGAAAGAAAATACAGGCAATTAATTTTTTTTTTAAATAGACATTGAAAAAAAATAAAAAAATCATGTTTCCATCTGGCTGGACTCTGAATGTACAAGCTACTGTATTTTACTTCTTTTTGATGCTCCAAGACTTCATGAGGATCAGTGGACCAAAACTTTCCTGCTACCACATCCAGTACTTTTAGTACAGCAAATCCTAGGGCTGACGTGTAAGTGCCGTTTGCAAACCTATAAAAACATGAGCGTGCATTCTTTTTGATGACACAGGAAATTGATAGCACTCTTGGTCTCCCTTCCTTGGTTTCTGACTTGAAATTCCCAGTCAAACTTCAGCAATGCAGATCAGCATCTTTTACATCATTGCCCTTTCAGGGATGCTCTTAGCTTCTCCAGGTAAGCCGTACATCAAAATCAGAATGTTCAGAGATGATGTGAAAATTGGGTTTCAATAACCAAGATAGCCTTCTCCTCCAATTCTGCAGAAGACTTTCCCCTCAAGATTTGGATGAAGACTATATGCCCTCGTCTACCTTGCTCTCTCCTCCTCCTTTTCTAGATCTCTCTCATTCTCTCTTCACACACCTCTCCTCTCTCTCCTTCATTCTTGTTTCAGTTGAACAATTGCTGCTGTCCTCCTTGGACTCTTCCACCTGCCCATCATCCTGTCTTGCTCAAGCCATCTCTTTATCATGCTGCCTGCTCTTGCTTATAAGGGTTCTGTGTAGATGAGTTTGAGAGGTGGATTTCTAAAATAATGGGTTCCCCGTTCCTCTAAATTGATAGACATCTAACTTTGAACACCATACAAAATGCAAAGTGGGATGGGCTGGTGAATATGTATCCAGAGAAAACTCAGGGGAGAAAATCGCTCAGTACAGGCAAAAGGTAGGAGTGTGAAATGGATAGGCGAACCCTTCTTTGGAAGGGCGGAAACATTAGCAGAACAATATATGAACCCCTTCCCTTGTGATGAATCAATCTGTATGTGAAGCAACATTTTAAAAAAATCCTTCCAGTAGCACCTTAGAGACCAACTAAATTTGTTATTGGTTAATGGTATGAGCTTTTGTGTGCATGCACACTTCTTCAGATACACATTCAGAAGGATTTTTAAAAAATTTGTTTCAACTATGGCAGACCAACAAGGCTACCTACCTGTAACTAATCTGTAGGTGTTTGGTTTCTCTGATTTCTCCTGCTCGTATTTCTGCACTAATCTCTAATTTTTTGAAAATATGAACCCACACAAAGCTGCGAACATACATTTGTGTGCATATTCACATACAAATTTCTGTTCATCATTTTCCTCCATATATGTGTTTTCGTAAACAAACACCTCTCATATAATGCATTGTCGGCCCAAAGTACAGAAAACATACCAGAGGAAAATGCATGCTCAACTTCAGCGTTATTATTATTATTATAGTGTTAAAGGGTAGTCCGTTCCATTCCAAAGCAGCAGCAACAGCAGCAGGTGGTGATCTATAATTATCAAGTAAGAATGGAGGAATCCCTTATTTCTTTTTCTAGGATATGCAGTGAGGACAGAGGCAATAGAATCTACTGAAGATTGCAGTAAAATTAAAGGATTTTGCACTGATGAGCCTGAATGCAACACACCTTACCCAATCCAAGGAACATGTGGAGAAGGCACATTATGCTGTTTACCGTAAGATGAATATTTTATATATGAACTCTAATGGAACATGCATTTCAGTTTTCACATCTCTGTTCCTCATGTTATAATCTGATGGCATGCTCTCAGAAGTCACTCCTCAACTTGGAGTGAGAAGGATTTAGCTATTCCATCTTTCAAATATGTTTGATGACTTTTTTTATATATTTATTTGTGGTTATATACCACTTTTCATCCATATAGGCCAAGAGGGCGTTTGTGGGTCTCCCCTTACCGCCTTATTTTTTAAATTAACGAAGTTGGCAATAAAAAGCCAGAACAACCACGTACTGTTTAATCAAAGGATTCATTTGTTTGTTTGATTTAACAGGAATCTTATATGGCTTTATCGTTCATAATTTCTAAGAAGTCTACACCCCATATAAAATCCAACATTAAAAGCAAGTTAATCTTGGGCTGCCATGTTTCAAAATGTGAATATTCAGACAGAACTGTTGAGGGGTTTTTTTTTGGGGGGGGGGAGTTCTTGAGCTGCTTTTTGGGGGGTGGAAAAATTGTTGAGGTTTTTCTTTGGGGGCGGGATCTCAAAAAAAGGAATTGTGGAGCCTTTTAGTGAATTTTCACCAAAAAAAAATCACAGGTGTTTCCTATTTGCAGGCAGTGAACCAAATCGGGCAAAAGTGCATCCGTCTCCAACCTGGTGCCCTCCATACATTTTAGACTACAAGTCCCACAATCTCTATCTGCATTGATGGGGAGTTGATGGGTCTTAAAGCCCAAGACCACTAACATATGATTTAATATCCTGAAAAAGAAAGAATAAGAATAAGTAAAAAAATTAACTTATTTATATCACAATCCTTGGAATCGAAATTATTCAAAGGCACCTTGCATGTAACACTAAACTACATTTTTTGCAGAAGACACACTGTATCGAGGTCAGGGGTGGGGGAAGTGTTCAGCCTGAAGGTCCCAGTCCAGTGGCAGATGTGCTATTTTGTTTTTCATTCCCCCCCCCCCCGTGCATTTTAAAAGTCAGATTTAGTGCTGCATATTAGTTGAATGTTCAGTCAAATTTGCTCATTTGTAAATTTTCATTTGAGAAATTGTCAAAATTAATAAACAAGTCACTGGCATTTTTGTGATATGAAAGTTTGTTGCTTATGGAGTGTCCCCCCCCCCCCGTGTGTGTGTGTGTGTGTGTGTGTGTGTACTGTCTCTCTGTGTTAACACATAAACCTAGTAATCACAGAATATATTATTTTTCTTTCTGCAGATTTGGTTCAGGGTAAGGTGGAGAGAAACATTTGATATTTCAGCAACTGATATTTCCCCGATTAATAGATGGATCTGCTGTCGTTTGGCTTCCAGAAAATACTTCAGTGGAATTGAATTTTTTTGAAACACCATCAACAACAACCCTGTATACTATTTTGAATAAAATGTAATAAGTTGCTGGAAAATGTGTGTGGGTTTGTGTTCTTGTGAGATGTGAATCCACTGTTGCGGAGGATTTGCAAACTTCCAGAAAGCTTTTTATTTGTAAAGTAAAGGAAACCATCAGGTCCTCCATGTTGGTTCTCTATGGGTATACCAAAAATTCTGAACATGTTTTCTGCCAAGACTCCCCAAAGTGGTTTAAATGCCATTTGGCTATCGGATGACCAAAAGCCACCACTTCATCTATATTAACACATTTCTCTGAGGTATTATAAAAAACTTCTCAGTGGGATGCTGTCATTGACTGGGCAACAGACTGTCCCTGTTGATGATAGGCAATCCGTGATTAGTGGGTTTGGTGCAGGGGCTGAATGGATGGTATATGAGCAGATTTCCTGCCTTTCGGGATTTGAGGTTCCTTAGAATTCTCTGATTCTGCTGGAGATGCTACCCATGAATTCTAGATGGATGGGAACTGCCTGAAAGGAGGTGCAGAGCTGCCCTTAGAAGAGGCCATCTATTTCGCAGGCTTGTAACTATATATAACAAAGATACTAGCTCACTTACTTTCTGAACATAATCCAGGAGGCTAGGAGCCTAAGTGACATTTTAGATACACACCCAACGTTCAGCTTGTAAATGTGGTTCATCACCCAGCCTTTCCCTTTAATGTGAAATTGGGTTTTGCATGACTCACCCCTCCACCCTTGAGAGGTCAGAGGGCTGTGTACAGGTTACAAGCTTTGACTAGTACCTGTTTATATGAAAATTTGCTATGAAAAGCTACCCTATCTGTGTAAAACCTGCTCTGCATTTTAGTTCCACCTCCAGTAGTTATTCAGGACCAAATTATATCTCTTAAGAACAAAGCTGTGCTTTCCCCATTCCCATTCATTGCTATGAGTTTTGGTGGCTCCTGCCCTGTGGAATGCTCTCCCATCAGACGTCAAGGAAATAAACAACTATCTGACTTCTAGAAGACATCTGAGGACAGATGTTTAAGTTTTATCATGTTTTTAATATTATTTTTAATTATTATTATTATTATTATTATTATTATTATTTTGGTGGTGGTGGTGGACATGGCAGTCGACACAGAGATTTCTCCAAGTGGTTCTTTATAATAAGCTGGAACTAAACTGAACCGCAAACAGGCCTGCTTTTATAGGCAGCCGGCTGTCAACATTGTAACAACAACCTAGGGTTTCCCATCTAAATTAACTTTCATGGACCTGAGTGAAAACTATATACAAAATACCCTTAGTGGCCAGGGTGAGAACTTCAATACATCATCATCATCATCATCATCAACATCATCATACCATAACTTTTTATATTTTTACTTAGATGCCAATGCTGAAACAGCATTCCCCACCACCCAAACACTCCTTAGGATTACCACTGACAAATGTCAATAATTATTAAAGGTTTTATTTTATTTTTGAATGGGCAAGGTGAATAATGCCAGTCCACATGGTTGAAGCCTGAAGGGGATCTCAAATTCTACAGCAAGAGAGAAAAACCACAACAGAACACATTACAACTTCCCTGTCTTCTCAGAGACGTGATGTCCTTGGCTACTCCAAAACCTAATGTCCAAGACATAATGTTCAAAACTTAACATTTACTTACATGTACGGTTTTTGGATTAATGTCCCTTTGAGAAGGAGAATGATGAAAGAAAAGCACAGTGCCTTATTCTTCAGGAGATAAGGTGTTCCAGGGAGAGGAAGGACTGGGCAGTACATTAGCTGAAGGAACTTTTCAGGGTTCCCTGGATAGAATCATAGAGTTGGAATAGACCATCAAAAAGAAGTAAAATACAGTAGTTTGTACATTCAGAGTGCAGCCAGATGGAAACATGATTTTAATTCTTTTCAATGTCTATATTAAAAAAATTAATTGCCAGTATTTTCTTTCCACTTCCTGGCTGCTATGGTCCATTGCTAAAACTAATGAACTGAACTGAGGAGTGCATGCAGATTAGCACATTGAGCACTTTGTGCCTCTTTGTCTTTAAACAGGTTGCTATTTGAATCATAGAATCATAGAGTTGGAATAGACCACAAGGGCCATCGAGTCCAACCCCCTGCCAAGCAGGAAACACCATCAGAGCACTCCTGACATATGGTTGTCAAGCCTCTGCTTAAAGACCTCCAAAGAAGGAGACTCCACCACACTCCTTGGCAGCAAATTCCACTGTCGAACAGCTCTTACTGTCAGGAAGTTCTTCCTAATGTTTAGGTGGAATCTTCTTTCTTGCTTCTTTCTGCTGCTCCGTGTCCGCTTCTCTGGAGCAGCAGAAAACAACCTTTCTCCCTCCTCTATGTGACATCCTTTTATATATTTGAACATGGCTATCATATCACCCCTTAACCTCCTCTTCTCCAGGCTAAACATGCCCAGCTCCCTTAGCCGTTCCTCATAAGGCATTGTTTCCAGGCCTTTGACCATTTTGGTTGCCCTCCTCTGGACACGTTCCAGTTTGTCAGTGTCCTTCTTGAACTGTGGTGCCCAGAACTGGAATACAGAGATATATTGTATATTACTTATATTAAGGACCCTGAACCATGCCTATCATGGACCATGTCTATCCCACCCCTCCTGACTGTATGTGGCAAAGCTAAAATTTCTACCATGCACCTCGCCATTTGAGTAAACTCACACTCCTGTTGCTGTGACCGCAAAATAAGGATTTTAAATATTTTTCATGCTTCTTCTTCATTTGGAAAGTGTCCGGGGACACACAATAGCATCATAGTATGATGTACAGGAATCATGCTTTCCTGAGAGGAAGAAAAATCTTAGAAAAAATACTGAGGCAAGGAGTCCATGGTTGCAGTTCATGCATATTCTTCAATTGGACAAATGCACAAATTGCACAAATGAGGTGCAACTTTGGAGATTTCCTCCACTATTATCTGAAGAGAGCATTGCTGCTTTCCTTGTTGCCACGGCTTGTATTAATTCAATGGACTTAGCTTGTAGTATTTGTAGTGCATTGTAGTCTTCTACTACTTTGTACATGCCTACATCATTGCTTCTATGATTGCTAAATTGGCAGTCATTGTTGCTTTTAACAATAAACCAAATGGCCACTGTCAGAACAGGATCTTGGCTGAACCTTTGGTCTGATCCAACAAGGGTCTCCTTTTGAGAGCCAGGGTGGTGCAGTGGTTAAGAGCAGAAGACTCGTAATCTGGGGAACCGGGTTCACGTCTCCTCTTTTCCACATGCAGCTGCTGGGTGACCTTGGGCTAGTCACACTTCTTTGAAGTCTCTTAGTCCCACTAACCTCACACAGTGTTTGTTGTGGGGGAGGAAGGGAAAGCAGAATGTTGGCCGCTTTGAGACTCCTTCAGGTAATGATAAAGCGGGATATCAAATCCAAACTCTTCTTCTTCTCCTTTTGGTCACATCTTCTTGCCAGTCATGGGAGCAGTGGTGCCAGGAAACTTGAGGACTGCCTCATCAACCGAAAGTGCATGCCAAACTAATCCTGATATTTCGCCCAGTTGGAGTCCCCCCCCCCCCCGAATTCTAAATGTGGCCTTATTCTTTAAAATAACAACAACAAGGAAACTTTGTTTTAAGACAAAGAGACCAAAGTGCTCACCATACTAATTTGTACATCCTGTTCAGTTAATGAAAACACTAAAATTACTGTCTTGAGCTGCATTTTACTTCTTTTTGGTGCTCCAAGACTTCATGAGGAGTACTGGACTTCCTGCTAACACATCCAATGCTTTTAGGATACCAAATCCTAGGGCTGACGTGTAAGTGCCGTTTGCAGACCTATAAATACATGAGAATGCAATCTTTTGGATGGCACAGGAAATCGAGAGCACTCTTGGTCTCCCTTCTTTGGTTTCCAACTTGGCATTCCCAGTCAAACTTCAGCAATGCAGATCAGCATCTTTTACATCATTGCTCTTTCAGGGATGCTCTTAGCTTCTCCAGGTAAGCCATACATCAAAATCAGAATGTTCAGAGATTATGTGAAAATTGGGGTTCGTTAACTAGCATGGCTTTCTCCTATGCTGTCGCCCTTCTCAGACTCTGCCCCATCATCCAATCCTGTTCACACCATCTCTTTGCTATGCTGCATTTTCCAGATTTATTAGGGTGTGTGTAAATGTGTTTTGAACATGAGATAAGGATTTCCAGTATAAAGGATTGTCTGATATTGATAAATATTTGACTTTTGCTGCCATATGAAGTGCAAAGTCTTATGGACTGGGGCGGGAGAGTGCTAGGGTCCTGTCTGGTCGAATTGCATGGAATGCATTCCAATCTGTTACCTCCGAGGATGTGGCCAGGGTGCTTGGTTGATGAACAACTCAAGGCACGCCTGGAAGAAGTGGACCATTTGGATCCCTTCCAGTCAGGATTCAGGCCTCATCATGGGACTGAAATTGCCTTGGTAGCACTGATCGATAATCTCTGGTGGGTTAGGGACAAAGGTGAAAGCTGTTTCCTAGCTCTGCTGGATCTCTCAGAAGTCTTCAATACCATCAACCATAACATTCTTCTGGACTGTCTAGAGGAGCTGGGAGATGGGGGCACTGTTATACAGTGGCCCCGCTCCTTCCTCCTGGGCCATGTCCAGAAAGTGATGTTGGGGGATGAGTGCTCAGACCCCTGGGCTCTCACTTGTGGGGTGCTTCAGGATTCCATCCCCTCCCCTGTGCTTTTTAACATCTATACGAAGCTGCTGGGAGACATGATCAGGGGCTTTGGGCTGGGTGTCCATCAATATGCAGATGATACCCAGCTCTACCTCTCTTTCAAATCGGAATCAGTAGTGAAGGTTCTGTGTGAGTGCCTGGAGGCGGTTGGAGGATGGATGGTGGTTGAATCCTGACAAGACAGAAGTACTGTTTTTGAGGGACGGGGTGGATGGGGGTGGGGGACTCCCTGAATGGGGTAACTGAGCCCCTGAAGGACCAGGTGCGCAGCCTGGGAGTAATTTTGGACTCACAGCTGTCCATGGAGGCACAGGTCAATGCTGTGTCCAGGGCAGCTGTCTACTAGCTCCACCTGGTACGCAGGCTGAAACCCTACCTGACTGCAGACTGTCTCGCCAGAGTGGTGCATGCTCTAGTTATCTCTTGTTTGGACTGCTGCAATGCACTCTATGTGGGGCTACCTTTGAAGGTGACCTGGAAACTACAAGTGATCCAGAATGCGGCCGCTAGTCTGGTGACTGGGAGCAGCCGCCGATACCACATAACACCAATGTTGAAAGACCTACATTGGCTCCCAGTACATTTCTGAGCACAATTCAAAGTGTTGGTGCTGACCTTTAAAGCCCTAAATGGCCTCTGCCCAGTCTACCTGAAGAAACGTCTCCACCCCCATCATTGAACCCGGACACTGAGGTCCAGCTCTGAGGGACTTCTGGCAGTTCCCTCACTGTGAGAAGCAAAGCTACAGGGAAGCAGGTAGAGGGCCTTCTTGGTAGTGGCAGCCGCCCTGTGGAACACCCTCCCATCAGATGTCAAAGAAATAAACAAATATCCAACTTTTAGAAGACATCTGAAGGCAGCCCTGCTTAGGGAAGCTTTTAATATCTGATGAATTTTAATCTTTTGTTGGAAGCCGCCCAGAGGAGCTGGGGAAACCCAGCCAGATGGGTGGGGTATAAATAAATTATTCTTATTATTAACAATAGCTGCAAAAGTCACTTTGTCCCAATAAATAACCTATTTTCACTATTTTTCCTCTCAGCCTGAGAAGAAGAGTGGTCTGTTGAACTGCAGATGACTCAGTGATGAACCTTATCAGCTTTTTTGGCAAGTTCACAGACTCCTTTCATCCTTCCATCCAACTGCAGACAAGTGAGCAATTACAGTATACTTCCAATTAAATTAAATTCCAAGTCTTTTTAGGGTTATTCAGTTCACTCTGTAAATAATAAAGGATGGGGAAGAGTCTGCTCTAATTTTCCATCGTAAACCTTTTGCAAAATAGAGCTTCCCTCCCTTTACCCTTTTTTTTTTACACACACAGTTCCGTTGAATGTTATAGTCCATATCTATAATCCAATTTATTCCCTCCTCACTTGTACAAGTATAATTTGAACTAACATTGAAAGGAGGGTTGCCGAATCATAAATGTAGAGAAAAAAAACTTTATATAAAGAAACTGTAGGGTCCCCTCACCCTACACCGTCTTTTGCACTGAATGAAGTCTTCTCTCAAGTTCAAACCTTAAAGTCCTTGCAGTTGGTTCTGTTCTGTAGTTTGTGATCTCATCTCTTCTAGTATGCACCTGTACTTTAGTCCAAATTAAGTTCTAATTATCAGGAGAGCCTTTTCTTCTTAATTGTGGCGTAGGTGGATTTTCGGCAGCTGAAGTGCTTATGCACTCTGCGCCTCCCTGCCTCCCACATTTCATGCTGGAGCGAGAGCCAGGTACCAAGACGAACTGTGAGTGAAGCCTCTCTGTCCCTGCAAGGAACTTGCAAAAATAATTACCCTCAATCATCCATGTTTTTCCTTGGCCAATGATTTCCCATTTCAGCATTTTTGCTGTCCCATGTTGCGCTGCTAATGCCTTACTCAGAATGGAATCTGCAGGAGAAATTCTACATAATTAGCTATTTATTTACATAATTAAAAGGTAAAGGTACCTCTGCCGTACGGGCCAGTCGTGTCCGACTCTAGGATTGTGCGCACATCTCACTTAAGAGGCCGGGAGCCAGCGCTGTCCGGAGACACTTCCGGGTCATGAGGCCAGCGTGACGAAGCTGCTCTGGCGAGCCAGCACCAGCGCAGCACACGGAAACACCGTTTACCTTCCCGCTATAAAGTGGTACCTATTTATCTACTTGCACTTAGGGGTGCTTTCGAACTGCTAGCTGGGCAGGAGCTGGGACCGAAAGACGGGAGCTCACCCCGCCGCGGGGATTCGAACCACCGACCATACGATCGGCAAGTCCTAGGCACTGAGGTTTTACCCACAGCGCCACCCGCATCCCGCATTTACATAATTAGCTAGTCCTTATAATTAAGAAAGATTTGCAACAATAATTTAAAAGACACTAAAATTTAAAACTAAAATATATTTTACCTAATTAAGACTCACATCAAACGCACTAGTTGAAATTCACATCTTATATTGGCTTATGTTAAACCTTAAACCCTATGGTTTAGCTCCATTGTGTTGGCTATTTGCAGTTGAGCAGCGCTGCAGAGAGCTTGCCGGGGAGACATGTCGCGAATTCCTCGCGGCGCTTTTTAGCGAAACGCTCAGAGTCCCAGGTTTCTTTTCAGTGCAGTCTTTTTAATGTGAGCTATATACAAGTATTTACAAAAACAGTCCATACAGAGTACCTGCTCCTTAAGGCAAATGAATACTCTCCACCACAGCATCACCACACCACCACAGCACAACCACCACAGTTACTGTTGAACAGGCTTTCCTTTTTAAAACAGGTGATAGCCAATCATATTAATCACACTCCTGCTGAGTCACTCTGACCCAGCACTTCACAGAGTATTGCATCATCCTGTTGAAGCCTGCAGACTTAGTATCCTGCGAATCCCAACACTCCTCCTTAAGTCAAAGGCTTGAGACCTAATAATTCTCTTAAGTCTCGGAATTTAGGAGCATCCAAACATTTTGTATACAAATTCACCACATTACATTTTGTATTACAGTGCAGTACCTTTCTTTCCAAAGCATTTTTCACATTTCTGTATCTTATAGCAATATGTTTACTCTTGCTCTTAAAGTTCTGTTGGGTAGCAAGCTGTTGTGCAGCCATGTTGTCACTTACCACAGTGATTGGCATTTCAGAAGGTATTCCAAGTTCTTTTGTTAGACAAGCAAAACACTCTATTTGTGACACACATTCGCTTATGGCTGAGTACTCTGCTTCACAAGTACTTGTGGCAACAAATGTTTGTTTCTGGGATTTCCACTGAACCAGGGCATTTCCAATATATATGGCATAGCCAGTGGTAGACTTTCCATTTTCTCTGTCCCCCCAGCTGGCATCAGCGTATGCATACACTTGCTGATCATATCCTGTATCCAGCACGTTTGTAATCTTTTGTGCCTTTCAGATACCTTAGGATTCTTTTAAGTGCTACCGAATCTCTCTGAGCCGGGTCTGCACTTCTTTGGCTTAACATATGCACTGCCAATGTTATGTCGGGTCTTGTCCAACAACTTAAATATAACAGAGAACCCAACAGAGAATGAAATGCTGTTGCATTCTCACATTTTTGTCCTTCTGGTTCATTTTTGTACTGGGTAGTTTGCCCTCTCCATTCCATATGTCTTCAGTAACTTTTCGATTTTTTCCTTGTGACTCAGAGAGTGGACGCCCTCTTCATTTCTCTGAACCTCCACTCCTAAGTAATTCTGAATCTCTCCCAAATACTTCAGTTTGTATTTGTTACCTAGGCTGTTTATAAACCAAGACACTTGCTTTTGTACAGTTGTTATTAGACAGATATCGTCAACATACAAAAATAAATAGCAAACATTTCCTTGCACCATTGCTGAATATAAACAGGAATCAGCCAGGCTTTGTTTGAATCCCATCTTTTTCAAAGTTGTGTCTATGCATTCATGCCATAGACGTGCACTTTGGTGTAAACCGTATAGTGCCCTTTGCAGCTTTAACACCATGCTGTCTTTTTCCAGCTCATAACCTGGTATTTGCTGTAAATACACCTCGACGTCAATAGGAGCATTTAAATATGCTGAGGCAACATCAAAATGATTAACTTTTAACCCTCTCAGACTTGCCATTGCTAAAACTGATTTTACTGTTTCAGCCTTTGCTGTTGGGGCAAACACTTCATCATAATGTATCATTTTCCTTTGTGTAAAGCCCCTTGCAACCAACCTGGCTTTCCTCTGATAACTACCATCAGCCAGCTTTTTCACTTTAAAAACCCACTTACAGCTTATGGGCTTTTTACCTTCAGGCAATTCTGTAGGTACAAACACATTGTTGTTTAGCAGAGAGTTATACTCTGCCTGCATTGCCTTTAACCACACCTCTTTCTCTAGAGTTATATACAAGTATTTACAAAAACAGTCCATACAGAGTACCTGCTCCTTAAGGCAAACGAATACTCTCCACCAGAGCATCACCACACCACAGCACAACCACCACAGTTACTGTTGAACAGGCTTTCCTTTTTAAAACAGGTGATAGCCAATCACATTAATCACACTCCTGCTGAGTCACTCTGAACCAGCACTTCACAGAGTATTGCATCATCCTGCTGAAGCCTGCAGACTTAGTATCCTGCGAATCCCAACAAGACCATGTATTAAAAAGGGACTCAAAAATAACTTAAACAAGGTTTTAATAACAAAAACAAAAACTCCATTTACACTAAATACATCAACAACCATGACCCAACCACCAACCCATCCCCCAGGGGAATGGAAGAGCTAGGTGCTGCTCCTTATATACTACACCCAATTGCTAACACAGCTTAATCAGTTCAACTCAGCAGCACCTGCTATATTGCACAGCTGTAAAGCTGGGTCCCATTATTTTGCTCTGGCCCTTGCTCTGGCCCCTTAAAGACATACACATCGAGTGGAACAATGATGAACCTTTACATTTAAAGAAACCATTCAACACATTGATGTCAGCAAAGCTCAGGTGCTGACAGGAGGAGGATAAGCAGGCATAGGGAGAGGACAGTTAACATTGGAAGGCAGAGAGGAGGGGGAGAGCTGCTGTAACCTAAGCACTGAACAAAGGGGAGGAGAAAAACATGGCCAGAGGGACAGGCAGCTGTGTGAGAGCAACGATAGAGACATTAGTATGCAGGAAGCATTCTCTCCCAAATCTCGTAGGATCTTGAAAGTGGCGAAAGATACTGGAAGAGAAGGTGGGGGCTTCTGTGCTGGGGAAGGGGGAGGAGCTCATCCTGGGAAACTCCATCTTCTAAGGAGGATGATAAGTAGAGGAGCTATGTCCTAGTTTGTTGTTTTAGCAATAAATCTGAAATAATTAACAGCCAGAGTCGTCTCACATTTGTGGAAGAGACCAAGCCATAACAATTAACTATAATTTTGCCAAAATTTGGGAGAGACTGTCACACCATGGTTTCACCTCTCAGTTCTACTACATTTAAGGCCTCTAAGAGCTGGGATGTGGACCTCCAAGAATACAACTCTTTACCTACTTGCAATGGTGTGCTTTCGAACTGCTAGGTTGGCAGAAGCTAGGACAAAGCAACGGGAGCTCACCCCATCACGGGGATTCAAACTGCCAACCTCACAATTGGCAAGCCCAAGAGGCTCAGTTGTTTAGACCACAGCACCACCCACATCCCAGTGGAAAAGCCCTAATAGAGGCCTACAGAATACATACCGATCTTAAAGTATAGAATGAGACACATCATATGCCAATGAGAGATTGAAGCTTAGAGAGTGAACATGAAATTCAGATTACATGGATTGACTTTCACTCTGCTCTGAATCCACTAGGTGATTCTTTCTCCCGTACACACTAGGTAGAGAAGAACACTAATTAAACTGACAGGATTTGTATGAATGGTGAAACTCAAACATAGCAGTCGGGAATTCAAAAGCACTAAAAAAATGCAAAGTCCAGTTTTTATTAGAGAGTATCCAAAAGACCATTCAGTAGAAATGACAGCAATCTAGAAGAAAGAGGAAGTTCAACCATGATGGTTGGTATTAGATGTGTCAGAATTTAAGAAATGCCTTTTGCTAAGTAATCCCATTTCCCCTTCCCAGATGGTGGCATAAGGGTTGATTCTCCAGAAAAGGTTTCCTCTGTGGAAGAAGAGAAGAAGGTCAGCTTCACAATGAACATACAAGCTGAAGGAACTAACGTTTCCATGAAGAGGTTAGTCAGCGACATCAAGGCCTTCCTTACTGAGGAAAAGGAAATCACAGAATATTCTCTGAATGAAGGAGGCCAAGGAATCCCTGGTGGACCCAACACAGCAGAACAGCGGATCCGATTTACTCTGCATATAAAAGGGAAAGGCATGGAATCAGCTCTTAAGAGATTACTCGAAAAGACCAGGTTTCTTCTCCTAGCCCAAAAGGAATTCCCTAATACTTCAATGAACATAAAAGGCCCAGGAATTAGTCCTTCCACGAACAGTTTAATACACGAGATCAATGTTTTCCTAAAAAAAGAACTGAAGGGACCGAGGTTTCCCACAAGCAAGAAGACAAGAAGGTCAACTTCACAATGAACATACAAGCTGAAGGAACTGAAGTTTCCATGAAGAGGTTAGTCGGCAACATCAAGGTTCTCCTTACCGAAGAAAAGGAAATCACAGAATATTCTCTGAATGAAGGAGGCCAAGGAATCCCTGGGCAACCCAACTCAGCAGAACAGCGCATCCGATTTACTCTGCATATAAAAGGGCAAGGGATGGAATCAGCTCTTAAGAGATTACTCAAAAAGACCAGGTTTCTTCTCCTAGCCCAAAAGGAATTCTGTAATATTTCAATGAACATAAAAGGCCCAGGAATTAGTACTTCCACCATCCGTTTAATACAAGAGATCAATGTTTTCCTTAAAAAAGAACGTGGAGGAACCAAGGTGTCAGGGAACTGCCATCGGAGCGGGAGGCAGTGAGAGGGCTCTCAGATGATGGTGGAGAGGGTCCTAGTAGGAGGAGGGATAGCCCATACGCTGCGGAAGGAAATCAGCGTAACACCAGTGGAGAAGGGGAGGAGATCGAGGAAGCAGAGAGGTGGCTCCAGGACTCTTCGCAGGAGACCAGAGGAGAGGGGGCAAGTGCTCCTTTGCCCACACCCACTCTGCACAAAAAGCTTTCGCGCAGGCAACGGGGGAGGAGACTGGGTGTCAAGCAGCTTTTATGTTGGAAGCGGTTTAAGAAACACCCACTGACGGATTCTGCCAGCAACTGAGGCAGCCACGGAATACAGGCTGTCCTGTCAGAAAGGGTTCAACCGTGCAAGCTACCCATGAGTAAAGGCAACTTACGCACGAGCAATCCCTAGAACCATTACAGCAATCCATCAGTCCCTTACTTTGCTTGTGCGCAGAGTCGGAGGAGAGGCAGCATGAGCGTCATCAGGGGTTACGGAGGTCAGGAGCAAGCAGCTGGAGGGGAGAGTCTGGTTGAGAGGAACCGAGACTTGGAACAGCATGTGGCTCTTCTCTCGGCGAGGCTGGAGGAAAGGCGAGCTCTGGATGCACAGGTCAGACCCACCCCCATCACCAGGAAAGTACCGGGGTTGGTACAGAAGTTTGGGGGGGGACCCCCAGGACTATAATGCGTTCCGAACGGAAATAGAGTATGCCTTAGAACCGCAGCATAATGACTTTGCAGACGACGCAGAACGAGTAGCCTACGTGGTGGGGCACCTTCAGGGCAGGGCTAGGGATTGGATTAGGCCCCTCATGGCCACGCAGAATACGGCCCTGAAGGACCTTAAGAAATTCTTCGAAGCCATGTACTCAAGCAAAGTGGCACAGAATGTGACTAGACAGGAGCTGATGGGGTGCAAGCAGGGGAGCCAATCTGTTAGAGAATACTGGTCACGTTTTGGCATGCTTATCCACCGGCTTGGATGGGATTTGGGCTCGGAACCAGTGCAGATGCTATTCGAAGAAGGTCTGGCTCCTGCTGTGAAGGACGAACTGTCAAGGGCACCCCGTCCCCAGTCCATGGATCAGCTAACCAAAGCTGTGCTTGCTATTGGAGTACGACAGGAAGCGCGCACTCAGGAGAAGCGCGAGGGAAGGGGAGGGGAACGTTGCCTTGACTACTGCATTCCTGAAATACCAGGGCAGCTTTCCCAGGCTTCTGAACCAATGGAAGTGGACGGGGGCAGAGATAGCAGTGTTTCGAAGTCCAGTGAAGGTTGCAAAAGGGAGGGAAAGGATTGGAAGACGACTAAGAAATGCTTTCTCTGCCAACGGCCAGGACACTTTGCTAGGGTCTGCCCTCAAAGAAAGGCGTGGCCAGGGATGGTGGGAGCTGCTGCCAGTGGGGAGGAGAAGCTTGAGCAAGAACAGGCGCAGGGAAACGACGGTGCCTGGCTGCCAATCAAGAGGGACAGCAGCCAGGCAAACAACCAATAAAAGTTCCCCAGCCTGAGCGCCCCAGAGCAGCTATAGCTGTAGAAGTGGTGCTAGAACTCCCGAATGGGTACCCAGTCAAGGTGGAGGGGTTGCTGGATTCAGGCAGCTCCTGCAATTTCTTCAGCAGAGACTTTGCCCTAGAGCACCAACTCCACTTAATACCCTTGGATTTTCCCTTGCAAGTGAACACCATAGATGGCAGGGAACTTCTGGGAGGAGAAGTGACACACCAGACCCCACCAATGCGAATGAGGGTTTCCAGGCACACTTAAACCATCGCCTTCCACGTGGCCACACTGGCTGGACCCCCAATAATACTGGGAATGAGCTGGCTAGCGCTGCATGACCCAGTAGTGTCCTGGTATCAGCAGCCAGTCACCTTTGGGTCAACGTACTGTTTGGAGCACTGTCGGGGGGGGGGGACTCCCAGAATGACAGTGGCCAGGGTGGCTGGGCTGGCAGTGGGAACGAAAGGAGAGGTGCCAAGACAATACGCGGACCTAGGGGAAGTTTTCAGCAAAAAAGAGGCCGACAAACTACCCCCCCCACCGGCCCTTTGACTCCAAATCAACTTGCTCCCAGGGGCGCAATTACCAATGGGTAAGTTGTATGCCATGTCAGACAGGGAGATGCAGGAGTTGCGGCAGTTTATCGACAAGAATATGAAGAGAGGGTTCATAAGGGAATCGAAGGCGGTGGGGGGCAGCCCAGTGTTCTTTGTGGACAAAAAGGAGACTAACCAGCCCAGATTGGTCGTGGACTATAGGGCCTAAAATTGGTGTCAGAACCAGTAACCTTCCCTATGCCCAGGATTGATGACATTTTAACACAAGTGAGGCGGGGAAATTTTTTCACTAAACTGGATCTCCGGGGAGCGTACAATCTGATTAGAGTACGGGAGGGGGACGAATGGAAGACCACCATGTTCACCCCCCTGGGGGCGTTTGAATACTTAGTTATGCCCTTTGGATTACAATCAGGCTCTGCCTGCTTTCAAGCTTTCATGCACCACGTGTTGGGGTCCCTGCTGTACAAGAACTGCATGGCCTTTTTGGACGACGTCTTAATCTATTCGGACAATGAGGAGCAACATGTCAAGGACATCCGGGAAGTGCTAAAAAGACTGCATAAGCACCATCTGTAGGTCAAGCTGGAAAAATGCCAGTTCCACGCCCGAGAAGTCGAGTTTCTGGGGTACCTGTTGTCGGACAAGGGTATAGCCATGGACCCGAGCAAAGTGCAGGCGGTGCTGGAGTGGAAGGCACCCAAGACCCGGAAGGACGTGCAGAGGTTCCTAGGATCCAGCAACTTCTACAGGAAGTTCATCAAGAACTTTGCCCACTTGACAGCGCCCATCACCGATTGTCTCAGCAGCAAGAAAAAGTTCGCCTGGACAGAAAGTGCCCAGCAATCCTTTGAAAGGCTGAAGAAGGCGTTCGCTTCAGAAGAGCAGCTCCTGCATGTGGATCTGACAAAGCCCATGAGGTTGGAAACCGACGCGTCTGACCGAGCCATCAGGGCGGTCCTTCTCTTGCAGGGGGGAGCCGAAGGGGACTGGAGACCGTGTGCCTTTTTCTTGAGGAAGCTGAGCAAATTGGAGCAGAACTATACCGTATATGACTGCGAACTGCTTGCGACCTATGCGGTGTTTCGGTGATGGAGACATCTGTTGATAGGGGCACAACACAAGATTCAGGTCTGCACTGACCACAAGAACTTAGAAAACTGGAGGCCCGCACGAGTACTCAACCAGAGGCAGATTCGATGGGCGCAGGAATTCTCCAAGTTTTCCTTCGAGATCCGGTATGTACCGGGAGAAGAAAACATAAGAGCAGATGAGCTCTCCTGTAAGCCGGAATTTATGGAGGGAGAGGGACCGCCAGAGATATGACATGTGATACCCGAGGACTGATGGGTGTGTGGGGGAGCGTTGGTTGGGAAACGGGAGCTGGGGGAGCTCACTAGAAATGACGAGTTCGCTCAAACTAAAATCAGAGAACTCCGAGAAGGAAGGGAGAACCATGGATTGTTTGAGGAAAGGGAAGGGTTGTTGTACTACAAGGGGGCAATGTATGTACCAGGGGGGACCCTAAGGGGAAGGGTACTCAAGCAACTCCACGACAACCCCACGGCGGGCCACTTTGGACAACACAAGACCATGCTACTGGTCACCAGGCAATTCTGGTGGCCAAGGGTAAGAGAAGACGTACGAGAATATGTACGGGGGTGCGACTGCTGCCAAAGGGCCAAGGGGGAGAGGGCGGCTCCTGCGGGGCTACTGGAACCCTTACCCACGCTGGGAAGACCCTGGTAGGTGGTGTCCATTGATTTCATGACAGATTTGCCCAAGTCAAAGGGGAAAACAGCAGTCATGGTGGTAGTCGATCTACTGACCAAAATGTGCCATTTTATCGCTTGCTCTCATGCGGTTACAGCAGAGGAAACAGCCAGGTTGTTTGTAGAGCACGTCTTCAGACTGCATGGGGTTCCCTCAAGGGTCATCTCAGATCATGGGAAACAATTTACCTCCCGGTTCTGGAGTAAGCTCATGAGCTTGTTGCAGGTCGAGGTGGGGTTCTCGACGGCGCGACACCCGGAAACCAACGAACAAGTGGAAAGAGCAAACGGGATACTCCAGCAATATCTACGCTGCTATGTAGGGGAGAGGGGGAACGATTGGGTAGAGAATTTAGCGCTGGCTGAGTTTGCGTATAACAACGCTGAACATGTATCCACGGGAATGAGCCTGTTCATGGCCAATTATGGGTGTCATCCCAAGCCCTTCCCGGGGAGGGAGGAGGAAGGATGGAGTGTACCTGCGGCAGAGCAGTTTGTGGAAGAAATGAAGGCCTTGCACCAACAACTCAGGTGGAATTTGGAGCGGGCCAAGGAAGTTTACAAGAGACAGGCCGATAAGCACCGTCAGGAGGGGGAAGTCATACGGGTGGGAGACCGGGTGTGGTTGTCCACCCAAGGGTTACCCCTTAAGGGAGGGTGCAAGAAATTGCAACCTAGGAGGCTGGGACCTTTTGTGATAACACAGCAGGTGAACCCGGTGGCATTCAAGCTCAAACTGCCTAACAGTATGAAGATACATCCGGTGTTCCATAGCTCCCTACTTTCACCGTACAGGGAGGGGCGGGAGTTTCCAGAGCAGGAGGGAAGAGTCACCACCCACCCGCAAGTAGAGGAGAGGGAACACCAGATCCAAGCCACGGAAATACTCGATTCAAGGTGGCGAGGGCGCCAGGTGGAGTACTTGGTGGCTTGGGAAGGGGAACCCGAGTCAGAGAACACGTGGGTCCCGGCCGAGGCAGTCGAGGACGGGTACCTCGTGGAAGAGTTCCACAACCTGTTCCCAAGGAAACCCAAACCACCAGTGAGATTCTGGGAGGAGGAATTTGGCACCACAGATGACGAAGAGGACTTCGTCGGTTTCCCTGTCTCCGAAGAGGAGGGAGGGGAGGTGTCCGAAGAAGAAGAAGCAAACTGGGAGACCCACCCCACAGAAAGGTGTCGGGGTGGGTGGGAAGCAGGTTTTGAATCCTCGGAGGATGACGACAGCTCCTTCAGGGGATTCCCTGCATCGTCGGCTGAAGACAGGGACGATGGTAGGTCAGTAGGTCGGGCCGGGGGTGGAGGGGGTCCTGGGTGGGAGGTGGATGTCAGGGAACTGCCATCGGAGCGGGAGGCAGTGAGAGGGCTCCCGGATGATGGTGGAGAGGGTCCTAGTAGGAGGAGGGATAGCCCATACGCTGGGGAAGGAAATCAGCATAACACCAGTGGAGAAGGGGAGGAGATAGAGGAAGCGGAGAGGTGGCTCCAGGACTCTTCGCAGGAGACCAGCGGAGAGGGGACAAGTGCTCCTTTGCCCACACCCACTCTGCGCAAAAAGCTTTCACTCAGGCAACGGGGGAGGAGACTGGGCGTCAAGCAGCTTTTATGTTGGAAGTGGTTTAAGAAACGCCCACTGATGGATTCTGCCAGCGACTGAGGCAGCCACGGAATACAGGCTGTCCTGTCAGAAAGGGTTCAACCGTGCAACCTACCCATGAGTAAAGGCAACTTACGCACAAGCAATACCTAGAACCATTACACAAGGTTTCCCCCAAGGGAGAAGACAAGAAGGTCAGCTTCACACTGAACATACAAGCTGAAGGAATTGAAGTTTCCATGAAGAGCTTAGTCAGCGACATCAAGGCTTTCCTTACCAAGGAAAAGGAAATCGCACAATATTCTCTGAATGAACGATGCCAAGGAATCCCTGGGCAACCCAACTCAGCAGAACAGCGGATCCGATTTACTCTGCATATAATAGGTAAAGGGAAGGAATCAGCTCTTAAGAGATTACTCGAAAAGACCAGGTTTCTTCTCCTAGCCCAAAAGGAATTCTGTAATATTTCAATGAACACAAAAGGCCCAGGAATTAGTCCTTCCACCATCCGTTTAATACAAGAGATCAATGTTTTCCTGCAAACAGAATTTGGAGGGACCAAGATTTCCCCCAAGGGAGAAGACAAGAAGGTCAGCTTCACACTGAAAATTCAAGCCCAAGGCACTGAACGTTCTATGAGACTTTTAGCCACTCTGATCAAAGCTTTCCTTACTAGGGAAAGGGAAATCACCAGATCATTCCCTGAATGCTGAAGGTCTACAAATTGGTGGGGCACCCAACTCAGCAGAACAGCGGACCTGATTTACTCTGATCATAAAAGGCTAAGGGACTGAAGCAGCTCTCACCAGATTCGTCCGAACGATCAAACTTTTCCTTTCAGGCAAAAAGGAAATCACTGATATTTCCTTGAACATTAGTGGCCTGGGGATTAGTTTTTCTCTCAATAAATTAATCCAGGAGATTAATGTTTCCCTTAATATTTAAGGTGAAAAGTCTGTTGCTAGCTTCAATAGTAAATGTGTTGAAGTGCAAAGGCAGTGTTCGGTGCTAGATAACGGAGAGGTTAAATGTAACAAAGTATTAAACTATAGCAAATGTCCTAACTAATACATTCTAGGCCTAATAGCTAATTTTTATCTTAACAGAGGTTTCCAGGTGAGCTGATTCCTTTCAGAATAAAACTTTCAAAGTCACATCAGAGATTGAAATGGATTCTTTTCACAATATTGGAATTGTTCCCTGTGCATCAATTATTATTATTTTTTGCCACTATGGAATGTTCTCCCCTCCACACCCCTTAGCATTCTTTTGGGGCTTCTCCTGTCTGTTTCAGAGGCTATTATTATTATTATTATTATTATTATTAGCGTATGCTCTGGATGGAAATGGGCTAAAGCCCTGTTTTGCACTTGTAAGTGCTTGCACTATGCTTCTGCTTTTGGGATTGGTTAAATGAATCCTTTCCATTGCATAATCCTTTCCATTGGTGTTTCAATTGTATTATGATTTTTCCCCCTCAAAGTGTATGGGAGAGGTTTTTTTATTTCAAAATAAGTTTGGGCCTTTGGCCTCCTCTGTTAAGCGTCAATGGTTTCATTTAATAGTCAAGTATATTTGTCGAGGCTACCAGCATGAGTTTGACTAAACTGCAGGAGGCAGTGGAAGACAGAAGTGCCTGGCATGCTCTGGTCCATGGGGTTAGGGTCGGACACGACTAAATGACTAAACAACAACAAGAAGAATATTTGTCGACAATGATGCTGAAAGTGCTTCACTTCACCCTTGCTGTCTGTTCTTTCTAGCTGCACTGTATCTTTTGCATCTGTGACTCATTGTTATTGCACCAGAGCTTAATTTTGTGTTCTAGCCCAATCCAGGATGAGTCAAATATTCGTCCCAGATGCTATCACTAAAACATCATTAGTGAGAAAAAGCACTACTGGCTGTGGGGCATATTCCTGATAGTGCACAGCTCTCTTTAGATCCACATCCATGTGAATTCCTGAGTCACTGAATTCTAAATGTTCTTTTTTATGTCAGATGTCTACCTAACATTAGAAATGGGGTAGAGACAAGGAGAGGCCCATAGAATCACAGAGTCACACAGTAGTAGAATTGGACTGACCCTAGGGGATTCCCTAGGGTCAGAATTCCCGCCCCCATGCAGGAATCACAAGTAAAGAGTCTCTGACAGATGGTTAACCAATCTGTGCTTTAAAACTTCCAGTGGAGGAGATGCCATCACCTTCTGAGCTGTACCATTCCACAGTAGAACATTTTGCTGCCAGAAGATCTTTCTAAAGTTTAGTAAGAATCTCCTTTCTTGTAATTTCATTCCATTGGCTCTAGTTCTACCCTCCTTCCCTAGTCCTACCCTCTGGAGCAGCAGAAAACAAACTTGCTCCATATTCCATGTGTCAGTCCTTCACATACTTGAAGATTGCTATCATTAGGGTTTGACCACAGGAATGATCCCTTCTAATCATGAAGTCCCTTTTGTGTCAGACATGAAGACGGTAAATGTGTGTCAAAGCCCCTTTGCATTAGAAATTTCATCTTTGCGCCATCTATTTAAAACCACATTGACCTCATAAGTAGCAGCCCACTTTGTATCAAGTTTAACACTAGAAATACAATTCCTGCAGGATGCGGCTGGCACTGTGGGTTAAACCACAGAACCTAGGGCTTGTTGATCAGAAGGTCGGTGGTTCGAATCCCCAGCTGTACGCCGGCTCCCTCGTCCAATAAAGCGAGATGAGCACCGCAACCCCAGAGTCAGCTACAACTGGACCTAATGGTCAGTGGTCCCCTTTACCTTTACAATTTCTGCAAGTAATGTTGAATAGATGATCTCACTAACTCTACCAAAACAGAAAGGTCCTTTTCAATAACTATGGGTGTAAATGTGCCAAGGAGGTGCATAAACCAACATCCTCTTTCTGAGTCAAGTATAAAATCCTTTAGGTTGTTAGAGCCAAAGGAGCATCTGGACCTGTGAACTATTGGAGATAATCTTAAAAGGAAAGCCCCCGTGAATTTTTTAATGAAAGAACCTTTAAACGACAATGTATTAGACAAAAATACTAGTTAAGGGGAAAGTTCTGGAACATGGAAAAACTGCTCGATACCCTAAGCTAGGAAATTAAATCTAGGGGGAATATACTAACTAATATACTTCAGGTAAAATGAAGCATGGCTGTCTTAAGCAAATTATATCAGAAATAGAATTGATTAGGTGGGAAATAGTGCAAGAGACTAATGCTAAGAGACTATGGAGCTATATGGAGAACGGTGTTGAAAAATATCCTATTAAGGTGGGAAAATATCATATTAAGGCTGTGAATGAGGTTGTAGACCTGGTAGTAGAAGACAATGCCAAGAAAGCATGGTGGCAATAAGGAAGCGTGGGTTGATGAAGAATCTCTGGCATGATACAAGGTATAGATAAGATGAAGACCATCTGGTAATATTGCAAAAGGAATCTGGAGTAAATCATATAAATAGCCTATTTTAAGTCCATGAGACTCACACTTGACAGGACAATGAACATCATTGGATTCAGAACATATCATATAACTCCTGGCTTGGTCAGAATCTTGCCTGCTAGGTGGCAGTCAACCAGTCTAAGAAGGCTTGTAATCTATCAACTATTTGTTTAATGAGTTCAGTTTCCAGAATAGGATGTGTGTGTTGAAGTTGTTTACTGCATATGAAAGCTGGATTAACAAGGCTGGATTAATGCCTGTGAAAGTCATTGAAGTAGCCAACAGAGGAGACGAAAAAGGAATAAGTAACCCTTCTGTTGGACAGATGAGAAAGCAGAACTTGAGAACTGCTGCCTTACCCATAGAAGGTGACCACTCAGATCTCCCCCGGTCATAATGATTAAATGGTTTTTCTTTTGTTTATTAACCAATTAATATGAATCCTGTGAAGTGTCTAGAACATATTGAATAATGCAATACTACAGCACATAACACAATAATAATATGTAAACCTGAAGAAGGGCTGAGGTGAGTTTATCAGATGGGGAGGCCAGTGCACATCATGCTGCCCCTACTTTCCTTGACCTAAAAAAAATAATTAAAAATCAAGTAACTTAAACTGTAAAAACAATTGTGCAGGGTGTGGGTGCTTTCCAGCGTTTCTCGTGGTTGGACAGATGTTGTGGTTGTGTTCAAGGTGCCATTAGCTCCTGGCTCTCCAGTAGCACCTTTTCTCCTTGAGGTCAAGGTTTCAGACCTTGAAAGGCTATGAGAGGTTGCTGGATTAAGCCTTCAGGACAGTATAGCTGTGTCCCACTCCCACAAGGATAGCTCTATTGGCGTAAGGAAAAGGAGGGTGTCAGGGACAGAGGGCATCACTTTGAGTAAGACGGAAACATTCCCTTAGGATGGGCCAATTCCTTGGGGAATGAACAGCTATTCTCTTGTGCCATGGGTAGTTTTCCAAGGGGTGTAGGGCTTCTAGTAGTGGGTGATTTGCTCATTAAGAACATAGATAGTTGTGTATGCGATGAAAAGCCAGGAACTCCAAGATGTACAGGGTACAGATAACCAGGCACAGCTTTGTAGGGATGGGTGAGACAATCTACTGGACATTTGAAACATGCCAGAGTGTGTGCAAAGTAGACCACACAGATGGAAACACTGAAGAGACACAAAAATATATTTGCATGATTTAATAACAAAACTCCTCTAACATACATCTTACATAGTGTCTATAATCATCACCCACCCACCCACCAGGGGGCAAAGTAAAATACATACTACACATTATATATCATTGACAATTGCTGACACAGCTAATTACAGTGACTTATCAGCACCTACTACGCTGCTACACACCTGTAAAACTAGGTCAGGATATGCACCCTGGCTTTTAAAGGGGTATACACACTGTGGAACAAAAATGAACCTTAACCTTTAAACAACATTTCCCCTGTGCTTCATAACTGTGGAACAGAAACGTAAAGGATATTCTGTACATATCTTTCATGTGTGACCTTCAGAGTGCCTTAGTAAAAATGTCAGCAATTTGGTTGTCACCTGAAACATACTGAAAAGTGATTATTTTGTCAGCAATTAGATTATTTGCAAATTGCAAACATAATCTCAAAACTGTAGTGCATTGCGTATTAGTTTCTGAACACAGAATAGTGAGTCCACTCTGGGAATCGAGGTAGATATTGACTGGTAGTGTTACTTGTATCTGTAGATCTGCAAATACTTGTAGGTACCATTCTACATCGCAAATAGCCTGAATGCATGCGCACAATTCACTCTCTGTCATGGAGAGACATATAATGGTTTGTTTCTGGGACTTCCATTCAAATGGACACCCGTTATAGCAGAAAACCATACCAGACACACCCCTGTAATTATTTTGTTCTACTGCATGTGATGCCTAGCAAAACAATTCAAAACCTGAATTGACACTTGATATGGAAATGATTGCCTCCACACCCAGCACATTCTGATTTGTCCTTGTACCTCTTTTTGAACTTCCTGCGCTCCTGCTTCGTCTGGTATACGTCATTGCCTTTGCTGGGGGATGCTTCATTACTGCTAGCCTCCTCATGGTGCACTGGGATTAGCTTCTTATCAGGATGCAGGCTGCTGTCCTTGAGAATCTCATGGGTGAAGAGTTCGGCAGCTTTTGAGGCTGCAGCCTCCTCAATGGTCTTCTGTAGTGTGAGGTCTGGCTTCGAGATAAGATGCCATTACACATGGTTGTTCCTCAATGGTCTTCTGCAGTGTGAAGTCTGGCTTGGCGAGAAGACGCCGTTGCAGATGGTTGTTCCAAACAATGCAGACAATTTGATTTGAGTTCTTAGTCTCAGAACTCACAGTGCAGTGCGGCCTTTTGGAGGGTGGCAATGTAGCTGTTGATCGCAGCCTGACCCCCTCCTCTGGCAATCTGCACAGGGTCCTGCTTGCTGGTTGCCATCAATTTGTTTCTGATTGATTTTATGGTGAAAGTTTTTAGAATGTTGGACTGTTTTTATTGTTGTTAGCCGCCCTGAGCCCGGCTTTGGCTGGGGAGGGCGGGGTATAAATAAAATTTATTATTATTATTATTATTATTATTATTATTCCCCTTTGCCTGGTCCTGGTGGTAGAACGCATTGCAACAGCAATTTTTGACAGCTTTGGAGTGTAGTGGTTTTTGAGCTTCTCTTTTAGCACGTCCCATGGCGCTGCCTGGACTGCTAGTGGCGCGACCAAAACTTGGGCTGTCCCAAACACCTTGGGCCCACAGAGGCTGAGGAACAGGCCTCGCTTATGCTCCTTTGACCCTTCCATCAGCTTGTTTGCTTGGAGGTAGCAGGTGAGCCAAGCAAGGTAGGAGTCCCATGATTCAGAAGCTGGGGCAAATGGCAGTAGAGGCACAAGTGAACCATTGTTCCGATGATGGATGGAACACAGTGCTGTAGCCAGTACAGTCAGCTCTTAATTGGGTTCTGTTCAGCGATTTCACTCAGTGTTTCAGCTCAGTGATTCCCCTAAGTGAGTGTCCGAATCTGGCTGTGCTCTGATGTCCATCCGATCCCACCTTCGCTGCCACTATTAAGTTGTGGGTGGACATAGTAGTCGACACAGAGATTTCTCCAAATGGTTCTTTATAGTAAGCCAGAACTGAACTGAACTGCAAACAGCTCAGCCGGCCTGCTTTTATAGGCAGCCAGTTGTCAACATTGTAACAACAACAACCCAGGGTTTCCTGCCTAAATTAATTTACGTGGACCTAAGTGAAAACTATATACAAAATACCCTTAGTGGCCAGGGTGAGAACTTCAATTAATAATAATAATAATAATACCATAACTTTTTATATTTTTACTTAGATGCCAATGGTGAAACAGCATTCCCCACCACCCAAACACTCCTTAGGATTACCACTGACAAATGTCAATAATTAAAGGTTTTATTTTATTTTTGAATGGGCAAGGTGAATAATGCCAGTCCACATGGTTGAAGCCTGAAGGGGACCTCAAATTCTACAGCAAGAGAGAAAAACCACAGCAGAATGCATTACAACTTCCCTGTCTTCTCAGAGACTTGATGTCCTTGGCTGCTCCAAAACCTAATGTCCAAGACATAATGTTCAAAACTTAACATTTACTTACATGTACGCTTTTTGGATTAATGTCCCTTTGAGAAGGAGAATGATGAAAGAAAAGCACAGTGCCTTATTCTTCAAGAGATAAGGTGTTCCAGGGAGAGGAAGCACTGGGCAGTACATTAGCTGAAGGAACTTTTCAAGGTTCCCTGGATACAGAGATATATTGTATATTACTTATATTAAGGACCCTGAACCATGCCTGTCCCACCCCTCCTGACTGTATGTGGCAAAGCTAAAATTTCTACCATGCACCTCGCCATTTGAGTAAACTAATGGGATTTCAATCCTGTTGCTGTGATCACAAAATGAGGATTTTAAATATTTTTCATGCTTCTTCTTCATATGGAAAGTGTCAAGGGACACACAATAGCATCATAGTATGATGTACAGGAATCATGCTTTCCTGAGAGGAAGAAAAATCTTGGAAAAATTACTGAGGCAAGAAGGCGTCCCTGGCTGTAGTCCATGCATATTCTTCAATTGGTAGGAAGAAGCACAAAATGAGGTGCAACTTTGGAGATTTCCTCCACTATTATCTGAAGAGAGCATTGCTGCTTTCCTTGTTGCCACAACTTGTATTCATTCT
Source organism: Podarcis tiliguerta (assembly GCF_965153285.1). Taxonomy (NCBI): domain Eukaryota; kingdom Metazoa; phylum Chordata; class Lepidosauria; order Squamata; family Lacertidae; genus Podarcis; species Podarcis tiliguerta. The sequence continues at coordinate 7,361,355 of NC_139536.1, read as the reverse complement.
TTGGACATAGCTTGTTATATTTGTAGTGCATTGTAGTCTTCTACTACTTTGTACATGCTTACATTGGCAGTCATTGTTGCTTTTAATAATAAACCAAATGAGGAAGGAAGAAGGTAAACCAATACCAGGTTGCCTTGTCATTGAATATACAGTATCAGCTCCAACTCCATTTTCTAGAGCAGCAGCAGGGGTCCAACACCCAGAGAGGATAATTAGAGCCTCTGAATACCACTTGTGGGTGTGGCACACTACTGTGGTTATGTCTTGTTGGTGGGCTTCCCATGTGCATCTGGTTGGCCACTGTCAGAACAGGATCTTGGCTGAACCTTTGGTCTGATCCAACAAGGGTCTCCTTTTGAGAGCCAATGTGGTATAGTGGTTAAGAGCGGAAGACTCGTAATCTGGTGAGTTGGGTTCACGTCTCTGCTACTCCACATGCAGCTGCGGGGTGACCTTGGGCCAGTCACACTTCTCTGAAGTGTCTCAGCCCCACTCACCTCACAGAGTGTTTGTTGTGGGGGAGGAAGGGAAAGCAGAATGTTGGCCGCTTTGAGACTCCTTCAGGTAATGATAAAGTGAGATATCAAATCCAAACTCTTCTTCTTCTCCTTTTGGTCACATCTTCTTGCCAGTCATGGGAGCAGTGGTGCCAGAAAACCTGAGGACTGCCTCATCAACTGAAAGTGCACAGCAAACTAATCAAGATATTTTGCCCAGTTCCCCCCGAATACTAAATGTGGCCTTATTCTTTAAAACAACAGCAACAAGGAAGCCTTGTTTTAAGACAAAGAGACTCAAAGTGCTCACCATACTAATTTGTGCATACTGTTCAGTTCATTTTACTACTTTTAGCCATGAACCATAGCAACAGGAAACAGGAAGAAAAATACAATTTAATGAAAACACTAAAATTATTGAGCTGTATCTTACGTCTTTTTGGTGCTCCAAGACTTCATGAAGAATACTGGACTTCCTGCTAACACATCAGTGCTTTTAGGATACCAAATCCTAGGGCTGACGTGTAAGTGCCGTTTGCAGACCTATAAATACGTGAGGATGCAGTCTTTTGGATGACACAGGAAATTGAGAGCACTCTTGGTCTCCCCTCTTTGGTTTCCAACTTGGGATTCCCAGTCAAATTTCAGCAATGCAGATCAGCATCTTTTACATCATTGCCCTTTCGGGGATGCTCTTAGCTTCTCCAGGTAAGGCATAAATCAAAATCGGAATATTCAGACATAATGTGAAAATTGGGATTTGTTAACTAGCATGGCTTTCTCCTCCACTTCTACTAAAGACTTTTTCTTCAAGGCTAATAAAGCCATATGGCTTGATCTTTGTTGCTTCATCTCCTCTCTCTTTCTAAACCTCTCTCACTTCCCTCCTTCATTCTTGTTTCCCTTGATCTATGCTGTCGCCCTTCTAAGACTCTTCTCCATCATCCAATCCTGTTCACACCATCTCTTTGCTATGCTGCATTTTCCAGATTTATGAGGTTGTGTGTAAATGTGTTTTGAACATGAGATAAGGATTTCCAATATAAAGGATTGTCTGATATTGATAAATATTTGACTTTTGCTGCCATATGAAGTGCAAAGTCTTATGGACTGGGGCGGGAGAGTGCTAGGGTCCTGTCTGTTCGAATTGCATGGAATCCATTCCAATCTGTTACCTCCGAGGATGTGGACAGGCTGCTTGGACAAGTGAAATCAACCACCTGTTTCCTTGAACCTTGCCCATTCTGGCTAATAAAAGTGAGACAGGAAGGGCTGGGAGATGGGTTCTGCAGGGTGGTGAATGCTTCCCTCTGTGAGGGAGCCTTCCCAGACCTGCTGAAAGAGGCGGTCAACCATGCCTGGAGGATGCATACCATTTGGATCCCTTCCAATCGGGATTCAGGCATCATCATGGGACTGAAACTGCCTTGGTCACGCTGTTCCGCATCCTCCAGGCATGCTATCGCCCAGTCTCAAATCTTCCATTCTTGGGGAAGGTGACTGAGCAAGTGGTTGATGAACAACTCAAGGCATGCCTGGAAGAAGTGGACCATTTGGATCCTTTCCAGTTGGGATTCAGGCCTCATCATGGGACTGAAACTGCCTTGGTCGCAATGATCAATAATCTCTGGTGGGTTAGGGACAAAGGTGAAAGCTGTTTCCTAGTTCTGCTGGATCTCTCAGCAGTCTTCAATACCATCAACCTTCTGGACTGTCTAGAGGAGCTGGAAGATGGGGGCACTGTTATACAGTGGTCCTGCTCCTTCCTCCTGGGCCGTGTCCAGAAAATGATGTTGGGGGATGAGTGCTCAGACCCCCGGGCTCTCACTTGTGGGGTGCCTCAGGATTCTGTCCTCTCCCCCATGCTTTTTAACATCTATCCGAAGCTGCTGGGAGAGATCATCAGGGGGTTTGGGCTGGGTGTCCATCAATATGCAGATGATACCCAGCTGTACCTCTCTTTCAAATTGGAATCAGAGAAGGTAGAGAAGGTTCTGTGTGAGTACCTGGAGGCAGTTGGAGAATGGATGGTGGTTAACGGATTGAAGTTGAATCCTGACAAGACAGAAGTACTGTTTTTGAGGGACGGGGTGGATGGGGGTGGGGGACTTCCTGGTCCTGAATGGGGTAACTGAGCCCCTGAAGGACCAGGTGCGCAGCCTGGGAGTAATTTTGGACTCACACCTGTCCATGGAGGCGCAGGTCAATGCTGTGTCCAGGGCAGCTGTCTACTAGCTCCACCTGGTACGCAGGCTGAAACCCTACCTGACTGCAGACTGTCTCACCAGGGTGGTGCATGCTCTAGTTATCTCTTGCTTGGACTGCTGCAATGCAATCTATGTGGGGCTACCTTTGAAGGTGACCTGGAAACTACAAGTGATCCAGAATGCGGCCGCTAGACTGGTGACTGGGAGCAGCCGCCGAGACCACATAACACCAGTGTTGAAAGACCTACATTGGCTCCCAGTACATTTCCGAGCACAATTCAAAGTGTTGGTGCTGACCTTTAAAGCCCTAAATGGCCTCTGCCCAGTCTACCTGAAGGAATGTCTCCACCCCCATCATTGAACCCGGACACTGAGGTCCAGCTCTGAGGGACTTCTGGCAGTTCCCTCACTGTGAGAAGCAAAGCTACAGGGAAGCAGGCAGAGGGCCTTCTTGGTAGTGGCACCTGCCCTGTGGAACACCCTCCCATCAGATGTCAAAGAAATAAACAAATATCCAACTTTTAGAAGACATCTAAAGGCAGCCCTGTTTAGGGAAGCTTTTAATATCTGATGAATTTTAATCTTTTGTTGGAAGCGACCCAGAGTGGCTGGGGAAACCCAGCCAGATGGGTGGGGTATAAATAAATTATTCTTATTATTAACAATAGCTGCAAACGTCACTTTGTCCCAATAAATAACCTATTTTCACTATTTTTCCTCTCAGCCTGATAAGAAGAGTGGTCTGTTGAACTGCAGATGACTCAATAATGAACCTTATCAGTTTTTTTGGCAAGTTCACAGACTCCTTTCATCCTTCCATCCAACTGAAGACAAATGAGTAATTACAGTATACTTCCAACTAATTTAATTACAAGTCTTTTTAGGGTTATTCAGTTCACTCTGTAAATAATAAAGGATGGGGAAGAGTCAGCTCTAATTTTCCATCGTAAACCTTTTGCAAAATAGAGCTTCCCTCCCTTTACCCTTTTTTTTTACACACACAGTTTCGTTGAATGTTATAGTCCATATCTATAATCCAATTTATTCCCTCCTCACTTGTACAAGTATAATTTGAACTGGCACCTTCATCGAAGAAGACATGATCACATCTATACCTACGCCAAAGATCAAATCCAGATCAAATCCTGCTTGATGTGTGGGGCCTGAAACAAACTGGGAGAGTCCTAGTGTCGCCATGGAAGACACCAGGTCCAGAGCCTGTGAGGAGGGAGTGGCATCAGCATGGATGTTGAAGTCCCCCAATACCAATAGGTTAGGGAACTCCAAGGCCCAGCCGGCCACTGCCTCCAGTAGGTCTGACAGGGTGGCTGCTGGTGCGCTAGGTGGCCGGTACACCAGCCAGACAGCCAAGCTCTCCTCGGAGCCCCACACTAGGCCAACACATTCAATGCCGGGCATCGATGGCGATGGTAAAGCCCTAAAAGGACAATCTTCCCGGATGAATAATTCCACCCCTCCCCCCGGACCACAGTCCGTGACTGGTGGAGGATGGAGAAACTCGGGGGCACCATCTCTCGTAAGGAAACTGTTTCCCCTTCGTGCACCCAGGTCTCCTACCCTCGTCCCCCGGGATGAGGCGAAGCTCTAATTATCAGGAGAGCCTCTTCTTCTTAATGATGTCGTAGGAGGGTTTTCGGCAGCTGAAGTGCTTATGCACTCAGCACCTCCCTGCCTTCTGAGGAGGAGGATGAGTAGAGGAGCTATGTCCTAGTTAGTTGTTTTAGCAATAAATCTGAAATAATTAACAGCCAGAGTCGACTCACATTTGTGGGAGAGACCAAGCCATAACAATTGACTATAATTTTTGCCTCAGTTTGGGAGAGACTATCACACCATGGTTTCACCTCTCAGTTCGACTACATCTAAGGCCCCTAAGAGCTGGGATGTAGACCTCCAAGACTACAACTTGCAATGGGGTGCTTAAGAACTGCTAGATTGGCAGAAGCTAGGACAAAGCAATGGGAGTTCACCCCATCGCGGGGATTCAAACTGCCAACCTCACAATTGGCAAGCCCAAGAGGCTCAGTTGTTTAGAACACAGCACCACCCACATCCCAGGGGAAAAGCCCTAATAGAGGCCTACAGAATACATACCGATCTTAAAGTATAGAATGAGACACATCATATGCCAATGAGAGATTGAAGCTTAGAGAGTGAATATGAAATTCAGATTACAAGGATTGACCTTCACTCTGCTCTGAATCCAACAGGTGATTCTTTCTCCCGTCTGCACTAGGTAGTGAAGAACATTAATTAAACTGACAGGATTTGTATGAATGGTGAAACTCAAACATAGCAATCGGGAATTGAAAAGCACTAAAAAAAATGCAAAGGCCTGTTATTATTAGAGAGTATCCAAAAGACCATTAAGTAGAAATGACGGCAATCTAGAAGAAAGAGAAAGTTCAGCCATGATGGTTGGTACTAGATGTGTCAGATTTTAAGAAATGGTTTTGCTAAGTAATCCCATTTTCGCTTTCCAGATGGTGGCATAAGGGTTTCCTCCGTGGAAGAAGACAAGAAGGTCAGCTTCACACTGACGATAAAAGCTGAAGGAACTGAGGTTTCCATGAAGAGGTTAGTCAGCGACATCCAGGCCTTCCTTACTGAGGAAACGGGAATCACAGAATATTCCCTGAATGCCGGAGGCCAAGGAATGCCTGGGCAACGCAACTCAGCAGAACAGCGGATCCGATTTACTCTGCATATAAAAGGGAAAGGCATGGAATTAGCGCTTAAGAGATTACTCAAAAAGACCAGGTTTCTTCTCCTAGCCCAAAAGGAATTCCGTAATATTTCAATGAACATAAAAGGCCCAGGAATTAGTCCTTCCACCAACAGTTTAATACATGAGATCAATGTTTTCCTAAAAATAGAACGTGGAGGGACCGAGGTTTCCCCTAAGGAATACGACAAGAAGGTGAGCTTCACACTGAACATGCAATCTGAAGGAACTGAAGTTTCCATGAAGAGGTTAGTCGGTGACATCCAGGCCTTCCTTACGGAGGAAAAGGAAATCACAGAATATTCTCTTAATGTCGGAGGAAAAGGAATCCCTGGGCACCCCAACTCAGCAGAACAGCGGATCCGATTTACTCTGCATATAAAAGGGCAAGGGATGGAATCAGCTCTTAAGAGATTACTCGAAAAGACCAGGACTCTTCTCCTGGCCCAAAAGGAATTCCGTAATATTTCAATGAACATAAAAGGCCCAGGAATTAGTCCTTCCACCAAGAGTTTAATACACGAGATCAATGTTTTCCTAAAAATAGAACGTGGAGGGACCGAGGTTTCCCCTGAGGAAGATGACAAGAAGGTGAGCTTCACACTGAACATACAATCTGAAGGAACTGAAGTTTCCATGAAGAGGTTAGTCGGCGACATCAAGGCCTTCCTTACGGAGGAAAAGGAAATCACAGAATATTCTCTGAATGTCGAAGGAAGAGGAATCCCTGGGCAACCCAACTCAGCAGAACAGCGGATCCGATTTAGTCTGCATATAAAAGGGCAAGGGATGGAATCAGCTCTTAAGAGATTACTCGAAAAGACCAGGTCTCTTCTCCTAGCCCAAAAGGAATTCCGTAATATTTCAATGAACATAAAAGGCCCAGGAATTAGTCCTTCCACCAACAGTTTAATACACGAGATCAATGTTTTCCTAAAAATAGAACGTGGAGGGACCGAGGTTTCACCTGAGGAAGACGACAAGAAGGTGAGCTTCACACTGAACATACAATCTGAAGGAACTGAAGTTTCCATGAAGAGGTTAGTCGGCGACATCAAGGCCTTCCTTACGGAGGAAAAGGAAATCACAGAATATTCTCTGAATGTCGAAGGAAAAGGAATCCCTGGGCAACCCAACTCAGCAGAACAGCGGATCCGATTTAGTCTGCATATAAAAGGGCAAGGGATGGAATCAGCTCTTAAGAGATTACTCGAAAAGACCAGGTCTCTTCTCCTAGCCCAAAAGGAATTCCGTAATATTTCAATGAACATAAAAGGCCCAGGAATTAGTCCTTCCACCAACAGTTTAATACACGAGATCAATGTTTTCCTAAAAATAGAACGTGGAGGGACCGAGGTTTCACCTGAGGAAGACGACAAGAAGGTGAGCTTCACACTGAACATACAATCTGAAGGAACTGAAGTTTCCATGAAGAGGTTAGTCGGCGACATCAAGGCCTTCCTTACGGAGGAAAAGGAAATCACAGAATATTCTGTGAATGTCGGAGGAAAAGGAATCCCTGGGCAACCCAACTCAGCAGAACAGCGGATCCGATTTAGTGTGCATATAAAAGGGCAAGGGAAGGAATCAGCTCTTAAGAGATTACTCAAAAAGACCAGGTCTCTTCTCCTAGCCCAAAAGGAATTCCGTAATATTTCAATGAACATAAAAGGCCCAGGAATTAGTCCTTCCACCAATAGTTTAATACACGAGATCAATGTTTTCCTAAAAATAGAACGTGGAGGGACCGAGGTATCACCTGAGGAAGACGACAAGAAGGTGAGCTTTACCCTGAACATACAATCTGAAGGAACTGAAGTTTCCATGAAGTGGTTAGTCGGCGACATCAAGGCCTTCCTTACGGAGGAAAAGGAAATCACAGAATATTCTGTGAATGTCGGAGGAAAAGGAATCCCTGGGCAACCCAACTCAGCAGAACAGCGGATCCGATTTAGTCTGCATATAAAAGGGCAAGGGAAGGAATCAGCTCTTAAGAGATTACTCGAAAAGACCAGGACTCTTCTCCTAGCCCAAAAGGAATTCCGTAATATTTCAATGAACATAAAAGGCCCACGAATTAGTCCTTCCACCAACAGTTTAATACACGAGATCAATTTTTTCCTAAAAATAGAACGTGGAGGGACCGAGGTATCACCTGAGGAAGACGACAAGAAGGTGAGCTTCACACTGAACATACAATCTGAAGGAACTGAAGTTTCCATGAAGAGGTTAGTCAGCGACATCAAGGCCTTCCTTACGGAGCAAAAGGAAATCACAAAATATTCTGTGAATGTCGGAGGAAAAGGAATCCCTGGGCAACCCAACTCAGCAGAACAGCGGATCCGATTTAGTCTGCATATAAAAGGGCAAGGGATGGAATCAGCTCTTAAGAGATTACTCAAAAAGACCAGGTCTCTTCTCCTAGCCCAAAAGGAATTCCGTAATATTTCAATTAACATAAAAGGCCCAGGAATTAGTCCTTCCACCAACAGTTTAATACACGAGATCAATGTTTTCCTAAAAACAGAACGTGGAGGGACCGAGGTTTCCCCTGAGGAAGACGACAAGAAGGTGAGCTTCACACTGAACATACAATCTGAAGGAACTGAAGTTTCCATGAAGAGGTTAGTCGGCGACATCAAGGCCTTCCTTACGGAGGAAAAGGAAATCACAGAATATTCTGTGAATGTCGGAGGAAAAGGAATCCCTGGGCAACCCAACTCAGCAGAACAGCGGATCCGATTTAGTGTGCATATAAAAGGGCAAGGGAAGGAATCAGCTCTTAAGAGATTACTCAAAAAGACCAGGTCTCTTCTCCTAGCCCAAAAGGAATTCCGTAATATTTCAATGAACATAAAAGGCCCAGGAATTAGTCCTTCCACCAACAGTTTAATACACGAGATCAATGTTTTCCTAAAAACAGAACGTGGAGGGACCGAGGTTTCTCCTGAGGAAGACGACAAGAAGGTGAGCTTTACCCTGAACATACAATCTGAAGGAACTGAAGTTTCCATGAAGAGGTTAGTCGGCGACATCAAGGCCTTCCTTACGGAGGAAAAGGAAATCACAGAATATTCTGTGAATGTCGGAGGAAAAGGAATCCCTGGGCAACCCAACTCAGCAGAACAGCGGATCCGATTTAGTCTGCATATAAAAGGGCAAGGGAAGGAATCAGCTCTTAAGAGATTACTCGAAAAGACCAGGACTCTTCTCCTAGCCCAAAAGGAATTCCGTAATATTTCAATGAACATAAAAGGCCCACGAATTAGTCCTTCCACCAACAGTTTAATACACGAGATCAATGTTTTCCTAAAAATAGAACGTGGAGGGACCGAGGTATCACCTGAGGAAGACGACAAGAAGGTGAGCTTCACACTGAACATACAATCTGAAGGAACTGAAGTTTCCATGAAGAGGTTAGTCAGCGACATCAAGGCCTTCCTTACGGAGGAAAAGGAAATCACAAAATATTCTGTGAATGTCGGAGGAAAAGGAATCCCTGGGCAACCCAACTCAGCAGAACAGCGGATCCGATTTAGTCTGCATATAAAAGGGCAAGGGATGGAATCAGCTCTTAAGAGATTACTCAAAAAGACCAGGTCTCTTCTCCTAGCCCAAAAGGAATTCCGTAATATTTCAATGAACATAAAAGGCCCAGGAATTAGTCCTTCCACCAACAGTTTAATACACGAGATCAATGTTTTCCTAAAAACAGAACGTGGAGGGACCGAGGTTTCCCCTGAGGAAGACGACAAGAAGGTGAGCTTCACACTGAACATACAATCTGAAGGAACTGAAGTTTCCATGAAGAGGTTAGTCGGCGACATCAAGGCCTTCCTTACGGAGGAAAAGGAAATCACAGAATATTCTGTGAATGTCGGAGGAAAAGGAATCCCTGGGCAACCCAACTCAGCAGAACAGCGGATCCGATTTAGTCTGCATATAAAAGGGCAAGGGAAGGAATCAGCTCTTAAGAGATTACTCAAAAAGACCAGGTCTCTTCTCCTAGCCCAAAAGGAATTCCGTAATATTTCAATGAACATAAAAGGCCCAGGAACTAGTCCTTCCACCAATAGTTTAATACACGAGATCAATGTTTTCCTAAAAACAGAACGTGGAGGGACCGAGGTTTCTCCTGAGGAAGACGACAAGAAGGTGAGCTTTACCCTGAAAATACAATCTGAAGGAACTGAAGTTTCCATGAAGAGGTTAGTCGGCGACATCAAGGCCTTCCTTACGGAGGAAAAGGAAATCACAGAATATTCTGTGAATGTCGGAGGAAAAGGAATCCCTGGGCAACCCAACTCAGCAGAACAGCGGATCCGATTTAGTCTGCATATAAAAGGGCAAGGGAAGGAATCAGCTCTTAAGAGATTACTCGAAAAGACCAGGACTCTTCTCCTAGCCGAAAAGGAATTCCGTAATATTTCAATGAACATAAAAGGCCCACGAATTAGTCCTTCCACCAACAGTTTAATACACGAGATCAATGTTTTCCTAAAAATAGAACGTGGAGGGACCGAGGTATCACCTGAGGAAGACGACAAGAAGGTGAGCTTCACACTGAACATACAATCTGAAGGAACTGAAGTTTCCATGAAGAGGTTAGTCAGCGACATCAAGGCCTTCCTTACGGAGGAAAAGGAAATCACAAAATATTCTGTGAATGTTGGAGGAAAAGGAATCCCTGGGCAACCCAACTCAGCAGAACAGCGGATCCGATTTAGTCAGCATATAAAAGGGCAAGGGATGGAATCAGCTCTTAAGAGATTACTCAAAAAGACCAGGTCTCTTCTCCTAGCCCAAAAGGAATTCCGTAATATTTCAATGAACATAAAAGGCCCACGAATTAGTCCTTCCACCAACAGTTTAATACACGAGATCAATGTTTTCCTAAAAATAGAACGTGGAGGGACCGTGGTATCACCTGAGGAAGACGACAAGAAGGTGAGCTTCACACTGAACATACAATCTGAAGGAACTGAAGTTTCCATGAAGAGGTTAGTCAGCGACATCAAGGCCTTCCTTACGGAGGAAAAGGAAATCACAAAATATTCTGTGAATGTCGGAGGAAAAGGAATCCCTGGGCAACCCAACTCAGCAGAACAGCGGATCCGATTTAGTCTGCATATAAAAGGGCAAGGGATGGAATCAGCTCTTAAGAGATTACTCAAAAAGACCAGGTCTCTTCTCCTAGCCCAAAAGGAATTCCGTAATATTTCAATGAACATAAAAGGCCCAGGAATTAGTCCTTCCACCAACAGTTTAATACACGAGATCAATGTTTTCCTAAAAACAGAACGTGGAGGGACCGAGGTTTCCCCTGAGGAAGACGACAAGAAGGTGAGCTTCACACTGAACATACAATCTGAAGGAACTGAAGTTTCCATGAAGAGGTTAGTCGGCGACATCAAGGCCTTCCTTACGGAGGAAAAGGAAATCACAGAATATTCTGTGAATGTCGGAGGAAAAGGAATCCCTGGGCAACCCAACTCAGCAGAACAGCGGATCCGATTTAGTCTGCATATAAAAGGGCAAGGGATGGAATCAGCTCTTAAGAGATTACTCGAAAAGACCAGGTCTCTTCTCCTAGCCCAAAAGGAATTCCGTAATATTTCAATGAACATAAAAGGCCCACGAATTAGTCCTTCCACCAACAGTTTAATACACGAGATCAATGTTTTCCTAAAAACAGAACGTGGAGGGACCGAGGTTTCCCCTGAGGAAGACGACAAGAAGGTGAGCTTCACCCTGAACATACAATCTGAAGGAACTGAAGTTTCCATGAAGAGGTTAGTCGGCGACATCAAGGCCTTCCTTATGGAGGAAAAGGAAATCACAGAATATTCTCTTAATGTCGGAGGAAAAGGAATCCCTGGGCAACCCAACTCAGCAGAACAGCGGATCCGATTTAGTCTGCATATAAAAGGGCAAGGGAAGGAATCAGCTCTTAAGAGATTACTCAAAAAGACCAGGTCTCTTCTCCTAGCCCAAAAGGAATTCCGTAATATTTCAATGAACATAAAAGGCCCACGAATTAGTCCTTCCACCAACAGTTTAATACACGAGATCAATGTTTTCCTAAAAATAGAACGTGGAGGGACCGTGGTATCACCTGAGGAAGACGACAAGAAGGTGAGCTTCACACTGAACATACAATCTGAAGGAACTGAAGTTTCCATGAAGAGGTTAGTCGGCGACATCAAGGCCTTCCTTACGGAGGAAAAGGAAATCACAAAATATTCTGTGAATGTCGGAGGAAAAGGAATCCCTGGGCAACCCAACTCAGCAGAACAGCGGATCCGATTTAGTCTGCATATAAAAGGGCAAGGGATGGAATCAGCTCTTAAGAGATTACTCGAAAAGACCAGGTCTCTTCTCCTAGCCCAAAAGGAATTCCGTAATATTTCAATGAACATAAAAGGCCCAGGAATTAGTCCTTCCACCAACAGTTTAATACACGAGATCAATATTTTCCTAAAAACAGAACGTGGAGGGACCGAGGTTTCCCCTGAGGAAGACGACAAGAAGGTGAGCTTCACACTGAACATACAATCTGAAGGAACTGAAGTTTCCATGAAGAGGTTAGTCGGCGACATCAAGGCCTTCCTTACGGAGGAAAAGGAAATCACAGAATATTCTGTGAATGTCGGAGGAAAAGGAATCCCAGGGCAACCCAACTCAGCAGAACAGCGGATCCGATTTAGTCTGCATATAAAAGGGCAAGGGATGGAATCAGCTCTTAAGAGATTACTCGAAAAGACCAGGTCTCTTCTCCTAGCCCAAAAGGAATTCCGTAATATTTCAATGAACATAAAAGGCCCAGGAATTAGTCCTTCCACCAACAGTTTAATACACGAGATCAATGTTTTCCTAAAAACAGAACGTGGAGGGACCGAGGTTTCCCCTGAGGAAGACGACAAGAAGGTGAGCTTCACACTGAACATACAATCTGAAGGAACTGAAGTTTCCATGAAGAGGTTAGTCGGCGACATCAAGGCCTTCCTTACGGAGGAAAAGGAAATCACAGAATATTCTGTGAATGTCGGAGGAAAAGGAATCCCTGGGCAACCCAACTCAGTAGAACAGCGGATCCGATTTAGTCTGCATATAAAAGGGCAGGGGAAGGAATCAGCTCTTAAGAGATTACTCGAAAAGACCAGGACTCTTCTCCTAGCCCAAAAGGAATTCCGTAATATTTCAATGAACATAAAAGGCCCACGAATTAGTCCTTCCACCAACAGTTTAATTCACGAGATCAATGTTTTCCTAAAAATAGAACGTGGAGGGACCGAGGTATCACCTGAGGAAGACGACAGGAAGGTGAGCTTCACACTGAACATACAATCTGAAGGAACTGAAGTTTCCATGAAGAGGTTAGTCGGCGACATCAAGGCCTTCCTTACGGAGGAAAAGGAAATCACAGAATATTCTCTTAATGTCGGAGGAAAAGGAATCCCTGGGCAACCCAACTCAGCAGAACAGCGGATCCGATTTAGTCTGCATATAAAAGGTCAAGGGATGGAATCAGCTCTTAAGAGATTACTCGAAAAGACCAGGTTTCTTCTCCTAGCCCAAAAGGAATTCCGTAATATTTCAATGAACATAAAAGGCCCAGGAATTAGTCCTTCCACCAACAGTTTAATACACGAGATCAATGTTTTCCTAAAAATAGAACGTGGAGGGACCGAGGTTTCCCCTGAGGAAGATGACAAGAAGGTGAGCTTCACACTGAACATACAATCTGAAGGAACTGAAGTTTCCATGAAGTGGTTAGTCGGCGACATCAAGGCCTTCCTTACGGAGGAAAAGGAAATCACAGAATATTCTGTGAATGTCGGAGGAAAAGGAATCCCTGGGCAACCCAACTCAGCAGAACAGCGGATCCGATTTAGTCTGCATATAAAAGGGCAAGGGAAGGAATCAGCTCTTAAGAGATTACTCGAAAAGACCAGGACTCTTCTCCTAGCCCAAAAGGAATTCCGTAATATTTCAATGAACATAAAAGGCCCACGAATTAGTCCTTCCACCAACAGTTTAATAGACGAGATCAATGTTTTCCTAAAAACAGAACGTGGAGGGACCAAGGTTTCCCCTGAGGAAGACAACAAGAAGGTGAGCTTCACACTGAACATACAATCTGAAGGAACTGAAGTTTCCATGAAGAGGTTAGTCGGCGACATCAAGGCCTTCCTTACGGAGGAAAAGGAAATCACAGAATATTCTGTGAATGTCGGAGGAAAAGGAATCCCTGGGCAACCCAACTCAGCAGAACAGCGGATCCGATTTAGTCTGCATATAAAAGGGCAAGGGATGGAATCAGCTCTTAAGAGATTACTCAAAAAGACCAGGTCTCTTCTCCTAGCCCAAAAGGAATTCCGTAATATTTCAATGAACATAAAAGGCCCACGAATTAGTCCTTCCACCAACAGTTTAATACACGAGATCAATGTTTTCCTAAAAATAGAACGTGGAGGGACCGTGGTATCACCTGAGGAAGACGACAAGAAGGTGAGCTTCACACTGAACATACAATCTGAAGGAACTGAAGTTTCCATGAAGAGGTTAGTCGGCGACATCAAGGCCTTCCTTACGGAGGAAAAGGAAATCACAGAATATTCTGTGAATGTCGGAGGAAAAGGAATCCCTGGGCAACCCAACTCAGCAGAACAGCGGATCCGATTTAGTCTGCATATAAAAGGGCAAGGGATGGAATCAGCTCTTAAGAGATTACTCGAAAAGACCAGGTCTCTTCTCCTAGCCCAAAAGGAATTCCGTAATATTTCAATGAACATAAAAGGCCCAGGAATTAGTCCTTCCACCAACAGTTTAATACACGAGATCAATATTTTCCTAAAAACAGAACGTGGAGGGACCGAGGTTTCCCCTGAGGAAGACGACAAGAAGGTGAGCTTCACACTGAACATACAATCTGAAGGAACTGAAGTTTCCATGAAGAGGTTAGTCGGCGACATCAAGGCCTTCCTTACGGAGGAAAAGGAAATCACAGAATATTCTGTGAATGTCGGAGGAAAAGGAATCCCAGGGCAACCCAACTCAGCAGAACAGCGGATCCGATTTAGTCTGCATATAAAAGGGCAAGGGATGGAATCAGCTCTTAAGAGATTACTCGAAAAGACCAGGACTTTTCTCCTAGCCCGAAAGGAATTCCGTAATATTTCAATGAACATAAAAGGCCCAGGAATTAGTCCTTCCACCAACAGTTTAATACATGAGATCAATGTTTTCCTAAAAATAGAACGTGGAGGGACCGAGGTTTCCCCTAAGGAATACGACAAGAAGGTGAGCTTCACACTGAACATGCAATCTGAAGGAACTGAAGTTTCCATGAAGAGGTTAGTCGGTGACATCCAGGCCTTCCTTACGGAGGAAAAGGAAATCACAGAATATTCTCTTAATGTCGGAGGAAAAGGAATCCCTGGGCACCCCAACTCAGCAGAACAGCGGATCCGATTTACTCTGCATATAAAAGGGCAAGGGATGGAATCAGCTCTTAAGAGATTACTCGAAAAGACCAGGACTCTTCTCCTGGCCCAAAAGGAATTCCGTAATATTTCAATGAACATAAAAGGCCCAGGAATTAGTCCTTCCACCAAGAGTTTAATACACGAGATCAATGTTTTCCTAAAAATAGAACGTGGAGGGACCGAGGTTTCCCCTGAGGAAGATGACAAGAAGGTGAGCTTCACACTGAACATACAATCTGAAGGAACTGAAGTTTCCATGAAGAGGTTAGTCGGCGACATCAAGGCCTTCCTTACGGAGGAAAAGGAAATCACAGAATATTCTCTGAATGTCGAAGGAAGAGGAATCCCTGGGCAACCCAACTCAGCAGAACAGCGGATCCGATTTAGTCTGCATATAAAAGGGCAAGGGATGGAATCAGCTCTTAAGAGATTACTCGAAAAGACCAGGTCTCTTCTCCTAGCCCAAAAGGAATTCCGTAATATTTCAATGAACATAAAAGGCCCAGGAATTAGTCCTTCCACCAACAGTTTAATACACGAGATCAATGTTTTCCTAAAAATAGAACGTGGAGGGACCGAGGTTTCACCTGAGGAAGACGACAAGAAGGTGAGCTTCACACTGAACATACAATCTGAAGGAACTGAAGTTTCCATGAAGAGGTTAGTCGGCGACATCAAGGCCTTCCTTACGGAGGAAAAGGAAATCACAGAATATTCTCTGAATGTCGAAGGAAAAGGAATCCCTGGGCAACCCAACTCAGCAGAACAGCGGATCCGATTTAGTCTGCATATAAAAGGGCAAGGGATGGAATCAGCTCTTAAGAGATTACTCGAAAAGACCAGGTCTCTTCTCCTAGCCCAAAAGGAATTCCGTAATATTTCAATGAACATAAAAGGCCCAGGAATTAGTCCTTCCACCAACAGTTTAATACACGAGATCAATGTTTTCCTAAAAATAGAACGTGGAGGGACCGAGGTTTCACCTGAGGAAGACGACAAGAAGGTGAGCTTCACACTGAACATACAATCTGAAGGAACTGAAGTTTCCATGAAGAGGTTAGTCGGCGACATCAAGGCCTTCCTTACGGAGGAAAAGGAAATCACAGAATATTCTGTGAATGTCGGAGGAAAAGGAATCCCTGGGCAACCCAACTCAGCAGAACAGCGGATCCGATTTAGTGTGCATATAAAAGGGCAAGGGAAGGAATCAGCTCTTAAGAGATTACTCAAAAAGACCAGGTCTCTTCTCCTAGCCCAAAAGGAATTCCGTAATATTTCAATGAACATAAAAGGCCCAGGAATTAGTCCTTCCACCAATAGTTTAATACACGAGATCAATGTTTTCCTAAAAATAGAACGTGGAGGGACCGAGGTATCACCTGAGGAAGACGACAAGAAGGTGAGCTTTACCCTGAACATACAATCTGAAGGAACTGAAGTTTCCATGAAGTGGTTAGTCGGCGACATCAAGGCCTTCCTTACGGAGGAAAAGGAAATCACAGAATATTCTGTGAATGTCGGAGGAAAAGGAATCCCTGGGCAACCCAACTCAGCAGAACAGCGGATCCGATTTAGTCTGCATATAAAAGGGCAAGGGAAGGAATCAGCTCTTAAGAGATTACTCGAAAAGACCAGGACTCTTCTCCTAGCCCAAAAGGAATTCCGTAATATTTCAATGAACATAAAAGGCCCACGAATTAGTCCTTCCACCAACAGTTTAATACACGAGATCAATGTTTTCCTAAAAATAGAACGTGGAGGGACCGAGGTATCACCTGAGGAAGACGACAAGAAGGTGAGCTTCACACTGAACATACAATCTGAAGGAACTGAAGTTTCCATGAAGAGGTTAGTCAGCGACATCAAGGCCTTCCTTACGGAGCAAAAGGAAATCACAAAATATTCTGTGAATGTCGGAGGAAAAGGAATCCCTGGGCAACCCAACTCAGCAGAACAGCGGATCCGATTTAGTCTGCATATAAAAGGGCAAGGGATGGAATCAGCTCTTAAGAGATTACTCAAAAAGACCAGGTCTCTTCTCCTAGCCCAAAAGGAATTCCGTAATATTTCAATTAACATAAAAGGCCCAGGAATTAGTCCTTCCACCAACAGTTTAATACACGAGATCAATGTTTTCCTAAAAACAGAACGTGGAGGGACCGAGGTTTCCCCTGAGGAAGACGACAAGAAGGTGAGCTTCACACTGAACATACAATCTGAAGGAACTGAAGTTTCCATGAAGAGGTTAGTCGGCGACATCAAGGCCTTCCTTACGGAGGAAAAGGAAATCACAGAATATTCTGTGAATGTCGGAGGAAAAGGAATCCCTGGGCAACCCAACTCAGCAGAACAGCGGATCCGATTTAGTGTGCATATAAAAGGGCAAGGGAAGGAATCAGCTCTTAAGAGATTACTCAAAAAGACCAGGTCTCTTCTCCTAGCCCAAAAGGAATTCCGTAATATTTCAATGAACATAAAAGGCCCAGGAATTAGTCCTTCCACCAACAGTTTAATACACGAGATCAATGTTTTCCTAAAAACAGAACGTGGAGGGACCGAGGTTTCTCCTGAGGAAGACGACAAGAAGGTGAGCTTTACCCTGAACATACAATCTGAAGGAACTGAAGTTTCCATGAAGAGGTTAGTCGGCGACATCAAGGCCTTCCTTACGGAGGAAAAGGAAATCACAGAATATTCTGTGAATGTCGGAGGAAAAGGAATCCCTGGGCAACCCAACTCAGCAGAACAGCGGATCCGATTTAGTCTGCATATAAAAGGGCAAGGGAAGGAATCAGCTCTTAAGAGATTACTCGAAAAGACCAGGACTCTTCTCCTAGCCCAAAAGGAATTCCGTAATATTTCAATGAACATAAAAGGCCCACGAATTAGTCCTTCCACCAACAGTTTAATACACGAGATCAATGTTTTCCTAAAAATAGAACGTGGAGGGACCGAGGTATCACCTGAGGAAGACGACAAGAAGGTGAGCTTCACACTGAACATACAATCTGAAGGAACTGAAGTTTCCATGAAGAGGTTAGTCAGCGACATCAAGGCCTTCCTTACGGAGGAAAAGGAAATCACAAAATATTCTGTGAATGTCGGAGGAAAAGGAATCCCTGGGCAACCCAACTCAGCAGAACAGCGGATCCGATTTAGTCTGCATATAAAAGGGCAAGGGATGGAATCAGCTCTTAAGAGATTACTCAAAAAGACCAGGTCTCTTCTCCTAGCCCAAAAGGAATTCCGTAATATTTCAATGAACATAAAAGGCCCAGGAATTAGTCCTTCCACCAACAGTTTAATACACGAGATCAATGTTTTCCTAAAAACAGAACGTGGAGGGACCGAGGTTTCCCCTGAGGAAGACGACAAGAAGGTGAGCTTCACACTGAACATACAATCTGAAGGAACTGAAGTTTCCATGAAGAGGTTAGTCGGCGACATCAAGGCCTTCCTTACGGAGGAAAAGGAAATCACAGAATATTCTGTGAATGTCGGAGGAAAAGGAATCCCTGGGCAACCCAACTCAGCAGAACAGCGGATCCGATTTAGTCTGCATATAAAAGGGCAAGGGAAG
This sequence comes from Podarcis tiliguerta, assembly GCF_965153285.1. Classification (NCBI taxonomy): domain Eukaryota; kingdom Metazoa; phylum Chordata; class Lepidosauria; order Squamata; family Lacertidae; genus Podarcis; species Podarcis tiliguerta. The sequence goes on along the minus strand of NC_139536.1, from coordinate 7,342,837 downwards.
GAATCAGCTCTTAAGAGATTACTCAAAAAGACCAGGTCTCTTCTCCTAGCCCAAAAGGAATTCCGTAATATTTCAATGAACATAAAAGGCCCAGGAACTAGTCCTTCCACCAATAGTTTAATACACGAGATCAATGTTTTCCTAAAAACAGAACGTGGAGGGACCGAGGTTTCTCCTGAGGAAGACGACAAGAAGGTGAGCTTTACCCTGAAAATACAATCTGAAGGAACTGAAGTTTCCATGAAGAGGTTAGTCGGCGACATCAAGGCCTTCCTTACGGAGGAAAAGGAAATCACAGAATATTCTGTGAATGTCGGAGGAAAAGGAATCCCTGGGCAACCCAACTCAGCAGAACAGCGGATCCGATTTAGTCTGCATATAAAAGGGCAAGGGAAGGAATCAGCTCTTAAGAGATTACTCGAAAAGACCAGGACTCTTCTCCTAGCCGAAAAGGAATTCCGTAATATTTCAATGAACATAAAAGGCCCACGAATTAGTCCTTCCACCAACAGTTTAATACACGAGATCAATGTTTTCCTAAAAATAGAACGTGGAGGGACCGAGGTATCACCTGAGGAAGACGACAAGAAGGTGAGCTTCACACTGAACATACAATCTGAAGGAACTGAAGTTTCCATGAAGAGGTTAGTCAGCGACATCAAGGCCTTCCTTACGGAGGAAAAGGAAATCACAAAATATTCTGTGAATGTTGGAGGAAAAGGAATCCCTGGGCAACCCAACTCAGCAGAACAGCGGATCCGATTTAGTCTGCATATAAAAGGGCAAGGGATGGAATCAGCTCTTAAGAGATTACTCAAAAAGACCAGGTCTCTTCTCCTAGCCCAAAAGGAATTCCGTAATATTTCAATGAACATAAAAGGCCCACGAATTAGTCCTTCCACCAACAGTTTAATACACGAGATCAATGTTTTCCTAAAAATAGAACGTGGAGGGACCGTGGTATCACCTGAGGAAGACGACAAGAAGGTGAGCTTCACACTGAACATACAATCTGAAGGAACTGAAGTTTCCATGAAGAGGTTAGTCAGCGACATCAAGGCCTTCCTTACGGAGGAAAAGGAAATCACAAAATATTCTGTGAATGTCGGAGGAAAAGGAATCCCTGGGCAACCCAACTCAGCAGAACAGCGGATCCGATTTAGTCTGCATATAAAAGGGCAAGGGATGGAATCAGCTCTTAAGAGATTACTCAAAAAGACCAGGTCTCTTCTCCTAGCCCAAAAGGAATTCCGTAATATTTCAATGAACATAAAAGGCCCAGGAATTAGTCCTTCCACCAACAGTTTAATACACGAGATCAATGTTTTCCTAAAAACAGAACGTGGAGGGACCGAGGTTTCCCCTGAGGAAGACGACAAGAAGGTGAGCTTCACACTGAACATACAATCTGAAGGAACTGAAGTTTCCATGAAGAGGTTAGTCGGCGACATCAAGGCCTTCCTTACGGAGGAAAAGGAAATCACAGAATATTCTGTGAATGTCGGAGGAAAAGGAATCCCTGGGCAACCCAACTCAGCAGAACAGCGGATCCGATTTAGTCTGCATATAAAAGGGCAAGGGATGGAATCAGCTCTTAAGAGATTACTCGAAAAGACCAGGTCTCTTCTCCTAGCCCAAAAGGAATTCCGTAATATTTCAATGAACATAAAAGGCCCAGGAATTAGTCCTTCCACCAACAGTTTAATACACGAGATCAATGTTTTCCTAAAAACAGAACGTGGAGGGACCGAGGTTTCCCCTGAGGAAGACGACAAGAAGGTGAGCTTCACCCTGAACATACAATCTGAAGGAACTGAAGTTTCCATGAAGAGGTTAGTCGGCGACATCAAGGCCTTCCTTATGGAGGAAAAGGAAATCACAGAATATTCTCTTAATGTCGGAGGAAAAGGAATCCCTGGGCAACCCAACTCAGCAGAACAGCGGATCCGATTTAGTCTGCATATAAAAGGGCAAGGGAAGGAATCAGCTCTTAAGAGATTACTCAAAAAGACCAGGTCTCTTCTCCTAGCCCAAAAGGAATTCCGTAATATTTCAATGAACATAAAAGGCCCACGAATTAGTCCTTCCACCAACAGTTTAATACACGAGATCAATGTTTTCCTAAAAATAGAACGTGGAGGGACCGTGGTATCACCTGAGGAAGACGACAAGAAGGTGAGCTTCACACTGAACATACAATCTGAAGGAACTGAAGTTTCCATGAAGAGGTTAGTCGGCGACATCAAGGCCTTCCTTACGGAGGAAAAGGAAATCACAAAATATTCTGTGAATGTCGGAGGAAAAGGAATCCCTGGGCAACCCAACTCAGCAGAACAGCGGATCCGATTTAGTCTGCATATAAAAGGGCAAGGGATGGAATCAGCTCTTAAGAGATTACTCGAAAAGACCAGGTCTCTTCTCCTAGCCCAAAAGGAATTCCGTAATATTTCAATGAACATAAAAGGCCCAGGAATTAGTCCTTCCACCAACAGTTTAATACACGAGATCAATATTTTCCTAAAAACAGAACGTGGAGGGACCGAGGTTTCCCCTGAGGAAGACGACAAGAAGGTGAGCTTCACACTGAACATACAATCTGAAGGAACTGAAGTTTCCATGAAGAGGTTAGTCGGCGACATCAAGGCCTTCCTTACGGAGGAAAAGGAAATCACAGAATATTCTGTGAATGTCGGAGGAAAAGGAATCCCAGGGCAACCCAACTCAGCAGAACAGCGGATCCGATTTAGTCTGCATATAAAAGGGCAAGGGATGGAATCAGCTCTTAAGAGATTACTCGAAAAGACCAGGTCTCTTCTCCTAGCCCAAAAGGAATTCCGTAATATTTCAATGAACATAAAAGGCCCAGGAATTAGTCCTTCCACCAACAGTTTAATACACGAGATCAATGTTTTCCTAAAAACAGAACGTGGAGGGACCGAGGTTTCCCCTGAGGAAGACGACAAGAAGGTGAGCTTCACACTGAACATACAATCTGAAGGAACTGAAGTTTCCATGAAGAGGTTAGTCGGCGACATCAAGGCCTTCCTTACGGAGGAAAAGGAAATCACAGAATATTCTGTGAATGTCGGAGGAAAAGGAATCCCTGGGCAACCCAACTCAGTAGAACAGCGGATCCGATTTAGTCTGCATATAAAAGGGCAGGGGAAGGAATCAGCTCTTAAGAGATTACTCGAAAAGACCAGGACTCTTCTCCTAGCCCAAAAGGAATTCCGTAATATTTCAATGAACATAAAAGGCCCACGAATTAGTCCTTCCACCAACAGTTTAATTCACGAGATCAATGTTTTCCTAAAAATAGAACGTGGAGGGACCGAGGTATCACCTGAGGAAGACGACAGGAAGGTGAGCTTCACACTGAACATACAATCTGAAGGAACTGAAGTTTCCATGAAGAGGTTAGTCGGCGACATCAAGGCCTTCCTTACGGAGGAAAAGGAAATCACAGAATATTCTCTTAATGTCGGAGGAAAAGGAATCCCTGGGCAACCCAACTCAGCAGAACAGCGGATCCGATTTAGTCTGCATATAAAAGGTCAAGGGATGGAATCAGCTCTTAAGAGATTACTCGAAAAGACCAGGTTTCTTCTCCTAGCCCAAAAGGAATTCCGTAATATTTCAATGAACATAAAAGGCCCAGGAATTAGTCCTTCCACCAACAGTTTAATACACGAGATCAATGTTTTCCTAAAAATAGAACGTGGAGGGACCGAGGTTTCCCCTGAGGAAGATGACAAGAAGGTGAGCTTCACACTGAACATACAATCTGAAGGAACTGAAGTTTCCATGAAGTGGTTAGTCGGCGACATCAAGGCCTTCCTTACGGAGGAAAAGGAAATCACAGAATATTCTGTGAATGTCGGAGGAAAAGGAATCCCTGGGCAACCCAACTCAGCAGAACAGCGGATCCGATTTAGTCTGCATATAAAAGGGCAAGGGAAGGAATCAGCTCTTAAGAGATTACTCGAAAAGACCAGGACTCTTCTCCTAGCCCAAAAGGAATTCCGTAATATTTCAATGAACATAAAAGGCCCACGAATTAGTCCTTCCACCAACAGTTTAATAGACGAGATCAATGTTTTCCTAAAAACAGAACGTGGAGGGACCAAGGTTTCCCCTGAGGAAGACAACAAGAAGGTGAGCTTCACACTGAACATACAATCTGAAGGAACTGAAGTTTCCATGAAGAGGTTAGTCGGCGACATCAAGGCCTTCCTTACGGAGGAAAAGGAAATCACAGAATATTCTGTGAATGTCGGAGGAAAAGGAATCCCTGGGCAACCCAACTCAGCAGAACAGCGGATCCGATTTAGTCTGCATATAAAAGGGCAAGGGATGGAATCAGCTCTTAAGAGATTACTCAAAAAGACCAGGTCTCTTCTCCTAGCCCAAAAGGAATTCCGTAATATTTCAATGAACATAAAAGGCCCACGAATTAGTCCTTCCACCAACAGTTTAATACACGAGATCAATATTTTCCTAAAAACAGAACGTGGAGGGACCGAGGTTTCCCCTGAGGAAGACGACAAGAAGGTGAGCTTCACACTGAACATACAATCTGAAGGAACTGAAGTTTCCATGAAGAGGTTAGTCGGCGACATCAAGGCCTTCCTTACGGAGGAAAAGGAAATCACAGAATATTCTGTGAATGTCGGAGGAAAAGGAATCCCAGGGCAACCCAACTCAGCAGAACAGCGGATCCGATTTAGTCTGCATATAAAAGGGCAAGGGATGGAATCAGCTCTTAAGAGATTACTCGAAAAGACCAGGTCTCTTCTCCTAGCCCAAAAGGAGTTCCGTAATATTTCAATGAACATAAAAGGCCCAGGAATTAGTCCTTCCACCAACAGTTTAATACACGAGATCAATGTTTTCCTAAAAACAGAACGTGGAGGGACCGAGGTTTCCCCTGAGGAAGACGACAAGAAGGTGAGCTTCACCCTGAACATACAATCTGAAGGAACTGAAGTTTCCATGAAGAGGTTAGTCGGCGACATCAAGGCCTTCCTTATGGAGGAAAAGGAAATCACAGAATATTCTGTGAATGTCGGAGGAAAAGGAATCCCTGGGCAACCCAACTCAGCAGAACAGCGGATCCGATTTAGTCTGCATATAAAAGGGCAAGGGAAGGAATCAGCTCTTAAGAGATTACTCAAAAAGACCAGGTCTCTTCTCCTAGCCCAAAAGGAATTCCGTAATATTTCAATGAACATAAAAGGCCCAGGAATTAGTCCTTCCACCAACAGTTTAATACACGAAATCAATGTTTTCCTAAAAACAGAACGTGGAGGGACCGAGGTTTCCCCTGAGGAAGACGACAAGAAGGTGAGCTTCACACTGAACATACAATCTGAAGGAACTGAAGTTTCCATGAAGAGGTTAGTCGGCGACATCAAGGCCTTCCTTACGGAGGAAAAGGAAATCACAGAATATTCTGTGAATGTCGGAGGAAAAGGAATCCCTGGGCAACCCAACTCAGCAGAACAGCGGATCCGATTTAGTCTGCAGATAAAAGGGCAAGGGATGGAATCAGCTCTTAAGAGATTACTCAAAAAGATCAGGTCTCTTCTCCTAGCCCAAAAGGAATTCCGTAATATTTCAATGAACATAAAAGGCCCACGAATTAGTCCTTCCACCAACAGTTTAATACACGAGATCAATGTTTTCCTAAAAACAGAACGTGGAGGGACCGAGGTTTCCCCTGAGGAAGACGACAAGAAGGTGAGCTTCACACTGAACATACAATCTGAAGGAACTGAAGTTTCCATGAAGAGGTTAGTCGGCGACATCAAGGCCTTCCTTACGGAGGAAAAGGAAATCACAGAATATTCTGTGAATGTCGGAGGAAAAGGAATCCCTGGGCAACCCAACTCAGCAGAACAGCGGATCCGATTTAGTCTGCATATAAAAGGGCAAGGGAAGGAATCAGCTATTAAGAGATTACTCGAAAAGACCAGGACTTTTCTCCTAGCCCGAAAGGAATTCCGTAATATTTCAATGAACATAAAAGGCCCACGAATTAGTCCTTCCACCAACAGTTTAATACACGAGATCAATGTTTTCCTAAAAATAGAACGTGGAGGGACCGAGGTATCACCTGAGGAAGACGACAAGAAGGTGAGCTTCACACTGAACATACAATCTGAAGGAACTGAAGTTTCCATGAAGAGGTTAGTCGGCGACATCAAGGCCTTCCTTAGGGAGGAAAAGGAAATCACAAAATATTCTTTGAATGTCGGAGGAAAAGGAATCCCTGGGCAACCCAACTCAGCAGAACAGTGGATCCGATTTAGTCTGCATATAAAAGGGCAAGGGATGGAATCAGCTCTTAAGAGATTACTCGAAAAGACCAGGTCTCTTCTCCTAGCCCAAAAGGAATTCCGTAATATTTCAATGAACATAAAAGGCCCACGAATTAGTCCTTCCACCAACAGTTTAATACACGAGATCAATGTTTTCCTAAAAATAGAACGTGGAGGGACCGAGGTTCCACCTGAGGAAGACGACAAGAAGGTGAGCTTCACACTGAACATACAATCTGAAGGAACTGAAGTTTCCATGAAGAGGTTAGTCGGCGACATCAAGGACTTCCTTACGGAGGAAAAGGAAATCACAGAATATTCTGTGAATGTCGGAGGAAAAGGAATCCCTGGGCAACCCAACTCAGCAGAACAGCGGATCCGATTTAGTCTGCATATAAAAGGGCAAGGGATGGAATCAGCTCTTAAGAGATTACTCGAAAAGACCAGGTCTCTTCTCCTAGCCCAAAAGGAATTCCGTAATATTTCAATGAACATAAAAGGCCCAGGAATTAGTCCTTCCACCAACAGTTTAATACACGAGATCAATGTTTTCCTAAAAACAGAACGTGGAGGGACCGAGGTATCACCTGAGGAAGACGACAAGAAGGTGAGCTTCACACTGAACATACAATCTGAAGGAACTGAAGTTTCCATGAAGAGGTTAGTTGGCGACATCAAGGCCTTCCTTACGGAGGAAAAGGAAATCACAGAATATTCTCTGAATGTCGAAGGAAAAGGAATCCCAGGGCAACCCAACTCAGCAGAACAGTGGATCCGATTTAGTCTGCATATAAAAGGGCAAGGGATGGAATCAGCTCTTAAGAGATTACTCGAAAAGACCAGGTTTCTTCTCCTAGCACAAAAGGAATTCCGTAATATTTCAATGAACATAAAAGGCCCAGGAATTAGTCCTTCCACCAAGAGTTTAATACACGAGATCAATGTTTTCCTAAAAATAGAACGTGGAGCGACCGAGGTATCACCTGAGGAAGACGACAAGAAGGTGAGCTTCACAATGAACATACAATCTGAAGGAACTGAAGTTTCCATGAAGAGGTTAGTCGGCGACATCAAAGCCTTCTTTACGAAGGAAAAGGAAATCACAGAATATTCTCTGAATGTCGAAGGAAAAGGAATCCCAGGGCAACCCAACTCAGCAGAACAGCGGATCCGATTTAGTCTGCATATAAAAGGGCAAGGGATGGAATCAGCTCTTAAGAGATTACTCAAAAAGACCAGGTCTCTTCTCCTAGCCCAAAAGGAATTCCGTAATATTTCAATGAACATAAAAGGCCCAGGAATTAGTCCTTCCACCAACAGTTTAATACACGAGATCAATGTTTTCCTAAAAATAGAACGTGGAGGGACCGAGGTTTCACCTGAGGAAGACGACAAGAAGGTGAGCTTCACACTGAACATACAATCTGAAGGAACTGAAGTTTCCATGAAAAGGTTAGTCGGCGACATCAAGGCCTTCCTTACGGAGGAAAAGGAAATCACAGAATATTCTCTGAATGTCGAAGGAAAAGGAATCCCAGGGCAACCCAACTCAGCAGAACAGTGGATCCGATTTAGTCTGCATATAAAAGGGCAAGGGATGGAATCAGCTCTTAAGAGATTACTCGAAAAGACCAGGTTTCTTCTCCTAGCCCAAAAGGAATTCCGTAATATTTCAATGAACATAAAAGGCCCAGGAATTAGTCCTTCCACCAACAGTTTAATACACGAGATCAATGTTTTCCTAAAAATAGAACGTGGAGGGACCGAGGTATCACCTGAGGAAGACGACAAGAAGGTGAGCTTCACACTGAACATACAATCTGAAGGAACTGAAGTTTCCATGAAGAGGTTAGTCGGCAACATCAAAGCCTTCCTTACGGAGGAAAAGGAAATCACAGAATATTCTCTGAATGTCGAAGGAAAAGGAATCCCAGGGCATCCCAGCTCAGCAGAACAGCGGATCCGATTTAGTCTGCATATAAAAGGGCAAGGGATGGAATCAGCTCTTAAGAGATTCCTCGAAAAGACCAGGTTTCTTCTCCTAGCCCAAAAGGAATTCCGTAATATTTCAATGAACATAAAAGGCCCAGGAATTAGTCCTTCCACCAACAGTTTAATACACGAGATCAATGTTTTCCTAAGAAAAGAACGTGGAGGGACCGAGGTTTCACCTGAGGAAGACGACAAGAAGGTCAGCTTCACGCTGAAAATTCGAGCCCAAGGCACTGATTTTTCTATGAGACTTTTAGCCACTGGAATCAAAGCTTTTCTTACCAGGGAAAGGGAAATCACAGATCATTTCACTAAAACTGATGTTGAATGGTTGCGTGGATCAGGAAACAGCATAGGAGACAAACAGCTCTTTACCCTGAACATAAGAGGACAAGGAACTGAACTATCTATTAAGAGATTAATCGAAAAGATCAAGTTTCTTCTAAATGGCAAAAAGGAGATCAATGATATATCCCTGAATATACAAGGCCAAAGAATTAGTACATCAATTAAAAAGTTAATCCAAAGCAGTAATGAGTTCCTGAACACAGAACACAGACGGACTGAAGTTTCATCCAAGGAAGACAGAAAGGTCAGCTTCACGCTAAACATACAAGCTCAAGGACCTCAAGTTTCCATGAAGCGGTTAGTCACCGACATCAAGACTTTCCTTACCAAGGAAAAGGAAATCACAGATCATTCCCTGAATGCTGAAGGTCTACAAATTGGTGGGGCAGCCAACTCAGCAGAACAGCAGACCCGATTTACTCTGGTCATAAAAGGCCACGGGGCGGAAGCAGCTCTCACCAGATTAGTTCGAAGGATCAAACTTTTCCTTTCAGGCAACAAGGAAATCACTGATATTTCCTTGAACATTAGTGGCCTGGGGATTAGTTTGTCTCTTAATAAATTAATCAAGGGGATTAATGTTTCCCTTACTATTTAAGGTGAAAAGTCTGTTGCTTCCTTCAATAGTAAATGTGTTGAAGTGCAAAGGCAGTGTTCAGTGCTAGATAACGGAGAGGTTAAATGTAGCAAAGTATTAAACTATAGCAAATGTCCTAACTAATACATTCTAGGCCTAATAGCTAATTTTTATCTTAACAGAGGTTTCCAGGTGAGCTGATTCCTTTCAGAATAAAACTTTCAAAGTCACATCAGAGATTGAAATGGATTCTTTTCACAATATTGGAATTGTTCCCTGTGCACCATTTTTTTTATTTTTTATTTTTTTTTGCCACTATGGAATTTGAAACCATTGACGCTTAACAGAGGAGGCTAAAGACCCAAGCTTATTTTGAAATAAAAAACCCTCTCCCATACACTTTGGGGAAAGAAAATCATAATACAATTGAAATACCATGGGTCTTTCCAATATGCAATGGAAAGGATTCATTTAACCAATCCCAAAAGCAGAAGCATAGTGCAAGCACTTACAAGTGCAAAACAGGGCTTTAGCCATTTCCATCCAGAGCATACGCTAATAATAATAATAATAATAATAATAATAATAGCCTCTGAAACAGACAGGAGAAGCCCCAAAAGAGTGCTAAGGGGTGTGGAGGGGAGAACATTCCATAGTAGCAAATAAAATAAAATAAAATTGAGATGAGCACCGCAACCCCAGAGTCAGCCACAACTGGACCTAATGGTCAGTGGTCCCCTTTACCTTTACAATTTCTGCAAGTAATGTTGAATAGATGAGTTCACTAACTCTACCAAAACAGAAAGGTCCTTTTCAGTAACTATGGGTGTAAATGTGCCAAGGAGGTGCATAAACCAACATCCTCTTTCTGAGTCAAGTATAAAATCCTTTAGGTTGTTAGAGCCAAAGGAGCATCTGGACCTGTGAACTATTGGAGATAATCTTAAAAGGAAAGCCCCCGTGAATTTTTTAATGAAAGAACCTTTAAACGACAATGTATTAGACAAAAATACTAGTTAAGGGGAAAGTTCTGGAACATGGAAAAACTGCTCAATACCTTAAGCTAGGAAATTAAATATAGGGGGAATATACTAAGTAATATACTTCAGGTAAAATGAAGCATGGCTGTCTTAAGCAAATTATATCAGAAATAGAATTGATTAGGTGGGAAATAATGCAAGAGACTAATGCTAAGAGACTATGGAGCTATATGGAGAAAGGTGTTGAAAAATATCCTATTAAGGTGGGAAAATATCATATTAAGGCTGTGAAAGAGGTTGTAGACCTGGTAGTAGAAGACAATGCCAAGAAAGCATGGTGGCAATAAGGAAGCGTGGGTTGATGAAGAATCTCTGGCATGATACAAGGTATAGATAAGATGAAGACCATCTGGTAATATTGCAAAAGGAATCTGGAGTAAATCATATAAATAGCCTATTTTAAGTCCATGAGACTCACACTTGACAGGACAATGAACATCATTGGATTCAGAACATATCATATAACTCCTGGCTTGGTCAGAATCTTGCCTGCTGGGTGGCCGTCAACCAGTCTAAGAAGGCTTGTAATCTATCAACTATTTGTTTAATGAGTTCAGTTTCTAGAATAGGATGTGTGTGTTGAAGTTGTTTACTGCATATGAAAGCTGGATTAACAAATTTACAAATGAATAAAACACTGAAAGAGCATTCTGAATCTCTCTTCTCTTGGGTCAATAAAAAGGAATGCTGGTGGTGACTGAGAGCTGCATGAAATCTCTTTTTCATACATTCAGATACTCCAATAGTGAAAAAATGTTAATCAATAACTCAATTGAATAATACACAGGTCATCATTGCATGCCTCTTCAATCCAGTTGGCTTAGCAGGCCATCCTCCACTCTCCACCACAATGTGTATACAATTATCCCTATGGGTCTCCCCACCCCCCATTCTAACCCACAATAACTCAGCAATTGTGTCCCCTTTACAGTAAAAGGTACCAATGCCTGTGAAAGTCATTGAAGTAGCCAACAGAGGAGACGGAAAAGGAATAAGTACCCCTTCTGTTGGACAGATGAGAAAGCAGAACTTGAGAACTGCTGCCTTACCCATAGAAGGTGACCACTCAGATCTCCCCCGGTCATAATCATTGAATGGATTTTCTTTCGTTTATTAACCAATTAATATGAATCCTGTGAAGCGTCTAGAACATATTGAATAATGCAATACTACAGTACATAACACAATAATAATATGTAAACCTGAAGAAGGGCTGAGGTGAGTTTATCAGATGGGGAGGCCAGTACACATCATGCTGCCCCTACTTTCCTTGACCTAAAAAAATAAATAAAAATCAAGTAACTTAAACTGCAAAAACGATTGTGCAGGGTGTGGGTGCTTTCCAGCATTTCTCGTGGTTGGACAGATGTTGTGGTTGTGTTCAAGGTGCCATTAGCTCCTGGCTCTCCAGTAGCACCTTTTCTCCTTGAGGTCAAGGTTTCAGACCTTGAAAGGCTATGAGAGGTTGCTGGATTAAGCCTTCAGGACAGTATAGCTGTGTCCCACTCCCACAAGGATAGCTCCATTGGCGTAAGGAAAAGGAGGGTGTCAGGGACAGAGGGCATCACTTTGAGTAAGACGGAAACATTCTCTTAGGATGGGCCAATTCCTTGGGAAATGAACAGCTATTCTCTTGTGCCATGGGTAGTTCTCCAAGGGGTGTAGGGCTTCTAGTAGTGGGTGATTTGCTCATTAAGAACATAGATAGTTGTGTATGCGATGAAAAGCCAGGAACTCCAAGATGTACAGGGTACAGATAACCAGGCACAGCTTTGTAGGGATGGATGAGACAATCTACTGGACATTTGAAACATGCCAGAGTGTGTGCAAAGTAGACCACACAGATGGAAACACTGAAGAGACACAAAAATATATTTGCATGATTTAATAACAAAACTCCTCTAACATACATCTTACATAGTGTCTATAATCATCACCCACCCACCCACCAGGGGGCAAAGTAAAATGCATACTACACATTATATATCATTCACAATTGCTGATGCAGCTAATTACAGTGACTTATCAGCACCTACTACACTGCTACACAGCTGTAAAACTAGGTCAGGAAACGCACCCTGGCTTTTAAAGGGGTACACACACTGTGGAACAAAAATGAACCCTAACATTTAAACAACATTTCCCCTGTGCTTCATAACTGTGGAACAGAAACGTAAAGGATATTCTGTATATATCTTTCATGTGTGACCTTCAGAGTGCCTTAGTAAAAATGTCAGCAATTTGGTTGTCACCTGAAACATACTGAAAAGTGATTATTTTGTCAGCAATTAGCTTATTTGCAAATTGCAAACATAATCTCAAAACTGTAGTGCGTTGCGTATTAGTTTCTGAACACAGAATAGCGAGTCCACTCTGGGAATCGAGGTAGACATTGACTGGTAGTGTTACTTGTATCTGTAGATCTGCAAATACTTGTAGGTACCATTCTACATCGCAAATAGCCTGAATGCATGCGCATAATTCACTCTCTGTCGTGGAGAGACATATAATGATTTGTTTCTGGGACTTCCATTCAAATGGACACCCGTTATAGCAGAAAACCATACCAGACACACCCCTGTAATTATTTTGTTCTACTGCATGTGATGCCTAGCAAAAAAATTCAAAACCTGAATTGACACTTGATATGGAAATGATTGCCTCCACACCCAGCACATTCTGATTTGTCCTTGTAGCTCTTTTTGAGCTTCCTGCGCTCCTGCTTCGTCTGGTATACATCATTCCCTTGGCTGGGGGATGCTTCATTACTGCTAGCCTCCTCATGGTGCACTGGGATTAGCTTCTTATCAGGATGCAGGCTGCTGTCCTTGAGAATCTCATGGGTGAAGAGTTCGGCAGCTTTTGAGGCTGCAGCCTCCTCAATGGTCTTCTGTAGTGTGAGGTCTGGCTTCGAGAGAAGACGCCATTACAGATGGTTGTTCCTCAATGGTCTTCTGCAGTGTGAAGTCTGGCTTGGCGAGAAGACGCCGTTGCAGACGGTTGTTGCAAACCCTGCAGACAATTTGATTTGAGTTCAAAGTCTCAGAACTCACAGTGCAGTGCGGCCTTTTGGAGGGTGGCAATGTAGCTGTTGATCGACTTCCCCTCTGACTGGTCCTGGTGGTAGAACGCATTGCAACAGCAATTTTTGACAGCTTTGGAGTGTAGTGGTTTTTGAGCTTCTCTTTTAGCACGTCCCATGGCGCTGCCTGGACTGCTAGTGGAGCGACCAAAACTTGGGCTGTCCCAAACACCTTGGGCCCACAGAGGCTGAGGAACAGGCCTCGCTTATGCTCCTTTGACCCTTCCATCAGCTTGTTTGCTTGGAGGTAGCAGGTGAGCCAAGCAAGGTAGGAGTCCCATGATTCAGAAGCTGGGGCAAATGGCAGTAGAGGCACAAGTGAACCATTGTTCCGATGATGATAATAATAATAATAATAATAATAATAATAATAATAATAATAATAATAATAATATCTTTATTGTCATTGCCCACTTCGGGGACAACGAAATTACTTGGCTGCTCCATAAAAACAGTAATTAAAAAATATAGTAAAATACAGCAAAGGAGATTTGATGACTTTCAAAGTCCGGGCTTCCCATTCAGGGCCGAGATCGCTCTGGAGAAGAAGCTGTTCTTAAGACGGTTCGTTCTTGTCTTCATCGTCCTGTATCTCCGTCCCGACAGCAAGAGCTCGAAGAGACAGTGACCAGGATGCGATGGATCTTTTACTATGTCCAGTGCCTTCCTATGGCACCTTGTGGCATAAATCTGCTCTAAGGTGGAGAGTGGACAGCCAACAATGCTCTCTGCTGCCTTAACAACCCTGCGCAACCCCATCCTGTCCTGGGTAGTACAGCTTCCGTACCACACACATAAGCCATAAGTAAGCACGCTCTCAATGGCACAGTGATAGAAGGCAAGCAGCAGTTTCTGCAGAAGATGGTTTTTCCTTAGTATTCTCAAAAAATATAGTCTCTGCTGCGCCTTCTTCACAAGCCCCCTTGTGTTGACACTCCAGGACAGATCCTGTTGTAATTCAATGCCCAAAAATCTGAACGTTGTTACCCTCTCCACACAGACCCCATCAATCAAAAGTGGCTGGACATTGCTCTTCTGTCTCCTAAAGTCCACCACAAGTTCCTTTGTCTTCCTTGTATTTATGAGCAAGTTGTTAGCTCTGCACCACTCTGTCAGCCGCTCCACCTCATCTCTATAATCCATTTCACCCTCCCTTTCAGAGATGAGCCCAATCACAGTTGTGTCATCTGCAAATTTGACAACCCTATTACTAGGGTGAGTAGCGACACAATCGTACGTGTAAAGAATATAAAGGAGCGGACTGAGTACGCATCCCTGTGGTGTTCCTATGTTAGTCTTAAGCATATTAGAGGTATAAGGGCCCAACCGAACCCTCTGGGGGCGGTCTGACAAAAAGTCCAATATCCACCCACAAAGTGATAACGGAAGCCCCAGATCTTCCAGTTTAGACATCAGACGTTGTGGTAGAATGGTATTAAATGCCGAGCTAAAATCTAAAAAAAGCAGTCTGGCATAACCCCCCCGCTGCTCCAAATGTGCAAGGACGGCATGGAGGGCAATCGCCACAGCGTCCTCTGTCGATCTTTTCGTTTTATAAGCAAATTGGAATGTGTCCAGTCCCTCTGGTAGGCAGGCAATGACATAATTTCGTACCAGCTTTTCAAAGCACTTCATGATTATAGGTGTGAGTGCTACTGGACGAAAATCATTCAGATCTTCCGGGTTAGGTTTTTTTGCTATTGGAACGATAATAGAGGACTTTAGGCAGGATGGAACAATAGCCTGGGCTAGGGATTGATTTAAAATCCCAGTGAAAACTCCTGCTAGTTGATCTGCACAGTCTCTCAATACCCTTCCAGCTACCCCATCTGGCCCTGTGGCCTTCCTTGGGTTGATTCCCTTCAACATCATCCTCATCTCTTCTTTTTCCACAGAGACTACTACATTCCTCTGTACTGATGATGGTAATGGTGGTGATGATGGCACACAGTGATGTAGCCAGTACAGTCAGCTCTTAATTGGGTTCTGTTCAGCGATTTCACTCAGTGTTTCAGCTCAGTGATTCCCCTCAGTGAGTGTCCGAATCTGGCTGTGCTCTGATGTCCATCCGATCCCACCTTCGCTGCCACTGTTAAGTTGTGGGTGGACATAGTAGTCGACACAGAGATTTCTCCAAGTGGTTCTTTATAGTAAGCCAGAACTGAGCTGAACTGCAAACAGCTCAGCCGGCCTGCTTTTATAGGCAGCCAGTTGTCAACATTGTAACAACAACAACCCAGGGTTTCCTGCCTAAATTAATTTACGTGGACCTAAGTGAAAACTATATACAAAATACCCTTAGTGGCCAGGGTGAGAACTTCAATTAATAATAATAATAATAATACCATAACTTTTTATATTTTTACTTAGATGCCAATGGTGAAACAGCATTCCCCACCACCCAAACACTCCTTAGGATTACCACTGACAAATGTCAATAATTAAAGGTTTTATTTTATTTTTGAATGGGCAAGGTGAATAATGCCGGTCCACATGGTTGAAGCCTGAAGGGGACCTCAAATTCTACAGCAAGAGAGAAAAACCACAACAGAACACATTACAACTTCCCTGTCTTCTCAGAGACTTGATGTCCTTGGCTGCTCCAAAACCTAATGTCCAAGACATAATGTTCAAAACTTAACATTTACTTACATGTACGCTTTTTGGATTAATGTCCCTTTGAGAAGGAGAATGATGAAAGAAAAGCACAGTGCCTTATTGTTCAAGAGATAAGGTGTTCCAGGGAGAGGAAGCACTGGGCAGTACATTAGCTGAAGGAACTTTTCAAGGTTCCCTGGATACAGAGATATATTGTATATTACTTATATTAAGGACCCTGAACCATGTCTGTCCCACCCCTCCTGACTGTGTGTGGCAAAGCTAAAATTTCTACCATGCACCTCACCGTTTGAGTAAACAAATGGGATTTCAATCCTGTTGCTGTGATCCCAAAATGAGGATTTTAAATATTTTTCATGCTTCTTCTTCATATGGAAAGTGTCCAGGGACACACAATAGCATCATAGTATGATGTACAGGAATCATGCTTTCCTGAGAGGAAGAAAAATCTTGGGAAAATTACTGAGGCAAGAAGGCGTCGCTGGCTGCAGTCCATGCATATTCTTCAATTGGTAGGAAGAAGCACAAAATGAGGTGCAACTTTGGAGATTTCCTCCACTATTATCTGAAGAGAGCATTGCTGCTTTCCTTGTTGCCACAACTTGTATTCATTATTTGGACTTAGCTTGTTATATTTGTAGTGCATTGTAGTCTTCTACTACTTTGTACATGCTTACATTGGCAGTCATTGTTGCTTTTAATAATAAACCAAATGAGGAAGGAAGAAGGTAAACCAATACCAGGTTGCCTTGTCATTGAATATACAGTATCAGCTCCATCTCCATCTCCATTTTCTAGAGCAGAAACAGGGGTCCAACACCCAGAGAGGATAATTAGAGCCTCTGAATACCACTTGTGGGTGTGGCACACTACTGTGGTTATGTCTTGTTGGTGGGCTTCCCATGTGCATCTGGTTGGCCACTGTCAGAACAGGATCTTGGCTGAACCTTTGGTCTGATCCAACAAGGGTCTCCTTTTGAGAGCCAATGTGGTATAGTGGTTAAGAGCGGAAGACTCGCAATCAGGTGAGTCGGGTTCACGTCTCTGCTACTCCACATGCAGCTGCGGGGTGACCTTGGGCCAGTCACACTTCTCTGAAGTCTCTCAGCCCCACTCACCTCACAGAGTGTTTGTTGTGGGGGAGGAAGGGAAAGCAGAATGTTGGCCGCTTTGAGACTCCTTCAGGTAATGATAAAGTGAGATATCAAATCCAAACTCTTCTTCCTCTCCTTTTGGTCCCATCTTCTTGCCAGTCATGGGAGCAGTGGTGCCAGAAAACCTGAGGACTGCCTCATCAACCGAAAGTGCACAGCAAACTAATCAAGATATTTTGCCCAGTTCCCTCCGAATACTAAATGTGGCCTTATTCTTTAAAACAACAGCAACAAGGAAACCTTGTTTTAAGACAAAAAGACTCAACGTGCTCACCATACTAATTTGTGCATACTGTTCAGTTCATTTTACTACTTTTAGCCATGAACCATAGCAACAGGAAACAGGAAGAAAAATACAATTTAATGAAAACACTAAAATTATTGAGCTGTATTTTACGTCTTTTTGGTGCTCCAAGACTTCATGAAGAGTACTGGACTTCCTGCTAACACATCAGTGCTTTTAGGATACCAAATCCTAGGGCTGACGTGTAAGTGCCATTTGCAGACCTATAAATACGTGAGCATGCAGTCTTTTGGATGACACAGGAAATCGAGAGCACTCTTGGTCTCCCTTCTTTGGTTTCCAACTTGGGATTCCCAGTCAAACTTCAGCAATGCAGATCAGCATCTTTTACATCATTGCCCTTTCGGGGATGCTCTTAGCTTCTTCAGGTAAGGCATAAATCAAAATCGGAATATTCAGACATAATGTGAAAATTGGGATTTGTTAACTAGCATGGCTTCCTCCTCCACTTCTACTAAAGACTTTTTCTTCAAGGCTAATATGAAAGCCATATGGCTTGATCTTTGTTGCTTCATCTCCTCTCTCTTTCTAAACCTCTCTCACTTCCCTCCTTCATTCTTGTTTCCCTTGATCTATGCTGTTGCCCTTCTAAGACTCTTCTCCATCATCCAATCCTTCTGCTAAAGACTTTTTCTTCAAGGCTAATAAAGCCATATGGCTTGATCTTTGTTGCTTCATCTCTTCTCTCTTTCTAAACCTCTCTCACTTCCCTCCTTCATTCTTGTTTCCCTTGATCTAGCCCTTCTAAGACTCTTCTCCATCATCCAATCCTGTTCACACCATCTCTTTGCTATGCTGCATTTTCCAGATTTATGAGGTTTTGTGTAAATGTGTTTTGAACATGAGATAAGGATTTCCAATATAAAGGACTGTCTGATATTGATAAATATTTGACTTTTGCTGCCATATGAAGTGCAAAGTCTTATGGACTGGGGCGGGAGAGTGCTAGGGTCCTGTCTGGTCGAATTGCATGGAATCCATTCCAATCTGTTACCTCCGAGGATGTGGACAGGCTGCTTGGACAAGTGAAATCAACCACCTGTTTCCTTGAACCTTGCCCATTCTGGCTAATAAAAGTGAGACAGGAAGGGCTGGGAGATGGGTTCTGCAGGGTGGTGAATGCTTCCCTCTGTGAGGGAGCCTTCCCAGACCTGCTGAAAGAGGCGGTCATTAAACTGCTTCTTAGATTAAACCGCCTACTATGGCCCAATCTCAAATATTCCATTCTTGGCAAGGTGATTGAGCAGGTGGTTGCTGAACCATGCCTGGTTCAACCTTGCCTGGAGGATGCTTACCATTTGGATCCCTTCCAATGGGGATTCAGGCCACATCATGGGACTGAAACTGCCTTGGTCACGCTGTTCCGCATCCTCCAGGCATGCTATCGCCCAGTCTCAAATCTTCCATTCTTGGGGAAGGTGACTGAGCAAGTGGTTGATGAACAACTCAAGGCACGCCTGGAAGAAGTGGACCATTTGGATCCTTTCCAGTCGGGATTCAGGCCTCATCATGGGACTGAAACTGCCTTGGTCGCAATGATCAATAATCTCTGGTGGGTTAGGGACAAAGGTGAAAGCTGTTTCCTAGTTCTGCTGGATCTCTCAGAAGTCTTCAATACCATCAACCATAACATTCTTCTGGACTGTCTAGAGGAGCTGGGAGATGGGGGCACTGTTATACAGTGGTCCCGCTCCTTCCTCTTGGGCTGTGTCCAGAAAATGATGTTGGGGGATGAGTGCTCAGACCCCCGGGCTCTCACTTGTGGGGTGCCTCAGGATTCCATCCTCTCCCCCGTGCTTTTTAACATCTATCCGAAGCTGCTGGGAGAGATCATCAGGGGGTTTGGGCTGGGTGTCCATCAATATGCAGATGATACCCAGCTGTACATCTCTTTCAAATTGGAATCAGTGAAGGTGGTGAAGGTTCTGTGTGAGTACCTGGAGGCGGTTGGAGGATGGATGGTGGTTAACAGATTGAAGTTGAATCCTGACAAGACAGAAGTACTGTTTTTGAGGGACATGGGGTGGGATGGGGGTGGGGGACTCCCTGGTCCTGAATGTGGTAACTGAGCCCCTGAAGGACCAGGTGCGCAGCCTGGGAGTAATTTTGGACTCACACCTGTCCATGGAGGCACAGGTCAATGCTGTGTCCAGGGCAGCTGTCTACTAGCTCCACCTGGTATGCAGGCTGAAACCCTACCTGACTGCACATTATCTCGCCAGAGTGGTGCATGCTCTAGTTATCTCTTGCTTGGACTGCTGCAATGCAATCTATGTGGGGCTACCTTTGAAGGTGACCTGGAAACTACAAGTGATCCAGAATGTGGCCGCTAGACTGGTGACTGGGAGCAGCCGCCGATACCACATAACACCAGTGTTGAAAGACCTACATTGGCTCCCAGTACATTTCCGAGCACAATTCAAAGTGTTGGTGCTGACCTTTAAAGCCCTAAATGGCCTCTGCCAGGTATACCTGAAGGAACATCTCAACCCCCATCATTCAACTCGGACACTGAGGTCCAACTCTGAGGGCCTTCTGGTGGTTCCCCCACTGTGAGCAAAGCTACAGGGAAGCAGGTAGAGGGCCTTCTTGGTAGTGGCACCTGCCCTGTGGAACACCCTCCCATCAGATGTCAAAGAAATAAACAACTATCCGACTTTTAGAAGACATCTGAAGGCAGCCCTGTTTAGGGAAGCTTTTAATATCTGATGAATTTTAATCTTTTGTTGGAAGCGACCCAGAGGGGCTGGGGAAACCCAGCCAGATGGGTGGGGTATAAATAAATTATTCTTCTTATTAACAATAGCTGCAAAAGTCACTTTGTCCCAATAAATAACCTATTTTCACTATTTTCCCTCTCAGCCTGGGAAGAAGAGTGGTCTGTTGAACTGCAGATGACTCAATAATGAACCTTATCAGTTTTTTTGGCAAGTTCACAGACTCCTTTCATCCTTCCATCCAACTGAAGACAAACGAGTAATTACAGTATACTTCCAACTAATTTAATTACAAGTCTTTTTAGGGTTATTCAGTTCACTCTGTAAATAATAAAGGATGGGGAAGAGTCAGCTCTAATTTTCCATCCTAAACCTTTTGCAAAATAGAGCTTCCCTCCCTTTACCCTTTTTTTTTACACACACAGTTCCGTTGAATGCTATAGTCCATATCTATAATCCAATTTATTCCCTCCTCACTTGTACAAGTATAATTTGAACTAACATTGAAAGGAGGGTTGCCGAATCATAAATGTAGAGAAGAAAACTTTATATAAAGAAACTGTAGGGTCCCCTCACCCTACATCGTCTTTTGCACTGAATGAAGTCTTCTCTCAAGTTCAAACCTAAAAGTCCTTGCAGTTGGTTCTGTTCCATAGTTTGTGATCTCATCTCTTCTAGCATGCACCTGTACTTTATTCCAAATTAAGCTATAATAATAATAATAATAATAATAATAATAATAATAATAATAATATTTATTGATATCCCGCCCTCCCCAGCCGAAGTCGGGCTCAGGGCGGCTAAGAACAATAAAACAGTACAATAGTACGACACAACACAGCACTCTAAAATCATTCCTTATAAAATTAATTCAAATTAAACCACTGGCAACCATTGGGACAGAGCTCCGCAAAGATTGCCGAAGGAGGGAGTCAGGATGTGCCCTGGCCAAAGGCCTGGTGGAACAGCTCTGTCTTGCAGGCCCTGTGGAAGGATGTCAAGTCCCGCAGGGCCCTAGGCTCTTGTGACAGAGTGTTCCACCAGATCGGAGCCACAGCCGAAAAAGCCCTGGCTTTAGTTGAGGCCAGCCTAACCTCTCTGTAGCCTGGGACCTTCAAGATGTTTTTATTTGAAGACCGTAAGTTTCTCTGTGGGACATACCAGGGGAGGCGGTCCCATAGGTACGAGGGTCCTAGGCTGTATAGCGATTTAAAGGTTAAAACCAGCACCTTAAACCTGATCCTGTACTCCACCGGTAGCCAGTGCAGCTGGTATAGCACCGGGTGAATGTGATCTCACAGCGAGAACCCCGTAAGGAGTCTCGCTGCAACATTCTGCACCCGCTGGAGTTTCTGGGTCAGTCTCAAGGGCAGCCCCACGTAGAGCGAGTTACAACAATCCAGTCTGGAGATGACCGTCGCGTGGATCACAGTGGCTAGGTCAGGGCGAGAGAGGTAAGGAGCCAACTGCTTAGCTTGGCGGAGATGGAAAAATGCCGCCTTTGTTATAGCTGCAATCTGCACCTCCATGGAAAGGGAGGTGTCGAAGATTACACCCAAACTCCTAATGGACGGTCTGGCACTAATTGCACCCCCGCAAGAGATGGAAGTTGCCCCCCCCAATCCCATATCCTCCCGTCCCAACCACAGGACCTCTGTCTTCGAAGGATCTTCAACCGGCTCCCACGTAACCATCCAGCCACAGCTTCCAAACATCTGGTCAGTGTGTCTGGGGCCGAGTCAGGATGGCCATCCATCAACAGATAGAGTTGGGTGTCATCAGCATATTGATGGCAACCCAGCCCAAAACTCCAGACAAGCTGGGCGAGGGGGCGCATAAAGATGTTGAAAAGTGTTGGGGAGACTATCGCACCCTGAGGTACTCCACACACCAAGGAGTGGCGGGATGACAATTCCCCCCCCAAGCGCCACCCTCTGTCCCCGACCAGAGAGAAATGAGCACAGCCATTGAAGGACTGTGCCCTGGATCTCCCCATTGGCAAGGTGGTGGTCCAGGAGTTCATGATCGACCATGTCGAAAGCTGCTGACAGATCTAGAAGAATCAGCAGCCCCGACCCGCCTCGATCCAGCTGTCTACGAAGATCATCTGTTAGGGCAACCAGAGCCGTCTTGGTCCCATGACCAGCCGGACTGGAATGGATCCAGAGCTGATGTTTCATCCAGAAACCCACCAAGCTGTTCAGCAACCGCTCTCTCAATCACCTTACCCAGGAATGGAAGATTTGAAACTGGGTGGCAATTGGATAGATCTAAAGGATCTAATGATGTTTTCTTTAAGAGCGGGCGCACCACTGCCTCCTTCAGTTCCCCTGGGAATGTCCCCGTGCCAAGGGACAAATTGATGATATCCCCCAGGAGGGCCCGCACCTTGTCTGGACACGCTCTAATCAGCCAAGACAGGCACGGGTCGAAAGGACAGGTGGTGGAATTTCCAGCTCGGAGGAGTCTGCCCACATTGGCTGGGGATATCCGGTTGAAGTGGTCCAATACTGGACAGTCGAGGGGCCTCCAGTTCCTTTATTGTATCCAAATTGGCAGGAAGGTCATGGCGGAGCAACAAGACCTTCTCCGCAAAAAAAGCTCGCAAATGCCTCACAGCTGTGTGTCAAATTGTTATTTTAATTTGGCTGTCCCTCAAGGGACGTTAAAGACCTAATTATACTAAATAATTGCGCCGGGCAAGAGCTAGCGGATGCAATGGAGGCCGAGAGTAAGCCTTCACCGCCATCTCGTAGGTTTTCATAAAAGCCCTATAAGATGTTCTTGAGGCTCCGTCACGGGCACCCCGCCATAATTGCTCTAGCCGTCTGGGGTAATGCTTCATTTTCCTGAGCTCCTTGGTAAACCAGGGAGCTCGGTTTCTGTGGGGTCGCAGAGGGCGCTTAGGTGCAATCTCATCGATGGCTGCCAGGAGCTGGACATTCCAGCCCTCAACAAGCTCAGTCAATGAGTCACCAGGGGGAGCAAGGTCCCACAAGGCTTGGCGGAATCTATCAGGGTCCATCAGCCTCTGTGGGCAAGCCCAAATCGGCTCGAGACCTAAGCAGGGGGGGGGGAGTCAATCCTGGCTTTCAGAGCGTGGTGATCAGACCATGGCACCTTCATCGAAGGAGACATGATCGCATCTATACCTACACCAAAGATCAAATCCAGATCAAATCCTGCTTGATGTGTGGGGCCTGAAACAAACTGGGAGAGTCCTAGTGTCGCCATGGAAGACACCAGGTCCAGAGCCTGTGAGGAGGGAGTGGCATCAGCATGGATGTTGAAGTCCCCCAATACCAATAGGTTAGGGAACTCCAAGGCCCAGCCGGCCACTGCCTCCAGTAGGCCTGACAGGGTGGCTGCTGGTGCGCTAGGTGGCCGGTACACCAGCCAGACAGCCAAGCTCTCCTCGGAGCCCCACACTAGGCCAACACATTCAATGCCGGGCATCGATGGCGATGGTAAAGCCCTGAAAGGACAATCTTCCCGGATGAATAATGCCACCCCTCCCCCCCTGGACCACAGCCCGTGACTGGTGGAGGATGGAGAAACTCGGGGGCACCAATTCTCATAAGGAAACTGTTTCCCCTTCATGCACCCAGGTCTCCTACCCTCGTCCCCCGGGATGAAGCGAAGCTCTAATTATCAGGAGAGCCTCTTCTTCTTAATGATGTCGTAGGTGGGTTTTCGGCAGCTGAAGTGCTTATGCACTCAGCACCTCCCTGCCTTCTGAGGAGGAGGATGAGTAGAGGAGCTATGTCCTAGTTAGTTGTTTTAGCAATAAATCTGAAATAATTAACAGCCAGAGTCGACTCACATTTGTGGGAGAGACCAAGCCATAACAATTGACTATAATTTTTGCCTCAGTTTGGGAGAGACTATCACACCATGGTTTCACCTCTCAGTTCTACTACATCTAAGGCCCCTAAGAGCTGGGATGTAGACCTCCAAGACTACAACTTGCAATGGGGTGCTTAAGAACTGCTAGATTGGCAGAAGCTAGGACAAAGCAACGGGAGCTCATCCCATTGCAGGGATTCAAACTGCCAACCTCACAATTGGCAAGCCCAAGAGGCTCAGTTGTTTAGAACACAGCACCACCCACATCCCAGTGGAAAAGCCCTAATAGAGGCGTACAGAATACATACCGATATTAAAGTATAGAATGAGACACATCATATGCCAATGAGAGATTGAAGCTTAGAGAGTGAATATGAAATTCAGATTACAAGGATTGACTTTCACTCTGCTCTGAATCCAACAGGTGATTCTTTCTCCCGTCTGCACTAGGTAGAGAAGAACACTAATTAAACTGACAGGATTTGTATGAATGGTGAAAAACATAGCAATCAGGAATTGAAAAGCACTAAAAAAAATGCAAAGGCCTGTTATTATTAGAGAGTATCCAAAAAACCATTCAGCAGAAATGAGGGCAATCTAGAAGAAAGAGAAAGTTCAGCCATGATGGTTGGTATTAGATGTGTCAGATTTTAAGAAATGGTTTTGCTAAGTAATCCCATTTTCCCTTTCCAGCTGGTGGCATAAGGGTTTCCTCCGTGGAAGAAGACAAGAAGGTCAGCTTCACACTGAAGATAAAAGCTGAAGGAACTGAGGTTTCCATGAAGAGGTTAGTCAGCGACATCCAGGCCTTCCTTACTGAGGAAAAGGAAATCACAGAATATTCCCTGAATGCCGGAGGCCAAGGAATGCCTGGGCAACCCAACTCAGCAGAACAGCACATCCGATTTACTCTGCATATAAAAGGGAAAGGCATGGAATCAGCTCTTAAGAGATTACTCGAAAAGACCCGGTTTCTTCTCCTAGCCCAAAAGGAATTCCGTAATATTTCAATGAACATAAAAGGCCCAGGAATTAGTCCTTCCACCAACAGTTTAATACACGAGATCAATGTTTTCCTAAAAATAGAACGTGGAGGGACCAAGGTTGCCCCCAAGGAAGACGACAAGGTGAGCTTCACACTGAACATACAATCTGAAGGAACTGAAGTTTCCTTGAAGAGGTTAGTCGGTGACATCAAGGCCTTCCTTACGGAGGAAAAGGAAATCACAGAATATTCTGTGAATGTCGGAGGAAAAGGAATCCCTGGGCAACCCAACTCAGCAGAACAGCGGATCCGATTTAGTCTGCATATAAAAGGGAAAGGGATGGAATCAGCTCTTAAGAGATTACTCGAAAAGACCAGGTCTCTTCTCCTAGCCCAAAAGGAATTCCGTAATATTTCAATGAACATAAAAGGCCCAGGAATTAGTCCTTCCACCAACAGTTTAATACACGAGATCAATGTTTTCCTAAAAATAGAACGTGGAGGGACCGAGGTTTCACCTGAGGAAGACGACAAGAAGGTGAGCTTCACACTGAACATACAATCTGAAGGAACTGAAGTTTCCATGAAGAGGTTAGTCGGCAACATCAAGGCCTTCCTTACGGAGGAAAAGGAAATCACAGAATATTCTGTGAATGTCGGAGGAAAAGGAATCCCTGGGCAACCCAACTCAGCAGAACAGCGGATCCGATTTACTCTGCATATAAAAGGGCAAGGGATGGAATCAGCTCTTAAGAGATTACTCAAAAAGACCAGGTTTCTTCTCCTAGCCCAAAAGGAATTCCGTAATATTTCAATGAACATAAAAGGCCCAGGAATTAGTCCTTCCACCAACAGTTTAATACACGAGATCAATGTTTTCCTAAAAATAGAACGTGGAGGGACCGAGGTTTCACCTGAGGAAGACGACAAGAAGGTCAGCTTCACACTGAAAATTCGAGCCCAAGGCACTGATTTTTCTATGAGACTTTTAGCCACTGGAATCAAAGCTTTTCTTACTAGGGAAAGGGAAATCACATATCATTTCACTAAAACTGATGTTGAATGGTTGCGTGGATCAGGAAACAGCATAGGAGACAAACAGCTCTTTATCCTGAACATAAGAGGACAAGGAACTGAACTATCTATTAAGAGATTAATCGAAAAGATCAAGTTTCTTCTAAAAGGCAAAAAGGAGATCAATGATATATCCCTGAATATACAAGGCCAAAGAATTAGTACATCAATTAAAAAGTTAATCCAAAGCAGTAATGAGTTCCTGAACACAGAACACAGAGGGACTGAGGTTTCATCCAAGGAAGACAGAAAGGTCAGCTTCACGCTAAACATACAGGCTCAAGGACCTCAAGTTTCCATGAAGCGGTTAGTCACCGACATCAAGACTTTCCTTACCAAGGAAAAGGAAATCACAGATCATTCCCTGAATGCTGAAGGTCTACAAATTGGTGGGGCAGCCAACTCAGCAGAACAGCAGACCCGATTTACTCTGATCATAAAAGGCCACGGGGCGGAAGCAGCTCTCACCAGATTAGTTCGAAGGATCAAACTTTTCCTTTCAGGCAACAAGGAAATCACTGATATTTCCTTGAACATTAGTGGCCTGGGGATTAGTTTGTCTCTTAATAAATTAATCAAGGGGATTAATGTTTCCCTTACTATTTAAGGTCAAAAGTCTGTTGCTTCCTTCAATAGTAAATGTGTTGAAGTGCAAAGGCAGTGTTCAGTGCTAGATAACGGAATGGTTAAATGTAGCAAAGTATTAAACTATAGCAAATGTCCTAACTAATACATTCTAGGCCTAATAGCTAATTTTTATCTTAACAGAGGTTTCCAGGTGAGCTGATTCCTTTCAGAATAAAACTTTCAAAGTCACATCAGAGATTGAAATGGATTCTTTTCACAATATTGGAATTGTTCCCTGTGCACCAATATTTTTTATTTTTTTGCCACTATGGAATTTGAAACCATTGACGCTTAACAGAGGAGGCTAAAGACCCAAGCTTATTTTGAAATAAAAAACCCTCTCCCATACACTTTGGGGAAAGAAAATCATAATACAATTGAAATACCATGACTCTTTCCAATATGCAATGGAAAGGATTCATTTAACCAATCCCAAAAGCAGAAGCATAGTGCAAGCACTTACAAGTGCAAAACAGGGCTTTAGCCATTTCCATCCAGAGCATACGCTAATAATAATAATAATAATAATAATAATAATAATAGCCTCTGAAACAGACAGGAGAAGCCCCAAAAGAGTGCTAAGGGGTGTGGAGGGGAGAACATTCCATAGTAGCAAATAAAATAAAATAAAATAAAATTGAGATGAGCACCGCAACCCCAGAGTCAGCCACAACTGGACCTAATGGTCAGTGGTCCCCTTTACCTTTACAATTTCTGCAAGTAATGTTGAATAGATGATCTCACTAACTCTACCAAAACAGAAAGGTCCTTTTCAATAACTATGGGTGTAAATGTGCCAAGGAGGTGCACAAACCATCATCCTCTTTCTGAGTCAAGTATAAAATCCTTTAGGTTGTTAGAGCCAAAGGAGCATCTGGACCTGTGTACTATTGGAGATAATCTTAAAAGGAAAGCCCCTGTGAATTTTTTAATGAAAGAACCTTTAAACGACAATGTATTAGACAAAAATACTAGTTAAGGGCAAAGTTCTGGAACATGAAAAACTGCTCGATACCTTAAGCTAGGAAATTAAATCTAGGGGGAATATACTAACTAATATACTTCAGGTAAAATGAAGCATGGCTGTCTTAAGCAAATTATATCAGAAATAGAATTGATTAGGTGGGAAATAGTGCAAGAGACTAATGCTAAGAGACTATGGAGCTATATGGAGAAAGGTGTTGAAAAATATCCTATTAAGGTGGGAAAATATATTAAGGCTGTGAATGAGGTTGTAGACCTGGAAGTAGAAGACAATGCCAAGAAAGCATGGTGGCAATAAGGAAGCGTGGGTTGATGAAGAATCTCTGGCATGATACAAGGTATAGATAAGATGAAGACCATCTGGTAATATTGCAAAAGGAATCTGGAGTAAATCATATAAATAGCCTATTTTAAGTCCATGAGACTCACACTTGACAGGACAACGAACATCATTGGATTCAGAACATATCATATAACTCCTGGCTTGGTCAGAATCTTGCCTGCTGGGTGGCAGTCAACCAGTCTAAGAAGGCTTGTAATCTATCAACTATTTGTTTAATGAGTTCAGTTTCTAGAATAGGATGTGTGTGTTGAAGTTGTTTACTGCATATGAAAGCTGGATTAACAAATTTACAAATGAATAAAACATTGAAAAAGCATTCTGAATCTGTCTTCTCTTGGGTCAATAAAAAGGAATGCTGGTGGTGACTGAGAGCTGCATGAAATCTCTTTTTCATACATTCAGATACTCCAATAGTGAAAAAATGTTAATCAATAACTCAATTGAATAATACACAGGTCATCATTGCATGCCTCTTCAATCCAGTTGGCTTAGCAGGCCATCCTCCACTCTCCACCACAAAGCGTGTTCTCCCTAACAGAGAGCACGTGTTGCGGTTGGGGAAACAGGCCACCCTGTCGTGACTCAGCGGATTTGGAGAAACCCAAGCCTGTAAATGGTTAATATTGGGTTGCTGAGGATTTTTGATTGTAGCCAATTTGGAGGAGGGGTCAGAGTCTTTAAATACAGGGGCCAGACGTTGGACATCCTCTTGGCCATTTTGCATCGGATCACCCGCCCTCCCTCCCTTTAATAGGGTGGTTTTTTCGGTTCACTTGACCTTGCTATTGCCTGTCAAGGGGTCGTCCGCCTTGGTGCGGGGGCCTAGTAGGAATTTTGCCATCTGGCTGATTGGCTGGTGCCATTTGGTTTTTGCCTACTACATAGCAAATCGTCACAACTTGTAAGGTTGGCGGTTAGGCATTGGTTAAATTGGTGCTTGGAGGGGTAAGTGCCTACCCCTCCAAATGATGCGGAAAGGGAATTCCGTTAAAGGAATCCAGGGGCTTGCCATTCTTTCGTCCTTGTCCCTGGCATCGGACTTGGGCCGTGCAAGCCCCAAAGGAACATGAGGGTGAGAAGTGAGGGACTGATGCCCAGCTTCATTTTCTCACCCAATACTTGTTTCCCACGCTGGCTTCCGTTGGTGTCCGGAAGGCCAGCTCTGTCCCTGAGGGCATGGACAGATAGTCATAACCAATGCCTAAGCAACCACTCACATTTTTTGTATTTTGAATAAAGTTGTGGCCAAAATTATGCCAAAAACCTTAACAAAAATTGATGTGTGATGTGTGAATTTTTTGGGGGTGGCCTTGTGGGACTCAACACGCAATGTGTATACAATTATCCCTATGGGTCTCCCCACCCCCCATTCTAACCCACAATAACTCAGCAATTGTGTCCCATTTACAGTAAAAGGTACCAATGCCTGTGAAAGTCATTGAAGTAGCCAACGGAGGAGACGGAAAAGGAATAAGTACCCCTTCTGTTGGACAGATGAGAAAGCAGAACTTGAGAACTGCTGCCTTATCCATAGAAGGTGACCACTCAGATCTCCCCCGGTCATAATCATTAAATGGTTGTTCTTTCGTTTATTAACCAATTAATATGAATCCTGTGAAGCGTCTAGAACATATTGAATAATGCAATACTACAGTACATAACGCAATAATAATATGTAAACCTGAAGAAGTGCTGAGGTGAGTTTATCAGATGGGGAGGCCAGTACACATCATGCTGCCCCTACTTTCCTTGACCTAAAAAAATAAATAAAAATCAAGTAACTTAAACTGCAAAAACGATTGTGCAGGGTGTGGGTGTTTTCCAGCGTTTCTCGTGGTTGGACAGATGTTGTGGTTGTGTTCAAGGTGCCATTAGCTCCTGGCTCTCCAGTAGCACCTTTTCTCCTTGAGGTCAAGGTTTCAGACCTTGAAAGGCTATGAGAGGTTGCTGGATTAAGCCTTCAGGACAGTATAGCTGTGTCCCACTCCCACAAGGATAGCTCCATTGGCTTAAGGAAAAGGAGGGTGTCAGGGACAGAGGGCATCACTTTGAGTAAGACGGAAACATTCTCTTAGGATGGGCCAATTCCTTGGGAAATGAACAGCTATTCTCTTGTGCCATGGGTAGTTCTCCAAGGGGTGTAGGGCTTCTAGTAGTGGGTGATTTGCTCATTAAGAACATAGATAGTTGTGTATGCGATGAAAAGCCAGGAACTCCAAGATGTACAGGGTACAGATAACCAGGCACAGCTTTGTAGGGATGGATGAGACAATCTACTGGACATTTGAAACATGCCAGAGTGTGTGCAAAGTAGACCACACAGATGGAAACACTGAAGAGGCACAAAAATATATTTGCATGATTTAATAACAAAACTCCTCTAACATACATCTTACATAGTGTCTATAATCATCACCCACCCACCCACCAGGGGGCAAAGTAAAATGCATACTACACATTATATATCATTGACAATTGCTGATGCAGCTAATTATAGTGACTTATCAGCACCTACTACACTGCTACACAGCTGTAAAACTAGGTCAGGATATGAACCCTGGCTTTTAAAGGGGTACACACACTGTGGAACAAAAATGAACCTTAACGTTTAAACAACATTTTCCCCTGTGCTTCATAACTGTGGAACAGAAACGTAAAGGATATTCTGTACATATCTTTCATGTGTGACCTTCAGAGTGCCTTAGTAAAAATGTCAGCAATTTGGTTGTCACCTGAAACATACTGAAAAGTGATTATTTTGTCAGCAATTAGCTTATTTGCAAATTGCAAACATAATCTCAAAACTGTAGTGCATTGCGTATTAGTTTCTGAACACAGAATAGTGAGTCCACTTTGGGAATCGAGGTAGACATTGACTGGTAGTGTTACTTGTATCTGTAGATCTGCAAATACTTGTAGGTACCATTCTACATCGCAAATAGCCTGAATGCATGCGCACAATTCACTCTCTGTCGTGGAGAGACATATAATGGTTTGTTTCTGGGACTTCCATTCAAATGGACACCCGTTATAGCAGAAAACCATACCAGACACACCCCTGTAATTATTTTGTTCTACTGCATGTGATCCTAGCAAAAAAATTCAAAACCTGAATTGACACTTGATATGGAAATGATTGCCTCCACACCCAGCACATTCTGATTTGTCCTTGTACCTCTTTTTGAGCTTCCTGCGCTCCTGCTTCGTCTGGTATACATCATTCCCTTGGCTGGGGGATGCTTCATTACTGCTAGCCTCCTCATGGTGCACTGGGATTAGCTTCTTATCAGGATGCAGGCTGCTGTCCTTGAGAATCTCATGGGTGAAGAGTTCGGCAGCTTTTGAGGCTGCAGCCTCCTCAATGGTCTTCTGTAGTGTGAGGTCTGGCTTCGAGAGAAGACGCCATTACAGATGGTTGTTCCTCAGTGGTCTTCTGCAGTGTGAAGTCTGGCTTGGCGAGAAGACGCCATTGCAGACGGTTGTTGCAAACCATGCAGACAATTTGATTTGAGTTCTAAGTCTCAGAACTCACAGTGAAGTGCGGCCTTTTGGAGGGTGGCAATGTAGCTGTTGATCGACTTCCCCTCTGACTGGTCCTGGTGGTAGAACGCATTGCAACAGCAATTTTTGACAGCTTTGGAGTGTAGTGGTTTTTGAGCTTCTCTTTTAGCACGTCCCATGGCGCTGCCTGGACTGCTAGTGGAGCGACCAAAACTTGGGCTGTCCCAAACACCTTGGGCCCACAGAGGCTGAGGAACAGGCCTCGCTTATGCTCCTTTGACCCTTCCATCAGCTTGTTTGCTTGGAGGTAGCAGGTGAGCCAAGCAAGGTAGGAGTCCCATGATTCAGAAGCTGGGGCAAATGGCAGTAAAGGCACAAGTGAACCATTGTTCCGATGATAATAATAATAATAATAATAATAATAATAATAATAATATCTTTATTGTCATTGCCCCCTTCGTGGACAACGAAATTACTTGGCTGCTGCATAAAAACAGTAATTAAAAAATATAGTAAAATACAGCAAAGGAGATTTGATGACTTTCAAAGTCCGGGCTTCCCATTCAGGGCCGAGATCGCTCTGGAGAAGAAGCTGTTCTTAAGACGGCTCGTTCTTGTCTTCATCGTCCTGTATCTCCGTCCCGACGGCAAGAGCTCGAAGAGACAGTGACCAGGATGCGATGGATCTTTTACTATGTCCAGTGCCTTCCTATGGCACCTTGTGGCATAAATCTGCTCTAAGGTGGAGAGTGGACAGCCAACAATGCTCTCTGCTGCCTTAACAACCCTGCGCAACCCCATCCTGTCCTGGGTAGTACAGCTTCCGTACCACACACATAAGCCATAAGTAAGCACGCTCTCAATGGCACAGTGATAGAAGGCAAGCAGCAGTTTCTGCGGAAGATGGTTTTTCCTTAGTATTCTCAAAAAATACAGTCTCTGCTGCGCCTTCTTCACAAGCCCCCTTGTGTTGACACTCCAGGACAGATCCTGTTGTAATTCAATGCCCAAAAATCTGAACGTTGTTACCCTCTCCACACAGACCCCATCAATCAAAAGTGGCTGGACATTGCTCTTCTGTCTCCTAAAGTCCACCACAAGTTCCTTTGTCTTCCTTGTATTTATGAGCAAGTTGTTAGCTCTGCACCACTCTGTCAGCCGCTCCACCTCATCTCTATAATCCATTTCACCCTCCCTTTCAGAGATGAGCCCAATCACGGTTGTGTCATCTGTAAATTTGACAACCCTATTACTAGGGTGAGTAGCGACACAAGGAGCGGACTGAGTACGCATCCCTGTGGTGTTCCTATGTTAGTCTTAAGCATATTAGAGGTATAAGGGCCCAACCGAACCCTCTGGGGGCAGTCTGACAAAAAGTCCAATATCCACCCACAAAGTGATAACGGAAGCCCCAGATCTTCCAGTTTAGACATCAGACGTTGTGGTAGAATGGTATTAAATGCTGAGCTAAAATCTAAAAAAAGCAGTCTGGCATAACCCCCCCGCTGCTCCAAATGTGCAAGGACGGCATGGAGGGCAATCGCCACAGCGTCCTCTGTCGATCTTTTCGTTTTATAAGCAAATTGGAATGTGTCCAGTCCCTCTGGTAGGCAGGCAATGACATAATTTCGTACCAGCTTTTCAAAGCACTTCATGATTATAGGTGTGAGTGCTACTGGACGAAAATCATTCAGATCTTCCGGGTTAGGTTTTTTTGCTATTGGAACGATAATAGAGGACTTTAGGCAGGATGGAACAATAGCCTGGGCTAGGGATTGATTTAAAATCCCAGTGAAAACTCCTGCTAGTTGATCTGCACAGTCTCTCAATACCCTTCCAGCTACCCCATCTGGCCCTGTGGCCTTCCTTGGGTTGATTCCCTTCAACATCATCCTCATCTCTTCTTTTTCCACAGAGACTACTACATTCCTCTGTACTGATGATGGTAATGGTGGTGATGATGGCACACAGTGATGTAGCCAGTACAGTCAGCTCTTAATTGGGTTCTGTTCAGCGATTTCACTCAGTGTTTCAGCTCAGTGATTCCCCTCAGTGAGTGTCCGAATCTGGCTGTGCTCTGATGTCCATCCGATCCCACTTTCGCTGCCACTGTTAAGTTGTGGGTGGACATAGTAGTCGACACAGAGATTTCTCCAAGTGGTTCTTTATAGTAAGCCAGAACTGAACTGAACTGCAAACAGCTCAGCCGGCCTGCTTTTATAGGCAGCCAGTTGTCAACATTGTAACAACAACAACCCAGGGTTTCCTGCCTAAATTAATTTACGTGGACCTAAGTGAAAACTATATACAAAATACCCTTAGTGGCCAGGGGGAGAACTTCAATTAATAATAATAATAATAATACCATAACTTTTTATATTTTTACTTAGATGCCAATGGTGAAACAGCATTCCCCACCACCCAAACACTCCTTAGGATTACCACTGACAAATGTCAATAATTAAAGGTTTTATTTTATTTTTGAATGGGCAAGGTGAATAATGCCAGTCCACATGGTTGAAGCCTGAAGGGGACCTCAAATTCTACAGCAAGAGAGAAAAACCACAACAGAACACATTACAACTTCCCTGTCTTCTCAGAGACTTGATGTCCTTCGCTGCTCCAAAACCTAATGTCCAAGACATAATGTTCAAAACTTAACATTTACTTACATGTACGCTTTTTGGATTAATGTCCCTTTGAGAAGGAGAATGATGAAAGAAAAGCACAGTGCCTTATTCTTCAAGAGATAAGGTGTTCCAGGGAGAGGAAGGACTGGGCAGTACATTAGCTGAAGGAACTTTTCAAGGTTCCCTGGATACAGAGATATATTGTATATTACTTATATTAAGGACCCTGAACCATGCCTGTCCCACCCCTCCTGACTGTATGTGGCAAAGCTAAAATTTCTACCATGCACCTTGCCATTTGAGTAAACTAATGGGATTTCAATCCTGTTGCTGTGATCCCAAAATGAGGATTTTAAATATTTTTCATGCTTCTTCTTCATATGGAAAGTGTCCAGGGACACACAATAGCATCATAGTATGATGTACAGGAATCATGCTTTCCTGAGAGGAAGAAAAATCTTGGGAAAATTACTGAGGCAAGAAGGCGTCCCTGGCTGCAGTCCATGCATATGCTTCAAATGGTGGGAAGAAGCACAAAATGAGGTGCAACTTTGGAGATTTCCTCCACTATTATCTGAAGAGAGCATTGCTGCTTTCCTTGTTGCCACAACTTGTATTCATTCTTTGGACTTAGCTTGTAGTATTTGTAGTGCATTGTAGTCTTCTACTACTTTGTACATGCTTACATTGGCAGTCATTGTTGCTTTTAATAATAAACCAAATGAGGAAGGAAGAAGGTAAACCAATACCAGGTTGCCTTGTCATTGAATATACAGTATCAGCTCCATCTCCATCTCCATTTTCTAGAGCAGAAACAGGGGTCCAACACCCAGAGAGGATAATTAGAGCCTCTGAATACCACTTGTGGGTGTGGCACACTACTGTGGTTATGTCTTGTTGGTGGGCTTCCCATGTGCATCTGGTTGGCCACTGTCAGAACAGGATCTTGGCTGAACCTTTGGTCTGATCCAACAAGGGTCTCCTTTTGAGAGCCAATGTGGTATAGTGGTTAAGAGCGGAAGACTCGCAATCAGGTGAGTCGGGTTCACGTCTCTGCTACTCCACATGCAGCTGCGGGGTGACCTTGGGCCAGTCACACTTCTCTGAAGTCTCTCAGCCCCACTCACCTCACAGAGGGTTTGTTGTGGGGGAGGAAGGGAAAGCAGAATGTTGGCCGCTTTGAGACTCCTTCAGGTAATGATAAAGTGAGATATCAAATCCAAACTCTTCTTCTTCTCCTTTTGGTCACATCTTCTTGCCAGTCATGGGAGCAGTGGTGCCAGAAAACCTGAGGACTGCCTCATCAACCGAAAGTGCACAGCAAACTAATCAAGATATTTTGCCCAGTTCCCTCCGAATACTAAATGTGGCCTTATTCTTTAAAACAACAGCAACAAGGAAACCTTGTTTTAAGACAAAAAGACTCAAAGTGCTCACCATACTAATTTGTGCATACTGTTCAGTTCATTTTACTACTTTTAGCCATGAACTATAGCAACAGGAAACAGGAAGAAAAATACAATTTAATGAAAACATTAAAATTATTGAGCTGTATTTTATGTCTTTTTGGTGCTCCAAGACTTCATGAAGAGTACTGGACTTCCTGCTAACACATCAGTGCTTTTAGGATACCAAATCCTAGGGCTGACGTGTAAGTGCCGTTTGCAGACCTATAAATGCGTGAGCATGCAGTCTTTTGGATGACACAGGAAATCGAGAGCACTCTTGGTCTCCCTTCTTTGGTTTCCAACTTGGGATTCCCAGTCAAACTTCAGCAATGCAGATCAGCATCTTTTACATCATTGCCCTTTCGGGGATGCTCTTAGCTTCTCCAGGTAAGGCATAAATCAAAATCGGAATATTCAGACATAATGTGAAAATTGGGATTTGTTAACTAGCATGGCTTCCTCCTCCACTTCTACTAAAGACTTTTCCTTCAAGCCTAATATGAAAGCCATATGGCTTGATCTTTGTTGCTTCATCTCCTCTCTCTTTCTAAACCTCTCTCACTTCCCTCCTTCATTCTTGATTCCCTTGATCTAGCCCTTCTAAGACTCTTCTCCATCATCCAATCCTGTTCACACCATCTTTTTGCTATGCTGCATTTTCCAGATTTATGAGGTTTTGTGTAAATGTGTTTTGAACATGAGATAAGGATTTCCAATATAAAGGACTGTCTGATATTGATAAATATTTGACTTTTGCTGCCATATGAAGTGCAAAGTCTTATGGACTGGGGCGGGAGAGTGCTAGGGTCCTGTCTGGTCGAATTGCATGGAATCCATTCCAATCTGTTACCTCCGAGGATGTGGACAGGCTGCTTGGACAAGTGAAATCAACCACCTGTTTCCTTGAACCTTGCCCATTCTGGCTAATAAAAGTGAGACAGGAAGGGCTGGGAGATGGGTTCTGCAGGGTGGTGAATGCTTCCCTCTGTGAGGGAGCCTTCCCAGACCTGCTGAAAGAGGCGGTCATTAAACTGCTTCTTAGATTAAACTGCCTACTATGGTCCAATCTCAAATATTCCATTCTTGGCAAGGTGATTGAGCAGGTGGTTGCTGAACCATGCCTGGTTCAACCATGCCTGGAGGATGCATACCATTTGGATCCCTTCCAATCGGGATTCAGGCCTCATCATGGGACTGAAACTGCCTTGGTCACGCTGTTCCGCATCCTCCAGGCATGCTATCGCCCAGTCTCAAATCTTCCATTCTTGGGGAAGGTGATTGAGCAAGTGGTTGATGAACAACTCAAGGCACGCCTGGAAGAAGTGGACCATTTGGATCCTTTCCAGTCGGGATTCAGGCCTCATCATGGGACTGAAACTGCCTTGGTCGCAATGATCAAT
Source organism: Podarcis tiliguerta (assembly GCF_965153285.1). Lineage (NCBI taxonomy): Eukaryota > Metazoa > Chordata > Lepidosauria > Squamata > Lacertidae > Podarcis > Podarcis tiliguerta. The sequence continues at coordinate 7,305,846 of NC_139536.1, read as the reverse complement.
AATCTCTGGTGGGTTAGGGACAAAGGTGAAAGCTGTTTCCTAGTTCTGCTGGATCTCTCAGAAGTCTTCAATACCATCAACCATAACATTCTTCTGGACTGTCTAGAGGAGCTGGGAGATGGGGGCACTGTTATACAGTGGTCCCGCTCCTTCCTCTTGGGCTGTGTCCAGAAAATGATGTTGGGGGATGAGTGCTCAGACCCCCGGGCTCTCACTTGTGGGGTGCCTCAGGATTCCATCCTCTCCCCCGTGCTTTTTAACATCTATCCGAAGCTGCTGGGAGAGATCATCAGGGGGTTTGGGCTGGGTGTCCATCAATATGCAGATGATACCCAGCTGTACATCTCTTTCAAATTGGAATCAGTGAAGGTGGTGAAGGTTCTGTGTGAGTACCTGGAGGCGGTTGGAGGATGGATGGTGGTTAACAGATTGAAGTTGAATCCTGACAAGACAGAAGTACTGTTTTTGAGGGACATGGGGTGGGATGGGGGTGGGGGACTCCCTGGTCCTGAATGTGGTAACTGAGCCCCTGAAGGACCAGGTGCGCAGCCTGGGAGTAATTTTGGACTCACACCTGTCCATGGAGGCACAGGTCAATGCTGTGTCCAGGGCAGCTGTCTACTAGCTCCACCTGGTATGCAGGCTGAAACCCTACCTGACTGCACATTATCTCGCCAGAGTGGTGCATGCTCTAGTTATCTCTTGCTTGGACTGCTGCAATGCAATCTATGTGGGGCTACCTTTGAAGGTGACCTGGAAACTACAAGTGATCCAGAATGTGGCCGCTAGACTGGTGACTGGGAGCAGCCGCCGATACCACATAACACCAGTGTTGAAAGACCTACATTGGCTCCCAGTACATTTCCGAGCACAATTCAAAGTGTTGGTGCTGACCTTTAAAGCCCTAAATGGCCTCTGCCAGGTATACCTGAAGGAACATCTCAACCCCCATCATTCAACTCGGACACTGAGGTCCAACTCTGAGGGCCTTCTGGTGGTTCCCCCACTGTGAGCAAAGCTACAGGGAAGCAGGTAGAGGGCCTTCTTGGTAGTGGCACCTGCCCTGTGGAACACCCTCCCATCAGATGTCAAAGAAATAAACAACTATCCGACTTTTAGAAGACATCTGAAGGCAGCCCTGTTTAGGGAAGCTTTTAATATCTGGTGAATTTTAATCTTTTGTTGGAAGCGACCCAGAGGGGCTGGGGAAACCCAGCCAGATGGGTGGGGTATAAATAAATTATTCTTCTTATTAACAATAGCTGCAAAAGTCACTTTGTCCCAATAAATAACCTATTTTCACTATTTTTCCTCTCAGCCTGGGAAGAAGAGTGGTCTGTTGAACTGCAGATGACTCAATAATGAACCTTATCAGTTTTTTTGGCAAGTTCACAGACTCCTTTCATCCTTCCATCCAACTGAAGACAAACGAGTAATTACAGTATACTTCCAACTAATTTAATTACAAGTCTTTTTAGGGTTATTCAGTTCACTCTGTAAATAATAAAGGATGGGGAAGAGTCAGCTCTAATTTTCCATCCTAAACCTTTTGCAAAATAGAGCTTCCCTCCCTTTACCCTTTTTTTTTACACACACAGTTCCATTGAATGTTATAGTCCATATCTATAATCCAATTTATTCCCTCCTCACTTGTACAAGTATAATTTGAACTAACATTGAAAGGAGGGTTGCCGAATCATAAATGTAGAGAAGAAAACTTTATATAAAGAAACTGTAGGGTCCCCTCACCCTACATCGTCTTTTGCACTGAATGAAGTCTTCTCTCAAGTTCAAACCTAAAAGTCCTTGCAGTTGGTTCTGTTCCATAGTTTGTGATCTCATCTCTTCTAGCATGCACCTGTACTTTATTCCAAATTAAGCTATAATAATAATAATAATAATAATAATAATAATAATAATAATAAAATTTATTGATATCCCGCCCTCCCCAGCCGAAGCCGGGCTCAGGGCGGCTAAGAACAATAAAACAGTACAATAGTACGACACAACACAGCACTCTAAAATCATTCCTTATAAAATTAATTCAAATTAAACCACTGGCAACCATTGGGACAGAGCTCCGCAAAGATTGCCGAAGGAGGGAGTCAGGATGTGCCCTGGCCAAAGGCCTGGTGGAACAGCTCTGTCTTGCAGGCCCTGTGGAAGGATGTCAAGTCCCGCAGGGCCCTAGGCTCTTGTGACAGAGTGTTCCACCAGATCGGAGCCACAGCCGAAAAAGCCCTGGCTCTAGTTGAGGCCAGCCTAACCTCTCTGTAGCCTGGGACCTTCAAGATGTTTTTATTTGAAGACCGTAAGTTTCTCTGTGGGACATACCAGGGGAGGCGGTCCCATAGGTACGAGGGTCCTAGGCTGTATAGCGATTTAAAGGTTAAAACCAGCACCTTAAACCTGATCCTGTACTCCACCGGTAGCCAGTGCAGCTGGTATAGCACCGGGTGAATGTGATCTCACAGCGAGAACCCCGTAAGGAGTCTCGCTGCAACATTCTGCACCCGCTGGAGTTTCTGGGTCAGTCTCAAGGGCAGCCCCACGTAGAGCGAGTTACAACAATCCAGTCTGGAGGTGACCGTCGCGTGGATCACAGTGGCTAGGTCAGGGCGAGAGAGGTAAGGAGCCAACTGCTTAGCTTGGCGGAGATGGAAAAATGCCGCCTTTGTTATAGCTGCAATCTGCACCTCCATGGAAAGGGAGGTGTCGAAGATTACACCCAAACTCCTAATGGACGGTCTGGCACTAATTGCACCCCCGCAAGAGATGGAAGTTGCCCCCCCCAATCCCATATCCTCCCGTCCCAACCACAGGACCTCTGTCTTCGAAGGATCTTCAACCGGCTCCCATGTAACCATCCAGCCACAGCTTCCAAACATCTGGTCAGTGTGTCTGGGGCCGAGTCAGGATGGCCATCCATCAACAGATAGAGTTGGGTGTCATCAGCATATTGATGGCAACCCAGCCCAAAACTCCAGACAAGCTGGGCGAGGGGGCGCATAAAGATGTTGAAAAGTGTTGGGGAGACTATCGCACCCTGAGGTACTCCACACACCAAGGAGTGGTGGGATGACAATTCCCCCCCAAGCGCCACCCTCTGTCCCCGACCAGAGAGAAACGAGCACAGCCATTGAAGGACTGTGCCCTGGATCTCCCCATTGGCAAGGTGGTGGTCCAGGAGTTCATGATCGACCATGTCGAAAGCTGCTGACAGATCTAGAAGAATCAGCAGCCCCGACCCGCCTCGATCCAGCTGTCTACGAAGATCATCTGTTAGGGCAACCAGAGCCGTCTTGGTCCCATGACCAGCCGGACTGGAATGGATCCAGAGCTGATGTTTCATCCAGAAACCCACCAAGCTGTTCAGCAACCGCTCTCTCAATCACCTTACCCAGGAATGGAAGATTTGAAACTGGGCGGCAATTGGATAGATCTAAAGGATCTAATGATGTTTTCTTTAAGAGCGGGCGCACCACTGCCTCCTTCAGTTCCCCTGGGAATGTCCCCGTGCCAAGGGACAAATTGATGATATCCCCCAGGAGGGCCCGCACCTTGTCTGGACACGCTCTAATCAGCCAAGACAGGCACGGGTCGAAAGGACAGGTGGTGGAATTTCCAGCTCGGAGGAGTCTGCCCACATTGGCTGGGGATATCCGGTTGAAGTGGTCCAATACTGGACAGTCGAGGGGCCTCCAGTTCCTTTATTGTATCCAAATTGGCAGGAAGGTCATGGCGGAGCAACAAGACCTTCTCCGCAAAAAAAGCTCGCAAATGCCTCACAGCTGTGTGTCAAATTGTTATTTTAATTTGGCTGTCCCTCAAGGGACGTTAAAGACCTAATTATACTAAATAATTGTGCCGGGCAAGAGCTAGCGGATGCAATGGAGGCCGAGAGTAAGCCTTCACCGCCATCTCGTAGGTTTTCATAAAAGCCCTATAAGATGTTCTTGAGGCTCCGTCACGGGCACCCCGCCATAATTGCTCTAGCCGTCTGGGGTAATGCTTCATTTTCCTGAGCTCCTTGGTAAACCAGGGAGCTCGGTTTCTGTGGGGTCGCAGAGGGCGCTTAGGTGCAATCTCATCGATGGCTGCCAGGAGCTGGACATTCCAGCCCTCAACAAGCTCAGTCAATGAGTCGCCAGGGGGAGCAAGGTCCCACAAGGCTTGGCGGAATCTATCAGGGTCCATCAGCCTCTGCGGGCAAGCCCAAATCGGCTCGAGACCTAAGCAGGGGGGGGGGGGAGTCAATCCTGGCTTTCAGAGCGTGGTGATCAGACCATGGCACCTTCATCGAAGGAGACATGATCGCATCTATACCTACACCAAAGATCAAATCCAGATCAAATCCTGCTTGATGTGTGGGGCCTGAAACAAACTGGGAGAGTCCTAGTGTCGCCATGGAAGACACCAGGTCCAGAGCCTGTGAGGAGGGAGTGGCATCAGCATGGATGTTGAAGTCCCCCAATACCAATAGGTTAGGGAACTCCAAGGCCCAGCCGGCCACTGCCTCCAGTAGGCCTGACAGGGTGGCTGCTGGTGCGCTAGGTGGCCGGTACACCAGCCAGACAGCCAAGCTCTCCTCGGAGCCCCACACTAGGCCAACACATTCAATGCCGGGCATCGATGGCGATGGTAAAGCCCTGAAAGGACAATCTTCCCGGATGAATAATGCCACCCCTCCCCCCCTGGACCACAGCCCGTGACTGGTGGAGGATGGAGAAACTCGTAAGGAAACTGTTTCCCCTTCATGCACCCAGGTCTCCTACCCTCGTCCCCCGGGATGAAGCGAAGCTCTAATTATCAGGACAGCCTCTTCTTCTTAATGATGTCATAGGTGGGTTTTCGGCAGCTGAAGTGCTTATGCACTCAGCACCTCCCTGCCTTCTGAGGAGGAGGATGAGTAGAGGAGCTATGTCCTAGTTAGTTGTTTTAGCAATAAATCTGAAATAATTAACAGCCAGAGTCATCTCACATTTGTGGGAGAGACCAAGCCATAACAATTGACTATAATTTTTGCCTCAGTTTGGGAGAGACTATCACACCATGGTTTCACCTCTCAGTTCTACTACATCTAAGGCCCCTAAGAGCTGGGATGTAGACCTCCAAGACTACAACTTGCAATGGTGTGCTTAAGAACTGCTAGATTGGCAGAAGCTAGGACAAAGCAACGGGAGCTCATCCCATTGCGGGGATTCAAACTGCCAACCTCACAATTGGCAAGCCCAAGAGGCTCAGTTGTTTAGAACACAGCACCACCCACATCCCAGTGGAAAAGCCCTAATAGAGGCCTACAGAATACATTGGTATTAGATGTGTCAGATTTTAAGAAATGGTTTTGCTAAGTAATCCCATTTTCCCTTTCCAGCTGGTGGCATAAGGGTTTCCTCCGTGGAAGAAGACAAGAAGGTCAGCTTCACACTGAAGATAAAAGCTGAAGGAACTGAGGTTTCCATGAAGAGGTTAGTCAGCGACATCCAGGCCTTCCTTACTGAGGAAACGGGAATCACAGAATATTCCCTGAATGCCGGAGGCCAAGGAATGCCTGGGCAACCCAACTCAGCAGAACAGCACATCCGATTTACTCTGCATATAAAAGGGAAAGGCATGGAATCAGCTCTTAAGAGATTACTCGAAAAGACCCGGTTTCTTCTCCTAGCCCAAAAGGAATTCCGTAATATTTCAATGAACATAAAAGGCCCAGGAATTAGTCCTTCCACCAACAGTTTAATACACGAGATCAATGTTTTCCTAAAAATAGAATGTGGAGGGACCAAGGTTGCCCCTGAGGAAGACGACAAGAAGGTGAGCTTCACACTGAACATACAATCTGAAGGAACTGAAGTTTCCTTGAAGAGGTTAGTCGGTGACATCAAGGCCTTCCTTACGGAGGAAAAGGAAATCACAGAATATTCTGTGAATGTCGGAGGAAAAGGAATCCCTGGGCAACCCAACTCAGCAGAACAGCGGATCCGATTTAGTCTGCATATAAAAGGGAAAGGGATGGAATCAGCTCTTAAGAGATTACTCGAAAAGACCAGGTTTCTTCTCCTAGCCCAAAAGGAATTCCGTAATATTTCAATGAACATAAAAGGCCCAGGAATTAGTCCTTCCACCAACAGTTTAATACATGAGATCAATGTTTTCCTAAAAATAGAACGTGGAGGGACCGAGGTTTCACCTGAGGAAGACGACAAGAAGGTGAGCTTCACACTGAACATACAATCTGAAGGAACTGAAGTTTCCATGAAGAGGTTAGTCGGCGACATCAAGGCCTTCCTTACGGAGGAAAAGGAAATCACAGAATATTCTGTGAATGTCGGAGGAAAAGGAATCCCTGGGCAACCCAACTCAGCAGAACAGCGGATCCGATTTAGTCTGCATATAAAAGGGCAAGGGATGGAATCAGCTCTTAAGAGATTACTCGAAAAGACCAGGTTTCTTCTCCTAGCCCAAAAGGAATTCCGTAATATTTCAATGAACATAAAAGGCCCAGGAATTAGTCCTTCCACCAAGAGTTTAATACACGAGATCAATGTTTTCCTAAGAAAAGAACGTGGAGGGACCGAGGTTTCCCCTGAGGAAGACGACAAGAAGGTGAGCTTCACACTGAACATACAATCTGAAGGAACTGAAGTTTCCATGAAGAGGTTAGTCGGCAACATCAAGGCCTTCCTTACGGAGGAAAAGGAAATCACAGAATATTCTGTGAATGTCGGAGGAAAAGGAATCCCTGGGCAACCCAACTCAGCAGAACAGCGGATCCGATTTACTCTGCATTTAAAAGGGCAAGGGATGGAATCAGCTCTTAAGAGATTACTCAAAAAGACCAGGTTTCTTCTCCTAGCCCAAAAGGAATTCCGTAATATTTCAATGAACATAAAAGGCCCAGGAATTAGTCCTTCCACCAACAGTTTAATACACGAGATCAATGTTTTCCTAAAAATAGAACGTGGAGGGACCGAGGTTTCACCTGAGGAAGACGACAAGAAGGTGAGCTTCACACTGAACATACAATCTGAAGGAACTGAAGTTTCCATGAAGAGGTTAGTCAGCGACATCAAGGCCTTCCTTACGGAGGAAAAGGAAATCACAGAATATTCTGTGAATGTCGGAGGAAAAGGAATCCCTGGGCAACCCAACTCAGCAGAACAGCGGATCCGATTTAGTCTGCATATAAAAGGGCAAGGGATGGAATCAGCTCTTAAGAGATTACTCAAAAAGACCAGGTTTCTTCTCCTAGCAGAAAAGGAATTCCGTAATGTTTCAATGAACCTAAAAGGCCCAGGAATTAGTCCTTCCACCAACAGTTTGATACACGAGATCAATGTTTTCCTAAAAATAGAACGTGGAGGGACCGAGGTTTCCCCTGAGGAAGACAACAAGAAGGTGAGCTTCACACTGAAAATTCGAGCCCAAGGCACTGATTTTTCTATGAGACTTTTAGCCACTGGAATCAAAGCTTTTCTTACTAGGGAAAGGGAAATCACATATCATTTCACTAAAACTGATGTTGAATGGTTGCGTGGATCAGGAAACAGCATAGGAGACAAACAGCTCTTTATCCTGAACATAAGAGGACAAGGAACTGAACTATCTATTAAGAGATTAATCGAAAAGATCAAGTTTCTTCTAAAAGGCAAAAAGGAGATCAATGATATATCCCTGAATATACAAGGCCAAAGAATTAGTACATCAATTAAAAAGTTAATCCAAAGCAGTAATGAGTTCCTGAACACAGAACACAGAGGGACTGAGGTTTCATCCAAGGAAGACAGAAAGGTCAGCTTCACGCTAAACATACAAGCTCAAGGACCTCAAGTTTCCATGAAGCGGTTAGTCACCGACATCAAGACTTTCCTTACCAAGGAAAAGGAAATCACAGATCATTCCCTGAATGCTGAAGGTCTACAAATTGGTGGGGCAGCCAACTCAGCAGAACAGCAGACCCGATTTACTCTGGTCATAAAAGGCCACGGGGCGGAAGCAGCTCTCACCAGATTAGTTCGAAGGATCAAACTTTTCCTTTCAGGCAACAAGGAAATCACTGATATTTCCTTGAACATTAGTGGCCTGGGGATTAGTTTGTCTCTTAATAAATTAATCAAGGGGATTAATGTTTCCCTTACTATTTAAGGTGAAAAGTCTGTTGCTTCCTTCAATAGTAAATGTGTTGAAGTGCAAAGGCAGTGTTCAGTGCTAGATAACGGAGAGGTTAAATGTAGCAAAGTATTAATTTATAGGAAATGTCCTAACTAATACATTCTAGGCCTAATAGCTAATTTTTATCTTAACAGAGGTTTCCAGGTGAGCTGATTCCTTTCAGAATAAAACTTTCAAAGTCACATCAGAGATTGAAATGGATTATTTTCACAATATTGGAATTGTTCCCTGTGCACCAATTTTTATTTTTATTTTTTTTGCCACTATGGAATTTAAACCATTGACGCTTAAAAGAGGAGGCTAAAGACCCAAGCTTATTTTGAAATAAAAAACCCTCTCCCATACACTTTGGGGAAAGAAAATCATAATACAATTGAAATACCATGACTCTTTCCAATATGCAATGGAAAGGATTCATTTAACCAATCCCAAAAGCAGAAGCATAGTGCAAGCACTTACAAGTGCAAAACAGGGCTTTAGCCATTTCCATCCAGAGCATACGCTAATAATAATAATAATAATAATAATAATAATAATAGCCTCTGAAACAGACAGGAGAAGCCCCAAAAGAGTGCTAAGGGGTGTGGAGGGGAGAACATTCCATAGTAGCAAATAAAATAAAATAAAATAAAATTGAGATGAGCACCGCAACCCCAGAGTCAGCCACAACTGGACCTAATGGTCAGTGGTCCCCTTTACCTTTACAATTTCTGCAAGTAATGTTGAATAGATGAGCTCACTAACTCTACCAAAACAGAAAGGTCCTTTTCAATAACTATGGGTGTAAATGTGCCAAGGAGGTGCATAAACCATCATCCTCTTTCTGAGTCAAGTATAAAATCCTTTAGGTTGTTAGAGCCAAAGGAGCATCTGGACCTGTGTACTATTGGAGATAATCTTAAAAGGAAAGCCCCCGTGAATTTTTTAATGAAAGAACCTTTAAACGACAATGTATTAGACAAAAATACTAGTTAAGGGGAAAGTCCTGGAACATGGAAAAACTGCTCGATACCTTAAGCTAGGAAATTAAATATAGGGGGAATATACTAACTAATATACTTCGGGTAAAATGAAGCACGGCTGTCTTAAGCAAATTATATCAGAAATAGAATTGATTAGGTGGGAAATAGTGTAAGAGACTAATGCTAAGAGACTATGGAGCTATATGGAGAAAGGTGTTGAAAAATATCCTATTAAGGTGGGAAAATATCATATTAAGGCTGTGAATGAGGTTGTAGACCTGGAAGTAGAAGACAATGCCAAGAAAGCATGGTGGCAATAAGGAAGCGTGGGTTGATGAAGAATCTCTGTCATGATACAAGGTATAGATAAGATGAAGACCATCTGGTAATATTGCAAAAGGAATCTGGAGTAAATCATATAAATAGCCTATTTTATGTCCATGAGACTCACACTTGACAGGACAATGAACATCATTGGATTCAGAACATATCATATAACTCCTGGCTTGGTCAGAATCTTGCCTGCTGGGTGGCAGTCAACCAGTCTAATAAGGCTTGTAATCTATCAACTATTTGTTTAATGAGTTCAGTTTCCAGAATAGGATGTGTGTGTTGAAGTTGTTTACTGCATATGAAAGCTGGATTAACAAATTTACAAATGAATAAAACATTGAAAGAGCATTCTGAATCTGTCTTCTCTTGGGTCAATAAAAAGGAATGCTGGTGGTGACTGAGAGCTGCATGAAATCTCTTTTTCATACATTCAGATACTCCAATAGTGAAAAAATGTTAATCAATAACTCAGTTGAATAATACACAGGTCATCATTGCATGCCTCTTCAATCCAGTTGGCTTAGCAGGCCATCCTCCACTCTCCACCACAATGTGTATACAATAATCCCTATGGGTCTCCCCACCCCCCATTCTAACCCACAATAACTCAGCAATTGTGTCCCATTTACAGTAAAAGGTACCAATGCCTGTGAAAGTCATTGAAGTAGCCAACAGAGGAGACGGAAAAGGAATAAGTACCCCTTCTGTTGGACAGATGAGAAAGCAGAACTTGAGAACTGCTGCCTTACCCATAGAAGGTGACCACTCAGATCTCCCCCGGTCATAATCACTGAATGGTTTTTCTTTCGTTTATTAACCAATTAATATGAATCCTGTGAAGCGTCTAGAACATATTGAATAATGCAATACTACAGTACATAACACAATAATAATATGTAAACCTGAAGAAGGGCTGAGGTGAGTTTATCAGATGGGGAGGCCAGTACACATCATGCTGCCCCTACTTTCCTTGACCTAAAAAAATAAATAAAAATCAAGTAACTTAAACTGCAAAAACGATTGTGCAGGGTGTGGGTGCTTTCCAGCGTTTCTCGTGGTTGGACAGATGTTGTGGTTGTGTTCAAGGTGCCATTAGCTCCTGGCTCTCCAGTAGCACCTTTTCTCCTTGAGGTCAAGGTTTCAGACCTTGAAAGGCTATGAGAGGTTGCTGGATTAAGCCTTCAGGACAGTATAGCTGTGTCCCACTCCCACAAGGATAGCTCCATTGGCGTAAGGAAAAGGAGGGTGTCAGGGACAGAGGGCATCACTTTGAGTAAGACGGAAACATTCTCTTAGGATGGGCCAATTCCTTGGGAAATGAACAGCTATTCTCTTGTGCCATGGGTAGTTCTCCAAGGGTTGTAGGGCTTCTAGTAGTGGGTGATTTGCTCATTAAGAACATAGATAGTTGTGTATGCGATGAAAAGCCAGGAACTCCAAGATGTACAGGGTACAGATAACCAGGCACAGCTTTGTAGGGATGGATGAGACAATCTACTGGACATTTGAAACATGCCAGAGTGTGTGCAAAGTAGACCACACAGATGGAAACACTGAAGAGACACAAAAATATATTTGCATGATTTAATAACAAAACTCCTCTAACATACATCTTACATAGTGTCTATAATCATCACCCACCCACCCACCAGGGGGCAAAGTAAAATGCATATTACACATTATATATCATTGACAATTGCTGATGCAGCTAATTATAGTGACTTATCAGCACATACTACACTGCTACACAGCTGTAAAACTAGGTCAGGATATGCACCCTGGCTTTTAAAGGGGTACACACACTGTGGAACAAAAATGAACCTTAACGTTTAAACAACATTTTCCCCTGTGCTTCATTACTGTGGAACAGAAACGTAAAGGATATTCTGTACATATCTTTCATGTGTGACCTTCAGAGTGCCTTAGTAAAAATGTCAGCAATTTGGTTGTCACCTGAAACATACTGAAAAGTGATTATTTTGTCAGCAATTAGCTTATTTGCAAATTGCAAACATAATCTCAAAACTGTAGTGCGTTGTGTATTAGTTTCTGAACACAGAATAGTGAGTCCACTTTGGGAATCGAGGTAGACATTGACTGGTAGTGTTACTTGTATCTGTAGATCTGCAAATACTTGTAGGTACCATTCTACATCGCAAATAGCCTGAATGCATGCGCACAATTCACTCTCTGTCGTGGAGAGACATATAATGGTTTGTTTCTGGGACTTCCATTCAAATGGACACCCGTTATAGCAGAAAACCATACCAGACACACCCCTGTAATTATTTTGTTCTACTGCAGGAGGTGCATAGCAAAACATTTCAAAACGTTTGTCAATACTTGATGTAAACTGAAACTTATAATGTTTGGTATGCTTAAGGTACATTACATCTCTCTTAAGAGCAGAGAAACATTGCGTAGTGGGTTTTCCACAAACCTTGCTAGAAAGTGAAAAGCATAAGTTATATCCAGCCTTGAGATTCTAAATTGTTAAAACCTTCTCATGGGACGTATTTGACTTCAAAAGAGTAGAATGCCCAATGTATTTGCAGAAGGGAATGGGGATGGACGCAAGTGTTACATAAATGTACGGACAAACAGATGTTGTTAGCACAACTATTTCCCCTAGCTAGGTTTGGGCTTTGTAGGCCTTGACCATTCAAATACAAGCTTTTGGCCTTGTGATTCTCAATATTCAAATAATTTCAGGTAAGGGAGGGCTCCCACCTCTGGGAGCTAATACTTTTTTGTGTACAGGTGACTCTCTAGAACACAAGGAGCTGCTGCCAAAGATAGGAAAAGAGTAGGTAAGGGAACACCTAGCTACTTTAAACAAATTCAAATCTCCAGGACCCTATGAGCTGCACCCAAGGGTACTTATTAAATTAATGGATGTACTCTCTAAGCTTCTGTCTATAAGCTTTGAGAATTCTTGGAGAACAATTCAGGAGATGATTATCAAATTTGCAGATGACGCTGAACTTGGAGGGCTAGCTCATGCCACAGAAGACAGAATCAGGACTCAAGACAATCTTAACAGAGTGGAGGACCCAGCCTCATGAGGAACGACTGAGGGAGTTGGGTGTGTTTAGCCTGGAAAAGAAAAGACTGAGAAGAGAGCCACCTTCAAATAGCTCAAGGGCTGTCACATGTAAGATGGAGAAAAAATAATTTCCAGCTCTGTCAACCAGTTACCCAAAATTGCTCAGCGAAGGCTCTACCCCAAGGGTAGCTGGCTGGGAAGCTCTGAAAGCAAAATGGCCCTGAACTCCAGGGGAAGCAGCCTTACATAGACTTTGCCTTCCTCTTTGCAAGGGCTCATGGGACAGTGTTTTCCCATGAGCCCATTGCACATACAAGATACTGGGCAAAACCTTGTCCAGTATTTTGCTGAAATCTATGGGCCACAGCGCCTCAGGGTAAAGATTCCTGACACTTATTGGACATGGAACGAGACTTACAGGTGTTGATCATCCTGGCAAATACAAGGAATCATGTTCTGATTTTTTCTACAGCCATTAGGGTTAGGGTATATGAGAAAGGAGGGACATGGGTAGCACTGTGGGTGAAACCACAGAGACTAGGACTTGCCGATCAGAAGGTTGGCAGTTCGAATCCCCGCAACGGGGTGAGCTCCCATTGCTCGGTCCCTGCTCCTGTCAACCTAGCAGTTCAAAAGCACATCAAAGTGCAAATAGATAAATAGGTACCGCTCCGGCGGGAAGGTAAACGGCGTTTCTGTGCACTGCTCTAGTTCACCAGAAGCAGCTTAGTCATGCTGGCCGCATGACCTATTAGCTGCACGCCGGCTCCCTCAGCCAGTAAAGCAAGATGAGCACCGCAACCCCAGAGTCGGTCACAACTGGACCTAATGGTCAGGGGTCCCTTTACCTTTATATGAGAAAGGAGGTATACTAGGATCACCTGAGGGATGCCAGCTTCAGTAGTATCATGATCCATAAAAATAAACCATATAAAAAAAGCCCAGACCAGTGCCCATTGCTACAATATGGGTGCAGAGAGGTCCCCTTTCTCCCTCCCTCCACTGTAGTAAGGTTTGAAAGAAGGTTTCTTTTGCAACTAATAGAATCTCTGCAAGCTGTACTTCCAGTTTGGTGCCCTTGACCAGCTGTCAGCTGTCCCCGCAGGCCAAAAGAGGTTGGTGATCCCTGACCTATCAGATAGGCTTATAAACTATGTGTGCTGACCATACAAAATAAAAACTGTATCTTTAAACAAATCTTAGAAACAGTAAAACTTTATTTCCAAACCAGTGAACCCTGAGCATATTCTTGGAGTAATACAATGTTAATGTACCATATTGTAGTTCCTCTTTCTGGTACACTGTGCTTTTTAAAGGATCAATGCGCTAAGCATTTCGGCCATAATGCATGTTGCATCAGGAATGCTAATGCGTAACACAGAACACTATAAATGGATGAGTTTTAAGCTTTTCAGATAGCACTGGAAAGCATACTGGCTCAGTGTGCTTCTCTCACTGGCATCCTTGAAATCTCAGAGAGGCTTCAGCCATGCAAATCTGCTGCATTGTGATAGTTGCCCTTTCATTGATGCTCTCAGTTTTTCCAGGTGAGTCATATTTCAGAAGGGATGCAGGTGGTACTGTGGGTTAAACCACAGAGCCTAGGAATTGCTGATCAGAAGGTCCACGGTTCGAATCCCCGCGATGGGGTGAGCTCCCGTTGCTCGGTCCCTGCTCCTGCCAACCTAGCAGTTCGAAAGCACATCAAAGTGCAAGTAGATAAATAGGTACCGCTCCAGTGGGAAGGTAAACAACGTTTCCGTGCACTGCTCTGGTTCGCCAGAAGCGGCTTAGTCATGCTGGTCACATGACCCGGAAGCTGTACGCCGGCTCCCTCGGCCAATAAAGTGAGATGAGCCCCGCAACTCCAGAGTCAGCCACTACTGGACCTAATGGTCAGGGGTCCTTTTACCTTTTACATATATCAGAACAGATACGCCAACTCCATAGGGCTGAGGTGTCTTCAGCCCCCTCAATGTTGAGGGGGCAGAGGAGGCTGAGTTTGTGGCTTACAGGGTAAACAGGAAGTCCAAAAGACAAGTAGATCAGCACTTGCCTCTGCTTTTAACCTACTAGGTGGTTCTAGAGCAGCTAATCTCCCATGTGCACTGTTGTTGTTTGTTGTTGTTTAGTCGTTCAGTCGTGTCCGACTCTTTGTGACCCCATGGACCAGAGCACGCCAGGCACTCCTGTCTTCCACTGCCACCCGCAGTTTGGTCAGATTCATGTTTGTAGCTTCGAGAACACTGTCTAACCATCTCGTCCTCTGTATTTTTATTTATGGACATATTTCAGCTGATTTTGCACTCCCTCTCACCTGTGCCCCTGGTGGGAGCCCACCTCTCCACCCCATAGCTATGGCCCTGAATATGGCAGCCATTTTATAAACAACAGCAAGGTCGATACAGCAGGTGCTCATGGAAGCAAAACAAGGTTAGCATGAAAATTAAAAAGAAGTAGCCTAATGGGAGGGCAAGTGGGCGGCTCTTTGCCCAACTGTGTTGCAAAAGGCAAGCACAGTTGGGGGTTTTTTGCAGGCGGCAGACCATAGTGCAGATCCCTATGCAACTCTGAGGGGCAAGAACTTGGAATGTGTGGCACAGGAATTTATTGTTGCAGTATTCTATAAGACTTCACTCTTTTTCAGATGAATGGCTCCCTGCATCTGCCTGCAAATTTATTTCTTAATATTATAAATAATAATAAATAATGAATTTTTATTTATACCCCGCCCTTCCCACTTTAAAAACTGGGCTTAGGGTGGCTAACAGCAAATATAAAACATTGATTAAAATGCGACTTAAAAACAGCATAAAATACAACATAAATGCAGCATCAATGTCAATAAAATTCAAAAATTCAGGGGTCATTTAGGGGAAAGAATACCCCAGTCAGTAAGCATCAAATGATCATCAGGGCTAATTGGCCAAGTTGGTCCTAATAGGTCCTATTAGATCATCATCATCATTGTTTTATAAATTCCACCTGTTTATATGGCAGTTCTATTCATATTTATGGCAAAATAAGTCCCACCTTCCTGGAACGTGCATCCTTTTTGCTCACTTTTTATTATTTCTCTTAACAGTGGAGATCCACGATCTAGTCCTCCTGCAGAGATTGAGGTTTATGGGACTGACGTTGAACCCAGTCTGGCCCAGTTTACCCTTACCATAAAGGGCAAAGGACCAGAGGCTTCTTTCACCACTTTAATCCAAGGGATCAATTCTTTCCTTACAAGGGAAGATGAAATAATTGGTTCTTCCGTGGACATAGGAAATCAAAAAATGGATGCTTCACTCAACCCTACAAGAGGAAACATCTATCTTATATTGACCATACAAGGCCAAGGAACGGATGCTGGTCTCAACAGATTAATCAATGAGCTCCGTGATCTACTTAGCAGAGAATACCAAATAACTGATACTACTCTGAGCATACAAGGTCAAGAGATTGATGCTTCTATCAAAAGATTAATCAAAGAGATCAATGTTTCCTTGAGGACAAATGAAGAAATCATGGATGATTCACCCAACAAGTCAGATCAAGGCCAGTTGTCTAGTTCTTCCTGGGATACAGGACATGATGCCAATGCTGATTCACCTGACCAAGGAGACCATGCTTTCTTGGAGAAAGAAGGCCATCTAACTGGCTCTTCCGTGAACATAGAACATGAGGCGAATGTTAGTTCATCCCACCAAGAACAGTTTACCATGAAAATACAAGGCCAAGGGACTGATGACTCTGTCAATAGATTAGTCCAAGCAATCAATGCTCTACTTAACAGAGAAGGGCATATAAGAGATTCTTCCCTGAATAAAGAAAACCACGGGGACCATTTTACTCTGACGCTGAAAATCCAGGGGTTTCCTGCTTTTCTCAGCAGAGCAGCCCAAGAGATCGTGGCTTTGATAGGAAGAGAAGGCCAAATAACCGAGTCTTTCCTGAACACCAAAGTCAACATGTTTTATGTGTCACCCAACACAGGAGGTTTGCTTTAAAATATTCAAAATGTGTTTTACACATAAGAGTACTTGCAGGGGGATCCATCCCTCTTGGAGTATCAGAATGCTATGCCCATTGCATGCCTGGCAAATGTTCATCATAACAGTCAAGCACATTTTGCTGGGTGGTGGCAAATTAAGTATAGAGCCTGATCAAAATATATTGAATACCAATTTAGATCATGCTAGGCTCCTAGAATATATGTTGATTAAAATAAGAGTGGACTAAGACACATCAGCTGCCAATGTAGCTTAGAGAGCAAAGAAGTAGCAGAGAAGACCATGGATCAGTTCTTGCCTCTGCACCTCTAGTAGATGTTCTCCCATCTGCCTGGGTACAGAAGAACATTTACTGACCTGGGAGGATTAGTAGGAAGGTTGCAATCAAAAGTAGCAGTCAGGCATTCAGAATTACTACAGGGGAACACCCCCCCCCCCCGCAAAA
The DNA here is from genome assembly GCF_965153285.1 of Podarcis tiliguerta. Taxonomy (NCBI): domain Eukaryota; kingdom Metazoa; phylum Chordata; class Lepidosauria; order Squamata; family Lacertidae; genus Podarcis; species Podarcis tiliguerta. Next base: position 7,288,890 of record NC_139536.1, on the reverse strand, counting down.
GGCACCAGTGTCTCTCAAGACAGGTGGATGCCAACAATACTCTATACTGTCATTATCAGAAAGGATCCAAAAGATTATAGAATAGAACAGAATAGACTCAAGGGCCATCTAGTCCAACCCTCTGCAATGGAGCAATCTCATCTAAAGTATCCATGGCAGGTGGCCAGATCTTACTGTCCATACGGTAAAGGTAAAGGACCCCTGGACAGTTAAGTCTAGTCAAATCCAACTATGGGGTGTGGTGCTCATCTCTGCTTTATTGACTAGCACATCCCAATTTTCAACTGAGAAGTGTTGGAGGGTATGCATGCTAATTATAGTCATTATTATAATGTCTGCAAGCGCCTTTCTGTTCAAAGGATGTTACCCTGGCCGGGGGTGTGTGTGTGTGAAAGAACAACCAAGGTATCTGGTGCATGATTTGTCAAATTTCAAGAAATGACTTTTGCTTAACTACCCTTTCTTCTCTTTGCAGATCCTGACATGACTATTCAATCTCCAGAAACATGTTCTTTGCAAGGGGGCTCCTGCACACAGGACCCATGCATTGCTGAAGGGCAAATACTCGGCACGTGTAGTGCAGGAATGTATTGCTGCAGTATTGAACTTTATGGTGTTGACGTTTCACCCGAAGATAGCCATTTTACTCTGACCATAAAAGGCCAAGGAACGGGTAATTCTGTCCAATCATTAGCGAAGGCGATCAAATTGTTGCTTAAGAATGAACATGAGATTATCAGTCCGTCCTTAGACATACAAAGTGAAGGGTTAGGAGGTCAGAGTTCTGGTTTTATACTGACCATACAAGGCCAGGGGACTGATGCTGCTCTGAAAAGATTAATCCAAGCAATTCACGCTCTGCTTAAAAGAAAAGGCAAGATCAGCAACGTTACTATGGACTTACAAGGCCAAGAGATTGCTGATTCTCTTAAAAGATTAATCAAAGAGATCAATGGTTCCCTGAAAAAAAGAGGCCCAGTGACTAACAACCGGGGTGGTGTTAACAACCTGGGTGATGTTTGCATTGATGATATTCAAGAGGTTTGTACACGGAACATGAGTAATTGTAGGAAGATGCCATGCCATGCCAGGGGAAGGAGAAGGATATTGGCTCCTGTGGTCCAGGCTTCTATTGCTGTAAAAGGTCTTGATTTCTTTTGCTCTGAGGCAGTAAATGGCAGCATCAATTAAAAGGACATTTCAAAATTCGTGTTTCCTGTTTTCATGTCATAATTTGTGAATGTGGTCCAAAAAAATAACTCAAGCTGGCATTAGAACACTTCAGATGTGCTTAATGTGCTTTTCTAAAGGCACTTAGCCGAAAGCCCATGGCATGTAAGGGAGTCCTGATTCTATTGACAGAAAAACAAACCCCACAGTATTTAAAAGCACTGACTCCCTTTAAAATCTTTTTTATTAGGATTTGAACTATAAAAAGGGAATATTCATTCAATTAAACATTTAAATAATTCATTGGTTCAGGCCCTTCCCTCCAGAGTAGCAAAAAACATGTGTGCTCCATTTTCCATTTGAAGATGGCCACCATATCATCTCTTGGTCTTCTCTACCCCAGGACAAACATATCTAGCTTCTTCAACAGTTCCTCATAAAGCTTGGTTTCTGGGCTGTTTAGCATCTTAGTTCCTCTCCTCTGTGATTGAAGCCCATCCTTGTTTTACTTAGACCACACTGCTAGGACTAATTCAATTGGCAAGTGGGGAGTGTTTAGGATTTGTTGCTCATTTGAGCATTGAATGTGTGCAAGTGGGGTGGCAGAGTGTAGGCAAACCAAGGCATTATTGAAATAAGGGCACCCTTTAAGGATTTGCCAGGGCTTTGTGCCTGGTGAAACTTGGGGGTGGCACTTTTGGCCTGACATGGGTATTGTCACGGGGCTTTCAGGACATTTGGCTCTTTCCTAGGTCAGAGAGAGAGATGCGAGGCTAACGTGCAGTACTACTACTACTACTACTACTACTACTACTACTACTACTACAAAAATAAAAAAAAAATAAAAAAATAAAATAAAAATAAAAAAAAATAAAATAAAAATAAATTATTTATACCCTGCCCATCTGGTCGGGCCTCCCAAGCCACTCTGGGTGGCTTTCAACAGAATATTAAAATACAATATTCTATTAAACATTAAAAGCTTCCCTAATCTGGGCTGCCTTCAGATGTCTTTTAAAAGTCTTGTAGTTGTTTTTCTCTTTGACATCTGGTTGGAGGGTGTTCCACAGGGCGGGTGCCACTACAAAGAAGGCCCTCTGCCTGGTTCCCTGTAACTTGGCTTCTTACAATGAGGGAACCACCAGAAGGCCCCCGGTGCTGGACCTCAGTGTCCTGGCAGAACAATGGGGGTGGAGACGCTCCTTCAGGTGTACTGGACTGAGGCAGCTTAGGGCTTTAAAGGTCAACACCAACACTTTGAATTGTGCTCGGAAATGTACTGGGAGCCAATGTAGGTCTTTCAAGACTGGTGTTATGTGGTCTCGGCAGCCACTCCCAGTCTAGCTGTCACATTCTGGATTAGTTGTAGTTTCCGGGTCACCTTCAAAGGTAGCCCCCACACAGAGAGCATTCCAGTGATCCAAGCGGGAGATAACCAGAGCATGCACCACTCTGACTAGACAGTCTGTGGGCAGGTAGGGTCTCAGCCTGCGTACCACATGGAGCTGGTAAACAGCAGCCCTGGACACAGAACTGACCTGCACCTCCATGGACAGCTGTGAGTCCAGAATGACTCCCAGGCTGCGCACCTGGTCCTTCAGGGGCAAAGTTACGCCATTCAGGACTCCACACCTACCGGCCTCCTGTCCCCCCAAAACAGTACTTCTTTCTTGTCATTATTCAGCCTCAATCTGCTAGCCACCATCCATCCTTTCTTTATCAAGGAAAGGGGGGCGGGATACAAGGAGACTCGTTAAAGGCAACCCCTCCCCCCATAAAGAAGTTGCTTGAACTGGCATGCAGCCCCTCCTTCTCTCTGTAGCCTTCTGAGTCAGGACTTCTCCCCTGTAATCTCCTTCTACAGCAAGCTGTAGGAGCCTCTTTCTGTGCCTGCCTGGCTCATTGCTCAGCAACATGTCTTCTAGGAGTCAGTGGGGCTTGACAGCCATAAGCAGAGAGGCTTTCCTGTTGTCGCTGAGGGAGAGATGCAGGGCTTGGCTCCCCTCTGTCTTCTCTATGGGAGCAAGCATCCAAACTGGAAGGCTTATCACGCTGCCCTGTGCTGGGCCACCTGTCTCCTCCTGCTTCTCCATGATCCTTCAAGTTGCCTGCTTCTAGTACCTCCCAACTTGCCCTCTCCTTTGGGGTGTGGCCACCACCACTGTCCTGGATCCAAGTCTTCTGATTCTGTGCTTCCCCGGGGGGGGGGGGGAGGTCCTGGAAGGGCAGCACCCACCAACTGTAATGATGATTACAGATGCACAGCCTGGGAGTCATTTTGAACCTAAAGCTGTACATGGAGGCACAAGTTAATTCTGTGTCCAGGGCAGCTGTCTACCAGCTCCACCTGGTACGCAGGCTAAGACCTTACCTGCCTGTGGACTGTCTTGCCAGAGTGGTGCATGCTCTAGTTATCCCTCGTTTGGATTACTGCAATGTGCTCTACGTGGGGCTACCTTTGAAGGTGACCCAGAAACTACAATTAATGCAGAATGCGGCAGCTAGACTGGGAGTGGCTGCCGGGACCACATAACACCAGTCCTGAGAGATCTGCATTGGCTCCCAGTACATTTCTGAGCACAATTCAAAGCATTGGTGCTGACCATTAAAGCCCTAAACGGCCTCGGTCCTGTATACCTGAAGGAGTGTCTCCACCCCCAATGTTCAGCCCGGACACTGAGGTCCAGCGCCGAGGGCCTTCTGGCGGTTCCCTCATTGCGAGAAGTGAGGTTACAGGGAACCAGACAGAGGGCCTTCTCGGTAGTGGCGCCCACCCTGTGGAACGCCCTCCCTTCAGATGTGAAGGAAATAAGTAGCTATCTTATCTTTAAAAGACATCTGAAGGCAGCCCTGTTTAGGGAATTTTTAAATATGTAATGCTGTATTGTTTTTAACACTCGATTGGAAGCTGCCCAGAGTGGCTGGGGAAACTCAGCCAGATGGGCGGGGTATAAATAATAAATTGTTGTTGTTGTTGTTTTTGCTGTTATTTTATTTTATGTGTATCCTTCCCATCTGATGTCAGGCTTCAAGGAAATGGCTTCCTCCCCCGTGGCAGAAAATAAGAAGATCAAACAAAAGGAACATCTTACCAGTTAGATTCTTTAATAATTAAAGCGAGAGATAAAAAAAAAAAAACATGTCTCCCTAGAATGGCGGTGCTCCCAATTAAGGCTCACTCCCCCTCCCCCCTTATTAATCTACATCACTCCTACGTCTTGTAATCTGAGTTTGTACCCTATGCGCTTTCTGTGCTTTCTGTTCTAAGACTTTCTGAGCTCTTCTTGACCTTGGGCTGAGTGGAGGAATGCTGTCCAGAGACTGTGAACCTGTTAACCCTCCTTCTCCCAGTGTTTCTTCTTCTAGCTGTTTCCCATCCAGTATTTCCCAGCTTCTGCCTTCTGAACTATGCCCCTCTACAAACCACTGTTCCAAATCTACACTGTCTTCCTGTTCCTGGATCAGGGGGAGGGGGTGGCTCCCACCATTCTTCCTCAGTGCAGCCCTCCTCAGCATGGTTTCTGACATCTGACTGGGTTGCCTCAGCCACTCTGGGTAGCTTCCAGCATATGCAAAAACATAATAAAACCTCAAACATTAAAAATACCCCTATACAGGTTTGCTTTCAGATGTCTTCTAAAGGTTCTAAAATTCTAAAATTATTTAATTACAGTGGTACCTTGGGTTACAGATGCTTCAGGTTACAAACGCCTCAGGTTACAGATTCCGCTAACCCAGAAATAGTAGCTCGGGTTAAGAACTTTGCTTCAGGATGAGAACAGAAATTGTGCATCGGCAGCGGGAGGCCCCATTAGCTAAAGTGGTACCTCAGGTTAAGAACAGTTTCAGGTTAAGAACAGACCTCCAGAACGAATTAGATTCTTAACCCGAGGTATCACTGTATAGAGATTGGGATGGAAATGTTTCTTCGGGTATACAGGGCCAAGGCATTTTAGGGCTTTAAAGGCCAGCACCAGCACTTTGAATTGTGCTCAGAAACTTACTGGGATCCAATGTAGGCATTTCAGGTCCAGTGTTATATGGTCCCAGTGGCCGCTCCCAGTCACCAGTCTAGATGCTGCATTCTGCATTAGTTGTAGCTTCTGAGTCACCCTCAAAAGTAGCCCCATATAGAGTGCATTGCAATAGTCAAAATGGGAGATAGCCAGAGCATGTACCACTCTGGCTAGACAGTGCATAGGCAGGTAGGGTCTTAGCCTGCGTACCAGATGGAGCTGGTAGACAGTCGCCCTGGATACAGAATTAACCTGCTGATCCATGGACAGCTGTGAGTCCAAAATGACTCCCAGGCTGCACACCTGGTCCTTTAGGGGCACAGCCTGGTGCAGCACTCTGCCTCATGAGACCAGGGCCCTGCAGGATCTGATTTCTTTCCTCAGGGCCTGTAAGACAGAGTTGTTCCACCTGGCCTTTGGCTTGGAGCCAATTTGATTCCCTCCCTCTCTTTCTTTTTTCTTTTCCTTTCTCCTCCTGCAATGAGGCTACATTTTAATATTTTAATTTTTCAATATTTTAATGTTGTCTTTTAATTTTGTTTTTAAGTTGTAATCATTCAACTTGTTTTTATTATTGCTTGTTAGCCGCCCTGAGCCCAGCCTTGGCTGGGGAGGGTGGGGTAATAATAATAATAATAATAATAATAATAATAATAATTCAGGACCAGGGAGTCCTTCCCCACCCACATCCTATCCCCCATAAACAGTAATTCTGTCTTATCAGGATTCAACCTCAGTCTGTTAGCTGTCATCCATCAGAAATGTTGCCCAGGTGGAGGCCTTTGGTGGGATTCCAGCTATGGTGCATTTCATTAAAAATTGCACTATTCCTTTAAAAACAACAGAAACCGTCCCATCAGCAGAAAAAGGTCCAAAGTTCTAATTTCTATGTACTCGTCAGTTCAGTTCACTTTAATTGCTTTAGTTATGGACAACAGCAGCCGGAAGCAGGAAAGAAAACACAACAATTTTAATTAAAAACTTGAAAACAATAAAAACCATGCTTCAAGCCAATGGACCCTGGATTTATCTTCAAATTAATGTACCTTGCTGCATTTATTTTGGGTACACAGTGTCTTGCCATGCAGCCTGCTGATTCCATGAAAACCTGAAGTTCTAATATGCAACCTGATACCCATTTTTAGGCTCCTTCTACACCAATGGCTGAAAGATACTCATGAGCCCATGAAGTGACAGGATCAGGATCAGAAGGAAAATGGGTGCTGACTGACTAGAGCCACTTGGTTTAGAAAGTGACGGTTGTCCCAAAAAGAGCAAACTCTGAGAGAAAGCAATCAGAAATCATGTCTGAACTTTAGGGTGAATCTGCTTTTCCTCTTCTCCTGGAAGAAATCGCTCTTCAGCATTCATTTGAAACAAACGGCAATTCAGTTTTTCTCTGGATTGGTGTCTGCTATGATTTAGCACTAAAGAGCATTTCCCCACCCCCTGAGAAAGGAGCAGGGCAAGGGAGAAACGGCTCAGATCCATGGGTCGAAAGTGCAGATCAAGTGGGGAACTGCTTGGGCACGTGCTTTCCAGGCATTGTACAAGCGGAAGTGTGGAGGAACCCTTCGCCAACTTCATCAAGAATAAAGCAATAAATAGCTACTAGGTACCCAGTGCCTTCACACTCACACCCACCCACATCCAGGGCTTTGTTTCTGCTGGAACTGACCATGACTCAGTTGTCAGGAATGAGCCAGCTGCTAGTGACACTCTACAGCCAGCTGCAGGACGGAAAGAGTTAAATCTCCATCAGGCTGAACAGCAGCCAGTGTCCAGTGCAACTCCCATGGGTATTGGAATGTTGGTTGCCAAGGGAACGACTGGTACATCAAATATCTCTAGTCCCCTCCCAAGTGGGGGAGACCGCTTCATTTTCTTCCTGCGCAACAGCCGCCATCTTTTTTCCTCCTCAGCCTGAGCCGCTTTCATGTCTGATCTTGTTTTGCCAGTTTCTAATTGGGCCCTATGCAAGCCATAAAATCTGTGACATGGGAGAAACCAACCCCCACTAACAAACCTGGCATTAATGGTGTCCATGCTACAGAGGGACATTTTACACACACCATGAATAGACATGAAAAATTATGGGATTGTAATCCTTCCCACAAATCAATATAATTGGAGCTCACTGGGGAAATAAATGCTTTGAGCCCCATAGATGCACAGTTGGATTTACCTGGCACTCAGTTTCACTTCCCCCCACCGGAATTAGTTTGGAAAGGAAGATTCTTTGTAGCCAATAGAATACTTTGCAGTCTTCTTCAATGCAGTGGGTGTTTGGTGACCATGGCAGTTCCTTCAGCTTGCAAATCTGCCCACAGGCTGGGGAAAAAATGTGATTCCTGACGTATGAGTTAGGCCTATGTGGAACATGTGCTAATTGTTCAGGATAAAAACTGTATATTTTTGAAAAATGTTAGAAACAGTAAAATCCTTATTTACGAACCAGTAAATCCTGAGTATAATCTTAGACCAATGCAATGTTAATGTACCGTTTTTAGTTCCTCTTACTGGCACACCATGACTTTTAAAGAAATGATGCAGGAATACATTAACAACAACAACAACAACAACTTATTTATTTATTTATACCCCGCCCATCTGGCCGGGCCTCCCCAGTCACTCTGGGCGGCTTCCAACATAATATTAAAAATACAATAAAACATCAAACATTAAAAACTTCCCCAAACAGGACTGCCTTCAGATGCCTTCTAAAAGTCAGATAGTTGTTTAGTTCCTTAAGATCTGATGGGAAGGTGTTCCACAGGGCGGGCGCCACTACCAAGAATGCCCTCTGCCTGGTTCCCTGGTTCCCTGTAACTTCTTGCAGTGAGGGAAATGCTAGAAGGCCCTCAGCGCCGGATCTCAATGTCTGGGCTGAACGATGAGGATGGAGACGCTCCTTCAGGTATCCTGGGTTGAGTCTGTTTAGGGCTTTAAAGGTCACACCAACACTTTGTGGTGCTCAGAAACATACTGGGAGCCAATGTGTAAAAGTAGCATAAATTCCTATAAATAGATGAACATTCAGCTTTCCAAATGATGCTAAATCCGGATAGTGCATTGCTTCGGTATCTATCACTCACTGCGGCCTCCTTGAGATCCTTGTGAAACCTCAACCATGCAAGTCTGCTGCCCTTTCATAGCTACCATTTTACTGATGCACCTAATTTTTCCAGGTAAGCCATATATCAGAACTGCAAACCATCAGAATTCAGTATCAACATGATAGAATGACAGGAGAATGGAAGTCTTATAGAATTGGGCCGCCCACCTGTTGCCTACAAGCTAGATCTGCCCTTCCAAATATTTATTTGTTTTATTGAAGCTCCAAAAAATATCGATCAAACTGTGGTAAAAAGGGACGGTGTATTTAAGGTTCATAATTACCTAGTATGGCATATGGGTGTGCAAAATTCTTAATGTTTAGGTATATTGTGACTAAAGGCTATCTGCTCCCCCCCCCCAAATTGTTCACTGAATTAGCATCTGGAGACAGCTCTCAATCGAGGAATCTCTTAGGTCATCAATTCCATTCCTTCTCCTGCAAGTTGGCTCAGTTGGATAATCCCCATTACAATGATTTCAATGAACCATGGTGCTCACCATTACCCCCATTTGTCATGTGCCAAGAAGCAGACAACACATCAAAGCTCCACCTAATACCCTATCCAGCAGGAAAGCTACTCACATCCTACTGGTCACAAGCTGGCTAATAAAAAAGCTTTTGAATGTGTTCCAAGCTCAACTCCCATCCATGGTAGCTGCATCTCATTTTAAGTGAAATTTATGAAATACAACATACAGATTTTATTACCCAAGTCCTGCTGCTTTAACAAGGAAAGGTATTGATTTACTGTTCTATGGTTGAGATATAGTTCTCTGGCCAGCCTGGCTAGGATATAGTATGGTGGGACCTCATCATCACCATGCCAAGAGCCTCCTGAAGTCTGGCATCCATTCTTTATTACCATCCTTTTGGCCCTACCAACTAAGGAGTTCCAGAGGTGGTGAAGCTGATGGTAAGGAAACCAGTGGCAAGGGTATCCTAGTCTGGTGAGTGTATAGTCCCACTAGGGTCGGCTGTAGCAGAGAAACAGAGATAGGCATCATCATCCTGTCTATTTCAACAGATTGAGATTTTTCTTCATGCGCTTGACTCCAAAGGGACAGAGCCTCCAAGAAGCTCTGCTTATAAGGATGCCAACTAGAGAAGTGACCCAACGCTCTATGCTTCCTGGAAGACATTGGAGCAGGATTTAATCTGGAAAAACACACAAGGCTAGTTGCAAACTGGTCCAGACAGCCCCTGCTTTCTTCCTGCAGCTCTTGTGTAACTTTCTTGAAAGGAGAAATCAAGGTGCCAAGACAGCTCTAATGGAAATATGTCTTTAAGCTGGCTCTGGGGAATGTGTCTGGCAAGTAAATTGTTCCCCATTTAGTTGCATTAACAGCAACTACTTACTTATCAAACCTTTATTAGGCATTATACAAATAAAACCATAAAAGAGAAAATAAGATATAAAAGCCTTGAAATATATATAAAAAGGCAGCAGTTGGCTACATACATATATATATATATGCATATAGAGTCAGTGGTTTTCCTTGTTAACCTGCTCCTTGGAGAACTGCTACCAAAAACTCGGCTACCCCCGCCGTTACCCTTTGGTCAACGTCGGATAGGCAGAATCCCACACATTCACCTTGCTGGGGTTCCAGACCACCCAAAAGAGGGGACAGCACGCGTTGACGGAGCGTACGGTACAATGGGCAATGAAAGAGAATATGCTCTACGGTGTCCGGGACATTCATAGAACATCTGCAGAATCTCTTGTTTCTGGGAATGTTTTGATATCTTCCCCTGACAAATGCTGAGGGAAAAACATTCAAACGGGCCAGCATAAAAGCCCTACGTTGGGCTGGGATTATTAATTTAGTGACGTAATTGGCTCTGCCAGCTAAGATATTTAAACCATAGAATATGGGAGAGCAAATTTTGTTTACAGCTGCCATAATATTTTGCCTCTCGACATCCTTTAGTCTAGTTAGGATATTATGGAAAATGTATTGCTCATTAGAATTGTACAGGGGCTCCAGCTCGATGCCTAAAGATTCAATCTTTTTTTCGAGGTACTGATACCATCTTGATTTGTAGGAGTCTTTGAGCAAATCTGCGAGCAGACTTGATGGAGGGCAGCGAAAATGGCAGCGTAACCAGTACTTTATTGAGGTGGACCAGGCCCAATATTCCATTGTGTGTATGCCTATTTCTGCACACATTGTTTCATATTTAATCGCAGCTGGGAGTCCAAGAATACGTCTCAAAAAGCTGGAGTGAATCTTTTTTAAATCACTATTATATGCTTGGACCCATAGCGGGATTCCATAGAATATCTGGGATTGCACTTTTGCTTGGAATATCTGATTGGCCGCAGGAATAAATTGATTGCCTTTCTGATAATAAAAACGGGCAACTGCTGATGAGGTGCACTTTGCCTGTTTTATGGCATTTGTGCGATGATTTGCCCACCCTAAATTGCTCTGGAATAAGATTCCCAGATACCTATAGATTTTCACTTGTTGGATTTCTTGCCCTCTTATTTTCCATTTCTCTAATTTCCAACCATTCGAGAAGACCAAAATTTTTGTCTTCTCGTAATTTATAGAGAGTTTGTTACATTCGCAGTAAAGGATCAGAGAAGATATAAGACGTTTCAGACCCAAGCTCGTTAATGATAGTAGAACAGCATCGTCTGCGTATAATAACAGAGGAACTGGTTTCTGATTAAGTTTAGGGGCATGTGATTCTATTTTTTGAAGGTGATCTGGCAAGTCTGATAAAAATAAATTAAATAGAAAGGGGGCAAGAATACACCCTTGTTTTACCCCTTTCGAGTTTGGGATGTCTGATGAAAGGTGACCTTTGGTGTTAAGTTTGACTTGACAGATATTGGAAGAGTATAAATTTTGTATTAGAATCAATAAGCGCTGGTCAATTTTTAATTCTGCGAGTTTCCTCCACAGCTTTGGGCGGTCAATTGAGTCGAATGCACCACGAAAATCTACAAAAGCAGCATATATCTTAGATTGCCTTTGAGATCTGTATTTTTCAACCAAATGCATAAGTATAAGGCAGTGGTCTAATGTAGAGCAACCTTTGGAGAAACCTATTTGTTCTTTCCCTGGTAAATTTAGATTTTTCATCCAGGTGAGGAGTTTAGATAAAAGGTGCTTAGCGTAGATTTTCCCTATCACTGATAATAGGCTTATCGGTCTATAATTCCCTGGTTCTTTTGGGTCGCCATTTTAACAGCAACTAAAGACAGCAACAGCAAAGACGTTACACACAATTCTGCTTCCGGTGATGAAGTTGGGTGGTTTTCACAACATATACAGTAAAGTAGGCAGCTGCCTGCAGTTGAAATAATATTGTAGTAATGTTAGCAATAAATACATTTTTTTCATATTTCTATGCACTATAGGTCCACACTTGGATAGAGGTATTGTCAGTAGATATGAGCCTCAAAAAGTCCTCAGAAGTTCACTGAGGGACCTTGGGCCAGTCCCTGCATCTCAGGATGACTGAAAGAGTTGTGATGGGGATGAAGTAAAGTGGGGAAGAACTGGACTATATCCCATGGTTGTAGTGGGGATTACATGAGGTGAGGAAGAACTGTATAAATCACCTGGAGAAAATATGTGATATAGCTACAATGAATGAATGAATGAATGAATGAATGAATGAGATCCCTCTACTGTCTTGTATAGTATAGGGAAAGTGTGTGATGAAAAAGTGTGTAATAAAAAAAATTGAAGAGTCTGGGGTGAAAGAAATGTCAGCCCCCAGCAAGGATGTTCTTACACATGGATTCTTGGCTTTCAGTGAGCTTCGGTACCCAAACCATCCCAGATTTGAACTGGAGAGAACACAAATATCTTCATAGGCTTATGTAGATGAAGACATAGTAAAGGACCCTGACCATTAGGTCCAGTCATGACCGATTCTGGGGTGGCGGCACTCATATCGCTTTTTTGGCCAAGGGAGCCGGCGTACAGCTTCCGGGTCATGTGGCCAGCATGACCAAGCTGCTTCTGGTGAACAAGAGCAGCACACAGAAATGCCATTTACCTCCCCACCGGAGCAGTACCTATCTACTTGCACTTTGACGTGCTTTCGAACTGCTAGGTTGGCAGGAGCAGGGACCAAGCAACAGGAGCTCACCCCGTCGTGGGGATTCGAACCGCCGACCATCTGATCAGCAAGTCCTAGGCTCTGTGGTTTAACCCACAGCAGCACCTGCGTTCCCCAGATGGGTCCACATTAAAAGTAAACAGTGTCAGTGTCTAATCCTTCCCAGAAATAAAATATAATTGGAGTTCTCTAGGGAAATAATTCACTTTTATCAAAAACTTTGACCCCCATATATGCACAGTTGTGCATAGAAGCATTATGCGGCACTGTATTTCCTCTCCTTCCAATGAAATTAAGTTGAAGGGTGGATGATTTTGTAAGCAAAGTTTGGTGACCCTTGGTCTTTGAGGTCAGCATATGAGCCATGCCTGCTGACCATACAGGAAAATACTATATGTTTCAAGAAAATCTTAGAAAAAGAATAATCCTTTTCTCCAAACCAGTGAACCCTGATTATAGTCTTAGAATAATTTAATGGCAATGTACCGTATTTAAGTTCCTCTTACTGGAACACTGCTTCTTGTAAAGGAATGATGCAACAAAACTCTGACATTTTGCAAACGGCCTTAATGCACACATGGAAAAATAGCATAAAGTCCTATAAATAGATGAGCTCTTGGCATTCCAAAAGACTCTGGAACTTGGTAGTGCTCTGCTTGGGTGTCCATTTCTCACTGGCCCCCAAGGAATCCTAATAAAAATTCCACCATGCAAGTCTGCTGTCCATTCATAGCTACCATTTTATTGATGCTCCTGGTTTCTCCAGCTAAGTCTAATACCAGAACTGTAAGCCATCAGATTTCAGTTGCAGAACTATAGAAGTAAAGGAGAATGGAGGACATCTAGAACTGGGCCAGACAACCAAGCGGCTACAGGCTAGATATGCCCTTCTGGAGATACACACACACACACACACACACACACACACGAAGCCCTATTAAGTATTCATCATGGTGTGGTAAAAAAAGGTACAATGTCATGAATTCTCATAATTACCTACTATCACAAATGGATTTGCAAAATTCTCTTTTGGTAAATTGTGACTGAGCTTTATCTTCTATTCTCCATTTGTTTAGTGGTGAGCCATGCAAACTTACATTTTGAATGGATGTATTTGCCATTCAGAAACTAGCTGGAGATTAGAGGATTTGATTCTGCAATGTGCAGGGGTCTGCTTCACAAGTGCCTTCCCTACAGTTAAGGACCTTGTTAAAAAGCATCCAGCAGGGTTGAATCCTCTGCTCAAAGGAAGAAAACGGAGAATTGGAATTAAAGGATTACACAGAAAGCTCATATTAGTGATTGGTTCCAATATATTCAAATTAAGTATAGATTAGCGAAAGACAAAAAGTTAGGATTTGAAAAAGAAATATCAAAATTCTTAATACAATTCTTAATACTTAATACAAGAAAAATAAAAAAAATATATCTAAATTTTATAATCTGATTTTAGAGTGGGAAACAAAGGATGAATTAGTTAAAGCATCAATGATTAAATGGGCGCAAGATATTGGGAAAAATATTATGTTTGAACAATGGGAAAAATTGCGGAAAGAAGATATGAAATTCACTATGTGTTATATACTGAAAGAAAATTACCTTAAAATGCAACATAGATGGTATTTAACACCTGAAAGAATAGCAAAAATGAATAAAAATTGTAGCGATGTCTGCTGGCGATGCAACACTGGAAAAGGTACTATGATACATATATGGTGGAATTGTTTAAACATCAAACAATTTTGGGAAATAATATATAATGAAATGAAAAAAATGTTTAGATACTCATTTAGGAAAACACCAGAAGGTTTTCTATTGGGAATAGTACCAGGAAGCCTAAAGGAAGAAGATAAGACCTTATATTTATACGCAACAGTAGCAGCAAGGCTATTGATTGCGAAAAACTGGAAAAGTGGTATAATACCGACAAAAACAGAGTGGCTTGCCAAATTATTGGAGTATTACAATATATCCAAAACAATGGAAGAAATTGGAAGGATTTCAAAAGAAAAGATGGATAGGGACTGGAAGGTGTTTAAAAGATACTTGCAAAATCATATCAAAAAATTAGAACTCCTATTAGAATAACAAGTTCCGTTTCAAATACTGAAATATCAAATAAGATGGATAACAATGTGTAATAGAAAAAGAAGTATGAAATTAGGCTAAAGGTGTGTGAAAGAAAGTAATAGAAGTGGAAAGAAATTGTAATTGAGTAGATTGGAAGTCAAACACAAAGGTGGGGTGAGGGGTGGTGGATGGTGATGGGGAAAGGAATTATTTGTGGGATTGAGTGTAAGTATGTTTGAACACTTTTAAGGATTGTATGAAATGTATGTTTGTATGCTTGTATATGTGGATTAATGATGAACTATTTTAACAATAAAAACTTATTTAAAAAAAGAAGAAAAAAAAGAATCCTCTGCTCAACACCTGCTGGATGTATTCCCAACAGAGCAGGCAGGGATGATCTTAATTGTCTGTTTTAACCATATTTCCACACCAGGTTCTAATGCTGTTATTGTCCTCTATTTCAGGGGCTTCTACTCTGCAGCCTCTTATAGTCGTTTTAACTGCAAGTCTTTTAGTTCTTACACTCTTACAGTTGTTTTAACTGCATGTTTTTATTTGTTTTAATTATCAGATTTTATCCATCCATTATCCTTGTTTAATCTTGTATTTTATTCAGATGCTTTATTCTATGCTTGTTTCTTTGTCCTTATTTGCTCCAACATTTATCAGTTAAAAAAAAACCCCTAACTGCTATTTTATTTATATGTTTGTTTTTTATCCTGGTCTGTGACCGTAATAAAGTTCATTCATTCAGCAGACCTACTCTATTTTTCCTCTGTCCCCCCCCCCCCAAACACACTCCACTATATGTTAAAAAACCAACAACTAGTCAATTATGTCAATTTCTCTTTATTTATTTTCATCTACAGTCGTACCTTGGTTTTCAAACAGCTTAGTTCTTGAATGTTTTGGCTCCCAAACGCTGCAAACCGGGACGTGACTATTCTGGTTTGTGAGCTATTTTGGGAAGCTGAAAGTCCAATGGGGCTTCCGTGGCTTCCGATTGGCTGCAGGAGCTTCCTCCTGATGGGGCCTCCTGCTGCTGCCGCTCCGCCGGAGCACGATTTCTGTTCTCATCCTGAAGTAAAGTTCTTAGCCTGAAGCAGTATTTCTGGGTTAGCAGAGTCTGTTACCTGAAGCGTATGTAACCTGAGGTACCACTGTAATTACCACTTATAGTTTCCTTTCCACAGGATTTTCCTACCACAGCTCATCATTCTTGGTGCCCTTCTAAGTGTGTGTACATGACAGAAACTTCCTCCTACTCCGCCCCCCAAGAATATGGGGCCAACTTGAATAAAATATTGGGACAGGCTAGTAAGCCCCAATATTACTATTGGGACTTACTTACTTACTATTGGGACTTACTTACTTACCAAAATATTGGGACAGGCTAGTAAGGGACTTACTTACTTAGGGACTTACTTAGTATGTACTTAGTATGTAAGGGACTTACTTAGTATGGGACTTACTTACTTACCAAAATATTGGGACAGGCTAGTAAGCCCCAATATACTATTGGGACTTACTTACTTACTATTGGGACTTACTTACTTACTTACTTACTTACTTTTTTTTTTTAATAAATATTTTATTCGTTTTTGCATAAAAGACAACAAAGCAAAACAAAGCAACAAACGATACACCAAAAACATACAGAATTACACAAACATAACATACTACAAAAAACAGAAATAAAAACAATCTTATCTTCATATTAATCTTGCATTAGAGCGTGTCCAGACGAGGTGCGGGCCCTCCTGGGGGATATCATCAATTTGTCCCTTGGCACGGGGACATTCCCAGGAGAATTGAAGGAGGCAGTGGTGCGCCCGCTCTTAAAGAAAACATCATTAGATCCTTTAGATCTATCCAATTACCGCCCAGTTCCGAATCTTCCGTTCCTGGGTAAGGTGATTGAGAGAGCGGTTGCTGAACAGCTTGGTGGGTTTCTGGATGAAACATCGGCTCTCGACCCATTCCAGTCCGGCTTCCGCGCTGGTCATGGGACCGAGACGGCTCTGGTTGCCCTAACAGATGATCTTCGTAGACAGCTGGATCGAGGTGGGTCGGGGCTGCTGATTCTTCTAGATCTGTCAGCAGCTTTTGACATGGTCGATCACGAACTTCTGGACCACCGCCTTGCCGACGTGGGGATTCAGGGCACAGCCCTTCAATGGCTGCGCTCGTTTCTCTCTGGTCGGGGACAGAGGGTGGCGCTTAGGGGGGAATTGTCATCGCGCCACTCCTTGGTGTGTGGAGTACCTCAGGGTGCGATACTCTCCCCGATGCTTTTCAACATCTTTATGCGCCCCCTCGCCCAGCTTGTCCGGAGTTTTGGGCTGGGTTGCCATCAGTATGCTGATGACACCCAACTCTATCTGTTGATGGATGGCCATCCTGACTCGGCCCCAGACACACTGACCAGATGTCTGGAAGCTGTGGCTGGATGGCTACGTGGGAGCCGGTTGAAGTTAAACCCCTCGAAGACAGAGGTCCTGTGGCTGGGACGGGATGATATGGGATTGAGGGGGCAACTCCCATCTCTTGCGGGGGTGCAATTAGTGCCAGCACCGTCCGTTAAGAGTTTGGGTGTAATCTTCGATACCTCCCTTTCAATGGAGGCGCAGATTGCAGCTACAACAAAGGCGGCATTTTTCCATCTCCGCCAAGCTAAGCAGTTGGCTCCTTACCTCTCTCGCCCTGACCTAGCCACTGTGATCCACGCGACGGTCACCTCCAGACTGGATTATTGTAACTCGCTCTACGTGGGGCTGCCCTTGAGACTGACCCAGAAACTTCAGCGGGTGCAGAATGCTGCAGCGAGACTCCTTACGGGGTCTTCGCTGCGAGATCACATTCACCCGGTGCTATACCAGCTGCACTGGCTCCCGGTGGAGTACAGGATCAGGTTTAAGGTGCTGGTTTTAACCTTTAAAGCCCTATACGGCCTAGGACCCTCGTACCTACGGGACCGCCTCTCCTGGTATGCCCCACAGAGAAACTTACGGTCTTCAAATAAAAACATCTTGAAGGTCCCAGGCCACAGAGAAGTTAGGCTGGCCTCAACTAGAGCCAGGGCTTTTTCGGCCGTGGCTCCGATCTGGTGGAACACTCTGTCACAAGAGACCAGGGCCCTGCGGGACTTAACATCTTTCCGCAGGGCCTGCAAGACAGAACTGTTCCACCTGGCCTTTGGCCAGGGCACAGCCTGACTCCCTCCATTGGCAATCTTCGCAGAGCTCTGGCCCAATGGTTGCCAGTGGCTTGAATTAATTAATTTTATAATGAATGATTTTAAAGTGTTGTTTGTGCTGTTTTACTGTTGTTAGCCGCCCTGAGCCCGGCTTCGGCTGGGGAGGGCGGGATATAAATAAAATTTATTATTATTATTATTATTATTTCTCTGACTTCCCCGAGTCTCCCTTCCCTGTATTCCAATTCATACAATTAAACAACAAATCCCTTCCCTCTGTCATAATTAACCTCTTTTCTGATTTGAATGTCTTAATATAGCTTATTCAATGCTTAGAACTTAGAATGTTGGGTCTTCTGATCCTTAAAATTTTACTCCAATAACCTTCTACATTCAATCTGATGTTACTTTAACATTCATTAATCTTGTAGTGTTTCTGTAAATAGTCTTTAAATTTCTTCCAATCTTCCTCCACCGTCTCTTCACCCTGGTCTCTGATTCTGCCAGTCATTTCTGCGGATTCCATATAGTCCATGACTTTCATCTGCCATTCCTCCAGCGTGGGTAATTCTTGTGTCTTCCAATACTTTGCAATAAGTATTCTTGCTGCTGTTGTGGCGTACATAAAAAATATCCTGTCTTTCATACGTACCTCTTGGTTGACCATGCCCAGGAGAAAGGCCTCCGGTTTCTTTGGGAATGTGTATTTAAATACTTTCTTCAGTTCATTATAGATCATCTCCCAAAAGGTCTTAATCCTTGGGCATGTCCACCAGAGATGAAAAAAGGTACCTTCAGTTTCTTTACATTTCCAACATTTGTTATCGGGCATATGATAAATTTTTGCTAGTTTGACTGGTGTTATGTACCATCTGTATATCATTTTCATAATATTTTCTCTTAGGGCATTACATGCCGTAAACTTTAGCCCAGTGGTCCATAACCGTTCCCAGTCGGCTAGCATTATGTTGTGACCCACATCTTGTGCCCATTTAATCATTACTGATTTCACTTCCTCATCCTGTGTATTCCATTTCAGCAGCAGATTATACATTCTTGACAATACCTTAGTTTTGGGTTCTAGCAATTCTGTTTCCAATTTTGATTTTTCCACCTGGAAGCCAATTTTTCTATCCAATTTATATGCCTCCATTATCTGATGATAGTGGAGCCAATCACGGACTTTACTTTTTAGTTTGTCAAAACTCTGCAGTTTCAATTTATCTCCATCTTGTTCTAGTATCTCCCAATATTTTGGCCAATTGGCCTCCATATTGAGTTTTTTGACTGCTTTTGCTTCCATCGGAGATAACCACCTTGGAGTCTTGTTTTCAAAGAAATCCTTATATCTAATCCATACATTAAACAATGCTTTCCTGACAATGTGAATCTTAAACATTCTGTGAACTTTAACCTTGTCATACCATAAGTAAGCATGCCACCCAAACGCATTATTGAATCCTTCTAAGTCCAGTATATCTGTATTTTCAAGAAGTAGCCATTCTTTCAGCCAGCAAAAAGCTGCTGCTTCATAGTAAAGTTTCAAGTCTGGCAGGGCAAAGCCTCCTCTTTCCTTTGCATCTGTTAATATTTTAAATTTTATTCTTGGCTTTTTGCCCTGCCAGACAAATCTGGATATATCTTTCTGCCACTTCTTGAAACAGTCCATTTTATCAATAATCTGCAGTGTCTGGAACAAAAATAACATTTTTGGCAATACATTCATCTTTATCACAGCAATACGACCTAACAGTGAGAGTTTTAGATTAGACCATATATCTAGATCTTTTTTTATCTCCATCCAGCATTTTTCGTAGTTATCCTTATATAAGTTCCCATTTTTTGAGGTCATAATAATTCCCAGATATTTCACTTTTTTCACCACTGTCAAACCTGTCTCATTCTGAAACCTTTCTTTCTCTTTTTCTGTTAGATTCTTTGTCAAAACCTTAGTTTTTGTTTTATTGAGTTTAAAACCTGCTAATCGACCAAACTCTTGAATCAGTTCTAAAACCCTCTTCACACTGGACTCTGGCTCCTGCAATGTCAAAACCAAGTCATCTGCAAATGCTCTTAATTTAAATTGTTTAACTCCGACCTGTATCCCTCTTACCATCTGGTCCTTTCTAATCATTTACTTACTTACTATTGGGACTTACTTACTTACTCAATATTACTATTGAGAAGGGGCGCGGGTGGCGCTGTGGGTAAAAGCCTCAGCGCCTAGGGCTTGCCGATCGAAAGGTCAGCGGTTCGAATCCCTGCGGCAGGGTGCGCTCCCGTTGCTTGGTCCCAGCGCCTGCCAACCTAGCAGTTCGAAAGCACTCCCAGGGGCAAGTAGATAAATAGGGACCGCTTAATAGCGGGAAGGTAAACGGCGTTTCCGTGTGCGGCTCTGGCTTGCCAGAGCAGCGATGTCACGCTGGCCACGTGACCCGGAAGTGTCTCCGGACAGCGCTGGCCCCCGGCCTCTTGAGTGAGATGGGCGCACAACCCTAGAGTCTGTCAAGACTGGCCCGTACGGGCAGGGGTACCTTTACCTTAGTAAGCCCCACCCTGTATAATCAACCGCATGGTTCTTTGAATGCACACACCATTTGAAAGGCAAAGTCCATCAACTTTTGGGGGCGCAGCTCCCTCAAATATTGGGGATGGGGCGGTGGTGACGAAGGAACCTGTGCCAAGAACAGAGACAGGCCAATCCCCGAAATGGCAGCAGTGCCCCTGCGCATGGTGAGAGCACCTCTGCAGCACTTGAGGCTACTACTTGCCTCCTGATTCTGGCCGGTCAATCCCAGGCTCGAGGCAAGCCTATACCCACCCTCTCCTGAAAGAGGCAAGAGTGTCCCTGCCCATAGCAAGAGCGCCCAACACGCGCCCCCGCAGCCACCACTCACAGCACCTCCTGCTCTGCTCCGTCTCCGCTGTTGGCGATGAGGAAGCCAAACTTGTTAATGCGGCGCTCACCATCAGCTGCCACCGTGGTCACCCAACGAGCTCAGCGAGTCCATCTCGCTTGCCGCCTCATCTTTGGCAGCATCATCGTTGTCGTTCTCCACCTCAGTCAGGGGTCCGCAGGGCACAGAGCCCGTGCCACCGGCCCAGGTGGTAGAGGCAGCCTCCCCACTGCCACCGCTTCCTCCCGCTAGGCTCTTGGCCATATGCGGCCACCTCAGCGGGAAGGAAAGGGCGTTGCCCAGAGGCATCCGAGGCTTCGGATCGGCTGCAAGAGCTTTCTGCAGCCAATCCGAAGCCATGCCACCGCTACCGCCTGCTCAGAGGTGGGCCAGATTTACGAGCCGGGGGGGCGGGCCAGATCCGGCCCACGGGCCTTAGTTTGCCGACACAAGATCTAGTCTATCTTGAGTTCAGTAAGGCTTTCAACAAAGTCCCCTAAGATATTATTGGAAAGTGGTGGATAAAATGTGGGCTAGATTAGTAGTTGGTTGACCAAACCCAAAGAGTGCTCACCAATGTAAAAACCTCATAAACCTGGAAAAAAGTGGTAAATGGGTTACTTTGGGGTTATCTCCTGGGCCCCTTGTTCAATGGTTTTATAAACAATTTGGATGAAGGAATTGAGAGGGTGGTCATCAAATCTGCAGATGATATCAGCTAGGAGGAGTATCTAATACCACAAAAGATAGAATACAAATTCAAGTGACTCTAATGCATTGGAGAATAGGGCCAAAACTACATCCCCTCCCTCCCAAAAGAGAAAATCAACAGGGACAGATATAAAGTTCCACACTTAGGCAGGAATATCCAGATGTAAAACAGTGAAAATGATCTAGGTGTCTTAGCAATAAAATCCTGTTGATTTTTTCCAGGTGGGTAGTTATGAAACCTTAGAACATATTTTGATCTAAAAAATGGAGTAACGCCTGGCAGATGACAATGAGAGCTTGTGGTTTAGAGAGTGAACAAGAAGTGCAGAAGGCACTGGATCAACTTTAGCCTCTGCACAGATTCCACTTGGTTCTCCCATTTGCACTAGGTAGGGAATAACACTGATTGAGCCGAGAATAATACTTGGAAAAGTTACAATCAGATATAGAAGTTAGACATTCAAAATAAGTTTTTAAAATGAGGAAATTGTCCTGTAGAAGCTTAGAGACCAACTGAGTTTGTTCTAGGTATAAGCTTTATTGTGCATACACACATCGACAGATACACTGAAGATGCTATTGGACAATTTTCTTATTTTTTTATTTCGACTGCGTCAGACCAACATGGCTACCTACTTGAATTTAGACATTCAAAAGACAATCACAAAATGCTAAGAGGCTAGAAGAGGTCCTTAGAATATATTTTGATTTTTAAAATGGAGTAACATTTGGCAGATGACAATGAGAACTTGTAGTTTAGAGATATAATAATAATAATAATAATAATAATAATAATAATAATAATAATAATAATTTTATTTATTTATTTATTTATCTATCTATCTATCTATCCATCCATCCATCCATCCATCCATCCATCCGTCCATCCATCCATCCCGTCCATCTGGCGGATTTCCCCACCACTCTGACCAGCTTACAACAAAATATTAAAAATATAACAAAACATCAGCCATTAAAAACTTCCCTAAACAGAGCTGCCTTCAGATGTCTTCTAAAAGTCAGGTAGAGAATGAACAAGAAGTGCAAAAGGCCCTGGATCAACTCTCACCTCTGTACAGATTTCACTGGTTGGTTCTGGAATAGCTATTCACCCATTTGCACTAGGTAGAGAATAACACTGATTGACCTGAGAGCAGTAGTTGGAAAAGTTACAATCAGATATAGAAAGCAAACATTCAAAAGCACTATATACCATATTTTTCGCTCTATAAGACGCACCAGATCATAAGACGCACCTAGTTTTTGGAGGAGGAAAACAAGAAAAAAAAAATCTGAATCCCAGAAGCCAGAATAGCAAGAGGGACCGCTGCTTTCTCTGCACAGAGAAAGCAGCGATCCCTCTTGCTGTTCTGGCTTCTGGGATAGCTGCACAGCCTGCATTCACTCCATAAGACACACACACATTTCCCCTTACTTTTTAGGAGGGAAAAAGTGAGTCTTATAGAGCAAAAAATACGGTACTTGCTAAGTATTGTCACAATTAGAAAATATCTAGAATATACATATCTTTTCTATTTAACTGATAGTAACCTGGTAGAAAGGGAATTAATAGACATGATGTATGGTGCCAGGTGTGTTGGAATTTAAGAAAAAAAAGCGTTTGCTTAAAAATACCATTTCTTTTCCTTTACAGTTCTGGGTTTCAATGGTTTGTCCCGGAGAGTAGAAGACCAAGGTATGAATGCTGAGCACAAGAGAAAAATCCAGATAACCGATTTGACACTTAATATACAATTCCAAGGGACTCGTGCTTCTCTCCAGAGATTTGTTGAAGACCTCAAAGCTCTCCTTTACAAAAATGTTGAAATAAGTGATACTTCTATTGATATAGAAAAAAAAGACAATGTCGGTTTTCACAATAGAGAAGATGATGGGGAGGGATTCAGAATCACCATAAAAGGTAAAGGGACTGAAGCTTCTGTCAACAGTTTAGTCCAAAAAATCAATGCCTTAATTAGCACATATGGTGAAATAAACTATACTTCCACGGATAATGAAAGGATTGACTCTCCAAACAACAATGGGCATATGGGAGTTGATTTTATCCTGAACATACAAGGACAAGGGGATGATGATACCTTAAACAGATTAGTTAAAAAGATCAAGTACTTTCTTGCCAAGGAGGGGCAAATAAATAATTACACAGTGAACCTGCAAGGCCAAAGCAAAGGATATGACGTAATGCTTTTCACACTAAAAATACAAGAAAACGGGGCTGATGCTTCTATCAAGAGATTAGTTGAAAGCATCAATGCCATGTTTCAGACAGAAGGTCTCACAGTACCATCAATATAGAAGGCCAAGGGATTGGTGATTCTGTCCACCAATCAATACAAGACATCAATGTTTCCCTGAAAAACAGGCCCAACAAAGGTACATTCTCCTGTGTGGGTGTCTGAAGGCCCTGCTCCTTCCTGCCACTTACCATCTGGCCCGGGGCGGGGCCTGAAGCCTCACAAGGACTGCTGCTGCGCTCTGCTGCCCAGGAGGACTCTCCTGTGTGGGTGTCTGAGGGCCCTGCTGCTTCCTGCCACTCACCATCTGGCCCGGGGCGGGGCCTGAAGCCTCACAGGGACTGCTGCGCTCTGCTGCCCAGGAGGATTCTCCTGTGTGGGTGTCTGAAGGCCCTGCTCCTTCCTGCCACTTACCATCTGGCCCAGGGCGGGGCCTGAAGCCTCACAAGGACTGCTGCTGCGCTCTGCTGCCCAGGAGGACTCTCCTGTGTGAGTGTCTGAGGGCCCTGCTGCTTCCTGCCACTCACCATCTGGCCCGGGGCGGGGCCTGACAGGCCTCACAGGGACGGTTGCTGTCACTGCTGCTGCGGCCCAGGGGGTTCCGGAGTGGCGCAGAGCTTTTTTTAAAATGTTTTAAATTTTTCCTTGTCCTTTTTATTTTTATTTTTTTTGTATATGCGGGGACGTGGATGGGGGTGGGATGGATGTTTAGTTGGGAATTTGTTTGTTTTTAACGGATTTGTAATTTTTATAGTTTTTTATTTGTATTGTTTTTTGTTTTCTGGGGTCTTTTGTTTTTGTTTTTATTGTTTTAAGGTCTTATTTTGTTCTTAAGGGGAAGGGTCAGGGTTGCCGGGGAGTGGGTCCCAGCCAACAAAATGGCTGGGGCATGTTCCACAGAGGAGGATGCGCTGGGACAACCGATCTCAGTGATCACGGGTAGGAGGAGGAGTTACGCTAAGACCAGACCTTGTCATTACAGAGGAGGCAGGTTTAGTCGTTGTCTGAGGACTATCCCTGCCTCCGGGTCTGGTCCTGACCGGACGGATACTAGAATCAGCAAGGGATACCCACATGACCTGAAGGTGCTGCTGTGCAATGCCAGGTCAATGATTCATAAAACCACTGCAATCCATGACTTGATCATGGATGGAGGATTTGACCTGGCATGTGTAACAGAGACTTGGTGCGCAGCCTGGGAGTCATTTTGGACTCACAGCTGTCCATGGAGGCACAGGTTAAATCCGTGTCCAGGGCAGCTGTGTACCAGCTCCATCTGGTACGTAGGCTGAGACCCTATCTGCCCACAAGGCCTGGGTTGCTGTACGTAAGAGAAACCTGGTGGACAAGCAGAGGCAAGGACAGGCCCATCTGCTTCATCCAACCAAGTCTCTGTTACACATGCCAGGTCAAGTCCTCCATCCATGATCAAGTCATGGATGGCAGCAGTCTTATGGATCATTGACCTGGCATTGCACAGCAGTACCTTCAGGTCATGTGGGTATCGCTTGCTGAATCCAGTATCTGTCCAGTCAAGACCAGATCCAGAGGCAGGGATAGTCCTCAAACAACGACTAAACCTGCCTCCTCGGTAATGACATGGTCTGGTCTTAGCGTAAATCCTCCTACTGCCTGTGATCACTGAGATTGCTTGTCCCAGTGCAACCCCCTCCCCCATGGAACCTGCCCCAGCCATTTTGTTGGCTGGGACCCATACAGGAAAAAAACCTATATCTTTCAAGAAAATGTTAGAAACAGAATAATCCTTTTTTCCAAACCAGTGAACCTTGAGTATAGTCTTATAATAATGTAATGGCAATGTACCGTATTTTAGTTCCTCTTACTGGAACACTGCTTCTTGCAAAGGAAAGATGCAACAAAACTCTGGCATCTTGCAAATGAGATTAAAGTACACGTGGAAAAGTAGCATAGAGTCCCATAAATAGATGAGCACTCGGCTTTCCAAAAGACGCTGGAACTTGGTAGTGCACTGCTTGGGTGTCCATTTCTCACTGGCCTCCAAGGAATCCTAATGAAAGCTCCACCATGCAATTCTGCTGTCCATTCATAGCTACCATTTTATTGATGCTCCTGGTTTCTCCAGGTAAGTCTAATACCAGAACTGTAAGCCATCAGATTTCAGTTGCAGAACTATAGCAGTAAAGGAGAATGGAGGACATCTAGAATTGGGGCAGGCAACTGGGTGGCTACAGGCTAGATCTGCCCTTCTGGAGATACACACACACACACACACACACACATACTGCCCTATGAAGTATTCATCATGGTGTAGTAAAAAAGGTATGATGTCATGAATTCTCATAATTACCTACTATCACAAATGGATTTGGAAAATTCTCTTTTGGTAAATTGTGACTGAGCACCATCTCCTATTCTCCAATTGTTTAGTGGTGAGCAATGCAAAATTACATTTTGAACGGATGTATTTGTCATTCAGAAATTGTCTGTGGATTGGAGGATTTCCTTCTACAGTCTGCAGGGGTCTAATGCAGAAATCATAGAATCATAGAATCATAGAATCATAGAGTTGGAAGAGACCACAAGGGTCATCGAGTCCAACCCCCTGCCAAGCAGGAAACACCATCAGAGCACTCCTGACATATGGTTGTCAAGCCTCTGCTTAAAGACCTCCAAAGAAGGAGACTCCACCACACTCCTTGGCAGCAAATTCCACTGTCGAACAGCTCTTACTGTCAGGAAGTTCTTCCTAATGTTTAGGTGGAATCTTCTTTCTTGTAGTTTGGATCCATTTCTCCGTGTCCGCTTCTCTGGAGCAGCAGAAAACAACCTTTCTCCCTCCTCTATGTGACATCCTTTTATATATTTGAACATGGCTATCATATCACCCCTTAACCTCCTCTTCTCCAGGCTAAACATGCCCAGCTCCCTTAGCCGATCCTCATAAGGCATTGTTTCCAGGCCTTTGACCATTTTGGTTGCCCTCCTCTGTACACGTTCTAGTTTGTCAGTGTCCTTCTTGAACTGTGGTGCCCAGAACTGGACACAGTACTCCAGGTGAGGTCTGACCAGAGCAGAATACAGTGGCACTATAACTTCCCTTGATCTAGATGCTATACTCCTATTGATGCAGCCCAGAATTGCATTGGCTTTTTTAGCTGCCGCGTCACACTGTTGGCTCATGTTAAGTTTGTGGTCAACCAAGACTCCTAGATCCTTTTCACATGTACTGCTCTCAAGCCAGGTGTCACCCATCTTGTATTTGTGCCTCTCATTTTTTTTGCCCAAGTGCAATACTTTACATTTCTCCCTGTTAAAATTCATCTTGTTTGTTTTGGCCCAGTTCTCTAATCTGTCAAGGTCGTTTTGAAGTGTGATCCTGTCTTCTGGGGTGTCTTCCCCAGAGGCAAGGGTCTTCCTAAAAATCACCCAGCATGATGAATCCTCCATTCATCAACTCTTGAACGTATTCCCAAGAGAGCAAAAAGGGTTGATCTGCCTGCCCCATGTTTGCAAAGTCTGTGCTGTTGAGTTTTGGCTTCGACACCATGTTCCCACTTCTTTACCTTTCCCATACTGTAGACCTATAACCAGAAACCAATCACAACAACATATCATGCTCCAATCGCAACTCTGGCTGGAGTTTAAGGACACCTGTACCCTAAATGCCATACACTAGTCTGACCATATATTTCATAAGTCCTGAATAAGGTGTGAATATATTTTGGCAAACCTGTTCTGTTTCTCCTCTGTTTTCTTTCCAAACCCACTCCACTATATGTTTTTAAAAAACAGACTAGTCAATTATGTCAAAATATTTTTATTTTTTTCATCTATTGCTCCTTCTCCTACGCTATCATGGGATAAATGCAAGGAATTAGCAAGGAATCCAGTGCCAGGTCTAACATAAAATGGAATACATTGAGGGCAGGCTTGATAATGGTCCAGAAAGATGCATGAAATGTATGGGTGCTTGTAGAAAGGATCGATGGTGCAAGATTATTTTTTTCTGGCTCTGGTGGGTGGCATATTAACCAATGGCTTCAGGAAACAATAAAGGTGATTGTGGCGCTGTGGGTTAAACCATAGAGCCCAGGACTTGCCGATCAGAAGATCAGCGGTTCGAATCCCCGCGATGGGGTGAGCTCCTGTTGTTTGGTCCCTGCTCCTGCCAACATAGCAGTTCGAAAGCACATCAAAGTGCCGGTAGATAAATAGGTACTGCTCTGGTGGGAAGGTAAACAGCTCTAGTCTGAACATATATTTAATAAGTCCTGAATAAGGTGTGAATATATTTCGGCAAGGGACGCGGGTGGAGCTGTGGGTAAAAGCCTCAGCGCCTAGGGCTTGCCGATCGAAAGGTCGGCGGTTCAAATCCACGCGATGGGGTGAGCTCCCGTTGTTCGGTCCCAGCGCCTGCCAACCTAGCAGTTCGAAAGCACTCCCGGGTGCAAGTAGATAAATAGCGACCACTTACTAGCGGGAAAGTAAACAGCGTTTCCGTGTGCGGCTCTGGCTCTCCAGAGCAGTGATGTCACGCTGGCCACGTGACCCGGAAGTGTCTTCGGACAGCGCTGGCCCCCGGCCTCTTGAGTGAGATGGGCGCACAACCCTAGAGTCTGTCAAGACTGGCCCGTACGGGCAGGGGTACCTTTACCTTTACCTTTATATTTCGGCAATCCTGCTCTGTTTCTCTTCTTTGTCCCCAAACCCACTCCACTATATGTTTTCTTAAAAAAACCAGCTAGTCTATTATGTCAAAATATTTTCCCCCTCCACTATGCTATCACAGGATAAATGCAAGGAATTAGCAAGGAATCCAGTCTACCAGTAAAAGGAATAGCTTTTGCGTAAGAACCACACTTTGTCTTTGCAATGGAGGGCAGTCTTGATAATGGTCCAGATAGATGCATGGAATGCACAGGTGTTTGTAGAAGGGATTGGTGGAACAAGATGGTTTTTTCTGGCTCTGGTGGGTGGGACATGAACCAATGGCTTCAGGTTACAGGAAAAGAAATTCTGACTAAACATCAGGAAGAACTTTCTGATGGTAAGAGCTGTTCAAAAGTGCAACAAACTCCCTTGTGCAGTTTTTAAGGAGAGGTTGGAGGGCCATCTGTTATGGACGCTTTAGCTGAGTATCCTGCATTGCAGGGGCTTTTACTAGATGACCCATGGGGGTATCTTCCAGCGCTATGATTATATGAGAACTAAAAATGGGATCACATGGTACCATCCCTCATTGCTGCTATTTATCACAATATTTTGCATGGAGTGAAATGGTACTTGTAGCAGGGACACATCTGTCTTTGTATATCATAAGACACAGAGGTTGAAGTCCTGGCCAAATATGCATGCTGTAATTATGTCTGGCAGGCAAAAGAGCCCCAATAAGAAGACTCTCGGCAGTTTTACGTAGGTTTATTTACAAAAAAACACATCCAGAACACGGCTTCTTGCCTGCCCTCATTTACAATAGCTGGTCACTCTCAAACTTCACCCCTCCCACAGCAGTTAAGTTTCTGAGTCTAACTTTCCCCAATGCACTCTGGGGGGGGGGGCACGTTCCTGACCCCCCCCCCATAATTCCCCTCCTCTTCCTCCTTCTCCTCCTCTTCCTCCCTCCACCCTCTGGCTCTAGGTTTGTTGGGGTGGCTACAGTGAAACCCCGTCTGTAGTTCAGGAGTATGGACATGCTCTGCAAATCCGCAGGATCTGTCTGATGGGCCATATCCCTTCCACTTTATCAGATACTGTAGCCTCTTCCTCATTCTGTAAGAGTCCAGAATCTGCTGCATTTCAGACTCCTCTTCTCCCTCCACCATTACCAGGGGAGGAGGCGACCCCCTAGGGATCTAGTAAAGGTGTGCAGGAACTACTCGGGATATCAGTGTCAGCATCGCCCTTGAGCCAGTGCCACGGACTGGACTCATCCACTTCAGCCCCGACTGGGCCAGGCGAGCTGGGGTAGCACTTCCAGAGACGACCTTCTGCACAGGAGCAGGTCAAAGTGCTGTGGACTCACAGCTTAGAGCTGTAAGTACCAGATTCACTTCCACAATACAGTCATGCACAGCAGAGTATAGCAGAGCATAAAGAACTCGGAGAGCAGCTCTGTAGAATATCTTCTTTATTCTATCTACAACTATTATAATACAAAACTATATATAGAGCTAAATGAGGTCTAACCAAAAATGCTGAACTGCACTGAGTGTCTACAGCTGCTCTTAGCAGCAACCTTATCTATACAGAGATAACACACTCTATCTCACTAACACTCAGTCTCTCTCTCTCCTTTGATGTGAGGCTGGAGCGGAATAAGTACTGAGCAGAAACTGCCCCCTCCTCTCTGGAGAATCAGCAGAGAACATCAGCAGATTCTTGGGTATAGAAGGGGTGAAATTTCCTCAAACAGTGCTCTATGGAATACAGGATGTATTTTCATGGAAGCTGGCAACCTAAGCCTGAATGTCACCAGGTTGATCTATTACTTCAAAGGGCCCCACCTACTTTCTGCATCTACATTTCTGGGGCAGATCTCTTGTGAACAGGCACACCTTGTTCCCCACCTTTATCTCTTTGCCTGGCTTCCTGTGTTTATCTGCCACTCTCTTGTATGACTTTTTTAGCCAAGTCCAATTGCTCCTTTACCAGACTATGCATGGCTGTCATCTCCTCAACGAACTCTTCTGCTGCTGGCACTGACCTTCTTTCCACCTTTGCAGGAAAAGTCTGTGGATGGCACCCGTGACTGGCAAAAAAGGGAATTTGCTGTGTGGATGCATGAAGGGCAGCTTGGACACTCAGTCATCTTGTTGATAACTCACATAGCACTGGAGGTTGATAACTCAAATAGCACATAGTTACATGTCACATGTCTGTTTATATTCCAGCACAGTATGCTGGAAACTTCCATTTGTGTATACCTTTTGCTTTTCTCTGTCTCTCTGAGGAAAAGAAAGGGAGACAACATGTTTTCTTTGTCCTGATTTATGCTCAATAAATCTTTAGCTGTTAGTATGTTTCCACAAGCCTCATACCTGTTCTGTTTGCACAGCATGCTCTGCTAATATAGCGTGCTCAGGCTTTTGAAGTCTGAGTCTCTGGTTTACATCGCACCAGAGATCGGGGTATCGTCACGGCTGGAAGGGCATGATCCAGCTGGGGGCTAGCTAGCTGGCATCTCGACCCCCAAAGTATGCTAGGAACTGTAGTACGGCAAGCATGGGGAGCCCAGGAATCACTGGACCTGCTTGAGGCCCTTTGGCTAACCTTACTCTTAGTCCTGGGCCTCCGAGAGGGACTGGGACCTTTCATTTCCCAGCTGCTTCTCATTAGGGTCAGGTTTCTCCCCCACACTTGCCCCTAAGAGTGACCCCACTGCCCCTCTGCTAGGGCACTGCCTTGATATGTGATTTGCTTTGCCACAGACAAAGCACAGCCTCTCTCTTCTCCTTTCTCGCTCTGCCAGCGACATCTGGAGCCTGCCTCCCACTGAGCCAAGCTGCATGGGTTTCCCCATAGTTCCTCTCTGTGCCTATGTCAGGAATGTTGGCCATATTGAACGGTGGTCTGCCCGGCCCCCTCCTCTCCGCCTTGTGTTCTATCACACGTTGATCTAATTGTAGCAATGTTTTTATCAGACCTTCCAAGGAAGAAGGGGTGGGGCAACCTGGCTAGCTCATCCATCAAGTCTCGGTTCAGCCCGGCTCGATATAATGCCGTGAGTGCCTTCTCTCCCCATCTCAATTGTTGGGATAACATACTAAATTCCATGGTGTATTGCATCCCAGTTTTACTCCCTTGGTTTAAACTCAGTAATTGTCGGGAAGCAGCAGCCAAAATTGGGAGTCCTGGAACATTGCATCCATTAGTTTCAGGAACGAGTCCAGATCTGACAAGCCTCAGTGTCCATCTACAAGGAGGGTCTCCCCCTCCAGCAAACCAACCACGAGAAACACCTTCTCACTTTCAGTCCAAAATTCTTTGTCTCTCTGTTCAAAAAACCACTTCAGAATGCTTTTGAACGCTAAATATTCAGAGTTCTTCCCTGAAAACTTGGAAGGGGGGCCCAGTAGGCAACCTGGCGGCTCTTCTGTCCTTTTCTTCTGACACTTCCTGCCACTGTTGATTAAATGACCCCGCTATTTGGTCAATTTGAGTCTTTAGTTCTAAATTCTGTTGGAATAGTACCTGTAGCTGACTAGTTGCATCTCCATGTGTCCCAGGGCCTGCAACTGCATCAGCAGCAGTAGCGTGTTGCTCCTCACCTATTTTCCCAGCCTTGTTGGAGTTAGAGACTAACCAAGCAATAATGATCTCTGGCAGGCAAGCAAGGTCCGATAAGAAGTAATGACTCTCCAGCAACTTTATGCACATTTATTTACAAAAAGACACTTCCAGAGCACGGTTTCTTGCCTGCTCTCATTTACGATAGTTGGTCAGTCTGAATTTTCACCCCTCCCACAGCAAGAAGGATGCCAAACTCCAGCCTCTCCCCTCTTACCCTTCCGTTGCCCTCTGATCTTCTCAAGTTGCCTAGAACGGGGACTGAGAGGTTGGCCTGCCTCCTCCCCACATCCACTCAACACAGATTCAGAGCCCTGCTTATCTGCTGATTGCCTAGAAACCCTCAGGCTGTCATTCAACTCTTCCTCCCCTTGAGAGTCTTCCATGGGAAGGTCAAACTACTCTCATCTGCAGAGTTGATCCCTTGTGCACTTAGTTCAATTTCTGAGTCTAATTTCTGAGTCTAACTCTTCCCCTGGGGGGCCATGTTCCTGACACATGATAACTGAAAAAGCACTTATTGTTGTATGGTGGCAAATTAAATATAGAGCCTATGTGTGGCAACGTTATTTTATGTAACAATGCAGATTGAAAAAATGATATATGGTGGAAGCTGCAATGCAGGATGGAAATAGAGGTGGCAAATACATAACTAACCATTTCAAATGAATTCAACATTAAAGGAAACTGCAGGTGTAATGTCAAAGACTCTGTCTATAAACTTTGAGAATTCTTTGTCACTGTGGACTGGAGGCAGGCAAATGTCCCTATCTTCAAAAAGGGGGGGGGGGGGAGACCCAGGCAACTACCAACCAGTCTGCATGACATTGATAGCAGAAAATAATAGAACCAATAATTAAACAGTTGGTGTATGAGACATAGCTTGGGGGAATCAAGAGAATGTTGTTGATCTAGCCTATCTTGATTACAGTAAGTCTGCCAAGATATTATTGCAAAGAAGTTGGTAAAATGTGGGCTAGATTTGTAGTTGGTTGACCAAACCCAAAGAGTGCTCACCTATGTATATAATAATGATGATAACAACAACAACAACAACAACAACAACAACTTATTTATACTGCATCCATATGGGTGGGTTTCCCCAGCCACTCTCAAAAACTACAGGGTTATCTCCAGGGCCCCTTGTTCAATGGCTTTATAAACAATTTGGTTGAAATCTGCATCTAATACCACAAATGATAAAATACAGATTTGAGTTGCTTTAACGCATTGGAGAATAGGGCCAACACTAAGCCCCCCCTCCCCCCCAAAACAAATATTCCACAGTGACAGATACAGGTTTCCACACTTAGGCAGGACTATACAGATGTAAACCAGGAGTACATGTGAAAAAGATGTAGCTATCTTAGAAATAAAATCCTGTTGATTTTTCCCAGTTGGACAGTTCTATGATTCTCTGAATACAGTGGTAACTCGGGTTACAGACACTTCAGGTTACAGATGCTTCAGGTTACAGACTCCACTAACCCAGAAATAGTACCTCGGGTTAAGAACTTTGCTTCAGGATGAGAACAGAAATCGCACAGCAGCAGCGGGAGGCCCCATTAGCTAAAGTGGTACCTCAAGTTAAGAATAGTCTCAGGTTAAGAATGGACCTCCAGAAAGAATTACATATTTAACCTGAGGTACCACTGTATTCACAAAATGCTATGTAACTAGAAGAGGTCCTTAAAATATATTTTGATCTAAAAAATGGAGTAACACCTGTGGTTTAGAGGGTGAACAAGAAGTGCAGAAGGCCCTGGATCAACTTTAGCCTCTGCACAGATTCCACTGGTTGGTTCTAGAATAGCTATTCTCCCATTTGCACTAGGTAGAGAATAACACTGAGCTGAGAGCAATAGTTGGAAAAGTTACAATCAGATATAGAAATGAGACATTCAAAAGCACTATATGCTTGCTAAGTATTGTCAAAATTAGAAAATATATGGAATATACATATATTTTCTATTTAAATGATAGTAACCTGGCAGAAAGGGGATTAATAGACATGATGTATGGTGCCAGGTGTGTTGGAATTTAAGAAAAAGCATTTGCTTCACAATACCTTTTTTAATTTCTTTACAGTTGATTGCTTCACTCATTTGCCCCGGACAGTAGAAGACCAAGTTATGAATGCTGAGCACAAGAGAGAAATTCAGATAACCGATTTTACACTTAATATACAATTCCAAGGGACTCGTGCTTCTCTCCAGAGATTTGTTGAAGACCTCAAAGCTCTCCTTTACAATAATGTTGAAATAAGTGATACTTCTATTAATATGGAGGAAAAAGACAATGGCGGTTTTCACAATAGAGAAGATGATGGGGAGGCATTCATAATCACCATAAAAGGTAAAGGGACTAAAGCTTCTGTCAAAAGATTAGTCCAAGAAATCAATGCCTTAATTAGCACATATGGTGAACTAAGCAATACTTCCACGGATAATGAAAGGATTGACTCTCCAAACAACAATGGACATATGGGAGTTGATTTTATCCTGAACATACAAGGCCAAGGGGATGATGCTTCTCTGAAGAGATTAGTCAACGAGATCAAAGCTTCTCTTACCAAGGATGGGGAAATAAATCATTATTCTGTGAAACTGCAAAGCCAAAGCCTTGGGCATCAGACATTGCTTTTTAAATTAACCATACAAGGCAAAGGGGCTTATAGTTCTATCAAGAGATTAGTTGAAAACATCAATGCCATGCTTCAGACAGAAGGCCAAATAACTCACAGTACCATCAAAATAGAAGGGCAAGGGATAGGTCCTTCTATCCACCAATTAATAAATGAAATCAACAGTTCCTTGAATAACAGGCCTCATGAGGTTAATAATTTCCCAACCGAAGGAGGCCAGCAGGTCAAGTTTACATTGAAGATAAAGGGCCAAGGGGATGACGCTACTCTAAAGAGATTTGTTGGAAAGATCAAGGCTTTGCTTGGTAAGGAAATGGAAATAAGAGATTATTCTGTGAGCATGAAAGGCAAAAGCCTGGGCAACCAGGTGATTCATTTTACTGTCACTGTAGATGGACAAGGGCCTGATGCTTCTGTCAGGAATTTAGTGGAAGATGTTTATGAAATCCTTGTAGAAGAAGACAAAATGACTCACATTAACCTCAGCATAAAAGGCCAAGGAATTAGTCCTTCTCTCCACCAAATAATCAAAGAGTTCAATGATTCCCTGAACAAAAACCCCAATGTTGATGTTCCTGCACTAGAAGAAGAAATCCTGAGGATCCCGTTTACCTTTAAAATACAAGGCCAAGGTGATGATGCTACTCTAAAGAGATTCGTCAGAAGGATCAAGGCTTTGCTAGACGAGGAAATGGAAATAAGGGATTATTCTGTGAGCATGAAAGGCAAAAGCCTGGGCAACCAGGTGATTCATTTTACTGTCACTGTAGATGGACAAGGGCCTGATGCTTCTGTCAGGAAGTTAGTGGAAGATGTCAATGAAATCCTTGTAGAAGAAGACAAAATGACTCACATTAACCTCAGCATAAAAGGCCAAGGAATTAGTCCTTCTCTCCACCAAATAATCAAAGAGTTCAATGATTCCCTGAACAAAAAGCCTAATGTTGATGCTCCTGCACTCGAAGAAGAAATCCCGAGGATCCCGTTTACCTTTAAAATACAAGGCCAAGGTGATGATGCTACTCTAAAGAGATTCGTCAGAAAGATCAAGGCTTTGCTAGGCAACGAAATGGAAATAAAGGATTATTCTGTGAGCATGAAAGGCAAAAGCCTGGGCAACCAGGTGATTCATTTTACTGTCACTGTAGATGGACAAGGGCCTAATGCTTCTGTCAGGAAGTTAGTGGAAGATGTCAATGAAATCCTTGTAGAAGAAGACAGAATGACTCACATTAACCTCAGCATAAAATGCCGAGGAATTAGTCCTTCTCTCCACCAAATAATCAAAGAGTTCAATGATTCCCTGAACAAAAAGCCTAATGTTGATGCTCCTGCACTCGAAGAAGAAATCCCGAGGATCCCGTTTACCTTTAAAATACAAGGCCAAGGTGATGATGCTACTCTAAAGAGATTCGTCAGAAAGATCAAGGCTTTGCTAGGCAACGAAATGGAAATAAGCGATTATTCTGTGAGCATGAAAGGCAAACGCCTGGGCAACCAGGTGATTCATTTTACTGTCACTGTAGATGGACAAGGGCCTGATGCTTCTGTCAGGAAGTTAGTGGAAGATGTCTATGAAATCCTTGTAGAAGAAGACAGAATGACTCACATTAACCTCAGCATAAAATGCCGAGGAATTAGTCCTTCTCTCCACCAAATAATCAAAGAGTTCAATGATTCCCTGAACAAAAAGCCTAATGTTGATGCTCCTGCAGTAGAAGAAGAAATCCCGAGGATCCCGTTTACCTTTAAAATACAAGGCCAAGGTGATGATGCAACTCTAAAGAGATTTGTCGGAAAGATCAAGTCTTTGCTTGGCAAGGAAATGGAAATAAGGGATTATTCTGTGAGCATGAAAGGCAAACGCCTGGGCAACCAGGTGATTCATTTTACTGTCACTGTAGATGGACAAGGGCCTGATGCTTCTGTCAGGAAGTTAGTGGAAGCTGTCAATGAAATCCTTGTAGAAGAAGACAAAATGACTCACATTAACCTCAGCATAAAAGGCCAAAGAATTAGTCCTTCTCTCCACCAAATAATCAAAGAGTTCAATGATTCCCTGAACGAAAAGCCTGCTGCTGATGTCCCTGCACTTGAAGTAGAAATCCCGAGGATCCCGTTTACCTTGAAGATACAAGGCCAAGGTGATGATGCTACTCTAAAGAGATTCGTCGGAAAGATCAAGGCTTTGCTAGGCAAGGAAATGGAAATAAGGGATTATTCTGTGAGCATGAAAGGCAAACGCCTGGGCAACCAGGTGATTCATTTTACTGTCACTGTAGATGGACAAGGGCCTGATGCTTCTGTCAGCAAGTTAGTGGAAGATGTCAATGAAATCCTTGTAGAAGAAGACAAAATGACTCACATTAACCTCAGCATAAAAGGCCAAGGAATTAGTCCTTCTCTTCACCAAATAATCAAAGAGTTCAATGATTCCCTGAACAAAAAGCCTGCTGTTGATGTTCCTGCACTCGAAGAAGAAATCCCGAGGATCCCGTTTACCTTGAAGATACAAGGCCAAGGGGACGATGCTTCCAGACAGAGATTAGTAGGAAAATTCAAGGCTTTACTTGAAATGCAACAACATCCAACGGATTATTCTGTGAGTGTGGAAGGTCAAAGGCAGGGCAACCATGGCAATCATTTCACTGTCACCATAGAAGGCGAAGCGACTGATAATTCTCTCAGGGGATTTGTGGAAAACATCTATGCGATCCTTGAAAGAGAACAGAACGTAGCTAACATGAACATGAACATAAAAGGTCAAGGGATTGGTCCTTCTGTCCGCAAATTAGTCTGGGACTTCAATGTTTCCTTGAAAAAGAGGCCCAGTCTGATGGACAATGAACACAGCGAAAGAGGCAAGCGGCTCAAGTTTACCTTGAAGATACAAGGCCAAGGGGACGATGCTTCCGGACAGAGATTAGTAGGAAAGATCAAGGCTTTACTTGAAATGCAACAACATCCAACGGATTATTCTGTGAGTGTGGAAGGCCAAAGGCAGGGCAACCATGGCAATCATTTCACTGTCACCATAGAAGGCAAAGCGACTGATAATTCTCTCAGGGGATTTGTGGAAAACATCTATGCGATCCTTGAAGGAGAACAGAACGTAGCTAACATGAACATGAACATAAAAGGTCAAGGGATTGGTCCTTCTGTCCACAAATTAGTCCGAGACTTCAATGTTTCCTTGAAAAAGAGGCCCAGTCTGATGGACAACGAACACAGCGAAAGAGGCAAGCGGCTCAAGTTTACCTTGAAGATACAAGGCCAAGGGGACGATGCTTCCGGACAGAGATTAGTAGGAAAGATCAAGGCTTTACTTGAAATGCAACAACATCCAACGGATTATTCTGTGAGTGTGGAAGGCCAAAGGCAGGGCAACCATGGCAATCATTTCACTGTCACCATAGAAGGCAAAGTGACTGATAATTCTCTCAGGGGATTTGTGGAAAACATCTATGCGATCCTTGAAGGAGAACAGAACGTAACTAACATGAACATAAAAGGTCAAGGGATTGGTCCTTCTGTCCACAAATTAGTCCGAGACTTCAATGTTTCTTTGAAAAAGAGGCCCAGTCTGATGGACAATGAACACAGCGAAAGAGGCAGGCGGCTCAAGTTTACCTTGAAGATACAAGGCCAAGGGGACGATGCTTCCGGACAGAGATTAGTAGGAAAGATGAAGGCTTTACTTGAAATGCAACAACATCCAACGGATTATTCTGTGAGTGTGGAAGGCCAAAGGCAGGGCAACCATGGCAATCATTTCACTGTCACCATAGAAGGCAAAGCGACTGATAATTCTCTCAGGGGATTTGTGGAAAACATCTATGCGATCCTTGAAGGAGAACAGAACGTAGCTAACATGAACATAAAAGGTCAAGGGATTGGTCCTTCTGTCCACAAATTAGTCCGAGACTTCAATGTTTCCTTGAAAAAGAGGCCCAGTCTGATGGACAATGAACACAGCGAAAGAGGCAAGCGGCTCAAGTTTACCTTGAAGATACAAGGCCAAGGGGACGATGCTTCCGGACAGAGATTAGTAGGAAAGATCAAGGCTTTACTTGAAATGCAACAACATCCAACGGATTATTCTGTGAGTGTGGAAGGCCAAAGGCAGGGCAACCATGGCAATCATTTCACTGTCACCATAGAAGGCAAAGTGACTGATAATTCTCTCAGGGGATTTGTGGAAAACATCTATGCGATCCTTGAAGGAGAACAGAACGTAACTAACATGAACATAAAAGGTCAAGGGATTGGTCCTTCTGTCCACAAATTAGTCCGAGACTTCAATGTTTCTTTGAAAAAGAGGCCCAGTCTGATGGACAATGAACACAGCGAAAGAGGCAGGCGGCTCAAGTTTACCTTGAAGATACAAGGCCAAGGGGACGATGCTTCCGGACAGAGATTAGTAGGAAAGATTAAGGCTTTACTTGAAATGCAACAACATCCAACGGATTATTCTGTGAGTGTGGAAGGCCAAAGGCAGGGCAACCATGGCAATCATTTCACTGTCACCATAGAAGGCAAAGCGACTGATAATTCTCTCAGGGGATTTGTGGAAAACATCTATGCGATCCTTGAAGGAGAACAGAACGTAGCTAACATGAACATAAAAGGTCAAGGGATTGGTCCTTCTATCCACAAATTAGTCCGAGACTTCAATGTTTCCTTGAAAAAGAGGCCCAGTCTGATGGACAATGAACACAGCGAAAGAGGCAAGCGGCTCAAGTTTACCTTGAAGATACAAGGCCAAGGGGACGATGCTTCCGGACAGAGATTAGTAGGAAAGATCAAGGCTTTACTTGAAATGCAACAACATCCAACGGATTATTCTGTGAGTGTGGAAGGCCAAAGGCAGGGCAACCATGGCAATCATTTCACTGTCACCATAGAAGGCAAAGCGACTGATAATTCTCTCAGGGGATTTGTGGAAAACATCTATGCGATCCTTGAAGGAGAACAGAACGTAGCTAACATGAACATAAAAGGTCAAGGGATTGGTCCTTCTGTCCACAAATTAGTCCGAGACTTCAATGTTTCCTTGAAAAAGAGGCCCAGTCTGATGGACAATGAACACAGCGAAAGAGGCAAGCGGCTCAAGTTTACCTTGAAGATACAAGGCCAAGGGGACGATGCTTCCGGACAGAGATTAGTAGGAAAGATCAAGGCTTTACTTGAAATGCAACAACATCCAACGGATTATTCTGTGAGTGTGGAAGGCCAAAGGCAGGGCAACCATGGCAATCATTTCACTGTCACCATAGAAGGCAAAGCGACTGATAATTCTCTCAGGGGATTTGTGGAAAACATCTATGCGATCCTTGAAGGAGAACAGAACGTAGCTAACATGAACATGAACATAAAAGGTCAAGGGATTGGTCCTTCTGTCCACAAATTAGTCCGAGACTTCAATGTTTCCTTGAAAAAGAGGCCCAGGCTGATGGACAATGAACACAGCGAAAGAGGCAAGCGGCTCAAGTTTACCTTGAAGATACAAGGCCAAGGGGACGATGCTTCCGGACAGAGATTAGTAGGAAAGATCAAGGCTTTACTTGAAATGCAACAACATCCAACGGATTATTCTGTGAGTGTGGAAGGCCAAAGGCAGGGCAACCATGGCAATCATTTCACTGTCACCATAGAAGGCAAAGCGACTGATAATTCTCTCAGGGGATTTGTGGAAAACATCTATGCGACCCTTGAAGGAGAACAGAACGTAACTAACATGAACATAAAAGGTCAAGGGATTGGTCCTTCTGTCCACAAATTAGTCCGAGACTTCAATGTTTCTTTGAAAAAGAGGCCCAGTCTGATGGACAATGAACACAGCGAAAGAGGCAGGCGGCTCAAGTTTACCTTGAAGATACAAGGCCAAGGGGACGATGCTTCCGGACAGAGATTAGTAGGAAAGATCAAGGCTTTACTTGAAATGCAACAACATCCAACGGATTATTCTGTGAGTGTGGAAGGCCAAAGGCAGGGCAACCATGGCAATCATTTCACTGTCACCATAGAAGGCAAAGCGACTGATAATTCTCTCAGGGGATTTGTGGAAAACATCTATGCGATCCTTGAAGGAGAACAGAACGTAGCTAACATGAACATAAAAGGTCAAGGGATTGGTCCTTCTGTCCACAAATTAGTCCGAGACTTCAATGTTTCCTTGAAAAAGAGGCCCAGTCTGATGGACAATGAACACAGCGAAAGAGGCAAGCGGCTCAAGTTTACCTTGAAGATACAAGGCCAAGGGGACGATGCTTCCGGACAGAGATTAGTAGGAAAGATCAAGGCTTTACTTGAAATGCAACAACATCCAACGGATTATTCTGTGAGTGTGGAAGGCCAAAGGCAGGGCAACCATGGCAATCATTTCACTGTCACCATAGAAGGCAAAGCGATTGATAATTCTCTCAGGGGATTTGTGGAAAACATCTATGCGACCCTTGAAGGAGAACAGAACGTAACTAACATGAACATAAAAGGTCAAGGGATTGGTCCTTCTGTCCACAAATTAGTCCGAGACTTCAATGTTTCTTTGAAAAAGAGGCCCAGTCTGATGGACAATGAACACAGCGAAAGAGGCAGGCGGCTCAAGTTTACCTTGAAGATACAAGGCCAAGGGGACGATGCTTCCGGACAGAGATTAGTAGGAAAGATCAAGGCTTTACTTGAAATGCAACAACATCCAACGGATTATTCTGTGAGTGTGGAAGGCCAAAGGCAGGGCAACCATGGCAATCATTTCACTGTCACCATAGAAGGCAAAGCGACTGATAATTCTCTCAGGGGATTTGTGGAAAACATCTATGCGATCCTTGAAGGAGAACAGAACGTAGCTAACATGAACATAAAAGGTCAAGGGATTGGTCCTTCTATCCACAAATTAGTCCGAGACTTCAATGTTTCCTTGAAAAAGAGGCCCAGTCTGATGGACAATGAACACAGCGAAAGAGGCAAGCGGCTCAAGTTTACCTTGAAGATACAAGGCCAAGGGGACGATGCTTCCGGACAGAGATTAGTAGGAAAGATCAAGGCTTTACTTGAAATGCAACAACATCCAACGGATTATTCTGTGAGTGTGGAAGGCCAAAGGCAGGGCAACCATGGCAATCATTTCACTGTCACCATAGAAGGCAAAGCGACTGATAATTCTCTCAGGGGATTTGTGGAAAACATCTATGCGATCCTTGAAGGAGAACAGAACGTAGCTAACATGAACATAAAAGGTCAAGGGATTGGTCCTTCTGTCCACAAATTAATCCGAGACTTCAATGTTTCCTTGAAAAAGAGGCCCAGGCTGATGGACAATGAACACAGCGAAAGAGGCAAGCGGCTCAAGTTTACGTTGAAGATACAAGGCCAAGGGGACGATGCTTCCGGACAGAGATTAGTAGGAAAGATCAAGGCTTTACTTGAAATGCAACATCCAACGGATTATTCTGTGAGTGTGGAAGGCCAAAGGCAGGGCAACCATGGCAATCATTTCACTGTCACCATAGAAGGCAAAGCGACTGATAATTCTCTCAGGGGATTTGTGGAAAACATCTATGCGACCCTTGAAGGAGAACAGAACGTAACTAACATGAACATAAAAGGTCAAGGGATTGGTCCTTCTGTCCACAAATTAGTCCGAGACTTCAATATTTCCTTGAAAAAGAGGCCCAGTCTGATGGACAATGAACACAGCGAAAGAGGCAAGCGGCTCAAGTTTACGTTGAAGATACAAGGCCAAGGGGACGATGCTTCCGGACAGAGATTAGTAGGAAAGATCAAGGCTTTACTTGAAATGCAACAACATCCAACGGATTATTCTGTGAGTGTGGAAGGCCAAAGGCAGGGCAACCATGGCAATCATTTCACTGTCACCATAGAAGGCAAAGCGACTGATAATTCTCTCAGGGGATTTGTGGAAAACATCTATGCGATCCTTGAAGGAGAACAGAACGTAGCTAACATGAACATAAAAGGTCAAGGGATTGGTCCTTCTGTCCACAAATTAGTCCGAGACTTCAATGTTTCCTTGAAAAAGAGGCCCAGTCTGATGGACAATGAACACAGCGAAAGAGGCAAGCGGCTCAAGTTTACCTTGAAGATACAAGGCCAAGGGGACGATGCTTCCGGACAGAGATTATTAGGAAAGATCAAGGCTTTACTTGAAATGCAACAACATCCAACGGATTATTCTGTGAGTGTGGAAGGCCAAAGGCAGGGCAACCATGGCAATCATTTCACTGTCACCATAGAAGGCAAAGCGATTGATAATTCTCTCAGGGGATTTGTGGAAAACATCTATGCGACCCTTGAAGGAGAACAGAACGTAACTAACATGAACATAAAAGGTCAAGGGATTGGTCCTTCTGTCCACAAATTAGTCCGAGACTTCAATGTTTCCTTGAAAAAGAGGCCCAGTCTGATGGACAATGAACACAGCGAAAGAGGCAAGCGGCTCAAGTTTACCTTGAAGATACAAGGCCAAGGGGACCATGCTTCCGGACAGAGATTAGTAGGAAAGATCAAGGCTTTACTTGAAATGCAACAACATCCAACGGATTATTCTGTGAGTGTGGAAGGCCAAAGGCAGGGCAACCATGGCAATCATTTCACTGTCACCATAGAAGGCAAAGTGACTGATAATTCTCTCAGGGGATTTGTGGAAAACATCTATGCGATCCTTGAAGGAGAACAGAACGTAACTAACATGAACATAAAAGGTCAAGGGATTGGTCCTTCTGTCCACAAATTAGTCCGAGACTTCAATGTTTCTTTGAAAAAGAGGCCCAGTCTGATGGACAATGAACACAGCGAAAGAGGCAGGCGGCTCAAGTTTACCTTGAAGATACAAGGCCAAGGGGACGATGCTTCCGGACAGAGATTAGTAGGAAAGATCAAGGCTTTACTTGAAATGCAACAACATCCAACGGATTATTCTGTGAGTGTGGAAGGCCAAAGGCAGGGCAACCATGGCAATCATTTCACTGTCACCATAGAAGGCAAAGCGACTGATAATTCTCTCAGGGGATTTGTGGAAAACATCTATGCGATCCTTGAAGGAGAACAGAACGTAGCTAACATGAACATAAAAGGTCAAGGGATTGGTCCTTCTATCCACAAATTAGTCCGAGACTTCAATGTTTCCTTGAAAAAGAGGCCCAGTCTGATGGACAA
The DNA here is from genome assembly GCF_965153285.1 of Podarcis tiliguerta. NCBI lineage: Eukaryota > Metazoa > Chordata > Lepidosauria > Squamata > Lacertidae > Podarcis > Podarcis tiliguerta. Next base: position 7,245,282 of record NC_139536.1, on the reverse strand, counting down.
TGAACACAGCGAAAGAGGCAAGCGGCTCAAGTTTACCTTGAAGATACAAGGCCAAGGGGACGATGCTTCCGGACAGAGATTAGTAGGAAAGATCAAGGCTTTACTTGAAATGCAACAACATCCAACGGATTATTCTGTGAGTGTGGAAGGCCAAAGGCAGGGCAACCATGGCAATCATTTCACTGTCACCATAGAAGGCAAAGCGACTGATAATTCTCTCAGGGGATTTGTGGAAAACATCTATGCGATCCTTGAAGGAGAACAGAACGTAGCTAACATGAACATAAAAGGTCAAGGGATTGGTCCTTCTGTCCACAAATTAGTCCGAGACTTCAATGTTTCCTTGAAAAAGAGGCCCAGTCTGATGGACAATGAACACAGCGAAAGAGGCAAGCGGCTCAAGTTTACCTTGAAGATACAAGGCCAAGGGGACGATGCTTCCGGACAGAGATTATTAGGAAAGATCAAGGCTTTACTTGAAATGCAACAACATCCAACGGATTATTCTGTGAGTGTGGAAGGCCAAAGGCAGGGCAACCATGGCAATCATTTCACTGTCACCATAGAAGGCAAAGCGATTGATAATTCTCTCAGGGGATTTGTGGAAAACATCTATGCGACCCTTGAAGGAGAACAGAACGTAACTAACATGAACATAAAAGGTCAAGGGATTGGTCCTTCTGTCCACAAATTAGTCCGAGACTTCAATGTTTCCTTGAAAAAGAGGCCCAGGCTGATGGACAATGAACACAGCGAAAGAGGCAAGCGGCTCAAGTTTACCTTGAAGATACAAGGCCAAGGGGACGATGCTTCCGGACAGAGATTAGTAGGAAAGATCAAGGCTTTACTTGAAATGCAACAACATCCAACGGATTATTCTGTGAGTGTGGAAGGCCAAAGGCAGGGCAACCATGGCAATCATTTCACTGTCACCATAGAAGGCAAAGTGACTGATAATTCTCTTAGGGGATTTGTGGAAAACATCTATGCGATCCTTGAAGGAGAACAGAACGTAGCTAACATGAACATAAAAGGTCAAGGGATTGGTCCTTCTGTCCACAAATTAGTCCGAGACTTCAATGTTTCCTTGAAAAAGAGGCCCAGGCTGATGGACAATGAACACAGCGAAAGAGGCAAGCGGCTCAAGTTCACCTTGAAGATACAAGGCCAAGGGGACGATGCTTCCGGACAGAGATTAGTAGGAAAGATCAAGGCTTTACTTGAAATGGAACAACATCCAACGGATTATTCTGTGAGTGTGGAAGGCCAAAGGCAGGGCAACCATGGCAATCATTTCACTGTCACCATAGAAGGCAAAGCGACTGATAATTCTCTTAGGGGATTTGTGGAAAACATCTATGCGACCCTTGAAGGAGAACAGAACGTAGCTAACATGAACATAAAAGGTCAAGGGATTGGTCCTTCTGTCCACAAATTAGTCCGAGACTTCAATGTTTCCTTGAAAAAGAGGCCCAGTCTGATGGACAATGAACACAGCGAAAGAGGCAAGCGGCTCAAGTTTACCTTGAAGATACAAGGCCAAGGGGACGATGCTTCCGGACAGAGATTATTAGGAAAGATCAAGGCTTTACTTGAAATGCAACAACATCCAACGGATTATTCTGTGAGTGTGGAAGGCCAAAGGCAGGGCAACCATGGCAATCATTTCACTGTCACCATAGAAGGCAAAGCGATTGATAATTCTCTCAGGGGATTTGTGGAAAACATCTATGCGATCCTTGAAGGAGAACAGAACGTAACTAACATGAACATAAAAGGTCAAGGGATTGGTCCTTCTGTCCACAAATTAGTCCGAGACTTCAATGTTTCTTTGAAAAAGAGGCCCAGTCTGATGGACAATGAACACAGCGAAAGAGGCAGGCGGCTCAAGTTTACCTTGAAGATACAAGGCCAAGGGGACGATGCTTCCGGACAGAGATTAGTAGGAAAGATCAAGGCTTTACTTGAAATGCAACAACATCCAACGGATTATTCTGTGAGTGTGGAAGGCCAAAGGCAGGGCAACCATGGCAATCATTTCACTGTCACCATAGAAGGCAAAGCGACTGATAATTCTCTCAGGGGATTTGTGGAAAACATCTATGCGATCCTTGAAGGAGAACAGAACGTAGCTAACATGAACATAAAAGGTCAAGGGATTGGTCCTTCTATCCACAAATTAGTCCGAGACTTCAATGTTTCCTTGAAAAAGAGGCCCAGTCTGATGGACAATGAACACAGCGAAAGAGGCAAGCGGCTCAAGTTTACCTTGAAGATACAAGGCCAAGGGGACGATGCTTCCGGACAGAGATTAGTAGGAAAGATCAAGGCTTTACTTGAAATGCAACAACATCCAACGGATTATTCTGTGAGTGTGGAAGGCCAAAGGCAGGGCAACCATGGCAATCATTTCACTGTCACCATAGAAGGCAAAGCGACTGATAATTCTCTCAGGGGATTTGTGGAAAACATCTATGCGATCCTTGAAGGAGAACAGAACGTAGCTAACATGAACATAAAAGGTCAAGGGATTGGTCCTTCTCTCCACAAATTAGTCCGAGACTTCAATGTTTCCTTGAAAAAGAGGCCCAGTCTGATGGACAATGAACACAGCGAAAGAGGCAAGCGGCTCAAGTTTACCTTGAAGATACAAGGCCAAGGGGACGATGCTTCCGGACAGAGATTATTAGGAAAGATCAAGGCTTTACTTGAAATGCAACAACATCCAACGGATTATTCTGTGAGTGTGGAAGGCCAAAGGCAGGGCAACCATGGCAATCATTTCACTGTCACCATAGAAGGCAAAGCGATTGATAATTCTCTCAGGGGATTTGTGGAAAACATCTATGCGACCCTTGAAGGAGAACAGAACGTAACTAACATGAACATAAAAGGTCAAGGGATTGGTCCTTCTGTCCACAAATTAGTCCGAGACTTCAATGTTTCCTTGAAAAAGAGGCCCAGTCTGATGGACAATGAACACAGCGAAAGAGGCAAGCGGCTCAAGTTTACCTTGAAGATACAAGGCCAAGGGGACGATGCTTCCGGACAGAGATTAGTAGGAAAGATCAAGGCTTTACTTGAAATGCAACAACATCCAACGGATTATTCTGTGAGTGTGGAAGGCCAAAGGCAGGGCAACCATGGCAATCATTTCACTGTCACCATAGAAGGCAAAGTGACTGATAATTCTCTTAGGGGATTTGTGGAAAACATCTATGCGATCCTTGAAGGAGAACAGAACGTAGCTAACATGAACATAAAAGGTCAAGGGATTGGTCCTTCTGTCCACAAATTAGTCCGAGACTTCAATGTTTCCTTGAAAAAGAGGCCCAGGCTGATGGACAATGAACACAGCGAAAGAGGCAAGCGGCTCAAGTTCACCTTGAAGATACAAGGCCAAGGGGACGATGCTTCCGGACAGAGATTAGTAGGAAAGATCAAGGCTTTACTTGAAATGGAACAACATCCAACGGATTATTCTGTGAGTGTGGAAGGCCAAAGGCAGGGCAACCATGGCAATCATTTCACTGTCACCATAGAAGGCAAAGCGACTGATAATTCTCTTAGGGGATTTGTGGAAAACATCTATGCGACCCTTGAAGGAGAACAGAACGTAGCTAACATGAACATAAAAGGTCAAGGGATTGGTCCTTCTGTCCACAAATTAGTCCGAGACTTCAATGTTTCCTTGAAAAAGAGGCCCAGTCTGATGGACAATGAACACAGCGAAAGAGGCAAGCGGCTCAAGTTTACCTTGAAGATACAAGGCCAAGGGGACGATGCTTCCGGACAGAGATTATTAGGAAAGATCAAGGCTTTACTTGAAATGCAACAACATCCAACGGATTATTCTGTGAGTGTGGAAGGCCAAAGGCAGGGCAACCATGGCAATCATTTCACTGTCACCATAGAAGGCAAAGCGATTGATAATTCTCTCAGGGGATTTGTGGAAAACATCTATGCGACCCTTGAAGGAGAACAGAACGTAACTAACATGAACATAAAAGGTCAAGGGATTGGTCCTTCTGTCCACAAATTAGTCCGAGACTTCAATGTTTCCTTGAAAAAGAGGCCCAGTCTGATGGACAATGAACACAGCGAAAGAGGCAAGCGGCTCAAGTTTACCTTGAAGATACAAGGCCAAGGGGACGATGCTTCCGGACAGAGATTAGTAGGAAAGATCAAGGCTTTACTTGAAATGCAACAACATCCAACGGATTATTCTGTGAGTGTGGAAGGCCAAAGGCAGGGCAACCATGGCAATCATTTCACTGTCACCATAGAAGGCAAAGTGACTGATAATTCTCTTAGGGGATTTGTGGAAAACATCTATGCGATCCTTGAAGGAGAACAGAACGTAGCTAACATGAACATAAAAGGTCAAGGGATTGGTCCTTCTGTCCACAAATTAGTCCGAGACTTCAATGTTTCCTTGAAAAAGAGGCCCAGGCTGATGGACAATGAACACAGCGAAAGAGGCAAGCGGCTCAAGTTCACCTTGAAGATACAAGGCCAAGGGGACGATGCTTCCGGACAGAGATTAGTAGGAAAGATCAAGGCTTTACTTGAAATGGAACAACATCCAACGGATTATTCTGTGAGTGTGGAAGGCCAAAGGCAGGGCAACCATGGCAATCATTTCACTGTCACCATAGAAGGCAAAGCGACTGATAATTCTCTTAGGGGATTTGTGGAAAACATCTATGCGACCCTTGAAGGAGAACAGAACGTAGCTAACATGAACATAAAAGGTCAAGGGATTGGTCCTTCCGTCCACAAATTAGTCCGAGACTTCAATGTTTCCTTGAAAAAGAGGCCCAGGCTGATGGACAATGAACACAGCGAAAGAGGCAAGCGGCTCAAGTTCACCTTGAAGATACAAGGCCAAGGGGACGATGCTTCCGGACAGAGATTAGTAGGAAAGATCAAGGCTTTGCTAGGCAAGGAAATGGAAATAAGGGATTATTCTGTGAGAATGAAAGGCAAAAGCCTTGGCAACCAGGTGATGCATTTTACTGTCACTGTAGATGGACAAGGGCCTGATGCTTCTGTCAGCAAGTTAGTGGAAGATGTCAAAGAAATCCTTGTAGAAGAAGACAAAATGACTCACATTAACCTCAGCATAAAAGGCCAAGGAATTAGTCCTTCTCTCCACCAAATAATCAAAGAGTTCAATGATTCCCTGAACAAAAAGCCTGCTGCTGATGTTCCTGCACTCGAAGAAGAAATCCCGAGGATCCCCTTTACCTTGAAGATACAAGGCCAAGGGGACGATGCTTCCGGACAGAGATTAGTAGAAAAGATCAAGGCTTTACTTGAAATGCAACAACATCCAACGGATTATTCTGTGAGTGTGGAAGGCCAAAGGCAGGGCAACCATGGCAATCATATCACTGTCACCATAGAAGGCAAAGCGACTGATAATTCTCTCAGGGGATTTGTGGAAAACATCTATGCGACCCTTGAAGGAGAACAGAACGTAGCTAACATGAACATGAACATAAAAGGTCAAGGGATTGGTCCTTCTGTCCACAAATTAGTCCGAGACTTCAATGTTTCCTTGAAAAAGAGGCCCAGGCTGATGGACAATGAACACAGCGAAAGAGGCAAGCGGCTCAAGTTCACCTTGAAGATACAAGGCCAAGGGGACGATGCCTCCGGACAGAGATTAGTAGGAAAGATCAAGGCTTTGCTAGGCAAGGAAATGGAAATAAGGGATTATTCTGTGAGCATGAAAGGCAAAAGCCTTGGCAACCAGGTGATTCATTTTACTGTCACTGTAGATGGACAAGGGCCTGATGCTTCTGTCAGCAAGTTAGTGGAAGATGTCAAAGAAATCCTTGTAGAAGAAGACAAAATGACTCACATTAACCTCAGCATAAAAGGCCAAGGAATTAGTCCTTCTCTCCACCAAATAATCAAAGAGTTCAATGATTCCCTGAACAAAAAGCCTGCTGCTGATGTTCCTGCACTCGAAGAAGAAATCCCGAGGATCCCCTTTACCTTGAAGATACAAGGCCAAGGGGACGATGCTTCCGGACAGAGATTAGTAGAAAAGATCAAGGCTTTACTTGAAATGCAACAACATCCAACGGATTATTCTGTGAGTGTGGAAGGCAAAAGGCAGGGCAACCATGGCAATCATTTCACTGTCACCATAGAGGGCAAAGCGACTGATAATTCTCTCAGGGGATTTGTGGAAAACATCTATGCGATCCTTGAAGGAGAACAGAAAGTAGCTAACATGAAGATGAACATAAAAGGTCAAGGGATTGGTCCTTCTGTCCACAAATTAGTCCGAGACTTCAATGTTTCCTTGAAAAAGAGGCCCAGTCTGATGGACAAGGAACACAGCAAGCGGCTCAAGTTTACCTTGAAGATACAAGGCCAAGGGGACGATGCTTCCGGACAGAGATTAGTAGGAAAGATCAAGGCTTTACTTGAAATGCAAAAACATCCAACGGATTATTCTGTGAGTGTGGAAGGCCAAAGGCAGGGCAACCATGGCAATCATTTCACTGTCACCATAGAAGGCAAAGCGACTGATAATTCTCTCAGGGGATTTGTGGAAAACATCTATGCGATCCTTGAAGGAGAACAGAACGTAGCTAACATGAAGATGAACTTAAAAGGTCAAGGGATTGGTCCTTCTGTCCACAAATTAGTCCGAGACTTCAATGTTTCCTTGAAAAAGAGGCCCAGTCTGATGGACAATGAACACAGCGAAAGAGGCAAGCGGCTCAAGTTTACCTTGAAGATACAAGGCCAAGGGGACGATGCTTCCGGAAAGGGATTTGTCGAAAAGATCAAGGCTTTTCTTGACGAGGATGGTCAAATAACAGATTACTTTGTAAACATTAAAAGCCAAGACCTAGGCAACCAGGTGACTCGTTTTACAGTCACCACAGAAGGCCAAGGGACTGGTGATTCACTCAGGAGATTAGTGGAAAATATTGATGCAATCCTTCAAGGAGAACGGAAAATTACTCACATAACCATCAGAATCCAAGGCCAAGGGATTAGTGCTTCTCTCCACCAATTAATCCAACAGATAAATGCTTCCCTGAACAAAAGGCCTGATGTGGTTGTCCCTGTATCTAGTAGAAACCAGCTGATCAAGTTTACATTCACTATGCAAGGCCAAGGCAACAACCATTCTCAAAAGACGTTAGTCCAAAAAGTGAAGAGTTTTATTTACCAGGAAGGGCATATACATGATTTTTCTGTCAACTTGGAAGGTGAAGTCCAAGGCAACCAGATATTTCCTTTTAAATTCACTACGGAAGGCAAAGGGACTAATGACTCTATAAAGAGATTGCTTCGAAATATCTATTTCATCCTTCAGACGGACGTCAAAATATCTGATATTACCAGCAACATACAAGGTGAAGGGATTGATGCTTCTCTCCACCAATCAATCAATGAGATCAATGCTTCCTCAAGAAAGGGTAATTAACTGATTATTTCCTGACAATAGGAAACCAGGCTTGTACTGCTGCAAAATAATGTGAGATTTCTATCTTTTTCAAATAAATGGCACCAGAAACGACACATGTATATTAAGTGTCTATGTCTCATGTTTGGGTATTATAACTTGAATACATACTCTGCAAAAGTGCTCCTCAAACTGGCTTTAGAATGATAAGCATGCCATGGAGGCTCATTAGCCATAACTAGTCAGCTTTGAGGAAGTGATGGAGTCAAGGAAGTGGTTAGGTCATCAGTTTCATTCCTTTTCAAGCAGGTTGGCTCAGTTGGATGCTCTCCACTGCAATGATTGCAATGACCCATGGTGCACACCATCATCCCCATGTCTCATATGAGAAGCAGCAGTCAACACAAAGAAGCTAAACCCAATCCCCCATCCAGCAGGAAGGAATCTGGCATTCTCATCCTTATGTACCTGAGTGGAAAGGTGCATCTAGTCACAAGCTGGCAAATAAAATTTTGAATGTGAGCCAAGCTCAGCTCCCATTCATGGTGGCTGCTTCCTACTTTAAGTGAAATTTATGAAATATAACATACACATTTTATTACCCACAGACCCTATAACTATGAAAGTTACATGACTCTCTAGTTGAGTTCTAGTTCTCTATCCAGCCTGGCTGGGTTGTGGTATGGTGGGGCCTCATCATCACCATAACAAGGGCTTCCTGAGGTATGGCACCATCCCTTCCCACCATTCCTTTGACCCTACCAATTAAGGAATTCCTGATGGGATGCGGGTGGCACTGTGGGTTAAACCACAGAGCCTAGGGCTTGCCGATCAGAAGGTCGCGGTTTGAATCCCCTGTTGGATTCCAAGCCTTTATCAGGAGAAACTGGCAACTCTCCCAGGCACCCGGCTTGGTCTCCTGTTGACCTCCCGGTCTGCTCTCCCAGCAGGATCCAGGCAGAGGTCGCGATTGGCGATCCTTCTCAGCGTGAGAAGAACACACCCCTCTTTCCTGCCCCCCCGGCAGGGGAAAGAGATAGACAGAAACGTATTTACATGGCTTTATTTCTGTCTTTGCAGTGTTACAAAAAACATGTCTGCTCTCTTCAAACTCCAGCAGACGACTGAACAAACACTTCCTGTACAGCTCATATTACACTCTGAGCTAATTCTGGTGCTGTCTGTTTCCCACAGACACTCCCAACATCATGTGACGATTTCAAGCAATCAGCTCGCAGCAGCATTGCTTCTATATTGTAACATACTCCCCCATATGAATCAATGTGCGCTGCGAGCAAAGCTTGACCCAGAGAAGAAAACAAACAGTTGTTATACATATAACACTCCCCTGTTGTTTCAGTTCCACCCTTGGAACTACCCGCCACTGGTTTCCCCAGTGTACCTCTCTGGTTGTCTGACTTCCAAGGAATGAGAGCATCTGCATTTCCTTGGCTAGGGAATGTAGTGTTACGCTTAGCAACTCCCTGTTGTGTCTCTGTCTTTGACTTAGACACAGCTTTAACCTGTCTTGAGTTGTCAACAATAGTAACACATGATACAGCTGAGTTAGCAAACTCTTTTGAATACCTCTTGGGTGGTACATCCTTTGTAACTCTCTCGGACCTACGTAAGAGGTGCTGATCATCTCTGCTCACTGGTTCAGTCTTGGGACTCTTTGGAGAACCAGTTCCAATAGTAAACAGTGGTTCATCCTCCACCTGTGAAGGTCTAGCCATTGTGTGAGTTTTCCTCTCAATGACTGTGTCAACTGAGCTCTTCGAGCTATCACTATCACTCTCAGTACCACTGTAATCAGTAAAATCCTCCTCATCATCAGAACTGTCCTCAGTGGGAAATGTGTGAACAATTACTCTCTCCTGTTCAGGAGCACTCTCTAGAAATTTTGTGAGAATCACCTGACCAGATTCAGACAAAATTACTCTGTAGAGACCCTTTTCATAACCCACAAAAATGCCTCTAGCATTCTTCACCCCATCTGGAGTTTCTGTCCTGATTTGAGATCCAAAAACCTTAAAATGCGCGACAGAAGGTTTTCTGTGGAACAGCTTCTCAAAAGGAGAACATTCCATACCTCTTGAAACCTTTCTCACCCAAGAGTAACAAAAACATGATAAAGATTCAGCCCAAAACTCATGTGGCAAATGTGAACTCAGCAATTGCGCCTTCATCCCATTTTGCAATTCTTTGTTCACTTGCACACAGACACTTTTGTTCCATGCATCTGCTGAAAGAGCAATTTTGTGCCTTATTCCTTTCTTATCCAGGAAATCCTGAAAATCCTGTAAAAGAAAAACTGGCTTTTCATCTGTGAAAAGACAATCAATGTTAGCATCGTGAATATCCTTAACCTTGCCACAAAATTCTTTAAAACTTTCTAAGGCTTCTTGTGGTTTGTTCAACGTGTATACCCACACATATTGAGAGAAATAATCCACACCCACAAGATAAAATCTTGCATTGCCTCTAGATGGTGCTAGAGGACCAATCACATCAGCATACACTCGCTGAAAAGCACTGTTAACTTTGGTCGCCTTCTGGACGTCCTTCGTCATACCTGCAAGAGGAGTCATGTTAGATTCAGATGAATTACAATTTATGCAATCACTTTGATCAAAAGTCAACAAATATAGTCCATCTTTCTCTCTGGCAGAAAGATACAGCTCTCCATCTTTGAAGATTTTGCAGCTTTCTTCATCATAGGACAAAATCAGTCCTTTCTTTGTGATCTGCGAAACACTCAGCAGATTGTACTTTAAATCAGGAACCAAATACACATTGTTTATAGTCAAGTTCAGACTTTCAAGATACACAGTCCCAAACCCGATTGTTTCCAGCTCCTGGCCATTGGCCTGTTTCACAGTGAAGCTTTGCTTCTTAAACGTTGAAAACAGTCCTCGGCGCGACGTCATGTGTTGCGTGCAACCCGTGTCAATAACAAAAGCGTTCTCCATTGAAAACTCGGCTTTTGTTGACAGCAATGCTTTTTCAGGTTTCATCTGGGATTTGGTATGACTTTTGCCTGACGCCTCAGGCTTTGCAGAGCTCCCCTTAGCTCCTTTCTGTTGACGTGGCTTCTTACAATTCCGCTGAAGATGCCCAGTCTGTCCACAATTGTAACAACGGACAACGTTCAAAGCAACAGCCTGTTCTTCACTTGCAATAGCAGTGGGGGTGTCAGAACTCCGAGCTTCTCTCCCCCTGTCTTTGACATCTATTGCAGCAAGTCTGTCTCTCTCATTCAAAACAACTGAACAAATTCTCTCCACGGTTAGATCTCTGGCTGGTAGAGAACCCAGCTGACTTGCAACCGTTTTATAAGTCCGATTAAGGCTGTTTATAATCATGAAGCAGAATATCTCTTCCTGTAGAGGGAAATTGCGTTGCGCCATCTGCTGGCGTAAGAATTTCATCTCTGTCAGATGCGCTTGTACATCTCCATCAGGCGCTAGCCTTAGATTGGTTAGCTTTTCAAAATGCAGCAACGCTGAAGAACCAGCATCTCTTTGATGTATTCTACGCAGCGTTTCCCAAATCTCACGCGCATATTCCAAATCCTGAATATGCACGAGTTGGTCATCTGAGATACACAGAATTATGGCCGTCCTGGCTCTCACATTCTGTGAATTCCAACCTGGCGTTGGTGCAGCAGGGATGGGGTTCTCAATCTCCCTATAAATCCTCTGATTCTGAAGCAGGGCTTTCATCTTTACAGACCATGAGGAATAATTGTCATTAGTCAGTGGAGGTGGGTAAGGTAAGCCTCCCCCCTTCTTGGTATCCATTTTGAATCCAAGCCTCAGCTCTCACTATCGATCCTGTAAAATCCAAGAGTCTTTTGGGTTGCACTTGGCAGCTAAACGCAGGCAGCCCTGGAAAGTCCCTCCAAGAGCAGTGAGATATACAGACAAAACAAACGCTGGAATGTTTACCAGTGTTTTTCCAGCCTCTTACAGTCCCAGCTTCTCTTCCGTTGGCTAGTAAATTTCCACTTACTTTTCAAGCTAACTATCTCCGAAGTAGCTGAAAAGATTCACGTCTCGTTGCTTAGCAACTGGACATTCCAAGCTTGAGCAGCAAACACCTTATCAATCCAAGAATGCGAAGAATGTGGCTCTCTCTCAGTGCTGTTTCTAATCCAAAAAACAGCTTTTGTGAACCAGAGAGAATTCAATCTGCATTCACCCTTTTAGCCCATAAAATCAGCATACCTTGGGGTTTCCGTTGCTCGTTAGCTTATCAGCAAAAAGGATTCCTCCGGTGCTCTGCCGTTCTTGTAGCCTCCATCCGCCCGCTACCATATCTTCCTTTATCTTCTTGCAGAGGATGAAGTTACGATCCATCAACCTCTCTTGCTGTTTTCATGGATTGAAACCGTCGGCTTCTTGCTACCAGATGTTGGATTCCAAGCCTTTATCAGGAGAAACTGGCAACTCTCCCAGGCACCCGGCTTGGTCTCCTGTTGACCTCCCGGTCTGCTCTCCCAGCAGGATCCAGGCAGAGGTCGCGATAGGCGATCCTTCTCAGCGTGAGAAGAACACACCCCTTTTTCCTGCCCCCCCGGCAGGGGAAAGAGATAGACAGAAACGTATTTACATGGCTTTATTTCTGTCTTTGCAGTGTTACAAAAAACATGTCTGCTCTCTTCAAACTCCAGCAGATGACTGAACAAACACTTCCTGTACAGCTCATATTACACTCTGAGCTAATTCCGGTGCTGTCTGTTTCCCACAGACACTCCCAACATCATGTGACGATTTCAAGCAATCAGCTCGCAGCAGCATTGCTTCTATATTGTAACATCCCCATGACGGGGTGAGCTCCTGTTGCTCGGTCCCTGCCCCAGCCAACCTAGCAGTTTGAAAGCATGTCAAATGCAAGCAGGAAGGTAAATGGCGTTTCCGTGTGCTGCTCTGGTTCGCCAGAAGCGGCTTAGTTTGGTGACTGTAGGGTCCCACTTGGCTCCACCGTAACAGAACTAGGTCTCATTGAGCTGCCTTTATTAACAGACTGCTTGAGATCTTTCTTCATGTGCTTGACTCCAAAAGGATAGAACATTCCAGAAGGATGCCAACTAGAGATAGAGGGATAGAGCAACCCAGAAGCTATATGTATAAAAAGGGTGCCAACTAGAGAAGTGACCCTGCTTCCCAGAAGATGGTGGAGCAGGATTTATTCTGCAGAAGCACTCAAGAGCAAGTTGCTTACTGGTCCAGTCAGTCCCTGCATCCTAGCTGCCATTCTTATGCAACTTCCTTGAAAGGAGAAATCAAGGTGCGGAGACAGCTCTAATTGAAATGTGCCTTTTACCTGGAAAAACTGTCTAAGAAGTAAATTATTCCCCATTTGGTAGCATTAACTGTGCTCCTGTGTGCCAAAATTCTGCTACCGGGAATGTCACAACACACACCCAATAATAGTGGCAGTTTTCTGCAGTTAGAATTATACTGATATCCAGCAGAGGGCATGATCCTAAAATGTTCTCAGAAGCTCTCCAGGTGACTTTCAGCCGGACCCTGACTCTCAGGCTGACATGTATCCCAGGGTTGTTGTGGGGATTACATGAGGTGAGGAAGAATTGTGTATGCCCCTTGTGTACAATTATTATTATTATTATTATTATTATTATTATTATGAGTTTATGTACCACCCTATACCTGGAAGTCTCAGGGTGGTTCACAGAAAAGATCTCAACATATATAATTAGAATAGAAAACACAACCCAACAACACTCCTCCAAAAAAGAACATTTTAAAAGGGTATAGGATGTCAAACAGATCAACCAAAGGCCTGTTCAAAGAGGAAAATTTTTGCCTAGGGCCGAAAGGTGTGTAATGAAGGTGCCAGGTGAACTTCCTTGGGGAGAGCATTCCACAGACGGGGAGCCACTGCAGAGAAGGCCTCTTCTCGTGTTGCCACCCTCCAGACCTCTCGAGGAGGAGGCACACAAAGGAGGGCCTCAGAAGATGATCTCAGGGTCCAGGTAGGTTCATATGAAAAGAGGCGGTCCTTGAGGTATTGCTGTCCTGTCCTGTTTAAGGCTTTATAGGTAAAAAGCAGCACTTTGAATTGGGCCTGGAAACTAATTGGTAGCCAGTGCAGTCAGAGCAGGATCGGTGTAATGTGCTTAAACCAACTTGCTCCATGAGCAACCTGGCCGCTGAATTCTGCACCAGCTGAAGATTCTGAACCATCCTCAGAGGCAGCCCTACATATAACGCATTGCAGTAATCTAACCTTGAGGTTACCAGAGCATACAGCAGTAGTTAGGCTATGCCTGTCCAGATAGAGGTGCAGCTGGCCCACCAACTGAAGCTGATGGAAAGCACTCCAGGCCACTGAGGCCAACTGAGCCTCAAGCGACAGGAAAGGATCCAGGAGTATCCTCAAGCTATGAACCTGCTCCTTCAGAGGAAATGTAACCCCATCAAGAGCAGATGACCTTCCACCCATTGTGTCTACAGAACCCCCCAGTAACAGTGCCTCAGTCATATCTGGATTGAGCTTCACTTCGTTGGCTCTCATCCAATCCATTACCAAGGCAAGACACTGGTCCAGCACTTCCACTGCCTCACCTGCAGATGTAAAGGAGAAATAGAGCTGAATGTCATCAGCATACTGCTGACAAAGTACTCCGAACCTCTGGATAACCCCACCCAGAAGTTTCATGTAGATGTTAAACAACATGGGGGATAGGATTGAGCCCTACAGAACCCCACATTGAAGGTTCCACAAGGCTGAAAAGCACTTCCCCAGTAATACCCTTTGGGAATAACCATCCAAGTAGGACGGGAACCAAAACAAAGCGATGCCACCCATCCCTAGTTTGGAGAGTTGCTCCAGCAGGATACCATGGTTGATAGTATTGAAAGCCACTGAGAGGTCGAGAACAATTAAAAGGGACATGTTTCCCTTGTCTCTCTCTCGACAAAGGTCATCATACAGGGCAACCAAAGCAGTTTCAGTAATAATAATAATAATAATAAGAAGAAGAAGAAGAAGAAGAAGTATTATTTGTACGCCACCCCTCTGGCTGGGTTTTCCCAGCCATTCTGGGTGGCTTCCAACAAAATATTAAAATACAATAGTCTATTAAACATTAAAAGCTTCCCTAAACAGGGCTGCCTTCAGATGTCTTCTAAAAGTCTGGTAGTTGTTGTTCTCTTTGACATGTGGTGGGAGGGCGTTCCACATGGCGGGTGCCACTACCGAGAAGGCCCTCTGCCTGGTTCCCTGTAATTTGGCTTCTCGCAGCGAGGGAACTGCCAGAAGGCCCTCGGCACAGGACCTCAGTGTCCGGGCAGAACTTTGGGGGTGGAGATGCTGCTTCAGGTATACTGGACCGAGGCTGTTTAGGGCCTTAAATGTCAGCACCAACACTTTGAATTGTGCCTGGAACCATACTGGGAGCCATGTAGATCCTTTGGGATTGGTTTTATACGGTCCCAGTGGCCACTCCAAGTCACCAGTCTAGCTGCCACATTCTGGATCAGTTGTAGATTATGGGTCACCTTCAAAGATAGCCCCACATAGAGTACATTGCAGCAGTCCAAGCGAGAGATAACTAGAGCATGCACCACTCTGGCGAGACAGTCTGCGGATAGGTAGGGTCTCAGCCTGCGTACGAGATGGAGCTGATAAACAGCTGCCCTGGACACAGCATTGACCTGTGCCTCCATGGGCAGCTGTGAGTCAAAAATGTCTCCAAGGCTGCGCATCTGGTCCTTCAGGGGCACAGTTACCCCATTCAGGACCAGGGAGGCACCCACACCTGCTCGCCTCCTTTCCCCCCAAAACAGTACTTCTGTCTTGTCAGGATTCAACCTCAATCTTTTAGCTGCCATGCATCCTCCAACTGCCTCCAGACACTCACACAGAACCTTCACCACCTTCACAGGTTCTGATTTGAAAAAGAGGTAGAGCTGGGTATCATCCGCATACTGATGAACACCCAGCCCAAATCCCCTGATGATCTCTCCCAGCAGTTGCATGTAGATATTATAATAATAATAATAATAATAATAATAATAATAATAATAATAATAATAATTTATTATTTATACCCCGCCCATCTGGCTGGGTTTCCCCAGCCACTCTGGGCGGCTTCCAAAAGAATACTAAAATACTGTGATACATCAAACATTAAAAGCTTCCCTAAACAGGGCTGCCTTCAGATGTCTTCTAAAAGTCTGGTAGTTGTTGTTCTCTTTGACATCTGGTGGGAGGGCGTTCCACAGGGAGGGCGCCACTACCGAGAAAAAGCATGGGAGAGGGGACAGAATCCTGAGACACCCCACAAGTGAGAGCCCAGGGGTCTGAACACTCATCCCCCACCACCACTTTCTGAATACGGCCCAGGAGGAAGGAGTGGAACCACTGTATAACAGTGCCCCCAGCTCCTAGCCCCTCTAGATGGTCCAGAAAGATGTCATGGTTGATGGTGTCAAAAGCCACAGAGAGATCTGACAGAACTAGGAAACAGCTCTCACCTTTGTCCCTAGCCCACTGGAGATTATTTACCAGTGCGACCAAATGGTCCACTTCTTCCAGGCGTGCCTGGAGTTGTTCAGCAACCACTTGCTCAATCACCTTGCCCAAGAATGGAAGATCTGAGACTGGGCGATAGTTGACCATATTGCCCGCATCTAAAGATGGCTTTTTTAGAAGCAGTTTGATGACCTCCTCATTTAGCGGGTCTGGGAAGGCTCCCTTACAGAGAGAAGCATTCACTACCTCATGAAGCCCTTTGCCCAGCCCTTCCTGGCTAGCTTTTATAAGCCAGGATAGGCAAGGATCAAGGAGACAGATGGTTGATTTAACTCATCCAAGAAGCCTGTCCACATCCTCAGAGGTAACAGATTGGAATTGATCCCATGCAATTTGACTAGACAGGACTCTAGCACTCTCCCGCCTGTTGAATTGTGTCTTTAAATGTGACGGTTCATTATTGTTTCACAAAATGTGTATGTCTTTAAGGGCCATGGCAAATAACGAGACTCAGTTTTACAGCTGTGAAACATGGCAGGTGCTGCTAAGTTGTGTTAATTAAGCTGTGTCAGCAATTGGGTATAGTATATAAAGAGCAGCACCTAGCTCTCTCATTACCCTGGGGGATGGGTTGGTGGTTGGGTCATGTTTGTTGATGTATTTAGTGTAAAAGGAGTTTTTGTTTTTGTTATTAAAACCTTGTTAAAGTTATTTTTGAGTTCCTTGTGATGCATGGTCTCCCCAGCAAGCTCTCTGCAGCGCTACTAAACTGCAAATAGCCAACATCACCCTGGCCCTGCTCCCACGGTGGAGTCTACCTCTTCCCAAATCTGAGCAACTTCATCTGCAAAAAACTTTGCAAAATCATTGCAGGAGATCATGTGGCCCGTACTGGGCCCCGATGGAGCAGGTGGTTCCGCTAAATTGCGAACCACCTGAAAGAATCTCCTGCTGCTGTTTTCTGCAGATGCAATAGAGGTGGTGAAGAAAGTCTTCTTCGCAATCGCTACCGCCACTTGGTAGGCTCAACATTGAGCTCTAACCCATGTCCGGTCAGCTTCAGAATGAGTTATCCACCACAGGCATTCTAGCCATCTCAGCAATTGTTTCATTGCCCTCAGATCTGTGGAAAACCATGGGGCTGTCTGGTCTCTGGGCCATTGGAGAGGGCACTTTGGAGCCAAACAGTCAATAGCCCTGGTTAACTCCACATTCCAGCAGGCCACCAGAGAATCAGCTGAAAGGCCATCAACATTGGTTAAACATTCCCTACCACTCTCTGGAAACCATTTGGATCCATTAAGTGGCAGGGGCGGACCATCTGAATTTGCCCCACCTCCCTGCTGCGGGGAAGGGTCACGGAGAAGTCCAGTTGCACCAGGAAGTGATCTGACCATGGCACTTCTTTAGTTTTACTTTTACTTAGTGTCAGATCACCAACATCCATAGAGGTGAACACCAGGTCTAAGGCATGCCCGCAGCAATGAGTTGGGCCAGACTTATTCAGCCCCATGGAGGCCATGCTTTCCATGAAGTCCCAAGCAGCCCCTTGTAAGGTTGTGTGGGCATGGATGTTAAAATCCCCTAGGGCAACCAAATTAGGTGTCTCCAGGAGAACATCCTCCACGACCTGAAGCAGCTAGGGCAGGGAATCCTTGGTGCAGTGGGGAGGTTGGTACACTAAAAGGAATCCTGTTCTGCCCCTATTGCCCAACTTCCAGAAGATGCACTCAGAAAACTGGGTCTTCCCAATAGGACGCCTGGTGCAAACTAATGACTTCCTAAAAACCGCTGCCCCACCACCCACAAGGCCTGGGTTGGTGTACGTAAGAGAAACCTGGTGGACAAGCAGAGGCAAGGACAGGCCCATCTGCTTCATCCAACCAAGTCTCTGTTACACATGCCAGGTCAAGTCCTCCATCCATGATCAAGTCATGGATGGCAGCAGTCTTATGGATCATTGACCTGGCATTGCACAGCAGTACCTTCAGGTCATGTGGGTATCGCTTGCTGAACCCAGTATCCGTCCAGTCAAGACCAGATCCAGAGGCAGGGATAGTCCTCAAACAACGACTAAACCTGCCTCCTCGGTAATGACATGGTCTGGTCTTAGCGTAAATCCTCCTACTGCCTGTGATCACTGAGATCGCTTGTCCCAGTGCAACCCCCTCCCCCATGGAACCTGCCCCAGCCATTTTGTTGGCTGGGACCCATACAGGAAAAAAAACTATATCTTTCAAGAAAATGTTAGAAACAGAATAATCCTTTTTTCCAAACCAGTGAACCTTGAGTATAGTCTTATAATAATGTAATGGCAATGTACCGTATTTTAGTTCCTCTTACTGGAACATTGCTTCTTGCAAAGGAAAGATGCAACAAAACTCTGGCATCTTGCAAATGAGATTAAAGTACACGTGGAAAAGTAGCATAGAGTCCCATAAATAGATGAGCACTCGGCTTTCCAAAAGACGCTGGAACTCGGTAGTGCACTGCTTGGGTGTCCATTTCTCACTGGCCTCCAAGGAATCCTAATGAAAGCTCCACCATGCAAGTCTGCTGTCCATTCATAGCTAACATTTTATTGATGCTCCTGGTTTCTCCAGGTAAGTCCAATACCAGAACTGTAAGCCATCAGATTTCAGTTGCAGAACTATAGCAGTAAAGGAGAATGGAGGACATCTAGAATTGGGGCAGGCAACCGGGTGGCTACAGGCTAGATCTGCCCTTCTGGAGATACACACACACACACACACACACCTATGAAGTATTCATCATGGTGTAGTAAAAAAGGTATGATGTCATGAATTCTCATAATTACCTACTATCACAAATGGATTTGCAAAATTCTCTTTTGGTAAATTGTGACTGAGCACCATCTCCTATTCTCCAATTGTTTAGTGGTGAGCAATGCAAAATTACATTTTGAACGGATGTATTTGGCATTCAGAAATTGTCTGTGGATGGGAGGATTTCCTTCTACAGTCTGCAGGGGTCTAATGCAGAAATGTCTTCCCCAGAGGCAAGGGTCTTGCTAAAAAGCACCCAGCAGGGATGAATCCTCCATTCACCAACTCTTGAACGTATTCCCAAGAGAGCAAAAAGGGTTGATCTGCCTGCCCCATGTTTGCAAAGTCTGTGCTGTTGAGTTTTGGCTTTGACACCATGTTCCCACTTCTTCACCTTTCCCATACTGTAGACCTATAACCAGAAACCAATCACAGCAACATATCATGCTCCAATCACAACTCTGGCTGGAGTTTAAGGACACCTGTACCCTAAATGCCATACACTAGTCTGACCATATATTTCAAAAGTCCTGAATAAGGTGTGAATATATTTTGGCAAACCTGTTCTGTTTCTCCTTTTTCTTTCCAAACCCACTCCACTATATGTTTTTTTAAAAAAGACTAGTCAATTATGTCAAAATATTTATATTTTTTTCATCTATTGCTCCTTCTCCTACGCTATCATGGGATAAATGCAAGGAATTAGCAAGGAATCCAGTGCCAGGTCTAACATAAAATGGAATACATTGAGGGCAGGCTTGATAATGGTCCAGACAGATGCATGAAATGTATGGGTGCTTGTAGAACCTTGTTTGTTTGGTCCCTGCTTCTGCCAACATAGCAGTTCGAAAGCACGTCAAAGTGCCAGTAGATAAATAGGTACTGCTCTGGTGGGAAGGTAAACAGCACTAGTCTGAACATATATTTCATAAGTCCTGAATAAGGTGTGAATATATTTCGGCAAGGGACGCGGGTGGCGCTGTGGGTAAAAGCCTCAGCGCCTAGGGCTTGCTGATCGAAAGGTCGGTGGTTTGAATCCCCGTGATGGGGCGAGCTCCCGTTGTTCGGTCCCAGCGCCTGCCAACCTAGCAGTTCGAAAGCACTCCCGGTTGCAAGTAGATAAATAGGGACTGCTTACTAGCGGGAAAGTAAACAGTGTTTCCATGTGCGGCTCTGGCTCGCCAGAGCAGTGATGTCACGCTGGCCACATGACCCGGAAGTGTCTCCGGACAGCGCTGGCCCCCGGCCTCTTGAGTGAGATGGGCGCACAACCCTAGAGTCTGTCAAGACTGGCCCGTATGGGCAGGGGTACCTTTACCTTTACCTTTATATTTCGGCAAACCTGCTCTGTTTCTCTTCTTTGTCCCCAAACCCACTCCACTATATGTTTTCTTTAAAAAAACCAGCTAGTCTATTATGTCAAAATATTTCCCCCCTCCACTATGCTATCACAGGATAAATGCAAGGAATTAGCAAGGAATCCAGTCTACCAGTAAAAGGAATAGCTTTTGCGTAAGAACCACACTTTGTCTTTGCAATGGAGGGCAGTCTTGATAATGGTCCAGATAGATGCATGGAATGCACAAGTGTTTGTAGAAGGGATTGATGGAACAAGATGGTTTTTTCTGGCTCTGGTGGGTGGGACATGAACCAATGGCTTCAGGTTACAGGAAAAGAAATTCTGACTAAACATCAGGAAGAACTTTCTGATGGTAAGAGCTGTTCAAAAGTGCAACAAACTCCCTTGGGCAGTTTTTAAGGAGAGGTTGGATGGCCATCTGTTATGGACGCTTTAGCTGAGTATCCTGCATTGCAGGGGCTTTTACTAGATGACCCATGGGGGTATCTTCCAGCGCTATGATTATATGAGAACTAAAAATGGGATCATATGGTAGCATCCCTCATTGCTGCTATTTATCACAATATTGTGCATGGAGTGAAATGGTACTTGTAGCAGGGACACATCTGTCTTTGTATATCATAAGACACAGAGGTTGAAGTCCTGGCCAAATATGCATGCTGTAATTATGTCTGGCAGGCAAAAGAGCCCCAATAAGAAGACTCTCGGCAGTTTTACGTAGGTTTATTTACAAAAAAACACATCCAGAACACGGCTTCTTGCCTGCTCTCATTTACAATAGCTGGTCACTCTCAAACTTCACCCCTCCCACAGCAGTTAAGTTTCTGAGTCTAACTTTCCCCCCTGCACTCTGGGGGGGGGGCACGTTCCTGACCCCCCCCCCCCCATAATTCCCCTCCTCTTCCTCCTTATCCTCTTCTTCCTCCCTCCACCCTCTGGCTCTAGGTTTGTTGGGGTGGCTACAGTGAAACCCCGTCTGTAGTTCAGGAGTATGGACATGCTCTGCAAATCCGCAGGATCTGTCTGATGGGCCATATCCCTTCCACTTTATCAGATACTGTAGCCTCTTCCTCATTCTGTAAGAGTCCAGAATCTGCTGCACTTCAGACTCCTCTTCTCCCTCCACCATTACCAGGGGAGGAGGTGACCCTAGGGATCTAGTAAAGGTGTGCAGGAACTACTCGGGATAACAGTGTCAGCATCGCCCTTGAGCCAGTGCCACGGACTGGACTCATCCACTTCAGCCCCGACTGGGCCAGGCGAGCTGGGGTAGCACTTCCAGAGACGACCTTCTGCACAGGAGCAGGTCAAAGTGCTGTGGACTCACAGCTTAGAGCTGTGAGTACCAGATTCACTTCCACAATACAGTCATGCACAGCAGAGTATAGCAGAGCATAGCAGAGCATAAACAACTCGGAGAGCAGCTCTGTAGAATATCTTCTTTATTCCATCTACAACTATTATAATACAAAACTATATACAGAGCTAAATGAGGTCTAACCAAAAATGCTGAACTGCACTGAGTGTCTACAGCTGCTCTTAGCAGCAACCTTATCTATACAGAGATAACACACTCTATCTCTCTAACACTCAGTCTCTCTCTCTCCTTTGATGTGAGGCTGGAGCGGAATAAGTACTGAGCAGAAACCGCCCCCTCCTCTCTGGAGAATCAGCAGAGAACATCAGCAGATTCTTGGGTATAGAAGGGGTGAAATTTCCTCAAACAGTGCTCTATGGAATACAGGATGTATTTTCATGGAAGCTGGCAACCTAAGCCTGAATGTCACCAGGTTGATCTATTACTTCAAAGGGCCCCACCTACTTTCTGCATCTACATTTCTGGGGCAGATCTCTTGTGAACAGGCACACCTTGTTCCCCACCTTTATCTCTTTGCCTGGCTTCCTGTGTTTATCTGCCACTCTCTTGTATGACTTTTTTAGCCAAGTCCAATTGCTCCTTTAACAGACTATGCATGGCTGTCATCTCCTCAACAAACTCTTCTGCTGCTGGCACTGACAGTCTTTCCACCTTTGCAGGAAAAGTCTGTGGATGGCACCCGTGACTGGCAAAAAAAGGGAATTTGCTGTGTGGATGCATGAAGGGCAGCTTGGACACTCAGTCATCTTGTTGATAACTCACATAGCACTGGAGGTTGATAACTCAAATAGCACATAGTTACATGTCACATGTCTGTTTACATTCCAGCACAGTATGCTGGAAACCTCCGTTTGTGTATACCTTTTGCTTTTCATTGTCTCTCTGAGGAAAAGAAAGGGAGACAACATGTTTTCTTTGTCCTGATTTATGCTCAATAAATCTTTAGCTGTTAGTATGTTTCCACAAGCCTCATACCTGTTCTGTTTGCACAGCATGCTCTGCTAATATAGCGTGCTCAGGCTTTTGAAGTCTGAGTCTCTGGTTTACATCGCACCAGAGATCGGGGTATCGTCACGGCTGGAAGGGCATGATCCAGCTGGGGGCTAGCTAGCTGGCATCTCGACCCCCAAAGGATGCTAGGAACTGTAGTACGGCAAGCATGGGGAGCCCAGGAATCACTGGACCTGGTTGAGGCCCTTTGGCTAACCTTACTCTTAGTCCTGGGCCTCCGAGAGGGACTGGGACCATTCGTTTCCCAGCTGCTTCTCATTAGGGTCAGGTTTCTCCCCCACACTTGCCCCTAAGAGTGACCCCACTGCCCCTCTGCTAGGGCACTGCCTTGATATGTGATTTGCTTTGCCACAGACAAAGCACAGCCTCTCTCTTCTCCTTTCTCGCTCTGCCAGTGACATCTGGAGCCTGCCTCCCACTGAGCCAAGCTGCATGGGTTTCCCCATAGTTCCTCTCTGTGCCTACTGCCAAACCTTCGCATGGGAATGTCAGGAATGTTGGCCATCTTGAACGGTGGTCTGCCCAGCCCCCTCCTCTCCGCCTTGTGTTCTATCACACGTTGATCTAATTGTAGCAATGTTTTTATCAGACCTTCCAAGGATAAGGGGTGGGGCAACCTGGCTAGCTCATCCATCAAGTCTCGGTTCAGCCCGGCTCGATATAATGCCGTGAGTGCCTTCTCTCCCCATCTCAATTGTTGGGATAACATACTAAATTCCATGGTGTATTGCATCCCAGTTTTACTCCCTTGGTTTAAACTCAGTAATTGTCGGGAAGCAGTAGCCAAAATTGGGAGTCCTGGAACATTGCATCCATTAGTTTCAGGAACGAGTCCAGATCTGACAAGCCTCAGTGTCCATCTACAAGGAGGGTCTCCCCCTCCAGCAAACCAACCACGAGAAACAACTTCTCACTTTCAGTCCGAAATTCTTTGTCTCTCTGTTCAAAAAACCACTTCAGACTGCTTTCAGAGAGCCAGTGTGGTGTAGTGGTTAAGAGCGGTAGTCACGTAATCTGGGTAACCGGGTTCGCGTCTCCGCTCCTCCACATGCAGCTGCTGGGTGACCTTGGGCCAGTCACAGTCTCTCAGCCCCACTCACCTCACAGAGTGTTTGTTGTGGGGGAGGAAGGGAAAGGAGAATGTTAGCCGCTTTGAGACTCCTTAAAGGGAGTGAAAGGCGGGATATCAAATCCAAACTCTTCTTCTTCTTCTTCTTCTTCTTCTTCTTTTGAACGCTAAATATTCAGAGTTCTTCCCTGAAAACTTGGAAGGGGGGCCCAGTAGGCAACCTGGCGGCTCTTCTGTCCTTTTCTTCTGACACTTCCTGCCACTGTTGATTAAATGACCCCGCTATTTGGTCAATTTGAGTCTTTAGTTCTAAATTCTGTTGGAATAGTACCTGTAGCTGACTAGTTGCATCTCCATGTGTCCCAGGGCCTGCAACTGCATCAGCAGCAGTAGCGTGTTGCTCCTCAGACTTATCACCTATTTTCCCAGCCTTGTTGGAGTTAGAGACTAACCAAGCAATAATGATCTCTGGCAGGCAAGCAAGGTCTGATAAGAAGTAATGACTCTCCAGCAACTTTATGCACATTTATTTACAAAAAGACACTTCCAGAGCACAGTTTCTTGCCTGCTCTCATTTACGAGAGTTGGTCAGTCTGAATTTTCACCCCTCCCACAGCAAGAAGGATGCCAAACTCCAGCCTCTCCCCTCTTACCCTTCCGTTGCCCTCTGATCTTCTCAAGTTGCCTAGAACGGGGACTGAGAGGCTGGCCTGCCTCCTCCCCACATCCACTCAACACAGATTCAGAGCCCTGCTTATCTGCTGATTGCCTAGAAACCCTCAGGCTGTCATTCAACTCTTCCTCCCCTTGAGAGTCTTCCATGGGAAGGTCAAACTGCTCTCATCTGCAGAGTTGATCCCTTGTGCACTTAGTTCAATTTCTGAGTCTAATTTCTGAGTCTAACTCTTCCCCTGGGGGGCCATGTTCCTGACACATGATAACTGAAAAAGCACTTATTGTTGTATGGTGGCAAAT
Source organism: Podarcis tiliguerta (assembly GCF_965153285.1). Taxonomy (NCBI): domain Eukaryota; kingdom Metazoa; phylum Chordata; class Lepidosauria; order Squamata; family Lacertidae; genus Podarcis; species Podarcis tiliguerta. The sequence goes on along the minus strand of NC_139536.1, from coordinate 7,220,760 downwards.
TAAATATAGAGCCTATGTGTGGCAACGTTATTTTATGTAACAATACAGATTGAAAAAATGATATATGGTGGAAGCTGCAATGCAAGATGGAAATAGAGGTGGCAAATACATAACTAACCATTTCAAATGAATTCAACATTAAAGGAAACTGCAGGTGTAATGTCAAAGACTCTGTCTATAAACTTTGAGAATTCTTTGCCACTGTGGACTGGAGGCAGGCAAATGCCCCTATCTTCAAAGGGGGGGGGGGAGACCCAGGCAACTACCAACCAGTCCACATGACATTGATAGCAGAAAATAATAGAACTAATAATTAAACAGTTGGTCTATGAGACATAGCTTGCGGGAATCAAGAGAATGTTGTTGATCTAGCCTATCTTGATTACAGTAAGTCTGCCGAGATATTATTGCAAAGAAGTTGGTAAAATGTGGGCTAGATTTGTAGTTGGTTGACCAAACCCAAAGAGTGCTCACCTATGTATATAATAATGACAACAACAACAACAACAACAACAACAACAACAACTTATTATTTATACTCCATCCATATGGGTGGGTTTCCCCACCCACTCTCAAAAACTACAGGGTTATCTTCTGGGCCCCTTGTTCAATGGCTTTATAAACAATTTGGTTCAAGTAATTGAGAGGGCGGTCATGAAATCTGCATCTAATACCACAAATGATAAAATACAGATTCGAGTTGCTTTAACGCATTGGAGAATAGGGCCAACACTAACCCCCCCCCCCCCCAAAAAAAAAATCCACAGTGACAGATACAGGTTTCCACACTTAGGCAGGACTATACAGATGTAAACCAGTAGTACATGTGAAAATGATGTAGCTATCTTAGAAATAAAATCCTGTTGATTTTTCCCAGGTGGACAGTTCTATGATTCTCTGAATACAGTGGTACCTCGGGTTACAGACACTTCAGGTTACAGATGCTTCAGGTTACAGACTCCACTAACCCAGAAATAGTACCTCGGGTTAAGAACTTTGCTTCAGGATGAGAACAGAAATCGCACAGCAGCAGCGGGAGGCCCCATTAGCTAAAGTGGTACCTCAAGTTAAGAACAGTCTCAGGTTAAGAATGGACCTATTTAACCTGAGGTACCACTGTATTCACAAAATGCTACGTAACTAGAAGAGGTTCATAAAATTTATTTTGATCTAAAAAATGGAGTAACACCTGGCAGATGACAATGAGAGCTTGTGGTTTAGAGGGTGAACAAGAAGTGCAGAAGGCCCTGGATCAACTTTAGCCTCTGCACAGATTTCACTGGTTGGTTCTAGAATAGCTATTCTCCCATTTGCACTAGGTAGAGAATAACACTGATTGAGCTGAGAGCAATACTTGGAAAAGTTACAATCAGATATAGAAATGAGACATTCAAAAGCACTATATGCTTGCTAAGTATTGTCAAAATTAGAAAATATCTAGAATGTACATATCTTTTCTATTTAACTTATAGTAACCTGGCAGAAAGGGAATTAATAGACATGATGTATGGTGCCAGGTGTGTTGGAATTTAAGAAAAAGCGTTTGCTTAAAAATACCATTTCTTTTCCTTTACAGTTCTGGGTTTCAATGGTTTGTCCTGGACAGTAGAAGACCAAGGTATGAATGCTGAGCACAAGAGAGAAATCCAGATAACCGATTTTACACTTAATATACAATTCCAAGGGACTCGTGCTTCTCTCCAGAGATTTATTGAAGACCTCAAAGCTCTCCTTTACAAAAATGTTGAAATAAGTGATACTTCTATTAATATAGAAAAAAAAGACAATGGTGGTTTTCACAATAGAGAAGATGATGGGGAGGCATTCATAATCACCATAAAAGGTAAAGGGACTGAAGCTTCTGCCAAAAGATTAGTCCAAGAAATCAATGCCTTAATTATCACATATGGTGAACCAAACAATACTTCCATGGATAATGAAAGGATTGACTCTCCAAACAACAATGGACATATGGGAGTTGATTTTATCCTGAACATACAAGGTCAAGGGGATGATGCTTCTCTGAAGAGATTAGTCAACGAGATCAAAGCTTCTCTTACCAAGGATGGGGAAATAAATCATTATTCTGTGAAACTGCAAAGCCAAAGCCTTGGGCATCAGACATTGCGTTTTAAATTAACCATACAAGGCAAAGGGGCTTATGCTTCTATCAAGAGATTAGTTGAAAACATCAATGCCATGCTTCAGACAGAAGGCCAAATAACTCACAGTACCATCAAAATAGAAGGCCAAGGGATTGGTCCTTCTATCCACCAATTAATAAATGAGATCAACAGTTCCTTGAATAACAGGCCTCATGAGGTTAATAATTTCCCAACCGAAGGAGACCAGCAGGTCAAATTTACATTGAAGATAAAGGGCCGAGGGGATGATGCTTCCCTAAAGAGATTTGTCGAAAAGATCAAGGCTTTTCTTGGCAAGGATAAGGAAATAAACGATTACTCTCTGAAGATGAAAGGACAAAGCCAGGACAAACAGATGATTCATTTTACTCTCACCACAGAAGGTCATGGGACTAATGCTGCTCTAAGGAGTTTGGTGGAAAACATCAGTGCCTTCCTTCAAAGAGAAGGGAAAATGACTCATATTATCTTCGACATAGAAGGCCAAGAGATTGGTACATCTCTCCACCAATTAATAAATGAGATCAATAGTTCCCTGAACAACAAGCCTCATACAGATATTAATTTCCCAAACGAAGTAGACAAGAGGGTCATGTTTACATTGAAGATAAAGGGCCAAGGTGATGATGCTACTCTAAAGAGATTCGTCGGAAAGATCAAGGCTTTGCTTGGCAAGGAAATGGAAATAAGGGATTATTCTGTGAGCATGAAAGGCAAAAGCCTGGGCAACCAGGTGATTCATTTTACTGTCACTGTAGATGGACAAGGGCCTGATGCTTCTGTCAGGAAGTTAGTGGAAGATGTTTATGAAATCCTTGTAGAAGAAGACAAAATGACTCACATTAACCTCAGCATAAAAGGCCAAGGAATTAGTCCTTCTCTCCACCAAATAATCAAAGAGTTCAATGATTCCCTGAACAAAAAGCCTAATGTTGATGCTCCTGCACTCGAAGAAGAAATCCCGAGGATCCCGTTTACCTTTAAAATACAAGGCCAAGGTGATGATGCTACTCTAAAGAGATTCGTCGGAAAGATCAAGGCTTTGCTTGGCAAGGAAATGGAAATAAGGGATTATTCTGTGAGAATGAAAGGCAAAAGCCTGGGCAACCAGGTGATTCATTTTACTGTCACTGTAGATGGACAAGGGCCTGAAGGTTCTGTCAGGAAGTTAGTGGAAGATGTTTATGAAATCCTTGTAGAAGAAGACAAAATGACTCACATTAACCTCAGCATAAAATGCCAAGGAATTAGTCCTTCTCTCCACCAAATAATCAAAGAGTTCAATGATTCCCTGAACAAAAAGCCTAATGTTGATGCTCCTGCACTCGAAGAAGAAATCCAGAGGATCCCGTTTACCTTTAAAATACATGGCCAAGGTGATGATGCTACTCTAAAGAGATTTGTCGGAAAGATCAAGGATTTGCTTGGCAAGGAAATGGAAATAAGGGATTATTCTGTGAGTATGAAAGGCAAAAGCCTGGGCAACCAGGTGATTCATTTTACTGTCACTGTAGATGGACAAGGGCCTGATGCTTCTGTCAGGAAGTTAGTGGAAGATGTTTATGAAATCCTTGTAGAAGAAGACAGAATGACTCACATTAACCTCAGCATAAAAGGCCAAGGAATTAGTCCTTCTCTTCACCAAATAATCAAAGAGTTCAATGATTCCCTGAACAAAAAGCCTAATGTTGATGCTCCAGCACTCGAAGAAGAAATCCTGAGGATCCCGTTTACCTTTAAAATACATGGCCAAGGTGATGATGCTACTCTAAAGAGATTTGTCGGAAAGATCAAGGCTTTGCTTGGCAAGGAAATGGAAATAAGGGATTATTCTGTGAGCATGAAAGGCAAAAGCCTGGGCAACCAGGTGATTCATTTTACTGTCACTGTAGATGGACAAGGGCCTGATGCTTCTGTCAGGAAGTTAGTGGAAGCTGTCAATGAAATCCTTGTAGAAGAAGACAGAATGACTCACATTAACCTCAGCATAAAAGGCCAAGGAATTAGTCCTTCTCTCCACCAAATAATCACAGAGTTCAATGATTCCCTGAACAAAAAGCCTAATGTTGATGCTCCTGCACTCAAAGAAGAAATCCAGAGGATCCCGTTTACCTTTAAAATACATGGCCAAGGTGATGATGCTACTCTAAAGAGATTCGTCGGAAAGATCAAGGCTTTGCTTGGCAAGGAAATGGAAATAAGGGATTATTCTGTGAGCATGAAAGGCAAAAGCCTGGGCAACCAGGTGATTCATTTTACTGTCACTGTAAATGGACAAGGGCCTGATGCTTCTGTCAGGAAGTTAGTGGAAGATGTCAATGAAATCCTTGTAGAAGAAGACATAATGACTCACATTAACCTCAGCATAAAAGGCCAAGGAATTAGTCCTTCTCTCCACCAAATAATCAAAGAGTTCAATGATTCCCTGAACAAAAAGCCTAATGTTGATGCTCCAGCACTCGAAGAAGAAATCCTGAGGATCCCGTTTACCTTTAAAATACATGGCCAAGGTGATGATGCTACTCTAAAGAGATTTGTCGGAAAGATCAAGGCTTTGCTTGGCAAGGAAATGGAAATAAGGGATTATTCTGTGAGCATGAAAGGCAAAAGCCTGGGCAACAAGGTGATTCATTTTACTGTCACTGTAGATGGACAAGGGCCTGATGCTTCTGTCAGGAAGTTAGTGGAAGATGTTTATGAAATCCTTGTAGAAGAAGACAAAATGACTCACATTAACCTCAGCATAAAAGGCCAAGGAATTAGTCCTTCTCTCCACCAAATAATCAAAGAGTTCAATGATTCCCTGAACAAAAAGCCTAATGTTGATGCTCCTGCACTCGAAGAAGAAATCCCGAGGATCCCGTTTACCTTTAAAATACAAGGCCAAGGTAATGATGCTACTCTAAAGAGATTTGTCGGAAAGATCAAGGCTTTGCTTGGCAAGGAAATGGAAATAAGGGATTATTCTGTGAGCATGAAAGGCAAAAGCCTGGGCAACCAGGTGATTCATTTTACTGTCACTGTAGATGGACAAGGGCCTGATGCTTCTGTCAGGAAGTTAGTGGAAGATGTCAATGAAATCCTTGTAGAAGAAGACAGAATGACTCACATTAACCTCAGCATAAAAGGCCAAGGAATTAGTCCTTCTCTCCACCAAATAATCAAAGAGTTCAATGATTCCCTGAACAAAAAGCCTAATGTTGATGCTCCTGCACTCGAAGAAGAAATCCAGAGGATCCCGTTTACCTTTAAAATACATGGCCAAGGTGATGATGCTACTCTAAAGAGATTTGTCGGAAAGATCAAGGATTTGCTTGGCAAGGAAATGGAAATAAGGGATTATTCTGTGAGCATGAAAGGCAAAAGCCTGGGCAACCAGGTGATTCATTTTACTGTCACTGTAGATGGACAAGGGCCTGATGCTTCTGTTAGGAAGTTAGTGGAAGATGTTTATGAAATCCTTGTAGAAGAAGACAGAATGACTCACATTAACCTCAGCATAAAAGGCCAAGGAATTAGTCCTTCTCTCCACCAAATAATCAAAGAGTTCAATGATTCCCTGAACAAAAAGCCTAATGTTGATGCTCCTGCACTCGAAGAAGAAATCCCGAGGATCCCGTTTACCTTTAAAATACAAGGCCAAGGTGATGATGCTACTCTAAAGAGATTTGTCGGAAAGATCAAGGCTTTGCTTGGCAAGGAAATGGAAATAAGGGATTATTCTGTGAGCATGAAAGGCAAAAGCCTGGGCAACAAGGTGATTCATTTTACTGTCACTGTAGATGGACAAGGGCCTGATGCTTCTGTCAGGAAGTTAGTGGAAGATGTTTATGAAATCCTTGTAGAAGAAGACAAAATGACTCACATTAACCTCAGCATAAAAGGCCAAGGAATTAGTCCTTCTCTCCACCAAATAATCAAAGAGTTCAATGATTCCCTGAACAAAAAGCCTAATGTTGATGCTCCTGCACTCGAAGAAGAAATCCCGAGGATCCCGTTTACCTTTAAAATACAAGGCCAAGGTGATGATGCTACTCTAAAGAGATTTGTCGGAAAGATCAATGCTTTGCTTGGCAAGGAAATGGAAATAAGGGATTATTCTGTGAGCATGAAAGGCAAAAGCCTGGGCAACCAGGTGATTCATTTTACTGTCACTGTAGATGGACAAGGGCCTGATGCTTCTGTCAGGAAGTTAGTGGAAGATGTCAATGAAATCCTTGTAGAAGAAGACAGAATGACTCACATTAACCTCAGCATAAAAGGCCAAGGAATTAGTCCTTCTCTCCACCAAATAATCAAAGAGTTCAATGATTCCCTGAACAAAAAGCCTAATGTTGATGCTCCTGCACTCGAAGAAGAAATCCCGAGGATCCCGTTTACCTTTAAAATACAAGGCCAAGGTGATGATGCTACTCTAAAGAGATTTGTCGGAAAGATCAAGGCTTTGCTTGGCAAGGAAATGGAAATAAGGGATTATTCTGTGAGCATGAAAGGCAAAAGCCTGGGCAACAAGGTGATTCATTTTACTGTCACTGTAGATGGACAAGGGCCTGATGCTTCTGTCAGGAAGTTAGTGGAAGATGTTTATGAAATCCTTGTAGAAGAAGACAAAATGACTCACATTAACCTCAGCATAAAAGGCCAAGGAATTAGTCCTTCTCTCCACCAAATAATCAAAGAGTTCAATGATTCCCTGAACAAAAAGCCTAATGTTGATGCTCCTGCACTCGAAGAAGAAATCCCGAGGATCCCGTTTACCTTTAAAATACAAGGCCAAGGTGATGATGCTACTCTAAAGAGATTTGTCGGAAAGATCAATGCTTTGCTTGGCAAGGAAATGGAAATAAGGGATTATTCTGTGAGCATGAAAGGCAAAAGCCTGGGCAACCAGGTGATTCATTTTACTGTCACTGTAGATGGACAAGGGCCTGATGCTTCTGTCAGGAAGTTAGTGGAAGATGTCAATGAAATCCTTGTAGAAGAAGACAGAATGACTCACATTAACCTCAGCATAAAAGGCCAAGGAATTAGTCCTTCTCTCCACCAAATAATCAAAGAGTTCAATGATTCCCTGAACAAAAAGCCTAATGTTGATGCTCCTGCACTCGAAGAAGAAATCCCGAGGATCCCGTTTACCTTTAAAATACATGGCCAAGGTGATGATGCTACTCTAAAGAGATTTGTCGGAAAGATCAAGGCTTTGCTTGGCAAGGAAATGGAAATAAGGGATTATTCTGTGAGCATGAAAGGCAAAAGCCTGGGCAACCAGGTGATTCATTTTACTGTCACTGTAGATGGACAAGGGCCTGATGCTTCTGTCAGGAAGTTAGTGGAAGATGTCAATGAAATTCTTGTAGAAGAAGACAGAATGACTCACATTAACCTCAGCATAAAAGGCCAAGGAATTAGTCCTTCTCTCCACCAAATAATCAAAGAGTTCAATGATTCCCTGAACAAAAAGCCTAATGTTGATGCTCCTGCACTCAAAGAAGAAATCCAGAGGATCCCGTTTACCTTTAAAATACATGGCCAAGGTGATGATGCTACTCTAAAGAGATTCGTCGGAAAGATCAAGGCTTTGCTTGGCAAGGAAATGGAAATAAGGGATTATTCTGTGAGCATGAAAGGCAAAAGCCTGGGCAACCAGGTGATTCATTTTACTGTCACTGTAGATGGACAAGGGCCTGATGCTTCTGTCAGGAAGTTAGTGGAAGATGTCTATGAAATCCTTGTAGAAGAAGACAAAATGACTCACATTAACCTCAGCATAAAAGGCCAAGGAATTAGTCCTTCTCTCCACCAAATAATCACAGAGTTCAATGATTCCCTGAACAAAAAGCCTAATGTTGATGCTCCTGCACTCGAAGAAGAAATCCAGAGGATCCCGTTTACCTTTAAAATACATGGCCAAGGTGATGATGCTACTCTAAAGAGATTTGTCGGAAAGATCAAGGATTTGCTTGGCAAGGAAATGGAAATAAGGGATTATTCTGTGAGCATGAAAGGCAAAAGCCTGGGCAACCAGGTGATTCATTTTACTGTCACTGTAGATGGACAAGGGCCTGATGCTTCTGTCAGGAAGTTAGTGGAAGATGTTTATGAAATCCTTGTAGAAGAAGACAGAATGACTCACATTAACCTCAGCATAAAAGGCCAAGGAATTAGTCCTTCTCTCCACCAAATAATCAAAGAGTTCAATGATTCCCTGAACAAAAAGCCTAATGTTGATGCTCCTGCACTCGAAGAAGAAATCCCGAGGATCCCGTTTACCTTTAAAATACAAGGCCAAGGTGATGATGCTACTCTAAAGAGATTTGTCGGAAAGATCAAGGCTTTGCTTGGCAAGGAAATGGAAATAAGGGATTATTCTGTGAGCATGAAAGGCAAAAGCCTGGGCAACCAGGTGATTCATTTTACTGTCACTGTAGATGGACAAGGGCCTGATGCTTCTGTCAGGAAGTTAGTGGAAGATGTCAATGAAATCCTTGTAGAAGAAGACGGAATGATTCACATTAACCTCAGCATAAAAGGCCAAGGAATTAGTCCTTCTCTCCACCAAATAATCAAAGAGTTCAATGATTCCCTGAACAAAAAGCCTAATGTTGATGCTCCTGCACTCGAAGAAGAAATCCCGAGGATCCCGTTTACCTTTAAAATACATGGCCAAGGTGATGATGCTACTCTAAAGAAATTCGTCGGAAAGATCAAGGCTTTGCTTGGCAAGGAAATGGAAATAAGGGATTATTCTGTGAGCATGAAAGGCAAAAGCCTGGGCAACCAGGTGATTCATTTTACTGTCACTGTAGATGGACAAGGGCCTGATGCTTCTGTCAGGAAGTTAGTGGAAGATGTTTATGAAATCCTTGTAGAAGAAGACAGAATGACTCACATTAACCTCAGCATAAAAGGCCAAGGAATTAGTCCTTCTCTCCACCAAATAATCAAAGAGTTCAATGATTCCCTGAACAAAAAGCCTAATGTTGATGCTCCTGCACTCGAAGAAGAAATCCCGAGGATCCCGTTTACCTTTAAAATACATGGCCAAGGTGATGATGCTACTCTAAAGAGATTTGTCGGAAAGATCAAGGCTTTGCTTGGCAAGGAAATGGAAATAAGGGATTATTCTGTGAGCATGAAAGGCAAAAGCCTGGGCAACCAGGTGATTCATTTTACTGTCACTGTAGATGGACAAGGGCCTGATGCTTCTGTCAGGAAGTTAGTGGAAGATGTCAATGAAATTCTTGTAGAAGAAGACAGAATGACTCACATTAACCTCAGCATAAAAGGCCAAGGAATTAGTCCTTCTCTCCACCAAATAATCAAAGAGTTCAATGATTCCCTGAACAAAAAGCCTAATGTTGATGCTCCTGCACTCAAAGAAGAAATCCAGAGGATCCCGTTTACCTTTAAAATACATGGCCAAGGTGATGATGCTACTCTAAAGAGATTCGTCGGAAAGATCAAGGCTTTGCTTGGCAAGGAAATGGAAATAAGGGATTATTCTGTGAGCATGAAAGGCAAAAGCCTGGGCAACCAGGTGATTCATTTTACTGTCACTGTAGATGGACAAGGGCCTGATGCTTCTGTCAGGAAGTTAGTGGAAGATGTTTATGAAATCCTTGTAGAAGAAGACAAAATGACTCACATTAACCTCAGCATAAAAGGCCAAGGAATTAGTCCTTCTCTCCACCAAATAATCAAAGAGTTCAATGATTCCCTGAACAAAAAGCCTAATGTTGATGTTCCTGCACTCGAAGAAGAAATCCAGAGGATCCCGTTTACCTTTAAAATACAAGGCCAAGGTGATGATGCTACTCTAAAGAGATTTGTCGGAAAGATCAAGGCTTTGCTTGGCAAGGAAATGGAAATAAGGGATTATTCTGTGAGCATGAAAGGCAAAAGCCTGGGCAACCAGGTGATTCATTTTACTGTCACTGTAGATGGACAAGGGCCTGATGCTTCTGTCAGGAAGTTAGTGGAAGATGTCAATGAAATCCTTGTAGAAGAAGACGGAATGACTCACATTAACCTCAGCATAAAAGGCCAAGGAATTAGTCCTTCTCTCCACCAAATAATCAAAGAGTTCAATGATTCCCTGAACAAAAAGCCTAATGTTGATGCTCCTGCACTCGAAGAAGAAATCCCGAGGATCCCGTTTACCTTTAAAATACATGGCCAAGGTGATGATGCTACTCTAAAGAGATTTGTCAGAAAGATCAAGGCTTTGCTTGGCAAGGAAATGGAAATAAGGGATTATTCTGTGAGCATGAAAGGCAAAAGCCTGGGCAACCAGGTGATTCATTTTACTGTCACTGTAGATGGACAAGGGCCTGATGCTTCTGTCAGGAAGTTAGTGGAAGATGTCAATGAAATCCTTGTAGAAGAAGACGGAATGACTCACATTAACCTCAGCATAAAAGGCCAAGGAATTAGTCCTTCTCTCCACCAAATAATCAAAGAGTTCAATGATTCCCTGAACAAAAAGCCTAATGTTGATGTTCCTGCACTCGAAGAAGAAATCCAGAGGATCCCGTTTACCTTTAAAATACAAGGCCAAGGTGATGATGCTACTCTAAAGAGATTTGTCGGAAAGATCAAGGCTTTGCTTGGCAAGGAAATGGAAATAAGGGATTATTCTGTGAGCATGAAAGGCAAAAGCCTGGGCAACCAGGTGATTCATTTTACTGTCACTGTAGATGGACAAGGGCCTGATGCTTCTGTCAGGAAGTTAGTGGAAGATGTCAATGAAATCCTTGTAGAAGAAGACGGAATGACTCACATTAACCTCAGCATAAAAGGCCAAGGAATTAGTCCTTCTCTCCACCAAATAATCAAAGAGTTCAATGATTCCCTGAACAAAAAGCCTAATGTTGATGCTCCTGCACTCGAAGAAGAAATCCCGAGGATCCCGTTTACCTTTAAAATACATGGCCAAGGTGATGATGCTACTCTAAAGAAATTCGTCGGAAAGATCAAGGCTTTGCTTGGCAAGGAAATGGAAATAAGGGATTATTCTGTGAGCATGAAAGGCAAAAGCCTGGGCAACCAGGTGATTCATTTTACTGTCACTGTAGATGGACAAGGGCCTGATGCTTCTGTCAGGAAGTTAGTGGAAGATGTCAATGAAATCCTTGTAGAAGAAGACAAAATGACTCACATTAACCTCAGCATAAAAGGCCAAGGAATTAGTCCTTCTCTCCACCAAATAATCAAAGAGTTCAATGATTCCCTGAACAAAAAGCCTAATGTTGATGTTCCTGCACTCGAAGAAGAAATCCAGAGGATCCCGTTTACCTTTAAAATACAAGGCCAAGGTGATGATGCTACTCTAAAGAGATTTGTCGGAAAGATCAAGGCTTTGCTTGGCAAGGAAGTGGAAATAAGGGATTATTCTGTGAGCATGAAAGGCAAAAGCCTGGGCAACCAGGTGATTCATTTTACTGTCACTGTAGATGGACAAGGGCCTGATGCTTCTGTCAGGAAGTTAGTGGAAGATGTCAATGAAATCCTTGCAGAAGAAGACAGAATGACTCACATTAACCTCAGCATAAAAGGCCAAGGAATTAGTCCTTCTCTCCACCAAATAATCAAAGAGTTCAATGATTCCCTGAACAAAAAGCCAAATGTTGATGCTCCTGCACTCGAAGAAGAAATCCCGAGGATCCCGTTTACCTTTAAAATACAAGGCCAAGGTGATGATGCTACTCTAAAGAGATTCGTCGGAAAGATCAAGGCTTTGCTTGGCAAGGAAATGGAAATAAGGGATTATTCTGTGAGCATGAAAGGCAAAAGCCTGGGCAACCAGGTGATTCGTTTTACTGTCACTGTAGATGGACAAGGGCCTGATGCTTCTGTCAGGAAGTTAGTGGAAGCTGTCAATGAAATCCTTGTAGAAGAAGACAAAATGACTCACATTAACCTCAGCATAAAAGGCCAAGGAATTAGTCCTTCTCTCCACCAAATAATCAAAGAATTCAATGATTCCCTGAAAAACAGGGAGAATTTTATCGGCTCTGTTCCCAGCGAAGGAGGCCAGCAAGCCCAGTTCACGTTGAAGATACAAGGCCAAGGGGATGATGCTTCTCTAAAGAGATTCGTCAAAATGATCAAGGCTTTTCTTCGAATTGAAGGGCAATTAACACGTTATTCTCTGCGCATGGATGGCAAAGGACAGAGTAACCAGCTGATTCATTTTACAATCACCATAGAAGGCCAAGGGACCAATGATTCTCTCAGGAGATTAGTGGAAAGCATCAATGCAATCCTTGAAGAAGAAGAGAAAATATATCACGTTACCCTCAACATAGAAGGCCAAGGAATTAGTCCTTCTCTCCACCAAATAATCAAAGAATTCAATGATTCCCTGAAAAGCAGGGATAATTTTATCGGCTCTGTTCCCAGCGAAGGAGGCCAGCAGGCCCAGTTCACGTTGAAGATACAAGGCCAAGGGGATGATGCTTCTCTAAAGAGATTCGTCAAAATGATCAAGGCTTTTCTTCGCAATGAAGGGCAATTAACACGTTATTCTCTGCGCATGGATGGCAAAGGACAGAGTAACCAGCTGATTCGTTTTACAATCACCATAGAAGGCCAAGGGACCAATGATTCTCTCAGGAGATTAGTGGAAAGCATCAATGCAATCCTTGGAGAAGAAGAGAAAATATATCACGTTACCCTCAACATAGAAGGCCAAGGGATTGGCTCTTCTCTCCACAAATTAATCCAAGAATTAAATGCTTCCCTGAAAAACAGGGAGAATTCTATTGACTCTGAACCCAGCGAAGGAGGCCAGCAGGCCCAGTTCACGTTGAAGATACAAGGCCAAGGGGATGATGCTTCTCTAAAGAGATTCGTCAAAATGATCAAGGCTTTTCTTCGCAATGAAGGGCAATTAACACGTTATTCTCTGCGCATGGATGGCAAAGGACAGAGTAACCAGCTGATTCATTTTACAATCACCATAGAAGGCCAAGGGACCAATGATTCTCTCAGGAGATTAGTGGAAAGCATCAATGCAATCCTTGAAGAAGAAGAGAAAATATATCACGTTACCCTCAACATAGAAGGCCAAGGGATTAGTGCTTCTCTACACCAAATAATCAATGAGATCAATGCCTCCTAAAGAGAGAAGGCCAAATATGTGTTAATTTCCTGAAAATAGAAAACCAAAGCACTTGTGTTTCAACCGAGAGGTAATGAATAGATGATATAGGAAGAAAGTGGGATCGCATGTGTTCTTGTTGCAGGAAACCATGTTCCGGGAATTTGAAAAAAAAAATGGATCGTGTCTTCAGGCTTGTATTGCTGCAAAATATAGTGAGATTTCTTTCTTCTCAAAATAAATCTAATCGGAAATGATACATGTATATTAAATGTCTATGTCTGATGTTTGGGTATTGACTCGTATACATACTCTGCAAATGTGCTCCTGAAATTGGCTTTAGAATGATTTGCATTCCCCCCCCTTTTTTTTTGCACTACTCTTCTAGGTGTTTGGATAAAATTCACAAGCTACATGAGTACCATAAGTATATTTATGCACATGTAAGTTCCCCTGTATTGAAAGGGGTTTACTGCTTCTTAAATGCATTTTGGATAAAAATTGCTGCAACAAGGCTTTCCCCCCACTTTGCATTTGATGGGGAACTTTGTCCAACCACTGAATTGGACATTTACTATATATCTTTCAATGCTTGTGGACCATTTTTAAGAGATGGATGCAGCCATCCATCCACACTGTCAGCCATCACACATAACAAAGATGTCAAGTGGTGGTCCCTGGGACTCTTAAATGTAATGCTACAGATTAAGCAGGCTTGAAGAAACCACCTGCTGCTAGGATGTGACGTCAAACCTGTTTTTTATGGAGATCTGCCTGCGGAGAAAAAATATATAAGGATTATCTTCCGATAGAAGCAGGTTGCATTTTATGGGTCAGTATCTTTACTGACGAGGGATGCGGGTGGCGCTGTGGCTTAAACCACAGAGCCTAGGACTTGCCGATCGGAAGGTCAGTGGTTCGAATCCCCACGATGGGGTGAGCTCCTGTTGCTCAGTCCCTGCTCCTGCCAACCTAGCAGTTCGAACGCACGTCAAAGTGCAAGTAGATCAATAGGTATGACTCCAACCGGAAGGTAAACGGCGTTTCCGTGCGCTGCTCTGGTTTGCCAGAAGCAGCTTAGTCATGCTGGCCACATGACCCGGAAGCTGTACGCCGGCTCTCTCAGCCAATAAAGCAAGATGAGCACCGCAACCCCAGAGTCGGTCACGACTGGTCCTAATGGTCAGGGGTCCCCGTACCTTTATCTTTACTGACAAGGTTGTTCAGAATGCTGCTCTTCCTCCTTTCTTGCTGTTCTTTCTTTAGCTACACTTCATTTTGCCTTCAGATCAAGGGGAACTGGGGCTCTTTGTTATACTGAGAGCTTAATCTTGCACTCATCAAAACATGTTTAAAATGGTTTGAATAGGGTGCATGTTCCTGAAAATGCCTTGCTCCCTTAGCCCCACTTCCATGCATTCAAATATGTGTCTGAGCCAGATTCTTTTTTGTGTCAGGTATCCACACTGATGCTTGGGTTGGGGGGACAGAAAGAAACGACATGTATCCTGAGGGATGGGTCCTAAGAAGAGTCCCAAAGCCCTCCAAATTATGTAATGCCTATTGTGTAAGACTTGAAGGGGATAAATTAATCAACTCCTGTGTTCCAGCATAAATGACACCTCAATTTTAATCAATTGCATCTCTCCAGTAGAGGCCATCTTGATATCAACTCAAGGGCTAGGGATACAATCTCTGCAACCTGGGTGGAACGACTGACCTCAGTACCATAACTGCCTTTCAGTGTCCACATGTGTAAGCATGCCAAGGAGGCTCATAATCCATCACTAGTCAGTTTTAAGGAAGTGATGGAGTTAAGGAAGTGGTTAGGTCATCAGTTCCATTCCTTTTCAAGCAGGTTGGCTCAGCTGAATGCTCTCCACTGCAATGATTGCAATGACCCATTATCCCTATGTCTCATATGTCTCATAAGCAACAGTCAACACAGAGAAGCTCAAACCAATCTCCCATCCAACAGGGAGGGCACTGGCATTCTCATCCTTATGCACCTGAGTCAAAAGGAGCATCCAGTCACAAGCTGGCAAATAAAGAAACTTTTGAATGTGAGCCAAGCTCTGCTCCCATTCATAGTGGCAGCTTCCTATTTTACGTGAAATTCAGAAAATACAACATACACATTTTATTACCCAATCACAGCCCCTATAACTACGAAGGTTACATTGCTCTACAATTACGTTATAGTCCTCTATCCAGCCTGGCCGGGGTGGGGCATGGTGGGGCCCCATCATCACCATTCCAAAGGCCTCCTGAGGTTTGGCACCATCCCTTCCCACCATTCTTTGGCCCTACTAAGGAATTCCCAAGGTGTTGATGGTGATGGTAAGGAAATCAACATCAGATCTCCTTGCAAGTTTGGAGTTGTCTCTTTGATGCATTCTTTGGCCTAGGGGGTCCCCCTCACCCAGTAGTATACAATCGAAGCTGGCCACAACATCTTCTAGTAATATTTGTATTTTAGTTATACACTGTAATGGTTCTAGGGGTTGCTCGTGCGTAAATCGGTGCCAACACCTGGCTGGGTTGCCTGAGTGAACCTTTCTTGTCCGGACAGCCACCCACCCGTGGCTGTCTCAATCGCTGGCAGAATCCGTCAGTGGGCGTTTCTTGAACTTCTTCCAGCATAAAAGTTCTTTGACGCCTAGTCGCCGCCTACTTTCTCTGCGCAGAAGCCTTCTGCGCAGGGAGGGTGTGGGCATTGGAGGACCCGTGCTCTCCCCGCTGGTCCCCGGCGAGGAGTCTTGGAGCCACCTCTCCGATTCCTCCATCCGCCCCCCTCCTCCACTGGTGCTACGCTGATTTCCTTCCCCAGAAGATGTGCTGCTTCACTCCCTCCCGGGACGCTCTCCGGAATTCCTCTGGAGCCCTCCCTCTCCTTCTGGCTCCGATGGCAGTTCCCTGACATACACCATATATGAAAAAGTTGTATTCTTACTTACAGAAAACAAACAAACAAAATGTAAATAAAAATCTGTTACCTTTCCAAAGTAAATACAAAAACTAAGCTAGTGGTTTTGAGGGGCGAGAGGTTCCATAAGACTAACAGATGCTTCTTTCTCAGTCGTCGGAATTTTATTTGGGGTCTCCAAGAAACAATTTAATTTATGCAGGCATTTGATGTCTGGTAGAACCTGGCCATGGAAAAATTGAAAATAAAAACTGTGAGAATATGTGATGGCTTTTCCATTTTCTTTGTCTTTTGTAAGTTCTAAAATGGTCCCTTCCAACTCTTCTATGATTCTATGAAAAGTGTCTTTTAGAGGAAGCAAAGAGAGGGCCCTACTAAAGAGTCTTCATGGGTTGTGGCAATGGTAGTGACAGAGTAGAGCCATATGGGGAAAGGCACTTCTTGAAGAAACTTGATCCCACAGTGTTAGGCCTACATGCGTCAACACCCAAGACTATAAGGCTGGCTTAGTGGCTTCTTGGCTGCCAGTAAAAAAAAAAGTAGCCTTAACGACAGCTCCACATAGAGCACTTTACACAAGTCCAGCTTTGCATGAGTCACAATGGCAAGACTATCCAAGTTTGGTGACTGTATGGTCCCACTTGGCTCAGCCGTAACAGAGCTAGGTCTCATTGCCCTGCCTATATCAACAGACTGAGATCTTTCTTCATGTGCATGACTCCAAAGGGATAGAGCAACCCAGAAGCTATACGTATAAAAAGGGTGCCAACTAGAGAAGTGACCCTGCTTCCTGGAAGATGGTGGAGCAGGATTTATTCTGCAGAAGCACTCAAGAGCAAGTTGCTTCCTGGTCCAGGCAGTCCCTGCATCCTACCTGCCATTCTTATCAGCCCGGACCATCGTTCAGCCCGGACACTGAAATCTAGCGCTGAGGGCCTTCTGGCAGTTCCCTCATTGTGAGAAGTGAGGTTACAGGGAACCAGGCAGAGGGCCTTCTCGGTAGTGGCACCCACCCTGTGGAAAACCCTCCCTTCAGATGTGAAGGAAATAAGCAGCTATCCTATTTTTAAAAGACATCTGTTCAGGGAAGTTTTAATATTTAATGCTGTACTGTTTTTAACACTTGATTGGGAGCCGCCCAGAGTGGCTGGGGAAATTCAGCCAGATGGGCGGGGTATAAATAATAAATTATTATTATTATTATTATTATTATTATTATTATTATTATTATTATGCAACTTCCTTGAAAGGAGAAATCAAGTTGCTGAGATAGCTCTAATTGAAATGTGCCTTTCACTTGCAAAAACTGTCTAAGAAGTAAATTATTCCCCATTTGGTAGCATTAACTGCTGCTCCTGTGTGCCAAAATGTTAGACACAATTCTGCTACCAGGAATGTCACAACACACATCCAATAATACTGGCAGTTGCCTGCAGTTAGAATTATACCAATACTCAGCAGAGGGCAGGATCCTAAAATGTTCTCAGAAGCTCTCTGGGTGACCTTGGGCCAGTCTCCGACTCTCAGGCTGACCTGTATCCCAGGATTGTTGTGGGGATTGCATGAGGTGAGGAAGAACTGTGTGTGCCCCCTGAAAACAACTTTTAGGGGAGACTGCAATGAATGCCTTCTTTGCCTCAGTCTTCTCTGATAAAGAAAACAATGCCCGACCTGAAGAATTTGGAGCAGAGTTTGAATTTGATTCAGCAGAGGAAACACAGCCCAGAATAACTAAGGAGATAGTACAAGAATACTTGGCTAGTTTAGATGTATTCAAGTCTCCAGGGCCAGATGAACTGCATCCAAGAGTATTAAAAGAACTGGCAGATGTGATCTCAGAACCACTGGCAGTCATCTTTGAGAATTCCTGGAGAACAGGTGAAGTCCCGGCAGACTGGAGGAGGGCAAATGTTGTCCCTATTTTCAAAAAGGGGAAAAGAGAGGACCCAAATAATTACCGCCCAGTCAGTCTGACATCAATACCAGGGAAGATTCTAGAGCAGATCATTAAGCAAACAATCTGTGAGCACCTAGAAAGGAATGCTGTGATCACCAATAGTCAGCATGGATTTCTGAAAAATAAATCATGTCAGACTAACCTGATCTCATTTTTTGACAGAATTACAAGCCTGGTAGATGAAGGGAATGCAGTGGATGTAGTCTACCTTGATTTCAGCAAGGCATTTGACAAGGTGCCCCATGATATTCTTGTAAAGAAGCTGGTAAAATGCGGTCTTGACTATGCTACCACTCAGTGGATTTGTAACTGGCTGACTGACCGGACCCAAAGGGTGCTCATCAATGGTTCCTCTTCATCCTGGAGAAGAGTGACTAGTGAGGTGCCACAGGGTTCTGTCTTGGGCCCGGTCTTATTCAACATCTTTATCAACGACTTGGATGATGGACTCAAGGGCATCCTGATCAAATTTGCAGATGACACCAAACTGGGAGGGGTGGCTAACACCCCAGAGGACAGGATCACACTTCAAAACGACCTTGACAGATTAGAGAACTGAGCCAAAACAAACAAGATGAATTTTAACAGGGAGAAATGTAAAGTATTGCACTTGGGCAAAAAAAAGGAGAGGCACAAATACAAGATGGGTGACACCTGGCTTGAGAGCAGTACATGTGAAAAGGATCCAGGAGTCTTGGTTGACCACAAACTTGACATGAGCCAACAGTGTGACACAGCAGCTAAAAAAGCCAATGCAATTCTGGGCTGCATCAATAGGAGTATAGCATCTAGATCAAGGGAAGTAATAGTGCCACTGTATTCTGCTCTGGTCAGACCTCACCTGGAGTACTGTGTCCAGTTCTGGGCACCACAGTTCAAGAAGGACACCGACAAACTGCAATGTGTCCAGAGGAGGGCAACCAAAATAGTCAAAGGCCAGGAAACGATGCCTTATGAGGAACGGCTAAGGGAGCTGGGCATGTTTAGCCTGGAGAAGAGGAGGTTAAGGGGTGATATGATAGCCATGTTCAAATATATAAAAGGATGTCACATAGAGGAGGGAAAAGGTTGTTTTCTGCTGCTCCAGAGAAGTGGACACGGAGCAATGGATCCAAACTACAAGAA
This sequence comes from Podarcis tiliguerta, assembly GCF_965153285.1. Lineage (NCBI taxonomy): Eukaryota > Metazoa > Chordata > Lepidosauria > Squamata > Lacertidae > Podarcis > Podarcis tiliguerta. The sequence goes on along the minus strand of NC_139536.1, from coordinate 7,201,507 downwards.
AGAAGATTCCACCTAAACATTAGGAAGAACTTCCTGACAGTAAGAGCTGTTCAACAGTGGAATTTGCTGCCAAGGAGTGTGGTGGAGTCTCCTTCTTTGGAGGTCTTTAAGCAGAGGCTTGACAACCATATGTCAGGAGTGTTCTGATGGTGTTTCCTGCTTGGCAGGGGGTTGGACTCGATGGCCCTTGTGGTCTCTTCCAACTCTATGATTCTATGATTCTATGAATGAATCCATGAATGAATGAATGAGATGTATATTGTATAGAGAAAGTGTGTGATGAAAATAAATCAAAGAATTTGGGGTAAAAGAAAGGTCAGTTCCCAACAAGGATGTTCTTACACAGGGATTCTTTGCTTTCAGTGAGCTTCAGCCCCCAAACCATCCCAGATTTGTCCTGAAGAGAACACAAATATATTCATATGCTTACACAGATGAAGGCATGGGTCCACATTAAAAAGTAAACAGTGTCAGTGTCTAATCCTTCCCATAATTGGAGTTCTCTAGGGAAATAATCCACTTTTATTAAAAGCTTTGAGCCCCGTACATGCACAGTTGTGCATAGATGCATTATGTGGCACCGTATTTCCCCTCCTTCCAATGAAATTAGATTGAAGGGTGGATGATTTTGTAAGTACAGTTTGGTGATCATTGTTCTTTGAGGTCAGCATATGAGCCATGCCTGCTGACCATACAGGAAAATAATATATCTTTCAAGAAAATCTTAGAAACAGAATAATCCTTTTTTCCAAACCAGTGAACCCTGAGTATAGTCTTAGAATAATGTAATGGCAATGTACCGTATTTTAGTTCCTCTTACTGGAACACTGCTTCTTGGAAAGGAATGATGCAACAAAACTCTGACATTTTGCAAATGAGATTAAAGTACACGTGGAAAAGTAGCATAGATTCCCATAAATAGATGAGCACTCGGCTTTCCAAAAGACACTGGAACTTGGTAGTGCACTGCTTGGGCGTCCATTTCTCACTGGCCTCCAAGGAATCCTAATGAAAGTTCCACCATGCGAGTCTGCTGTCTATTCATAGCTACCATTTTATTGATGCTCCTGGTTTCTCCAGGTAAGTCTAATACCAGAAGTGTAAGCCATCAGATTTCAGTTGCCGAACTATAGCAGTAAAGGAGAATGGAAGACATCTAGAATTGGGGCAGGCAACCGGGTGCCTGCAGGATAGATCTGCCCATCCAAATGTTTATTTGTTTTCTTGAAGCTCTACGAAATATTCATCAAGGTGTGGTGAAAATGTATGGTGCACTTTACTACTATCACATAGGGGTATGCAAAATTCAGTTTAGGTAAATTGTGCCTAAGCACTACCAAAATGCAAAACTGCATTTTGAATGGATGTATTTGACATTCATCCCCATCTATTTTTATTTTTTTTCATCTGTGGTCCAGAAAGATGCATGAAATGTATGGGTGCTTGTAGAAAGGATCGATGGAGCAAGATTATTTTTTTCTGGCCATGGTGGGTGGCATATTAACCAATGGCTTCAGGAAACAATAAAGGAGATTGTGGCGCTGTGGGTTAAACCACAGAGCCCAGGACTTGCCGATCAGAAGATTGGCGGTTCGAATCCCCGCGATGGGGTGAGCTCCAGTTGTTTGGTCCCTGCTCCTGCCAACCTAGCAGTTCGAAAGCACGTCAAAGTGCAAGTGGATAAATAGGTGCTGCTGTGGTGGGAAGGTAAACAGCATTTCTGTGTGCTGCTCTGGTTCGCCAGAAGCAGCTTAGTCATGCTGACCACATGACCCGGAAGCTGTACGCCGGCTCCCTTGGCCAGTAAAGCGAGATGAGCGCCGCAACCCCAGAGTCGGTCACGACTGGACCTAATGGTCAGGGGTCCCTTTACCTTTAACTAAGCATCAGGAGGAACTTTCTCACAGTAATAGCTGTTCTAAACCTCCCTCAGGAGGTTTTTAAGGAGAGGTTGGGTGGCCATCTGTTATGGATGTTTTAGCTGAGCCTCCTGGACAAAGTATTCCAGGTGTGGTCTGACCAAGGCAGAACAGAGTGGTACTATTACTTCCCTTTGTCTTGTCACTATACTTTTGTTGATGCAGCCTAGAACAGCGGTAGCTTTTTTTTGGCGGCGGCTGTATCACATTGTTGATTCATGTTAAACTTGATTAACTGTCTACTAAGACCCCTCGATCCTTTTCACATGTACTACTGGCAGGCCAGGTGTCCCCATCTTATATTTGTGCATCTGGTTATTCCTGCCTAAGTGTAGAAACTTACATTTGTACCAGGTATTCCCCCGACATCTGCAGTATTGTCTACCTCCTCAGAATCTATTTAAAACTCTCCTGATCAGGTTCACAAGACTCTTAGCAAACAGATTCTTTCCAACCACTTTGAGGTTCAGCCCATCTCTTGCCAGAAGTGCTTCCTCAAGGAGGTGGAGACCACGGTCCAAGAAGCCAAACCCTTCCTGACGACAAAACCTGCACAGTCATTGGTTTACTTTCAGTATTTTCCTCTATTTTCCTGGCCCCAACCTTCAACATGGAGTGATGGAAAAACCATCTGTGCCCCAATGCTCTTAAGCTTCCTGCCCAGAGTCTCTTTTTTTTCATATAACTTTTTTATTAATTTTCAATTCAAATATACAATTATATCCAATTTTAACAAATTAATCCTTTTTTGACTTCCTTCAGCTGCTCTGACAATCATCCGTATTAATCTCTCTATTTCACATTCCTTATTTTTGTATTGCGATTTTCTTCCCTCCCACTTCTATTTCTTTTAAACAATACCTCTTATGACTCACAGTGCTTCTTGAAACCCCACTAGTGTTGTTTGCACATCACATATACTTTTCAGATAATCCACAAATTTTCCCCAATCGTCGATAAATTTTTGATCACAGAGATATCTAATTTTTCCAGTTAGTTTGTCCAACTCTGCATAGTCTGTCAGTTTCATTCTCCATTCTTCTATCGTCGGTATTTCCTCCTGCTTCCATTTCTGGGCCAATAAAATTCTTGCTGCAGTAACTGCATATTGGAAAAGTTTACTGTCCTTTCTTCTTATTTCCTTTCCTGTAATCCCTAAAATAAAGGCTTCTGGTTTCTTTACAAAGGTATACTTCAACATCTTTTTCAATTCATTATTTATCATCTCCCAGAAGGCCCTCACTTTCTTACATTCCCACCACAGATGGTAAAATGTTCCTTCTTTATCCTTGCATTTCCAACACTTATTACTTGTCTTATACATTTTTGCTAATTTTACCGGCGTAATATATCATCTGTAAAACATTTTCATAACATTCTCTTTCAGTACCGTACATGCAGTGAATTTTAAATTCTCTTTCCATGTTGCGTTCGCAAAGTAAAGGAAGGATTGAACTCTGATTAATAAGAATACACACAGAGACTTGAACCAGCAAGACTCTGGGAAGGGTGCGTATAATCGTGTCTCTCTGTGCTTGTCCGAATGCAGCCCCCTGACCCAAGCCGTTTTTATTCACAAAAGAACTTTTTACAGAGTGTTCGAAAGAACCAATCAGATTTCTTCTGAGCATTTCCACAAACCCATGTGGGGAGAAAGTTAAACTAGAAAATACTAGTTATCCATGCATACTTTTGGGGTAAATGAATGAATACTACAAAGGAGTGAATACAGCAACCCCGGAGGTCATAAACAATCAGTACACATGATAAGGAGGATGGCCAGGAGGACAGTGACCATTATCCCCTTAATGTGAGATCTGCTTCCTGGCCCTAAGATTAAGATCCTACTTCAAATAAACTTGCCCACTATCTTTATGGCCCAGGAAGCCTGCCTGGCTAAGCAAGAAGCAACTGGGCTGTGTACGTGACAAGAGAAATGGCAGAGGGAAAAGGGCATGGAAAGGGTATGAATGTAGAATCTTATGGGATCTAATCAGAAATTATCGTCAATATATCAAACCCAGTCGACACAATGTCTTCATCGTGGACACGATGGCTTGATGTATATTTTATAATTCCTCATGGTAATCCCATCTGACCCCTACATCTCACCCTTATTTATTTATTTATTATTTGTGTACAGGAAGATTTAAGAGAGGAGAGGCATTGCATCCTCATCATCTGTCTGCATGTGTGGTCGCATCACATATTCCTGAAGGAGGGCGTGGACAAAATGTAGTGCAGAGAGAGAACAAGGAAGGGATACCTTGTAAAAAAACCAAGTTCCAATTAAGGCACCAATGATTAGCAATCCATACATGAGCCAGGTTTGAATCTGTGGTAACCAAGACCACAGAGCGTCCCACCAGGAGGGAAGAACATCCAGTGTGATGTTGTGTGCTAGTGCTTGCAATTGATCGATTTGAGTTTGCACATGATAACTATTATCAGTCAAATTAAAACAGCAAAGATTAGACACAACTTGACATCCTAGATGCTGGCGTATCAAGAGATAGTCTGCAGAAGCTTTCAGTGTAATAACAGCTTCTCTTAAAATCTTCTGTTCTGGATTTAAAAGAGCTAAAGCACGTGAGGTATGATTTATAGATTTTGTCAAAGAACAGGCCAGGTGAGCACCCATGCGAGCATTGTATATAGCCAAAGCAGGGACTCCCACTAAGGAAGCCGCCAAAGAAGTATACTCTGCTTTGGAAAAAAGCTGTAGATTGGAGTCACACGTGTCAGTTCATCTTTTGGCATGACGTTGAGAGCGCTTTGGGTGCTGCTGCCTGTTTTTCCCCCTAAAAGTTAGGCATAACGACCGTCAATCAGCTAAGGTAGCATTGAGAGTCAGATAAATTGGCGGGAATGTAGTTATAACTTCTTTGATTACACGTGAAAAAAACAACCATCTGGTAAACGCACATGAACATAATTAAAAGCAATCTGCTGAACATGTGAACAATTCCAAGTTGGCCGTCCTGTGTCCAGACAGTGAGTTGCTTCCTTACTGCAATTCACAATCTGAGCACAAGAGGTGTCTGGTGGTGCTGCAACTCTAGGTGTGGATAACAAGATTGCATCCAGGGGTAACTTTTTGCATTACCGTTCCCCAATCATGGAGATTTGTATAACTAATGATACCTTTAGAAATCCATTTAAAAACCCACTTTCCCATGTGTGTGGCATGTGCCATGTGAAAAGCTGTGTACATACTGGAATCATACAATTTCCCAAGTCAGTGTGTATATCATATGCTTCACTCAAACAAAAAATGAGAGACATTAGTAATTTCAGCTAAACACATCCACATATTATAGCTATGACTAGAAGAAGTATCAGGAGGAAGATAGATACAATGAGTACTAGGTAGCAAGAAAACAAATAATATACATGTTAAAATCAGCATAGAGTTCATATGTAGTTGAGCAATTAGAGCTACTAAAAAAGTCTCAGGTGCTTCTGGAACATCAGGATGCTAAATCGTGTCCTGGCATCAGAGTTCAAGGTCTTCAGTATTCCCCAGGTCACCTTCGGGCATCCCTCAGCTTTTCGAGGATGAGGATAAACTTTTGCATGGGGCTGCTGAGCCTGTAGAGGTGGAATCAGGGTAATGGTCCTTGCAAAGTATTGAATGGGATTCTGCAGGCCTTGGTGCCAGCGAATGTCTTGGCCCATAGGGATGGATACTGCGACCTGGAATCCACACAGGACCTGAGGAAGTAAGAACAGTAGGGCATCCTGCCCCTAGGTAATTAAAGGAACAGGTCCCTGTCACTGTGGGTTGGGGAGCTGCTGGTACGTCACTAGATGGCGTTCCAGAGGTCAAAGATACCTCTTTCCTACAATGGTATTTCATAGGAGAAACATTTCATAGGAAAGGAAACAGTTAATTGATTTAAGGTAAAGTTAACAGGAGTTAAAGCGCAGGAAGGACGTCCACCAACAATATCCTTAGCTTGTGTCAGAGGAATGGAAAAATAGTTAAAAATAAGTTGCTTAGATTCAATCAGCTGCTTAGATTCCTGGTGAAAAAATGCATGGCTGTCAATTGCATTAGAAAATAATGGACAGAAAGATTTCAGAGCAGAATCAGTATGTTGATTTCCTTCTGCAATTACACCTTTGAATCCTGTATGGGAGCAAAATGTGAGCAGCATAGAAAGGCGCAATTCTATGTGTTAAGAGATATTTCAGTGTCAAGAACAAAGAGAGTAGATTAAAATCTAGCATAGGAGAAAGATAGAAATTAGCCAAATGTGATAAAAAAATATCCCACCACACAAAAATCACAAAATGCAGTGGAAGTGTATGTCAGTTTAGCTGCAAAGAAATATGCCAGTTATTTTCAGAATCCTTATACATTAAAACATTCTAGAGGTGTTGAATAGGAAACTGTGTTTGTTTGTTTTTTAACAGAAACCAATTTCTAGGGTACCTGTTGAATTAAAACTAGGCATGAATCTTTAGAAGGGTTAAAATAAACTATAAATGCAAACAGATAGGAAAGAGAAGAACTCATTAAGGACTCGTGCTCCTGTTTTAGAAAAAAACAAATAACAAGCAACAATATCAAATCCAGTGTTAGGCAAATTAGCCACTTTAAAATCACTCTCTGTCAGCAGCGTCTGGGGAAAAAGTAGTCCTGTAGGTGAAAACATTGTATTAAGGAAAATCACTTGTATGAAGTGACTCCAAAACTCTGCAACTGCTGTAAAGTAAATTCATTAGGAATTTTAAGTTTAGGGAGGAAAGGAGAAAAAACAGTCTGCAACAGGTGATGAAGAATGAGTCTCACTGTCTGAGGTGGAATCAGACCTGTATGCTATGTCTTAATTTTATAAACCACCATAGGGCACTGGAACTGAAAAGCAGCAAGTTCTGCTGTCAGTAGATTCAAACCAGCACTGTCTTTAGTGGCATGGTGCAGATTTGTCACAGGAGACTGTGTGTTAAAAGCAACTGTGTTAGAAGAGATAGCTGGCTCTGCTAATTTAGCTTCAGTAAAAGACTGACAATCAGCTGGCGCAACAGTTTTAATTTCCATTTTCCTCCTTCTCTGATTATCAGTTCCTTATATGTAATCCATTTATCTCTCATATTAATTTTCTTTACACTCATTACCTCTAACGGACATAACCAGTGTGGAACTTTTGGTTCTAATAGATTTTTATACCTGTCCCATATTTCTATTATCGAACCCCGTAAAATGTGGTTCCCAAATCCTTTGTGAATTCTCTTTTTTTCACACCATAAATACGCATGCCATCCAAATCTGTTATCAAATCCTTCTAAATCCAGTAACTCCTTATTTTCAAATTTTATCCATTCTTTCAACCAGCAAAGACATGCTGCTTCATAATATAGTTTCAAATCTGGCAGGGCTAAGCCGCCTCTTTCCTTCGCATCTGTTAGTAGTTTAAATTTGATTCTCGGTTTCTTGCCCTGCCAGCTATATCTTGAAATCAATCTTTGCCATTCCTTAAAAATTGTTACCCCCTTTATTATAGGAATAGTCTGAAATAAAAATAACATTTTTGGAAGGACGCTCATTTTTATCGTAGAAATCCTGCCCCAAAAGGATAGTTTCATTCTGCCCCACACCTCTAAGTCTTTCCTTATTCCATTCCAGACTGGTATATAATTGTTCTGAAACAAATCAATATTTTTAGGAGTTAACCAGATTCCTAAATATTTCACCTTTTTCACCACTTCTATCTCAGTTTGTTGTTGCACTTCTTCTATCATGCTTTGCTCCATATTTTTTGTGATTATTTTAGTTTTCTTCTTGTTAAGTTTGAACCCTGCCACATTTCCAAATTGCTCCATCTCTTCCAATACTTCTTTTACACTTTCTGTTGGGTCTTCAATCGTTATTACCAGATCATTGGCAAAGGCTTTAACTTTATACTCATTCTGACCAACTGTTATCCCTTTTATTGATTTATTTTGTCTAATCGCACAAAGGAAGACCTCCAGGACCATTATGAATAACAGTGGCGAAGGTGGACATCCCTGTCTAGTTCCTTTAGATATTTTAATATCTTCTGTCATCACATTGTTTACAATCAACTTGGCTTTCTGCTCTGTATATATTGCCTTTATTCCATTAAGGAATTCTCTTCCCACATCCATATATTCCAAATTTTTAAACATAAAGTCCCACGCTATATTATCAAAAGCCTTTTCTGCATCCACGAACATGTGTACAGCTTGTTTCTCATTCCTGGCAGTCAGATATTCCAAAATATTGATTATGTTCCTAACATTGTCCTTCATCTGTCTGCCTGGAAGGAAACCAGCTTGATCTTTATGGATAAGCTCTGATAATATCTTTTTCATTCTTCTCACTAAAATCCCTGCAAAGATTTTGTAATCTGTATTTAACAGTGAGATAGGCCTATAATTTTTAACTTGGGTTAAATCCGCATCTTGTTTTGGAATCAGTGTGATGAATGCTTCTTTCCATGTTTCAGGGATGTCTCTTTCTTTTAAAATGTTGTTCATAACTTCTTTCAGTGGTACCATCAAAACATCTCTTAGTTCTTTGTAGTAGCCTGCTGTATATCCATCCGGTCCTGGGGCCTTACCCCTCTTCAATTCTTTTATGGCCTCTTTTATCTCCTCAATTTCTATTAAGGTGTTCAGCTGGTCCTTTTTGTCTGCCGGGATCTTTTGCACCTTTTTCCTTTTAAAAAATCTTTCTACGTTTCTCATATTGTTCCTTTCTTTGTTTCTGTATAATTGTCTGTAAAAGTCCAAGAATCCTTTCCTAATTTCTTTCGGGTTATCTATCTCTTCGCCATTCACATTTATTTTATTAATTGTACTCTGCTCCTTTCTTTTATTTGATTTGCCACGCAAGCCATTTTCCTGATTTATTAGCTGACTCAAAGTTTCTCTGCCTCAACCTTTTGATATTCCATTCTATTTCTTTGTTTATTATCATTGCAAATTGTGATTGCAGAATCTTAATTTCCTGTTTTATTTTTGCATTATTTGGTTTTTTGATTAGTTTTTGTTCGTAGTCCATTATCTGCTTTAAAATTTCTTTTTCCCCTTTTTCTCAATGTTTATTCTTCAGTGAATTCTGCTGGATGAAGAAACCTCACATCACTGCCTTGCTTGAGTCCCAGTCTATTCTCATGTTTGTGCCTTGGTTGCAGTTGTCCACAAAAAAAATCAGTTAATTTCTTTTGTGCTTTTTCTATAATTCTTTGGTCGTCGAGAAGATAATCATTAATTTTCCATCTGAAGGTTCTTTCTTCAAAGCCTTTTAGTTCCAACTTTATTGGGTTATGATCAGAAATTATTTTAGGTTGGATCTCAATTTGTAGGATTCTCGGAGTCAGTTCGTTTGAAACCCATATTTGATCGATTCTTGACAATGACTGATTTGGTTCAGAAAAGTAAGTGAATTGTTTCTCCAATGGGTGCCTTAGTCTCCAGACATCAATCAAGTTACAATTCTTAGTCATTGAGAAAAAAGACTTGGGTAGTTTCCCTTCTTTGGATGTGCCAACTCTCAATCTGTCGATCTCCAATGAAACCACTCCATTCATATCTCCCATTATTATGATTTTCTGGTCCATATATTCAAATAGTTGTTCTTCCAAAGTTTTGTAAAAATCAGTCTTATTTCCATTGGGTGCGTATATCCCGACAATAATCAAATTTTCCCCTTGCCATTTGATCCGGACTGCTATAATCCTTCCTTCTTCATCTTTGAAAATTTGTTGCAATTCAATTTTGTCTTTAATATATAAAACGACCCCTCTTTTTTTCTCTTTATCCTATGATATAAATTCGTTTCCTAATCTTTTGTTAATCAAAATTTTCCTGTGTTTTTTAGCCACATGTGTTTCTTGTAGACATATAATATCCAAATTTTTCTTTTTAAAAAATTGTTCAATTTTATTCCTCCCCCCCTCATTCATCCCATTAATATTCCAATTCCATAACTTTAGCGCCATGATGGTTTCTTATTAAATAAGTTTACTTTAATTTCCTATAACTTTTCTGCCTCTTCTCCCTCTTCTTCTTCTCCTCCTTCTTCATCTGACTTCTTCCCATTTTCTTCTTCTTCTTCTCCCGGCTCCGACTCTTCTTTTGCTCCTGCTCCTCCTCCTGCTCCCTTGGCTTCTCCTTCTTCTGCTTTAAGTTCCTTATACCTTCTCTGAAATTTCCCTGTTTCTTCTGGACTCGTCAATCTGTGCTTTTTACTTTTATAAAAGAAATTCCTTCTGGGAACTCCCACTTGAACTCGATGTTATTTCTCTTGAGAATCTGTACCAGTGGTTTATATGGATCTCTGCGTTTCAACAATCTTATTGGTATGTCTTTAAAAATGATTATATAGCTCCCATCAATATTCAATCTCTTTTCTCTGTTTTTCTGTAATATCATATTTCTCATATCTCTATCTTTAAAAGTAATCAAACAATCTCCTGGAAATTTTTTTGCTTTATTCGTTCTGACTCTCATTCTAAAGGCATTTTGTATTGTTTCAGCGACCTCTTCTGTTGGTATCTCTAACCACTGAGCTAATTCTGTTGTTAATCTTTCTCTTATGTTCTCATTCTGGATCTCCGGCACAGATCTCAACCTCAGATTAACTTCCCTCTGTCTTAGTTCATTCATAGCTGTCACATCTTTTATTTCTTCCTGTGATTTGTTTAACTCCATCATCCCCACCTTAATCTTTTCTTCTTCTCGCTTTACTTCCTTCAATTCCAGTTTTGTCCTCTTCATCCCCTCCTCTAGTGTGTGTGTTCTTTTAGCCACCTCTTTTATCTGCCCCTTGAGTTCATTAACTGTCTCATCAATTTTTTTATCCATTTTTCCAATCGTAGTATTCACTTGTTCTAGTTTAGTTTCTAAATTATTTTCACTCTGTCTAATTTCATCAAACATTCTTAAAATTTCTGCTTTAAAGTCTGATTCTTGTTTTGAACCCCTCCTGTCTGCCGGCGTCCCCCCATCCATCCCTTTCTTCTGTTGATGTGACATTTCCTTAATATTTCAGACAATTTTAAATCAAATAATCATAAACAAACTAGTACACTTAAGCAAACTTATACATTCACAAACTACCCTCCCTAACCAACCCAACAAGCCTATTACACCAACTTGGTCTTATAGAGGTACCTATTTATCTACTTGCACTTTGATGTGCTTTTGAACTGCTAGGTTGGCAGGAGAGATATGATGCTAGCCACCTTCAAATATCTCAAAAGTTGTCACAGACAACAAGATGGAGCAAGTTTGTTTTCTGCTGCTCCAAAGGATAGCATCCGAACTAATGAATTCAAATAAGAAGAAAGGAGATCGTGCCAGTGCCTTCCATTAAGAGTTTGGGTGTAATCCTTGATGCCTCCCTTTCCATGGAGGCACAGGTAACAGCAACAGCCAAGGCAACATTTTTCCATCTTCACCGCATTAAGCAGGTGGTTCCTTACCTTTCCCGCTCTGATCTGGCCATAGTGATCCATGCTACGGTCACCTCCAGGCTTGACTACTGAAATTTGCTCTACGCGAGGCTGCCCTTGAAACTGTCCCACAAACTCCAGCGGGTGCAGAATGCTGCAGTGAGGCTCCTCACAGGGTCCCTGCCATGGGAGGATATTCACTAAGTGCTTTACCAGTTGCACTGGCTCCCAGTGGAGTATATGGTCAAGTTCAAGGTGCTGGTCTTGACCTTTAAAGCCCTTTGTGGCTTTGGGCACTCATTTTTACAGGACCGCCTCTCCTGGTATGTCCCACAGAGGACCTTAAGGTCCACGAATAACCATAGTTTAGAGGTCCCGGGCCCTAAGGAAGTCAGACTATCCTCCACCAGGGCCAGGGCCTTTTCAGGGATGGCCCACCTTGTGGAATGCTCTGTCCCATGAGACTAGGGGGCTTCAGGATTTAACTTCTTTCCATTGGTCCTGTAAGACAGAGCTATTCCCCCTGGCCTTTAATTTGAATTCAGCCTGATCTTTTATTTCCCTTCTCTTCCCTCCCCCTACCCTTTCATGAAGATTACACGCTCTGAGACCCCACAGCTAATTCTCCCCCTGGCTTCCCTGCTGGCCCAAGTAGGACTAATTCAGCCAGCTAGCCCTGGTGACTATCTAATGCTTATTAGAGGGATTTCCCCCAAATTGATTTCTGAACTTTGAATTTTATTTTTATTCATGTTTTTATACTGTATTTTATTCTGCTTTTACAATTAAGTGTTTTAAATTTGTTGTTAGCCGCCCTGAGCCCGGTTTTCTGAACCGCCAAGGGCGGGATATACATAAATAATAATTATTATTATTATTACTATTATTATTACTATTATTATTACCAACACCATTTTCTCTTTCCAGTTGATGGCTTCACTGATTTGTCCCTGACAGTAGAAGACCAAGGGATGAAGGGGGCACACAAGAGTGAAATCCAGGAAACCGATTTTACATTTAAGATACAAGGCCAAGGGAATGAAGCTTCTCTAAAGAGATTAGTCAACAAGATCCAAGATTTTCTTACCAAGGATGGGCAAATAAACAATTACTCTGTGAACCTGAAAGGCCAAAGACAAGGACATGCATTGCTTTTTACAGTAACTGTACAGGGCACCGGGGCCGATACTTCAGTCATAAGATTAGTGCAAAATATAAAGGATTTCCTAAAAAGAGAAGGCAAAATAACTGACATTACCTTAAGCATACAAGGCCAAGGGATTGGTGCTTCCATCCACCAAAAAATTGAAGAGTTCAATGCTTCCTTGAAAGAAACCAACAAAGGAGAGCAGTGGATCCCGTTTACATTGAAGATAGAAGGCCAAGGGAACAATGTTATGCTAAAGGGATTCATCAAAAAGATCAAGGCTTTTCTTGCTAAGGAGGGGCAAATTACTGATTATTCTGTGGTCATGCAAGGCCAAGGCAAAGCAAACCAGGGGATGCTTTTTACAGTCACCATAAAAGGCAAAGGGACTGAGGCTTCTCTCAAGAGATTAGTGGAAAACATCAATGCCATCCTGCAAGGAGAAGACAAAATGACTGACAACACCATAAGCATACAAGGCCAAGGGATTGGTGCTTCTATTCACCAAAAAATTAAAGAGTTCAATGCTTCCTTGAAAGGAACCAAGAAAGGAGCACAGTGGATCCCGTTTACATTGAACATAGAAAGCCAAAGGAACAGTGCTACTCTAAAGGGATTCGTCGAAAAGATAAAGGCTTTTCTTGCTAAGGAGGGGCAAATTACTGATTATTCTATAAACATGCAAGGCCAAGGCCAAGCAAACCAGGGGATGCGTTTTACAGTCACCATAAAAGGCAAAGGGACTGAGGCTTCTCTCAAGAGATTAGTGGAAAACATCAATGCCATCCTCCAAGGAGAAGACAAAATGACTGACATTACCATAAGCATACAAGGCCAAGGGATTGGTGCTTCTATTCACCAAAAAATTAAAGAGTTCAATGCTTCATTGAAAGGAACCAAGAAAGGAGAGCAGTGGATCCCGTTTACATTGAACATAGAAAGCCAAGGGAACGATGCTACTCAAAAGGGATTCGTCAAAAAGATCAAGGCTTTTCTTGTTAAGGAGGGGCAAATTACTGATTACTCTGTGAACATGCAAGGCCAAGGCAAAGCAAACCAGGGGATGCGTTTTACAGTCACCATACAAGGCAAAGGGACTGATGCTTCTCTTAAGAGATTAGTAGAAAACATCAATGGCATCCTTCAAGGAGAAGACAAAATGGCTGACATTACCATAAGCATACAAGGCCAAGGGATTGGTGCTTCTATTCACCAAAAAATTGAAGAGTTCAATGCTTCCTTGAAAGGAACCAAGAAAGGAGAGCAGTGGATCCCATTTACATTGAACATAGAAAGCCATGGGAACGGTGCTACTCTAAAGGGATTCGTCAAAAAGATCAAGGCTTTTCTTGTTAAGGAGGGGCAAATTACTGATTATTCTGTGATCATGCAAGGCAAACGCCAAGCAAACCAGGGGATGCGTTTTACAGTCACCATAAAAGGCAAAGGGACTGAGGCTTCTCTCAAGAGATTAGTGGAAAACATCAATGCCATCCTCCAAGGAGAAGACAAAATGACTGACATTACCATAAGCATACAAGGCCAAGGGATTGGTGCTTCTATTCACCAAAAAATTGAAGAGTTCAATGCTTCCTCGAAAGGAACCAAGAAAGGAGAGCAGTGGATCCCATTTACATTGAACATAGAAAGCCAAGGGAACGATGCTACTCAAAAGGGATTCATCAAAAAGATCAAGGCTTTTCTTGTTAAGGAGGGGCAAATTACTGATTACTCTGTGAACATGCAAGGCCAAGGCCAAGCAAACCAGGGGATGCGTTTTACAGTCACCATACAAGGCAAAGGGACTGATCCTTCTCTTAAGAGATTAGTAGAAAACATCAATGGCATCCTCCAAGGAGAAGACAAAATGGCTGACATTACCATAAGCATACAAGGCCAAGGGATTGGTGCTTCTATTCACCAAAAAATTGAAGAGTTCAATGCTTCCTTGAAAGGAACCAAGAAAGGAGAGCAGTGGATCCCATTTACATTGAACATAGAAAGCCAAGGGAACGGTGCTACTCAAAAGGGATTCGTCAAAAAGATCAAGGCTTTTCTTGTTAAGGAGGGGCAAATTACTGATTACTCTGTGAACATGCAAGGCCAAGGCAAAGCAAACCAGGGGATGCATTTTACAGTCACCATACAAGGCAAAGGGACTGATGCTTCTCTTAAGAGATTAGTAGAAAACATCAATGGCATCCTTCAAGGAGAAGACAAAATGACTGACATTACCATAAGCATACAAGGCCAAGGGATTGGTGCTTCTATTCACCAAAAAATTAAAGAGTTCAATGCTTCCTTGAAAGGAACCAAGAAAGGAGAGCAGCGGATCCCGTTTACATTGAAGATAGAAGGCCAAGGGAACGATGCTACTCAAAAAGGATTCGTCAAAAAGATAAAGGCTTTTCTTGTTAAGGAGGGGCAAATTACTGATTACTCTGTGAACATGCAAGGCCAAGGCAAAGCAAACCAGGGGATGCGTTTTACAGTCACCATACAAGGCAAAGGGACTGAGGCTTCTCTCGAGAGATTAGTGGAAAACATCAATGGCATCCTCCAAGGAGAAGACAAAATGACTGACATTACCATAAGCATACAAGGCCAAGGGATTGGTGCTTCTATTCACCAAAAAATTGAAGAGTTCAATGCTTCCTTGAAAGGAACCAAGAAAGGAGAGCAGTGGATCCCATTTACATTGAACATAGAAAGCCAAGGGAACGGTGCTACTCAAAAGGGATTCGTCAAAAAGATCAAGGCTTTTCTTGTTAAGGAGGGGCAAATTACTGATTACTCTGTGAACATGCAAGGCCAAGGCAAAGCAAACCAGGGGATGCGTTTTACAGTCACCATACAAGGCAAAGGGACTGAAGCTTCTCTCAAGAGATTAGTGGAAAGCATCAATGCCATCCTTCAAAGAGAAGACAAAATGACTGACATTACCATAAGCATACAAGGCCAAGGGATTGGTGCTTCTATTCACCAAATAATCCAACAGTTAAATGCTTCCCTGAACAACAGGCCTAACATGGATGTCTCTGCACCTGGAGGAGAAGGCCTGTTTACATTGAAAATACAAGCTATAGGGAAAAAACCAGCTCAAGAGAGTTTAGTTCAAAAGATAAATACTATTCTTGGTCAAGAAAAGCAAATTACTGATTATTCTGTGAACACGCAAGGCCGATTCATAGGGAAACAGCAAGCCAGTTTTACAGTAATCATACAAGGCAAAGGGACTGATGCTTCTCTCAAGAGATTAGTGGAAAATATAAATACTACCCTTGGAAGAGAAGATGAAATATCTCACATTTTCCTCAGCATACAAGGCCAAGGGATTCAACCTTCCCTCCATCAGTTCATCTATGATATCAATGTTTTCCTGAAAGACAAAAAAAACAACTGTTGTTCACCTCATAAAATGGACCAATGGATCCAGTTTACATTGAACATAGAAGGCCAAGGGGATGCTGCTTCTCAAATGAGATTAGAGCAAGAGATCAAGGCTTTTCTTGACAAGGAACAGCAGGTTACTGATTATTCTGTGAACACACAGGGAGAAGGCCAAGCAAACCAGGGGATGCGTTTTACAGTCACCATACAAGGCAAAGGGACTGATGCTTCTCTCAGGAGATTAGTGGAAAACATCAAGGTCTTCCTTCAAAGAGAAGACAAAATGACTGACATTACCCTCAACATACAAGGCCAAGGGATTAGTGCTTCTCTCCATGAATTCATCCTAGAGATCAATGCTTCCCTGAACAAAAGTCCCAATCAAATTGATGCATCCACAGTTTTTCCTTTTATGCTGAGCCTACAAGGCCAAGCAACTGTTCCTACTCTCAACAGGTTACAAGAGGAATTTAATATATTCCTGAAGAAAGAAGAACAAATAACTTCTTCTTCTGTGAACTTGCAACACCAGGTTATTGATGGTTCAGCCAACAATGGGGATCAGAAGGCCCTTTTTATTCTTGTCCTAAAAGTACAAGGAACTGCTGCTTCTCTCAGCAGATTAGTCCAAGTGGTCAAATATTTCCTTAAAGCAGAACAGCAGATTGTGGCTTCTTCCCTAAGCATACAAGGCCAACAAATTGATAGTTCTCTCAACCGATTAATTCAAGAGCTCAACGCTTTCCTGGAGAAACAACATAAAGCAAAAGCTATTTCAAACAAGAATGGGGATCAGAAGGGCTTTTTTCTTTTGAGCATTCATGGCCATGGGACTGATGCTTCTGTTACCAAACTAGAGCAGACAATTAATGCTTTCCTTAAGAGTGAAAGCCAGATTAGTGGTATTTCCCTGAACATACAAAGCCAAAGAGTTGATAGCTCACCCAACAATAAGGGTCAGGTGTTGTTTTTCATTCTCAGCATACAAGGTCAAGGAACATATGCTGCTCTCAACAAATTAGTCCGAGAGATTGATAATTTCCTTCAGAGAGAAGTCCAAATAACCAATAGTTTCCTGAAAATAGATCACCAAAGCACTGGTGAATTATCCAAGGTGGAATGCATTGATGATATCCAAAGAAAATGCTGGGATCGCAGGGGTTCTTGTTACAGTAATCCATGTAGCGGGAATTTGAAAGAAAATGGATCATGTGGTCCAGGATTCTACTGCTGCAAATAAATGGCATCAGAAATGATACATGTGTATTAAGTGTCTACGTTTTATGTTCTGGTATTATAATTTTAAAATGAACTCCTCAAAGCGGCATTAGAATGATTTACATTATTTACGCAGTGCTCTTCCAGGGTGTTTAGATAAAACCCACAATTTACATGAGACCCATAACCATATTCATGCACATGTAATCTTCTTGCTTCTGATATGCATGCTGGGAGGAAATCCTGCAACACAGCATTTATTCAACTGTGCATTTGATCAAGGGTGGGGGGCTGTCAGGGCAGTAGCCCAGGCGTATTATATCTTAAACTCTGTGAGCCATTTTTAAAAGGTGGGTACAGGCATCCAGATTGTCAGCCATCTCACGTAATAAAGACCTCAGGTGATGATCACTGGGACATTAAAATGCCATCCAGGCTTTACCGCAGACTTGAATAAATCATCTATAATCTGCTAGATGGTGACTTCATACTTGCTTTGTGCAGAGATCTGTCTGTGGCTAAAAAACAAAAATAAGGATTACCTTCTAACAGAGGCTGGTTGCATTTAGTGAGTCAGTATGTGTACTGACAATTTTGTTCAGAGTGGTTCTTTCATCCTTTCATGTCATTCCTTCTTTAGCTACGCTGCATTTTGCCTCTTAACCCAAGGACATGTGTGGTTCTGACTTGTACAGAGAGCTTACTCTTTTGCTGTAGCCCAGCCCAGCGTAGTATACACCCAACATCTGCTGTCATTAAAGCACCTTTAGAGAGCAGGTGTATCACATATTTAAAAGGGGGCATGTCCTGGTAAATGCCTGACTCCCCTTTGCCCCACTTTCATGCATTCACATCAGTAACTGAGCCAGTGGATCTCACGAATGCAGTAAATGACTTTCCGGTGTCAGATTTCCCACTGATGCTTGCACTGGGCAGAGAAAGAGGAGGTACATGTCCTAAGCGATGGGTCAGAAGAACAGTCACAAAGCCATCCAAGTCATGAAATGCCTTTTGTGTAAGTCTTTTGATGGGAAGAAATAAATCAGCAGCTGTTTTCCAACATAATTGACCTCTCGATTTTCAACTGCACATCTTCAGTAGAGGCCATCTTGATAGCAGTTCAAAGGCTGTGGATAAAACCTCTGCAACGTACCTTAAATGGTGGACCTCACATAATTGAAACAGTACCATAACTGATAGTTGATTTTCATTGCATGGAACCATGTCAAGGAGGCCCATAAACCATCATCCGCATCCATAGTCAGCTCTCAGTAAGTGATAGAGTCAAGGAAGCTGTTAGGTCCTCCACTCCATTCCCTTTCAAGCAAGTTGACTCATTGGCATGGTGAGGTCCCATCATCACCATGACTCACTGCTCCATCAGTGAGATACAATACAAATCTTTCTTACGGTCATAGACTAACATTTAAAATCTGAAAAGTGCTTTAGAAAGTCAAAAGGTATTAAAACACAAGGTGAATATAAAAGTCTATAAAAAATTTGAAAGATGCTAAAAGAATCCAAAAGAAGGTTCAGGAACACTGGGCGGGTGTGGAAGAGCACAAAAGGTTGATATATAAAGGCTTTAACTATCATTTACAGAGCACTCTGATATGTTCATTAAAACTGATTTGTCATCCTCCAGAACTCTCTGCTGTGCAGAACCTAGCAACACTGTAAGTTGCAGCAGGATCAGTATCCGAGAGCAGCAGGAAGGTGTAAAATTGTCCTGTGTGCCCTGGGTAAAGGTAAAGGGTAAAGGGACCCCTGACCATTAGGTCCAGTTGTGGCTGACTCTGGGGTTGCGGCGCTCATCTCCCTTTATTGGCTGAGGGAGCCAGCATACAGCTTCCGGGTCATGTGGCCAGCATGACTAAGCCGCTTCTGGTGAACCAGAGCAGCGCACAGAAACGCTGTTTACCTTCCCACCGGAGCAGTACCTATTTATCTACTTGCACTTTGATGTGCTTTTGAACTGCTAGGTTGGCAGGAGCAGGGACCGACCAACGGGAGCTCACCCCATCGCGGGGATTCGAACCACCGACCTTCTGATCAGCAAGTCCTAGGCTCTGTGGTTTAACCCACAGCACCAACCATGTCCCTTGTGTGCCCTGGGTACTTTTGAAATAATGAGGAAATCAGGCTAGTACGAATGTCTTTGTAGTACAGGCACTGGAGAAAGACATGCACTACCATTTCTATTTGTCCCGAGTCACAGGAACATTGTCTCTCTGGGTAGTCAATCATCCTGTATCTACCTTCAATAACGGCTGAGGGGAGGGCATGACATCGAGCCAGGGTAAAAGCCCCTTGGTGTTAAGGGACTTTGAGTTTAGTTAGATATGCCATAGGGGAGACAAAGTAGCTTGTGGATTCCTTGGCTACAAAAGTTGGGGTCCTGGCTAGATCCAATTGGCGCTCTGTGTCCGCTACACATTGTTTAATGACTGCTTTGGCTTGATCATATCCCATGCTAAGTAGAAGACCTGGAGAGAAGCCCAGGGATGAGATTTTAGTTGCCACTGCCTGTTTCCATGTGGATTGAAAATCATCGTTCATAATTACAGTGGCAAGGGCCATGGGGAAATAATGATGGTTTAAGCCAATAATTAAGTATGGTCACCCACACTTTAGCCTCCATTTTAATGAAGCCCGTCTCATGTCTCAGAGTAGCATTAGAGAAACGTTTTGGGACTTGAAGGACTGACCTTAGAAATTTGGATTGCACAAGTTCTAGCACTGCAAAATTGGAAAAGGGACACAGCTGGGCACCATGGAGAAGTTGTGCTGTTGGCATGGCTTCAAATAATTTGGGTGCTGCTGGTATATAGTGACTACCTCTTGGTTTTTTTAAAAAAAATAAGGATTGCCAATGAGCTTCTCTGAGCAATTTCAGCAGTATAGTCCCCATGGGCTTTCCTACTACCAGCAGAATTGAAGACTACCCCTAGGTATTTGAAGCAGGAGACCTGCTCAATCTTGTGGCCATCTATGTTCCAGGAGCGGCTCAAAGGCATTTTTGGCCAATGCCATGATTTTAGTTTTCTGATAATTATGTTCTAGCTGGACCCCCTTGCAGTACTGTATTAATGCTATCAGAGCTCTTTTGAGGCCAATAGGTATTCTTGAAAAAATGCTGCTTCGTCTGCATAGAGAACAGAGATGTGTCTTCCAGCCAGTTGGGGGGAGTGGAAGTTTATGTTTTGGAAATGGCCCACCATGGAGTTGATGTAGAAATTAAATAAAGATGGGGCCAATATGCAGCCTTGCTTGACACTTTTCTCAGTTTCAATGGCATTGCTGAGATGGCCCTGAGGGCTACATCTTACTTTGAGCGAGGTCCCTTCATGTAACATACAAATTAAATAAAGTAGACGTCGGTCTGTTGAGGTGGCCTTCAGTTTTCCCCACAGTGCAGCTCCGGATATGGAGTCAAATGCTGCTTCAAAATCGATAAAAGCAGCATAAAGGGAGGTTGTGTTACGGGAGGAGTGCTTTTCAATAAGATGATGGAGTACTAGGCACTGGTCAATAGTGGATCAAACTTCCCTAAAGCAAGCTTCCTCCTCTGCAAGTATATTTTCTTGTTCCACCCAGTTGTGGAATTTCTCAGTGAGATACAGTTCTATCCAGCCTGGTTGTGGTGTGGTGTGCCATGACATGCTGCAGCCCCATCACCACCATGTCAACAGCCTCCTGAAGTCTGGCACCATCCCTTTGGCCAACCAACTAAGGAGCTCCCAAGGTAATTGGGGCGATGGTAAGGAAACCAACATCTCTTCCAAGATAGGAGCTGTCTCTCTGGCGCATACTTTGGCCCTAGCAATCCCCCTCCCCTGCTACTACAGAATTGAAGCTAACAGCCATCGCCACATCATCTTCTATCGATATTCATATCCTAAACATCCTTCTACATACATGGTTTCCTGGAACGTGGTTTCCTGGAACAAATGACCGTGGCGCGTTGGCACAGCCTGGGGGTTCAGCCATGGCAAAGTCCGGGTGCAGCTGGTCGAGCGGTGACCTGAGGCGGCGGCCAATAAGCAGTTCAGCAGGACTCCGCCCTGTGGCTGCATGAGGGGTGATGTGTTGCACCAACAAGTATTCGCCGACCCGCTCGTGCCAGCCTCCCCGGTCCAGGCGCGCCAGTACCTCTTTTGCAGCGTGCACCATTCTCTCCACTTGCCCATTGCTGGATGGATGAAATGGTGCCGTTAGGGCATGGCGGATGCCCAGTCCCAAAAGATACCGCTCAAAAGTGCCTGATGTGAACTGCGGTCCGTTGTCGGAGACAAGGACATCAGGACACCCATGCGTCGCATGCGTGTCCTCAATCAGGAGGAGCGATGAAGCTGGAGCCGGGTCTTCCACAAACGCTGGAAGAGGGCAACGGCTGAGGGCGTCAGCATGGCCCATCGATTTCCCCGGGCGATGGACGAGCCGGTAGTGGTAGGCAGCCAGGAAAACAGCCCATCGCAACATGCGCAGCGAGAGGACCGGTGGAGTTGGACGATCACCTGCAAGGAGGCCCAGGAGCGGCTTGTGGTCTGTGATGAGGTCAAAAGTCCTGCCATAGAGGTATTCATGGAACCTCTTCACTCCAGCCATAAGTGCCAGTGCCTCCTTGTCGAGCTGGCTGTAATTCCATTCCGTCTGAGATAGCGTCCTGGAAAAGTAGGCGAGCGGTGCTTCTCTTCCGTCTGGAAAACGGTGACTAAGGACAGCGCCGATGCCAAAATGTGAGGCATCACAGGCAAGGACCAGCGGCCTGGATACACTGTACTGTACCAGCACACTGTCCGATGAAAGGAGAGCCTTGACCATGTTGAAGGCCGCCATCTCCCAATGACCCCAGGACCAAAGCGTCTTTGTGCTGAGGAGTTGGTGAAGAGGCTCAGCCACCGTGGCTTTGTGGGGCAGGAACATGTTATAAAAGTTCAGCAGCCCCAGGAACGCCTGCAACTCCGTCTTGTTCTTTGGGATGAGGGCCTGCTGGATAGCGCGGATCTTGGATGTCGGGTGAAGGCCGGAGGCGTCAATAAGATAGCCCAGGAACTCTACCTGTGGAACGGCGATCTGGCACTTCTCCCTCTTTACCTTGAGCCCGGCCTCTTGGAACCTGGTCAGCACGGCACGGAGGCGCTCGAACAGCTGCTGGTGTGAGTCTGCGGACACCAAGACGTCATCAAAATATGGTACCACGCCAGGAAGCCCTTGCAGGAGACGCTCCATAAGGCTTTGGAAGATGCCAGGAGCCACACTCACCCCAAACTGCAACCGGCGGCAACAGAATGCCCCTCGGTGGGTGACGATTGTCTGGGCTTCAGCAGTGGCATCATCGACGGGCAGTTGTTGATAGGCTTGGGCAAGGTCCAGCTTAGCGAAGACCTTACCTTCACCCAGAAAATGCAGCAGGTGTTGGACAACAGGAACCGGATAAGCGTGCTGCTGAAGTGCCTTGTTGATTGTGCACTTGTAGTCAGTGCAGATTCTCACCGACCCATCTGGCTTGACAGGCGTGACGATGGGGGTTTCCCACTTGGCATGGTCAACCGGCTCCAAAACTCCTTGGGCGATCAGCTTGTCCAGTTGTTCGTCCACCTTAGCCTTGAGAGCAAAGGGAACCCGGCGTGGCTTTAGCTTGATGGGGGCGACTTGTGGATCAAGGCTAAAGGAGATGGGCGTACCTGTATATTGCCCCAAAGTGCCGTCAAAAACCTCGGCAAAGTCTTTGACCAGACCCTCAGTCTCTGCGTTAGAGATGCAGTTGATGCCGGTGACTTCCAGGCCGAGGGCATCAAACCAGTCTAGCCCTAGGAGGCTTGGCCGCTGACCTTCGACCACCACCAACTGGAGCAGGCCCGAAAAATCCTTGAATGCGATCCGGAACCGTCCAACGCCTACCACGGGAATGTCGTTTCCCTGGTAGTCTCTCAGGTGTACGCGGTGAGAGTCGAGTTGCCTTTTGGACACTCTGGGTACCAGTCTTTTGATAGTGCTCCAAGACACAATGGACAGGGCAGACCCGGTGTCAATCTCCATGTCACATGGAGCTCCTTCAATGAGCACTGTGACGTTCAGCTTGCGTCGCGTAGGCGAGTCGGTTTGGCCAATCATGGTTCCAGACGGGCAGCGGCAGTTGGTGAGAGCGAAACAGCTTTCCTTGGCAGACTGGAGTGAAGACTTGGTCTTGCGAGTTGGTGAAGGGGGAGTGTCAGACGGAGCCGATCGGCAGACCTTAGCGATGTGGCCCCTTCTGGAACACTTCCTACAGATGGCGTCTCTGAATCGACACTTGGCATGGGAATGGTTGCCTCCACAGCCGGCACATTCCGGTTGGCCCTTGGACTTCTGTTGGAACTTCCTGCACTCCCGCTTTGTCTGGTGCACGTCATCGTCTTCACTGGAGGATGCCTCATCCCTGCTGGCCTCTTCATGATGCACTGGAACTGGCTTCCTAGCAAGACGCGGGCTGCTGGACTTGCGGATCTCCTGGGCGGAGCGTTCAGCAGCTTCTGAGGCCACAGCCTCCTCAATGGCTTTCTGTAGCGTGAGGTCTGGCTTGGCGAGGAGACGCCGTTGCAGATGGATGTCCCGGACCCCGCAGACAATTCGATCCATCAGGGCAGTGCATTGCAGCCTGTCGCAGGGCGGTGGTGTAGTTGTTGACTGACTCCCCCTCTGCCTGGTTCCGGTGGTAGAACGCATGGCGGGCAGCAATCTTGGACGGCTTTGGTGCGTAGTGGTTGCGGAGCTTTGCTTGGATCCCACAGTGTTGCCTGGAATGCTTCAGGCGCAACCAATGCTCGGGCCGTCTCAAACACCTCAGGCCCACAGAGGCTGAGGAATAGGCCCCGCTTACGCTCCTGTGATACTTGCGTCAGCTCGTTGGCTTGGAGGTAGCAGTCAAACCAAGCGAGGTAGGAGTCCCATGATTCAGAGGCTGGCGCAAACAGCGGTAGAGGCACAAGTGAAGCCATGATTCCGATGCCGGCGTGAAGAGCGATGGATGGAACACCGTGCTCTAGCCAGAACAGTCAGCTCTGAATTGGTTCTGTTCAGTGATTTTGCTCAGTGATTCAGCTCAGTGATTCAGCTCTGCTCAGAGGGTGGCTGCATCTGGCTGTGCTCTGATGTCCATCGATCCCATCCTCGTCGCCAGTGTTAAGTTGTGGGCGAACATGGTAGACGACACAGTGATTTCTCCAGAGCAGCTCTTTACTGTAAGCTGGACAGACTGAACAGCAAACAGCTCAGCCGGCCTGCTTTTATAGGAGCCGGCTGTCAACATTGTAGCAACAACAACCCAGGGTTTCCCGCCTAAAATAACTGACGTGGACCTGAGTGAAAACTATCTACAGTATCCCCCCGCTGGCCCAGGGTGAGAACATCAGTACATAACATATACAGTGGTACCTTGGGTTAAGAACTTAATTCGTTCCGGAGGTCCATTCTTAACCTGAAACTGTTCTTAACCTGAGGTACCATTTTAGCTAATGGGGTCTCCCGCTGCTGCTGTGCCGCCAGAGCACGATTTCTGTTCTCATACTGAAGCAAAGTTCTTAACTAGAGGTACTATTTCTGGGTTAGCAGAGTCTGTAACCTGAAGCGTCTGTAACCTGAAGCATCTGTACCACTGTATCACAGGGCTGTAGTGGGGATTAAGTGAGGGTATGTGTGAGGGAACCTCCTTGTGCCTACATTGTAAAAAAAAGTTGAAATATGCATGCAATGTATAAATTATATTTCTTTATTGTCCTATGTAGGAAAAGAGGTTTTGGAGGAAAATAATAATAGAGTCTGGTGTGAAGGAAATGTCAACCCACAGGAAAGATATTCTTACCCATGGATTACTGTTATTCAGTGAGCTTGTGCTCCTACTTGCCCAATTTTTGACTGGGATCTGATGGATATATCTCCCTAGGTTTACATAGATGAAGGCATGGATCCACATGAAATATAAACACTTACTGTCGTTTGCATAAATCAGTGTAATTGGACTTCTCTAGGGAAAAAATTCACTGCTATTAAAATACGGGTGGCGCTGTGGGTTAAAGCCTCAGCGCGTAGGGCTTGCCGATCAAGAGGTCGGCGGTTCGAATCCCCGCGGCGGGGTGCGCTCCCGTTGTTCAGTCCCTGCGCCTGCCAACCTAGCAGTTCGAAAGCACTCTCGGGTGCAAGTAGATAAATAGGGACCGCTTACTAGTGGGAAGGCTCGCCAGAACACCAATGTCACGCTGGCCACGTGACCCGGAAGTGTCTTCGGACAGCGCTGGCCCTCGGCCTCTTTGAGTGAGATGGGCGCACAACCCTAGAGTCTGTCAAGACTGGCCCGTACGGGCAGGGGTACCTTTACCTTTACCTTTATTAAAATCTTTGACCCCCACAGATTCACCGTTTTGCACAAATGCTTTACCTGGTCCCTATTTCCCCTCCCTCCATTGAAAGGTAGATTATTTTATAGCCAATTTAATAGTTTGCAGTTGGTGCTTCAGTGCAGCATGTGTTTGCAAATGTGCCAAAAGATGTTGCTGATTGCTGACCTGTGAGGTAGGCTTATGGGCTATGTTTGCTGGCCATTCAAGATGGAAACTGTATCTTAAACACACACACACACACACACACACACACAACAGTATAAACTTTATTTCCGAACCAGTGAACCCTGAGTATAGTCTTAGATTAAAGTAATGTTCATGTACCATGTTTTTGTTCCTCCTGCTAGAACATTGTGTCTTTTTATGGAATGATGCAACAAGGTTTTTCGTCCCTATGCAAATAACATTAACGCAGATGTGTAAGTGCAGTATAGAGTTACATAAATAGATGAAAACTGGGACTTGATAGTGCATTGGTTTGGTGTCCGTGTCTCACAGGACCCTGTGAGATTCTAGAGAAACTTCAGCCATGCAGGTTTGCTGCCCTTTCATAGCTGCCCTTTTACTGATGCCCCTGATTTCCTCTGGTAAGTCATACATCAGAACTGCAAATTATATATCAGTTGCTGAAGGGCAGAATGATGGAATGTAAGTAGA
Source organism: Podarcis tiliguerta (assembly GCF_965153285.1). NCBI lineage: Eukaryota > Metazoa > Chordata > Lepidosauria > Squamata > Lacertidae > Podarcis > Podarcis tiliguerta. Next base: position 7,175,370 of record NC_139536.1, on the reverse strand, counting down.
ATGGAACAGATGATAGAATAGAACAGATTAAATAAAGCAGGTCTTCACGCAGTGCACTTAATTTTAGGAACTCGGTCCAACCGGTGGCAGTGAAGGTGATAAATGTGGATGGTTTTTAAAAGACAATTAGATAAAATTCATGGAGGAGAGGGCTATCAATGGCAACTAGGCAGGGTGACTATGGTCTGCCTCAGCATTTGAAGGCAAGTATAGGAACTGGAGCAGATTTGGGCATGCGCATGGGTAGGAGCAGGGTAAAGTCCCATTGAGCAAGGAGAAACACATTAGTTGGATAGCATCCTAAGCATAGTGAGCATTGGAAGGTATCAAAGAGCCCTTTTAGTTTAGATTACACTATCATGGGAGAAATAGACTGAATGGCCAAGGAATCTGGTGCCATTTGTGCCAGGATGAAAGAATGGCTTTTAGTAAGAAGCCAGTTTTATATTTCCAGTTGATGGCGGTTCTTATAATGGTCCAGAATGGTGCACACTGTGCATGGGTGCTTGTAGTAAAGCCCCATGATGTGAGTACCAGAAAGTGGGATCATGTGGGGCAGGCCCTTATTGCTGCAGTATATGACAAGATTGTGCACAAAGTGCTATGTTATTTGTGGCAAGGACACTTTGTGTATTATAATGCCACACATATTGCGTGCCTGTTTACATATGCACCATAACTGAGGTAGCACTTATTGTTGGATGGTGTCAATTTAAGTTGTCAATTCAACATCTTTATCAACGACTTGGATGATGGACTCAAGGGCATCCTGATCAAATTTGCAGATGACACCAAACTGGGAGGGGTGGCTAACACCCCAGAGGACAGGATCACACTTCAAAAAGACCTTGACAGATTAGAGAACTGGGCCAAAACAAACAAGATGAATTTTAACAGGGAGAAATGTAAAGTATTGCACTTGGGCAAAAAAAAGGAGAGGCACAAATACAAGATGGGTGACACCTGGCTTGAGAGCAGTACATGTGAAAAGGATCTAGGAGTCTTGGTTGACCACAAACTTAACATGAGCCTACAGTGTGACGCAGCAGCTAAAAAAGCCAATGCAATTCTGGGCTGCATCAATAGGAGTATAGCATCTAGATCAAGGGAAGTTATAGTGCCACTGTATTCTGCTCTGGTCAGACCTCACCTGGAGTACTGTGTCCAGTTCTGGGCACCACAGTTCAAGAAGGACACTGACAAACTGGAACGTGTCCAGAGGAGGGCAACCAAAATGGTCAAAGGCCTGGAAACGATGCCTTATGAGGAACGGCTAAGGGAGCTGGGCATGTTTAGCCTGGAGAAGAGGAGGTTAAGGGGGGATATGATAGCCATGTTCAAATATATAAAAGGATGTCACATAGAGGAGGGAGAAAGGTTGTTTTCTGCTGCTCCAGAGAAGCGGACACGGAGCAATGGATGCAAACTACAAGAAAGAAGATTCCACCTAAACATTAGGAAGAACTTCCTGACAGTAAGAGCTGTTTGACAGTGGAATTTGCTGCCAAGGAGTGTGGTGGAGTCTCCTTCTTTGGAGGTCTTTAAGCAGAGGCTTGACAACCATATGTCAGGAGTGCTCTGATGGTGTTTCCTGCTTGGCAGGGGGTTGGACTCGATGGCCCTTGTGGTCTCTTCCAACTCTATGATTCTATGATTCTATGATTCTAAGTATAGAGCCTGACCATATGTGCAAATGTAAACTTATGCAACAAAATTTACAAAATACTACCGGTATATGGTTAGGAGAGGTCCTTAGAATACATCCTGATCTAAAAGGGTGACATAAGACCCAGCATATGCCAATGATAACTTGTGGTTTAGAGAGTAACCAAAAAGCCCAGGGAATCCCAGATCAATTCTCACCCCACACAAGGAGGTTCTAGAGTAACTGTTTTCCCATCTGCACTAAATAAATGTAGCTGCCAGATATTCAAAAGCACCGTGTACAGTGGTACCTCGGGTTACATATGCTTCAGGTTACATACGCTTCAGATTACCGACTCCACTAACCTAGAAATAGTACCTCGGGTTAAGAAGTTTGCTTCAGGATGAGATCAGAAATTGTGCTCCGGCGGCGCGGTGGCAGCAGGAGGCCCCATTAGCTAAAGTGGTGCTTCAGGTTAAGAACAGTTTCAGATTAAGAACGGACCTCCAGAACGAATTAAGTACTTAACCCGAGGTGCCACTGTACTTAAGGGATGCGGGTGGCGCTGTGGGTAAAACCTCAGTGCCTAGGACTTGCTGATCGTAAGGTCGGAGGTTTGAATCTCCGCGATGGGGTGAGCTCCCGTCGTTCGGTCCCAGCTCCTGTCAACCTAGCAGTTCGAAAGCACCCCTAAGTGCAAGTAGATAAATAGGGACCGCTTTATAGCAGGAAGGTAAATGGTGTTTCCGTGTGCAGCGCTGGTGCTGGCTCGCCAGATGCAGCTTTGTCATGCTGGCCACGTGACCCGGAAGTGTCTTTGGACAGCGCCGGCTCCCGGCCTCTTGAGTGAGATGAGCGCGCAACCCTAGAGTCGGTCACGACTGGCCCTGACGGGCAGGGGTACCTTTACCTTTTACCTTTACCACTGTACTTGCTAAGTATTGTCACTATTAGAAAATCTCCAGAAGTAGCCTGGCAGAAAAGGAAATAATCGCCAAGATGTCTGGTGCTAGGTGTGTCAGAATTGAAGAAACAGCTTTCTACTCAACAATTTTTGTTTTATTTCCAGTTGATGGCTTCACTGTTGATTATCCAGAGCAGTGCAGAAATTGTGGTACAGGAGTCTATTGCTTCAGTATATTGTAAGATATTTTCTCTTTTTCAAATGAATTGCTCCCCAAAATGTCTCTTCTACCTGGCATCACAATTAGATTAGATTATTAATGTTTTCAACATTGTTTTTTTGAAGGATACCTACTTATATAGTTGTTCTGTTCCTATTTATGAGGGAATAAGTCCCACCTTGTTGGAATGAGCTTACTTCTGTCTTAGTGCGTTTAGAAGTGCAAGTATAATTACACAATATTTCTCAATCTTTACTCATTCTTTCAACAGCAGACTCCAAAAAATTCTCCTTAATGTACAAGGCCAAGAGATGAACGGTTCAGCCAAGAAAAAGGCCCAAATGGTGCATTTTATACTTACAATACAAGTTGAAGGGATGCATACTTCTTTCAAAAGATTTGTCCAAGAGATCAATGCTCTACTTCGCAAAGAAGGTGAAATAACTGTTTATTCCCTGGATATACAAGGCAAACATATTGGCGGTTTCCCCAACAAAGTAGACCAGGAGGACAGTTTGATCATTAACGTACAAGGCACTGGCTCTTCTGTCAGAGGATTAGTCCAAGAAATTAAGGATATGCTTAAGAGACAATGCCAAATAATTAAAGCTTCTCTATATAGGGAAGGTCAAGAGACTCATGCTTATATTAGCAGATTAGGCCAAGTGAGGAATGCTTTCCTTAGGAAAAAAAGGATTCTAGGTGATATTTCACTGAACCTAGGGGTTGATGTTTCTCTCAAAAATTTAATCCAAGGGAGAAAACCTTCCTTTAACAAACAGCACCAAGGAAATGAGCATAAAGGGAGCCATTTTATCCTAAACATACATGCCAAAGGAACCAATCGTTCTCTCAGGAGATTAGTCCATGAGATCAAAGTTTTCTTTAAGACAGAAGGTCAAATAAGTGATTCTTCCATAGAGATAGAACGTTATGAGATTGATGGAGACCAGAAAGCCCTTTTTATCCTGCGCATACAAGGTCGAGGGACTGTTGTTATTATTAAAAGATTTATCCAAGTCATACATGGTTTCCTTACAAGAAGCAGCCACCTAACTGATGTTTCCCTGGACATACAAGGCCAAGGGATTGATGCTTCTATCAACGAATTAATCCAAGACATCAATGCTTCCCTGAACAAAAAACACAAAACAATTGATGAGCCCATATCCTTCTATGCCGAGCATACAAGTTGATTCAATCGAGGAGGATTGCATTGATGATATCCAAAATATTTGCCAAACGAGAATGGGTAGTTGCTTCAGAGAACCATGTAAGGGGAAGAGGAAAGAAAATGGCTCATGTGGCCCAGGCTTCCACTGTTGCAAACTATCATTAAAAAAATCTCTTTTTCCAATAAATGGTATCAGAAATGATACATGCATTTTAAACATCCATGTCTTATGTTTTGGTATTATAGTTTGGAAGCTTACACCCAGAAATTGCTCCTCCAACTGACATTAGAAGGGTTTACACTATTAATGCCATTCTTTTTCTAGTTTCCTTTAGTAAAATCACACAATTTACATGACAACTGTAGGCATATTTATTCACATGCAAGTCCCTGAGTAATGAAGAGATATTATTGTTTTTCAATAATTGGATTATTTCAGATAATAATTGCTGCAATACATTTATCTAGATTACACCAAGGAAACGTCAATGCTTGCCTGAACAAAAAACACAAAACAATTGATGTGCCCACAACCTATCCTTCTATGCTAGATATCTATTCTAAATATCCTTCTATCTAGATAAAATACGTTTATCTAGATAAACGTGTTGCAGCAATTATTATCTGAAATAATCCAATTATTGAAAAACAATAATATATTTTCATTACTTGGAGACTTGCATGTGAATAATCAGGGGTGGGGGATTTTATCTGGCCAATGAGCCAGATCTTCATATCTCTTAACATTTGTGAGCTATATTTAAAAGTTGGGACAGCCACCCAGGCTATCAGTCATCTCACATCACCAGGACATCATGTGATAAGTACTGGGACTTTGAAACACTTATGCAAGGCTTAGAAAGAGCTCTGCATGGTGACTTTGTTCTTTAAAAAAAGTTGTTAAAATTATTTAAACATATAACAACATACTACAGATAAATAATGAAACATAAACAGTTTGTTAATAAAAAAAAATGAATGGAAGGTGAGTCCTCTGTTTTCATTTTTAGCCATGTGCGTAATAAAGCTATGACGTTCAATTACTGAACAGCCTTTTTGGTTCAAGCCTAGTGCAAATAATATTTCTACAAGTGCCATTTTGAAATACTTTGTTGTGCCAATTTGTCGGGGAAGCACCCCATCAGTCCTTCCAGTGTCTCAGTATCATGAGCTTGGCTCACAATATTAACCTGTAAGATAATATTGTCTTCCATGATAAGACTAAGGAGAAACAGCTCTGGACACCTGAAGACATTTTGTCCAGTAATTGGTTTTATTTGGGCAAATATTCCCTCCCAGAAGTGAGCCACTTTTCCACAAGTCTACCACATCTATTGGTTACAGCCCAACATTTCATATCCTCTGCAAATGTTTAGCAAGCAGGAGAAGCTAATGTGGTAATTTTTGCACTATTTTAAGTTCTACCTCTCATGTTAAGGTCAATACTGATTGAAAATGAAGTTTCCTCCACACTGAGGTCTACACGGTTACAGTGATCTGCCAGTCAGCTTCCCACATCTGACTTAAACAATCTGCTGTACCAACATCTGTTTGATCAGCATACTACAGTATACAGACTAGAAACGAGACGCTGTTCTACCTAAGGTTCCTCAATACCTGTTCCTTGATGTGAGTTTGGCTTATAAAATTTCCAATTTGATACCACACCATGCAATATCACCTGAGCTGAAATTTCCACATATCCCTTGGGAGTGCACAACTCCCCACCCCACCCCACTTCCAGCCATTTATGCCTGCTTCTGAGCTGGCGGAGCTCACAAGTGCAGTAACAAGGTTTTTTTTGGGGGGTGGGGTGGGGTTAGATGGCCACACTAACCTTTGTGTAAGGCAGAAGGGGACAATTGAATTAACTCCAGTGTTCCAGCCTAACTGACGTCTCAATTTTGATCTGCAGCATACCAATTTAAGAACAACTCCACCTCATCAGTGGAGGCCAGCTTGGTATCTTATTCAAGGGCTAGGGATACAATTTCTGTAAGTTACCTCACTGAACTGAATCAGCATGTTCCAGCATAGTTGTATTTCATCACCTACAAACATAAGGATGCCAAGGAGGTCCATAACCCTAATCAGCATCAAGAGTCAGCTCTCAATAAGTGATGGAGTCAGGAAAGATGTTAGGTCATCAGCTCCATGCCTTCTCACACAAGTTGGCTTGGTTGGCCATCCTCCACTTCAATGATTGCAATTACCCATGTTGTGCACAATAATCCTTACGTGCCATGTGACAAAACAGCAGGCAACACACAGTAACTCCACCCAGTCCCTCTACCAGAAGGAAGGCATCTGGTATCCCCATCCTTATGCACCTGAGTGGAGAGGAGTGGCTGGTCAGATGCTGGCAAATAAGAAAGGCTTTTGAATGGGAGCCAAGTTCATCTTCCATCCATGATCCTTGCTGCTTCTTTTAAGTGAGAATTTCTCAGTCACAACCCCTATAACTATGAAATTTACTGATTCATCGATGTACAGTCAACATAGACCTATATCCACCTAGCTTGGGGTGTGGTGTGCTGGGGCACCACCATGCCATGAGACTCCTGAAGCATGGCACTATCCTTCCCGCCGTCCCTTTGGCCCTACCAACTAAGGATCTCCCAAGGTGTTGGTGGTGGTAAGGAAACCAACATCAGGTCTCCCTCTTTCAAGGTTGGAGTTGTCTCTCTGATGTATTCTCCCCCCACCCCAATCTATAGAGCTGAAGGACACAGCTAGAAGCCATCATTCTGTAATGATATCTGTATTTTAACATATACGGAAAATGTAGTGTTCTACAGAGAGGGGCAAACCCCACCAACTGTGAATAAACATATTTTACCTTTCCCCAATCACTAGGAAAACTGGTCTTGTGGCTTTGAGAGGGCAATAGGTTCCATAAAAACCATGGTTATGATTGCCATGCCTAAATCAACAGACTATGAGAGGTTTTTCTTCATGCGCATGACTCCAAAGGGATAGACCCACCCAGAAGCTCTACGTATAAGGATGCCAACCAGAGAAGTGACCCAACTCCCTGTGCTTCTTAGAAGCTAACAGAGCAGGATTTAATCTGGAGAAGCACTCAAGTGCTGGTTGCAAACTGGTCCAGGCAGAACTTGCTTCTGACCTGCTTTTTTTATACTTCATTGGAAGGGGCAATCAAGGTTTCTGAGAATGCTCTAATGGGGAAGGTGTCTGACAAGTAAATTGCTCCGCATATACTAGTAACATTAACTGCTGCTCCCACATGCCAAGATTTTAGGCACAATTCTGGTTCCAGGGATGTCAGTGGGATGGTGCTCACAGTGCTCATATCCTAATGCAGGCAGCTGCCTGCAGTTGGAATAATATTGTAGGAATGGCAGTAAGAAATACATTTATTCATATTTGTATGCATTACAGATCTACACTTGGATCGATTTCTCAAAGGGAATGATATTAAATGAAACATTTCCTCAGAAGGGAGTCATTCCAACCCCATGAAGCCTGGGCCAGTTGTTCCCTCTTGTGCTGACCTATTCCCCAGAAGGGACGCAAGTGGTGCTGTGGTCTAAACCACTGAGCCACTTGGGCTTGCCAATCAGAAGGTTGATGGTTCAAATACCCGCAACCAGTTGAGCTCCCTTTGCTCTGCCCCAGCTCCTGCCAACCTAGCAGTTTGAAAGCACACCAGTGCAAGTAGATAAATAGGTACCACTGCGGCAGGAAGGCAAATGGAATTTCTGTGTGCTCTGGTTTCTGTCACAGTGTTCTGTTGTGTTAGAAGCGGTTTATTCATGCTGGCCACATGACTTGGAAAGCTGTCTGTGGACAAATGCCAGCTCCCTCGGTCTGAAAGCAAGATGAGCACCACAACCCCATAGTCATCTTTGACTGGATTTAACCATCCATGGGTCCCTTTTTATCCCACAGGGTTGTGGTGGGGATTAAGTGAGATGGAGAAGAACCATGTATGCCTCATTGTGCTTACCTTGTAGGAAAAGGTGGAATATAACTTCAGTGAATGAATGAAAGAAATGTTTCTATTGTTTTGTATAGAGAGATTGGGTGTTGGAGAAAGCGTGTTCTCCTTCATGGAGAGCACGTGTTGTGGTGGGGGTCACCAGAACACTCCAAAGTTGGGGGTGTGCTAATTGACCATTGGCCACTGATGCGATTGGGCTTCCCTTGTTGTTGGGAAGAAGTTAATGTTGCTATTTGATTGATTGACAGCCTGAAATGCTAAAACTCCTTGCACAAGGCTAGGGCTTCCTCTTTTCACCCGTGCATCGGATTGCCCGTCCCCCCCGTCCCCCAAATTAGGGTTGTTCGCTTTGACCTTGCTATGCCTGTCATGGGGTCGTCTGCTCTTGGGGCAGGGGCCCGGTAGGAATTTTGTCCATTTGGCTGATTGGCTGGTACCATTTGGTTTTTGCCTACTGTGTAGCAAATCGTCACAACTTGTAAGGTTGCAGTTAGACATTGGTTTATGGTTTGGTTGGTTGAGGGGCATGGATTGGCTGTGCCTGTCCCTCTAATGCTGCTGCTACGAGGGATTACGAGGAATCAGCGGCTAACTATTGCTTGTCCACCCTGTCAAGGGGGCTCGGGCTGCAAGAGCTCCTGGCTGCATTTGGGGTGGGCTGAGGGCAGGTTCCCTGCTTCGTCACTACCTCCAAGTGTATTCCCCTTTTCTGACTTTCGCAGGCATGCGGAATGTCAGTCTGTCCCCCACGGTGGGGGCAGATAGTCGCAACCAATGCCTAAGCAACCACTCACTTGTTTGTATTTTAATAAAGTTGTGGCCAAAATTATGCCAAAAACCTTAAACAAAAATTTTGGTGTGGTGTGTGAGTTATTGGGGTGGCCCTGGGGACCTCGACATGCAAATAGAAAAGTTTGGTGTAAAGGAATTGTCATCCCCCAGGAAAGATGTTCTTACCCAAGAATTATCGGTTTTGGGGAAGCCTCTGCCCCCCCCATCCAAGATTTGTTTGGGATGCAATGAATATATTTTCCCAAGCTTCTTTTTAAATCCTTGCCACAACGTTGCACATAGATGCCTTACCTGGCACCCAGTTTCCTCTGCTTCCAATTAAATTACATTTGAAAGGTGGCTGCTTCTGTCACCAGTAGAACTGTTTGCAGTCTGTTGCATGTCAAGGTCCCCGAGCCACCCCAATAACTCACACCACACACATCAATTTTTGTTTAAGGTTTTTGGCATGAATTTAGCCACAACTTTATTTAAATACACACACGTGAGTGGTTGCTTAGGCATTGGTTATGACTATCTGTTCTTGCCCTAGGGACAGAACTGACTTCAGGATTCCAGTGGAAGCCAGTCAGGGAAAACAATATTGGGGAGAAATGAAGCTGGGCATCAGTCCCTCACTTCTCACCCTCATACACCTGGGGGCTTGCACTACCCAAGTCCGATGCCAGGGACAAGGACGAAAGGATGGCAAGCCCCTGGATTCCTTTAACGGAATTCCCTATGCAGCACCACCATTGGAGGGGTAGGCACTTAGCCCTCCACCAACCAATTTTAACCAATGCCTAACCACCAACCTTACAAGTTGTGACGATTTGCTACGCAGTAGCCAAAAACCAAATGGCAACAGCCAATCAGCCGAATGGACAAAATTCCTACCTCAAAGCAGACGACCCCATGACAGGCATAGCAAGGTCAGAGGATAATGACCCCCCCCCCTTTTCAGGGAGGGTGAGTGGGTGATCCGGTGCACACAGCCCAAGAGAAAGCCCCAGGCTGTGTGCCCTGTATTTAAGCCCTCTGACCTCTCCCACCGGTTTGCAACATAACAAACTCCCCAGCAACACACTTTTGCCCAATCACAGCTCCTGGCCAAATATTAGCCAAACAACAGTGGGGTGGTCTTTTGGCCCCCACCGCAACACGTGCTTTGTGCTATGGTGAACACGCTTTCTTCAATGCAGTGGGTGTTGGGCCCCATGACAGTTTCTCCACTTTGCAAATGTGCCCAAAGGCCAAAAGTGGTTGGTGATCCCTGGCCTATGAAGTAGGCTTTTGAGCAATGTGTGCTGACCATGCAGGATAAAAACTGTATCTGTACAAAGAATCTTAAAAACATTAAGAACCTTATTTCCAAACCAGTGAACCCTGAGTATAGTCTGAGAGTGATGCAATGTTAATGTACCATATTTTAGTTCCTCTTACAAGCACACCATGTCTTTTCAAGAAATAACGCAACCTGTCTTTCTGCCACCATGTACATGGTTTAAATAATATTTCTAAGTGTAGTATAGAGCCCTATAAATAGATGGGCATTCAGCTTTCCAAATGACGCTGGAACTTGATAGTTCAGTGGTTTGTTTTTCATCTCTGTTGGTCTTCTCGAGAACCCAGTGAAGTTTCAAGCATGCAAATCCATGCTGCCTTCATAGCTGCCCTTTCACTGATGCTCATGCTTTCTTCAGGTAAGTCATATAACAACATGAAAAGCAATCAGATATCAACTGCAGGACTATGGAATGACAGGATGGAAGCCATCTGGAACTGGGACAGATAAATTGCTCCCCCCCCCCAGGCCAGATCTGCTATTTCAAATACATATTCATTTTCTTGAATCCCTACAGAAATATTTATCAAGGTGTGGTAAAAAGGAACAATGTCATTAAGGTTCATAATGAACTGTTATGGCAAATGGCGATCGAAAATTCTTAATGTTTAGGCATAATTGTGACTGAACACTGCCTCTTCTACTCTGCTGCCCTCCCCTCAGTCACTGATGGGAACTTGATTTTATTTTGAATGGTTGGGCAGTAAGCCTGCAACTTACATGCATATAACTTGTGTGCATTCAACTTTATGCACTCAGCAAAAATAAAATAAAAAACAAAGAGATTTTTTATAAAAAAGATAGGGGGAAGGCATCTGAGGTAAAAAGACTTTGGCAATCCCGCCAGCCATTGAACCCAGTGTGTTTTAATTATATGCAATTTTTGTTTTATGTGCGCTCCCTGGAACGTAAGCCCCATGTAAGTTGTGGGCTTACTGTATTTGGCACTCAGGAACAATTTAGCAATTGACTCCTTCCCTCTGCAAGGCCCTGTTTCTGATGTGGTATTAAAGGGAGGTGTGGAGGTGCTTTTCATACTAAGCAGTCCAACATCCAGTTTATTAAACTTCTTAGCTTCGTTAGTTACTGAAGCTGTTTGAAATGTCTACAGCGGTACCTCAGGTTACAGACGCTTCAGGTTACAGATGCTTCAGGTTACAGATTCCACTAACCCAGAAATAGTACCTTGGGTTAAGAACTTTGCCTCAGGATGAGAACAGAAATCATGCAGCGGAGGCACAGCAGCAGTGGGGGGCCCCATTAACTAAAGTGGTGCTTCAGGTTAAGAACAGTTTCAGGTTAACAACAGACCTCCAGAACGAATTAAGTTCTTAACCCGAGGTACCATTGTACTTCACTACCACATAGTGTGCAGGTGTGGCTTCTTAGATACAACATTGTGTATTAGTAACAAGCTGTACTGGTTAAAGTTCTGAAGAAATAATTTGGTATACAACTTCTCCCCCCCCCCTCCTACTTGGGCTTGCAGGTCCAGGCAGTCCCAAAACCAGATAAATAAAAGACCACCAAGACTGGCTTGGCTCACCTGGTGGAATGCCCTACCGCAGAATATAAGGGCCCTGCGGGATTTGACATCTTTCTGCAGGGCCTGCAAGACAAAGCTGTTCCGCCTGGCCTTTGGGCTGGACTCAGCCTAACACCCCCCCCTCATTTATTTATATTTTTTGATGGAACTCCTTATATGGGATTTCTATATAAATTTTCCCACGGCTCTTTTTGTTGCCCCAGGTAGGACCAGCATGGATAGTTGGCCCGGGTGAATATTTGACATTTTCTCCCCTTATGGCTTTGATCTATGGGCTACTACTAAAACGAGGTTGCATTTTAAGCTGAATTTTAAGCTGTATTCTAACTTACATTTTAATCAACTGTGGTTTTTTTAAAAAAATAAATAAATTACTGTATTTTTATTCAGTGTTAGCCACCCTGAGCCTGATCTTGGCCGGGGAGGGCGGGGTATAAATATTATTATTATTATTATTATTATTATTATTATTATTATTATTATTAGCAAAACAGGCCACAACTTTATTGAATACAGATGAAAGAGGTTTGGCTTGGGCATGGGGCAATTGAAATACTTTCGGCCTGCCCATCAGAAGAGACACATAGGTCAATCCAGACTGGGGCTCCTAAGACATATCAAATAGGGTGACCCCTGAGATACGCCAGCATTTGGAGGGGCAGGCAGAGACTACAACCTCCCCTCCATCCAAGACAAAGGACTGCCCCTTTGCCCAACCCAGTTGTGATGTTTGCTATGAGGTAGGCAAAACCACCAGGTTGGGTGGGGTTTCTGTTTTGTTTTGGTTTTGTTCTATTTGTTCTTTTATCCTGTATTTTTATCTTCTGAGCCAGCCCGAGATCTTCGGATGAAGGGCAGTATATAAATTTAATAAATAATAATAATAATGAAAGCAGTGTCAGAATTTTTAAAAATAGCTTTTGCTAAACAACCCCATTCTATCTTTCCAGTTGATGGCTTCACTGTTCAAACTACAGAAAAGTGCTTGCAGCGCTCTGGCGTTTGTAGAAAGGCCCCATGCCCTGTTAAGGAACGAGATATCGGAAACTGTGGCCTACATCTCTATTGCTGCAGGGAGCGGCTTGGTCATGCTGGCCACATGGCCCGGAAGCTGTACGCCGGCTCCCTTGGCCAGACTACACACACACTCAAAAAGTTGAGGTAATTTTAATCAGTTTTAGTATTTCAACTTTTGTATGTTTTAAAGTAGGCTTGTAAATTCCTCTTGATCTTACAGTTTTATCTTTTGCAAGCCATTTGCAGTCAAGGTAAAGGTAAAGGTACCCCTGCCCGTACGGGCCAGTCTTGACAGACTCTAGGGTTGTGCGCCCATCTCACTCAAGAGGCCGGGGGCCAGCGCTGTCTGGAGACACTTCCGGGTCACGTGGCCAGCGTGACATCGCTGCTCTGGCGAGCCAGAGCCGCACACGGAAACGCCGCTTACCTTCCCGCTAGTAAGCGGTCCCTATTTATCTACTTGCACCCGGGAGTGCTTTCGAACTGCTAGGTTGGCAGGTGCTGGGACCGAACAATGGGAGCGCACCCTGCCGCGGGGATTCGAACCGCTGACCTTTCGATCGGCAAGCCCTAGGCGCTGAGGCTTTTACCCACAGCGCCACTCGCGTCCCATTTGCAGTCAAGAGGTGGGTAAATTTTATGAAATAAAGTAATAATGAGCACTCACACTTTACACTGTGGGTGCATTATCCGGGATCGCGCCCGGCGCTTTGGACCCCAGGAAACTTACCGGTTTGTGTGGGCTGGCCTGCCTCTCAGTGTTACTCCTTGGGGGCTCACATCCAGCCTCAGTTAATCAATTTACACTGCTGGGAGGTGGGGCCAGTTATATAAATAGGGGGCAGACCAGCAGCAGCCAGGCAGTCGGCTCAGGAGCTTCACCCACCGAACCCTCCCTTTGTTTAATGTTTCTTATTTGCAGGTTAACCTTTTTTCTTCCTGTTTAGCGGGCACTGCTAAAGTCTTTGGACTGGTTGCTGTTGAGGAGCCAGGAAGAAATTCTCCTGCATTGGCAGGTTTTGTCTTCCCCATAGCAATTCGTCACAGCTTTGGCAGTTTAAGGCCTTGGGTAGAATCCTTTAATCTTTTCTTCCCTAAAATGGGGCGGGGGGACTGAAGTGGTGACTCACCCCCTCCCCTCAGTAGTGATTCCAGGGTCCCTTCTTAAAGGGGTTGTAATATGGGTGTCACTGGCCATAAACTGAAAGGTCGTCAGTGAACTACCCCACGTGCAAAGATATGGGGTGAGCTGCCTGCTACATTTACGTCTTGCAGAGCAACCCCATATCCCATTTACGCTGAGGAGCCCCAGTTCCCCTCGCTGAGGGTCTGGGAGGGATACACGCCCAAGGCCTAAGCCAAGGTCTTCCTACATTTGAGAGTTTAATAATAAAGTTGTGGCCAAATTTTAATTCCATAACAGGTTGTCATAACAGGTTCCTTTCTGGTGGTCCCTGGGGGTTGGGGTGGTCGCTTGCTGGTCATGCAAATAATTTATCCCTATGTATTTATTTCATGTGATTCATACACTTCCTGATTATAAAAAACCCTCAGAGTGATTTGCAAAAGGAATCAAGAAAGCGTTACAAAAGTACTTTAATATATATTGGTGTAAACATCTCCAAAGATGTTAAATAAAGTCCATGTATTTTAAACGGATGTTTCCGGTTCTGATAATGCAATATCATTTTCATACAGTGGATTTTTGAATTCATGCAAGCCAAATTTGATTCCATGGATATTTCAATTCCTTTTTAAAGTCAAAATTGCTAATGGTTATATAACAATTGCAAACAATAATGGAGATAATGGTACACATTGCGGTCTTAGTGGCTTTGACAACTGATTGTGAATAAAATCTTTCCCTGTTGGGTCCTTGTGGAAGAGGTAAATACACTCTTTAAATCTGTCACCAATATTGTTTTAAATGGGCCACCTATTTCTGTGGTCGTCCAATTCATCTTTATCGCAAGATAAGCCCAACCTTGCAGCAAAGAGCATGGTTTCTTCAAAATGGATGTAGAACTGAAAATAGAATAACAAAATATTCACTCACTATTTATTCTTTCTCTTAGCAGGGCAGAAGAAGCAAAGAATTCTGGCCTAAACGTACAAGCCCAAGGAATTCAAGGTACACCCAAGAAGGTCATTTCAACCCTGACCATAACAGGCCAAGCAACTGCCCTTTCTCTCAACAGATTAGTTCAGAAGATAAATGTTTTCCTTAAGAGAAAAAGCTCAAAAGACTGGTTGCTCCCTGACATACAAGGGCAAGGGATGGTTGTTTCACCCAACTAAGGAGATCAGGGGACACATTTTACCCTGAAGATACAAGCCCATGTCAGAATTGAAGAAGTGGCTATAGAGGGGACGCAGGTGGCACTGTGGGTTAAACCACATAGCCTAGGACATGCCGATCAGAAGGTCGGCAGTTTGAATCCCCGTGACAGGGTGAGCTCCCGTTGCTCGGTCCCTGCTCCTGCCAACCTAGCAGTTCGAAAGCACGCCAAAGTGCAAGTAGATAAATAGGTACCGCTCTGGTGGGCGTTTCCGTGCGCTGCTCTGGTTTGCCAGAAGCGGCTTAGACATGCTTGCCACATGACCCGGAAGCTGTATGCCGGCTCACTCGGCCAGTAAAGCGAGATGAGTGCCACAACCCCAGAGTCGGCCACGACTGGACCTAATGGTCAGGGGTCCCTTTACCTTTACTATTGCTAAACAACCCCACTTTCTCCTTCCAGGTGATGGTGTCAGAGCTGATACTCCAGAAAAGTGCTTCAAGCACTCAGGAGCTTGTAGAAAGTACCCATGCAAAGCTACGGTCAAAGATCTAGGAAAATGCGGATCAGGACTCTATTGCTGCAGTAGATCGTAAGATTCCTCCCCCCCCCCCCGATAAAAAGCTACCAAACATGACTTCCCCACCTGCCATTTAATTTATTAGTTAGATTGTTATTTTTTAACATTGTTCTACAAAGACCACCTACTTACAGGTTGGTCCTATTCAGTGATAACTCCAACTGTGCTGGGAAAACCTTAGTTTCTTCTGCATGGATTTAGAATTGCAAATATAATAATGCAATATTTACTCACTATTTATTCTTTTCCTGTGGTGTATGGGGTGTTAGAGGAGGGATAGTACCTCTGGTGGAGGACATGTCATGCTCCTGGTGTAATTTTTCCACCTTTGATCCCCAAACTGCAATCAGCTCTCACCTCTGGCTCCTAGAAGCTGTCACAAATGTGACAGTGGCCATACCCCGGGAATGGCTTAGACTGGCCAGCTAAACCTGGTGAGGGTAGCCGGTGGGGCTCAAACCCTTGGTGAGTTCCCCTACATGAAAACAGTCTTCAGTGGACTGAGAGGATGACACCAGAAGTGGGTCCAACAGTCAAGAAGGTAATTTCTGTACAAGCTGTAGAGGGGAATAAAGCACTGATGGGGCTCGTCAACCTGTGAAGGTAACCCACATAGGAGAAGGAAAGCTCTAATCCTAAACTGCCACTGCCTTGTGGAACATCTTCAGGAGAAGTAAAGACTAAATTAAGTAGTAAACCATACACAAATCAGTGGAGTCCCTAAGGTGGTTGGATGGTGCCTTGTACACCTCCTTCCTGCAACTCTTGCAAGCTAGTGCCAAACATATTGCTCTGCTTTCCTTTGGACCACATCAGCAAGGCTGAGAGGGGGGTCTTGTCATCTAGGCAGCCCAAACCTTCCATATAAACTGCCCAAGTTTGTGCCCTGGGGAAGTCACTTTGGTGCTGCTAACACAGTGGTTTAACTCCCCCCCCCAAGATACACTCCATTGTCTCTTGAGACAGAAGGTTGCCAATAACAACAATATTCTTTCTCTTAACCGTAGAGAAGCAAAAACTAATTCTCTCCTAAAAGTGCAAGATGAAGGTATTGAAGATTCTTCCAAAGGGCCCACTTTTACCCTGACTGTGAAAGGCCAAGGAACAAGAGTTTCCATCAACAGATTATTCAAAGACATCAAGGCTTACCTTAAGAAAAAAGGCGAAATAATGGATTATTCATTGAAAATGGAAATACAAGGCCCAGAGACTGGTAGTTCACACAGCCAAGGCAATCTGATTGTCCAATTCTTCCTGAGTGTACAAGGCTACGGGACCAATGCTGCCCTCAAGAGATTAGTCCAACAAAGCAATATTCTCCTTAAAAGCAACACGCATATAACGAACATTTTCCTGAAGATAGAAGGTCAAGGGATTCAGGCTTCACTCAAAACACTTATCCAAGCGATCAATAAAGGTAAAGGTACCCCTGCCCGTACGGGCCAGTCTTGACAGACTCTAGGGTTGTGCGCTCATCTCACTCTAGAGGCCGGGAGCCAGCGCTGTCCGCAGACACTACCGGGTCATGTGGCCAGCGTGACGAAGCTGCTCTGGCAAACCGGCACCAGAGCAGCACACGGAAACGCCATTTACCTTCCCGCTATAAAGCGGTACCTATTTATCTACTTGCACTTAAGGGTGCTTTCGAACTGCTAGGTGGGCAGGAGCTGGGACCGAACGACGGGAGCTCACCCCGCCGTGGGGATTCGAACCGCCGACCATGTGATCGGCAAGTCCTAGGCGCTGAGGTTTTACCCACAGCGCCACCCGCGTTCCAGGGAAGATCAATACTTCCCTGGAAAAAGATCAGATGGATGTTTCACCCAACAAAGGGGAAAAGGAAGCCCATGCTATCCTAACCATACAAGGTAAAGCAACTGATAGTTCTCTCAGCAGATTAGTCCAAGAGATCAATGGTTTCCTTACGAGAGAAGATAAAAAAAACTGGTTCTTCTCTGAACCTGGAAGGCTAAGGGATAGTTGTTTCACCCAGCCAAGGAAATAATTTTACTCTGAAGATGCGAGTCCAGGGGTCTGATGCTTCTCTCAAAACAGTAGTCCAAGACACAGTAGCTTTACTTAATTATTTTTTGCAAATAACTGATTATTCCCTGAGAATCCACCTCCAAAGCCTTGATGCATTAACCAGCCCAGTAGGTAGGTTTGAAAATATTTAAAATGATCATGGAGTGCAAGGATACTTGTCTCAGGAACTAATCCCCTTTTG
Organism: Podarcis tiliguerta; assembly: GCF_965153285.1. NCBI lineage: Eukaryota > Metazoa > Chordata > Lepidosauria > Squamata > Lacertidae > Podarcis > Podarcis tiliguerta. The sequence continues at coordinate 7,157,698 of NC_139536.1, read as the reverse complement.
TATATGGTCAAGATCTACCGGTACTTGCTTGATTGTGACAAAACTAGTCTAGAGTCTGTCCATTTATGCCAAGAGAATTGGGGTAACAAAATATATTGAAAACACACAAAATGATTTGTGGCTAACAGAGGACCTTAGAATATATTAGTTGGTTGGCTTCCATCTGTCTTGGGAGACAATTGTGGGGGTGAGGTCAAACTGTGGGAAGGTTGCTGTGCCTGCCGTCTGTTCTAAGACACATCAGGTTTCAAGAAGAGCTTGTGGATTATGGAATGACAAGTCAAGAAGACCCTGGATCTACACTTGCCTCTTCCCCAAATCCACTAGGTGGTACGAAAGTAGCTCTTCTCCTGTCTCCACTAGGGAGAGAAGAACATTGACTGAACCTAGTGGATTAGTAGAATAGGTTAGCATCAACTGTTAGACAATCACAATTACTATATAAGTATATATTGCCATTATTAAATGGGTTCCAATAGACATTTGTATTCAAGTGCTGTAACTGGCAGAAAGATCATGAACAGCCCAGATGACTGGTGCCAGAGGTTTAAGAATTTAATAAGAATAGCCAAGATGTCTGGTGGCAGCTTGTCAGAATTTCAAAGGTGGCTTTTCCTAAACAACCCCATTTTATCGTTCCAGGTGATAACACCACTGCTGATTCTCCAGAAAAGTGCTTTCAACTCTTGGGAACTTGCAGAAAGGCCCCATGCAAAACTAAGGACCAGCATTTTGGAAATTGTGGGAAAGGACTCAACTGCTGCACGAGATCGTAAGATTGGAAATGACACTTGCACCTGCCATTCGATATATTAACTTTAGATTGCTCATTTTTAAAATGTTGGTTTATATGGGCCACCCACAAATAGGGTGGTCCTATGCATATTTATGCCAAGATCACCTGCTTATAGAGTTGGATGTAAGGGGTGTTAGGGGAGGGGTGGTACTTCTGGTGGGGGACGTGTCATGCTCCTTCTGGGGAGGTTTATCTACCTTTGGTCCCCACCCTGCATTCAGCTCTCACATGAGACTCCTGTAAACTGCCAGCATGCGACAGCGGCCACACCCAGGGCAACATCTTTGTCTGGCTGGCTAAACCCAGTAGTCAATGGGTCTCAAAAACTCTGTGAGTTAGGGACTTCCTTGAATGAGAGGATAGGTTCTGGTGGACTGAGTGGATGAGACCCAAAAGTGGGTCTACCAATCAAGAAGGCATTTTCTGCATGTGCTCTAGAGGGGCAGGTGGAGCTTGTCAACCTGGGCAAAGCAAAACTCTGATCCAAAACCTTCAGTGCCTTGTGGGATATCTTTGGAAGAAGAAAAGGTAAAGGATCAAACTCTACAGAAATCCATAGTGTAGTCCCTATGGTGGTTGGATGGCATCTTGTATGCCTCGCTCTGGCAAATCTGCAGCCCAGCTGGTGCCAAACATATTGGTCTACCACATCTGTGGGCCCGAGAAGGGAGTCTTGTCATCTGGGCAGCCCAGGATCTCCATACACACTGCCCAGGCTTGCACCTTGGGGAGGTCACTTCAGGGCTGCTAACACAGAGGTCTGAATTCAGACCTGGAGGGCACTCCATTGTCTTTTGAGGAAGATGGATGCCAACAGCAATACTTGTGGAGTGGTTCTATTCATCTTTATGGTGATATATGTTCCATCTACTGGAAACAGTTCCCCGACATGGAATTAGAATTGCACATATTATAAAAAAAAATACTCACCAGTTATCCTTTCTTTTAGCATCACGAAAGAAACAACAAATTCTAGTGTAAATGTTCACGACCAAGAGACGGAAGGTAAAAATGAGATATTCAATTTTACATTGACCATAAAAGGACTAGCAACTCCCATCAATTTCAAAGGATTAGTCCTGGACATCAAGGCTTACCTTGAGAGAGAAAACCAAATAACTCTTTCTTCCCTGGACATAGAGGATCCAGCGACTGTTTCACCTAACCGTGATGATAAGATGGCCCAATTTCTACTGAGTATAGAAGGCCAAGGAAAAGATGCTGCTCTTAAGAGATTAGTCCGAGAGACCTACCTTATCCTTAAGAGTGGCAGGCCAATAAAGGATATTTCATTGAACATAGAAGGTGAAGGGTTAGACCCAAATATCAAAATATTCATCCAAGACCTCAATACTTCCCTGCAGCACTACGTTGTTGCAGTTTCAACCAAGAATGAGGAGAAGGCCTATTTCATCCTGGTCATTCAAGGCAAAGCAAGTGCTGCTTCTCTTAACACATTAGTCCAAGAGATCAATGCTTTCCTTAAGAGAGAAGATCTAAAAATCGATTCTTCCCTGAACATAAAAGGCCCAGAGATAACTACTGCACCCAACCAAGAGGATCAGAGAACCAGCTTTACCTTGAAGATACAAATCCAGGGGTCCGATGACTCTCTCGACACATTAGTCCAAGAAATCAAAACTGTACTTAAAAGAGGCAAGGAAATCATTGGTTCTTCCCTGAACCTCGAAGTCCAAAGACTCATTGCGGAACCCAGTGTATCAGGTTTGTTTGATAATATTCAAATCGAACCATCCCTACTTATTTATTGGAATGGCAGGATATTGCTAAACAACCCCACTTTCTCCTTCTAGGTGTTGACAATACTGTTGATTCTCCAGAGAAGTGCTCTAAGCTCTCTGGAATTTGTAGCAAGGAGCAATGTGACACCATGGACAAAAATATTGGAAATTGTGGTGTTGGATTCCTTTGCTGCAGCACACTATAAGATTCCTCACTTTTTCAAATGAACAGCTATCTAAAATGACATTTGCACCTTCTATATTGTTATTTTTTAAAAATGTTTATGCCAAGATATGTCCCACCTTGCTGTAAATAACTGTTTAAAGCATATATTTAGATTTGCAAATGATAACAGAATATCACTGTTTATTCTTTCTCTTAACAGAAGAGATCAAGCAGCTAATTCTAGCCTAGATGTACCACCCCATGGTAATGAAAGTTCACCCAAGAGGGTCGATTCTACCATGACCATAATAAGCCAAGGAACAGATGTGTCTTTCAACAACTTCATCCAAGATCTCAAGGCTTTTCTTAAGACAAAAGGTCATATAACTGGTACTTTCCTGGAGTTACAAGACCCAGAGACTACTGGTTCACCCAGCCAAGGCAATCTGACAGCCCAACTTGCACTGAGTTCAAAACACCAAGAAGCAAATACTACTCTCAACAAATTAATCCAAGATATCAAAGCTTCCTTGAAACGCCACGGGATTGATATTACACCTAACATTGGGGAGAAGGGATCCCCTTTTATCTTGACCATACAAGGCTAAGTAAGTCCTCTCAACAGATTAGTTCAAGAGCTCAATGCAACTATCCAACTTTTTAAATGTCTGATGTTTTATTTTTTTAAAAAATATTTTGTTGGAAGCTACTCAGAGTGGCTGGGGAAACCCAGCCAGATGGATGGAGTATAAATAATAAATTATTATCATTAAATTACTATTTCCTTAAGAGAGATGATGAAACATACAATGAACGTGTCTGAACATACATTGCCTAGTGATTGATGGTTCACTCAACAGTGGAGATTGGCGGACCCATTTTATTCTGAGAATATAAAGCCAAGGAACAAAATCTTATTTCAACAGATTACGTTTTCCTTAATGGACAAAACCAAATTACGGTTCCTTCCCTGAGCGTATAAAGCCAATGGAATTGTCACTTCCCTCAACAGGTTATTCCAAGAGACCCATGCTTCATTGAACATACAATGACAAAAGATTGATGCTTCACAGAACAATGATGATAAGATGGCTCATTTTATCTTGAGCATAGAAGACCAATGAACTGATGCTTCTCAGATGATAGGCAGTGACTTCAAGATTGTGTTTTGCAGGGGTCATGCCACAGAGAATATATATATAAGCACATTCTAATGGAAGCAGGTTGTGTGTAGTGTGCTAGTACAGTGGTGCCCCGCAAGACGAATGCCTCGCAAGACGGAAAACCCGCTAGACGAAAGGGTTTTCCGTTTTGGAGGTGCTTCGCAGGACGAATTTCTCTATGGGCTTGCTTCGCAAGACGAAAATGTCTTGCGATTCCTGGGGGTTTTTTTCCGCTCCCCACCCCCTTTTTCTAAGGCACTAAGCTGCTAATAGCCTTTTAGCAGCTAATCCGCTAATCCCTTAAGCCTTTAATAGCCGCTAATAGCGCTAATCCGCTAATGGGCTTGCTTCGCAAGACGAAAAAACCGCTAGACGAAGAGACTCACGGAATGGATTCTTTTTGTCTTGCGAGGCACGACTGTATTCTCACTGACAATGTTGCCGAGGCTGGTTCTCTTTGCCCTTTCTTGTCCATCCTTCTTTAGCCACAATGCATATTGCCTCCCACCTGAGTGCAGCTAGGTGCCTTGTTAAACTTCTCCTCCAGCCTAACCCAGAATTGGGTAAATACACTCACCAGCTTCTGCCACCCAAACACCTTTAGTGAGCAGGAACATCACATATTTAAAAGGGCAGGAGGAGAGTTCTTTATTACAAACATCCATGCATTCATGTCTGCATATGATGCAATGGGTCCCACAAATGCAGCAAAGGTGTTTTCTGCGTCAGATGTTCATGATAACAATTGCATTGTGTGGAAGCGGCAGATTATTGGGCTTGAGATCACCGTGGTGACTTTCTCGCTGTCGTCCGCAGGGACCTACATACAAAGAAAAATAAATTTAAGAACTACTTTCTAATGAAGGTAAGAAGGTAAAGGTACCCCTGCCCATACAGGCCAGTCATGTCCGACTCTAGGGTTGTGCGCCCATCTCACTTAAGAGGCCGAGGGCCAGCGCTGTCCGGAGACACTTCCAGGTCACGTGGCCAGCGTGACGAAGCTGCTCTGGCGAGCCGGCACCAGTGCAGCACACGGAAACGCCGTTTACCTTCCCGCTATAAAGCGGTACCTATTTATCTACTTGCACTTAGGGGTGCTTTCGAACTGCTAGGTGGGCAGGAGCTGGGACTGAAAGATGGGAGCTCACCCCGCCGCAGGGATTCGAACTGCCGACCATACGATCGGCAAGTCCTTGGCACTGAGGTTTTACCCACAGCGCCACCCGCATCCCTACTTTCTAATGAAAGCAGGTTACATTTAGTGGGTCACTATCTTTACTGAGAACATTGCTCACAGTGGTTCTCTTCAGCTTTCCCTTCCCTTCCTTCTTTAGCCCGACTGATGTCTCAGTTTTGATCTGCAACACATCAGTTTAAGAATGACTGCACTTCATCAGTAGAGACCAATTTGGTATCAGTTCAAGATCAATGGATGCAATTCCTGCAACTTACCTTGAGCAGATAACCTCACTCTGATTCCATGCATCACACCGGCAACATAACAGATAACTGCTTTTCATTATTTATACATGTAAACATGCCAAAGAGGCCCGTAAACCACCGTCAGTATCCAGAGTCAGCTCTCATAAAGTGAATGGAGTCAAGGAGGCTGTTAAGTCATCCTTCTTTTCCTCTTCAAGCAAGTTGGGTCAGTTGGTCACCCTGCAATGACTGCAATGACCCATGGTGCTCATCATATCTCCATGATAATGGAGCCAGTGTGGTGTAGTGGTTAAGAGCAGTAGACATAATCTGGTGAACCGGGTTCATGTCTCTGCTTCTCCACATGCAGCTGCTGGGTGACCTTGAGCTAGTCACACTTCTCTGAAGTCTCTCAACCTCACTCACCTCACAGAGTGTTTGTTGTGGAGGAGGAAGGGAATGGAGAATGTTAGCCACTTTGAGACTCCTTCGGGTAGTGATAAAGTGGGATATCAAATCCAAACTCCTCCTCCTCCTCCTCCTCCTCCTCCTCCTCCTCCTCCTCCTCCTCTCCTCCTTCTCCTTCTCCTCCTTCTCCTTCTCCTCCCCCCCTCCTCCTCTTCCAAGCAAGCAACAGGCAACACACAGCAGCCCCACCCAGTGCCCCTCCCAGCAGTTACACTTCTGACATCCTTGTCCTCAAGTAACTGAGTGAAAATGAGTGGCTGGTCAGAAGCTGGCAAATGCACAAGCTTTTGAATGGAAGCCAAGCTTAGCTCTCCCCCCCCCCCCCCCATGGTGCCTGATTCCTATTTTAAGTGACATTAATAAAATACAATGCACAGATTTCATTAGCCAGCTGCACAGCTCATAAAACTATGAAATGTACTGATTCATTGAAGTATTACCATGAAAGGTGGGATGGGGTGGGGCCCATCAACATCATGCTGAGATCCGCCTGACGTCTGGTGCCATCCTTTAGGCCCTACCATCTTTGGAGCTCCAAAGGTGTTGGGGGTAGGGAAACTAATACAAGACCCCCCCTTTTTCCATGGTCTCCCCTCCCCCAAATTCTGTGTCTGCTCCTTGGTGGAGGGGATTGGCAGCAGGTGCCCATCTAGAAGAAGCATCCTACCCAATTCCTGGAGCAAGGAACCACCCACTAATGAGACTTCTGTCTTCTCATAATTCTACTTCAGTTTATTATCCCTTCTCTGTCCTGTTACTCTATTCAGGCAATGGTTTTGGAGACTGCATGGTCCCACATGGCTGAGATGAACCTTTCTCATTCTACAACATTTTTTTTAAAGGTTAGGTAATCAGAACTGCGCACACCATTCCAAGCATGGTCTAAACATAGATTAGTGTGTTATGATAACAGATTAGTGCATTAGTGTGCTATGATTTTGTGCAAAATTGTACATTGCTTAATTGGAAGAACATTTCATTTTCTCCTCCTCTCAGCTTCCTCTTTATTAAACACTAGTGATCCATAAGATGACCTCTTCCCTCATCCCATTAGTGTCAAGTTTACTCAGAAGTCCTTGGTGAGGTACTTTATCAAAAGCCCTTTGACACACTCACCCACAAAGAAGGCTCATGAGGCAAAATGTTAGGATAATGGTCATATTTATTAATACAACAACTTGGAGGAACTGTAGACCAAATCAACCAAAATCAGAAAATACAGGCAGGTGAGGAGTTTAGCTAATTCTGGTAGGAAAGCAGCCCTCCTGGGATTCTGACACAGCAACAAACTGGGTTTCCCCAGCAAAGGACAGGGAAGAAGTTACTCCTCCTTGGGAATGTGCACCCAGGCTCTGCTGTCCAGCATTCACTGAAAATACATTGTTGTTGTTTAGTTGTTTAGTCGTGTCCGACTCTTCGTGATCCCATGGAGCAGAGGACGCCAGGTGCTCCTGTCTTCCACTGCCTCCCACAGTTTGGTCAAACTCATGCTGGTAGCTTCGAGAACACTGTTCAACCATCTCATCCTCTGTCATCCCCTTCTCCTTGTGCCCTCCATCTTTCCCAACATCAGGGTCTTTTCCAGGGAGTCTTCCCTTCTCATGAGGTGGCCAAAGTCTTGGAGCCTCAGCTTCAGGATCTGTCCTTCCAGTAAGCACTCAGGGTTGATTTCCTTCAGAATGGAGAGGTTTGATCTTCTTGCAGTCCATGGGACTCTCAAGAGTCTCCTCCAGCACCATAATTCAAAAGCATCAATTCTTCGACGATCAGCCTTCTTTATGGTCCAGCTCTCACTTCCATACATCACCACTGGGAAAACCATAGCTTTAACTATACGGACCTTTGTTGGCAAGGCGATGTCTCTGCTTTTTAAGATGCTGTGAAAATACATACTTGAGGCTTAAACCCCCCCCCCCCATCATACAGGTTCCACTAGCAGATCCCTACAAGGTGCCCTTAGCTCAATAATGTCTCAGCATATCTAATATTTCTCTCCAAGCTCCCCAATTGGAGGCATCCATTGCATGGTCTGTCCCATCTGTACTGGATGGGTTTTGAGTACTGCAACCTGAACAAGTTGCGGGGGAGGGCAGGAGAGGGCCTTCTTTGCAACAGCTCCTAAGATCTGGAATTCTCTCCACATAGAGGTGGCTCTTCGCTATAAAACTTTTCAGAAGTTGCACCTCTTTACCCCGGCCTTTGACACCTGAGATGTGTGTTTTCAGAGCCTTGCCTACCCCTGTGATTGTACTCTGTTGAAGCTGTTTTGCATTTTGAACTTTAAGTCGTTGTAATCCACCCTGGGATCAGCCACCGCCACCACCACAACACAACATCTTCGCCTAACTGGACTCAGCACCAAAAGAGCAAACAAATCACACCACTCCCAAATGCTAATCTAATTCATCCCAACAGTTTGAAGTTGGCAAAAAAAGAGAAGGGAACCTGTGGCCTGTCGAGGAATTGCCTTTCAAATATTCTTATTCAGCCCCTCCTAACAGGTAATAATAATAGTATTCTAATAATTTATTATTTATACCCCGCCCATCTGGCTGGGTTTCCCCAGCCACTCTGGACGGCTTCCAGCAGAATATTAAAATACAATGATTTGTCCAATATTAAAAATATCCCTAAACAAAAGTGACTAGCAAAACCCCACAATGCAAATTGGAAGGAGGGAAGGCATAGCAAGATGGGGGAGCTTGAGGGGAAGCAGAAATCTGATAATACCATGCTTTGAACATCTTCCCATTGGCCGTCAGGCCCTGATGTGGTGGCCTCCTTAACCCTCTCCTTCTGAAAATCAATTACCCAAGTTTACTTTTGGGGAGGGGTGAGGTGCAAGGAGCATGCATGATATTGAAAGTCAAAGCTGTCAACTTTTCCCTTTTCTTGCAAGGAATCCTATTCGGAATAAGGGAATTTCCCTTTAAGAAAGGGAAACGTTGACAGCTATGGTCAAAGTACGCAGTGGAGCACATCTCCCCATATGCTTATTGACTCTCCCAAAGAACACTAAAAGTGCTCATTGTACTAACTCGGTTGTCCTCTTCAGTTCATTCTGTTTGTTTTAGTGACAGACCACAAAAGCTACAAATTGGATAGTGTTCAGGTACTGCACTGTACTCGGTGTCCTCTCTCTGGTTCACCTGGTGTTCTTGTGCTGCGATGCAAAAATAGCTCTCCTTTGATGCAAAGTGACAAGAATTTCTGCCGCAGCACATTAGGAGCATCAGTGCAAGATGGGTGGGTTATAAACAATAAAATTTCTATTATCATCATCACAGAGGTTTATAAATAGTAAAAGATTCAGCCGTTGCAATAACATAAAACCTTGGTAGCATAAAACCTCTCCCTGTCCTCTTTGAGATCCCAACCATGAAAATCTACTACTACATTGCTGTCCTTTCTGGGATGTTCTTTGTTTCTCAAGGTATTTTTATTTTTATTATTTATTGAATTTATTTACTGCCCTATACCCAGAGGTCTCAGGGAAGTTCACAGAATAAAATCAAAATATAAAACCACAAAATACCTAATCAAAATAAAATATTTTGCTTTAGGGTGGCCAGGTTGAAATGCCACCTCCCCTATTGGTCTTTTAATATTGCTATTTTGGATGTGAGAGTTCTGTCCAGTTATCCACAAGGCCAGTAATACAGAGTTGTTCCGCCTGGCCTTTGGCTTGGAATCAACTTGATCCCCTCCCCCTCTTTCCTTTTTCCTTTCTCCTTCTGTGATGGAACTCCTATTTGGGGACTTCCCTGGCTTTTTTTCTGGCCCATATAGGACCAGTCTGGATAGTTGGCCTTGGTGAAGATTTGAAGTTTTCATCCCCCAAAAGGTTTTGATTTGAGTTTCTACTGAAATGAGGCTGCATTTTAATGTTGTATTTTAATCTTGTTTTTAAGTTGTATTTTAATCAATTGTTTTTATACCTGGTGTTAGCCACCTTGAGCCCGGTCTTGGCTGGGGAGGGCGGGGTATAAATATTATTATTATTATTATTATTATTATTATTATCCTTTTGCATAGAGAGTGGGCTGTTTGTTGTCTGCAGAATGAAATTGGATGTTGGTTGCCGTTATTGTTGCTGCTGCTGCTTTTTGTGTGTATGTGTATGGAAGAGGGAGAGGGGGAGGGAAAAAGGGACAGACACCATGCTCTTGCTTCTTGATCTCTCGTTGGCATTTGATACAAACGACCATGGAACCTTCCTGGACCAGGTCTGAGGAACGGGAATATGGTGAATAAGGTGAATTTGTGTGCACCTTGAGTCTTCTCTTTTACAAAGGTCTTGCATGGGAGGGGGTGTTTTTCCTAGAAATGAATATTGTTGTTGTTTAGTTGTTTAGTTGTGTCCGACTCTTCATGACCCCATGGACCAGAGCACACCAGGCACTCCAGTCTTCCACTGCCTCCCGCAGTTTGGTCAAACTCATGCTGGTAGTTTCGAGAACACTGTCCAACCATCGCATCCTCTGTCGTCCCCTTCTCCTTGTGCCCTCCATCTTTCCCAACATCAGGGTCTTTTCCAGGGAGTCTTCTCTTTTCATGAGGTGGCCAAAGTATTGGAGCCTCAGCTTCAGGATCTGTCCTTCCAGGGAGCACTCAGGGCTGATTTCCTTCAGAATGGATAGGTTTGATCTTCTTGTAGTCCATGGGACTCTTAAGAGTCTCCTCCAGCACCATAATTCAAAAACATTGATTCTTCAGTGATCAGCTTTCTTTATGGTCCAGCTCTCACTTCCGAAGATATTAAAAAGGTGCGCCCATGAATGAGTGGCTTACAATGCCTTTTCTCTTTCTGTTTGCAGGTCAAACCGGTTTTATAGAAACTCGTGAAGCGTGTGAAGCCGCTGAAGGTTGGTGCCAGGAAGGCCCATGCAGTATCGGACCCATGGAAATTGGAAAGTGTGACACATGGATCTTCTGCTGTTCAGGGTAAAGTTTCCCAGTTTGTTTGTTTGTTTGTTTTTTAAATCCACTCTGCCCCAATTAAACATGTGTTTGCATTTTCAAATTTTCAAATTTTCAAATTTACATATACAGTATGCTGGAACATCACAGGCCCCAGTAGTTTTGCTTCTGGAATACAGTGGTACCTCTGGATGTGAACGGGATCTGTTCCGGAGCCCCGTTTGCATCCTGAATAGAATGTAAGATGCGACTGCGTGTCTGCACATGTGCGGGTCACATTTTGCCGCTTCTGCACATGAGCGTGATGTAATTTTGAGTGTCTGCGCATGCGCGAGTGGCAAAAGACAGAAGTAACGCACTCCCTTACTTCCGGGTTGCCGCGGATCGTAACTTGAAAACGCTCAACCTGAAGCACATTCACCCCGAGGTATGACTGTACAGTTTGCTTTCTTCATGAGGAGCTGGTACCTGTTCATTGGTAAAAATTAGAGAATGGCTCTGAAACCTGAGTACAGTGGTACCTCAGGTTAAGAACTTAATTCATTCTGGAGGTCCGTTCTTAACCTGAACTGTTCTTAACCTGAGGTACCACTTTAGCTAATGGGGCCTCCTGCTGCCACCGCTGTGCGATTTCCGTTCTCATCCTGAAGCAAAGTTCTTAACCCCAGGTAATATTTCTGGGTTAGCAGAGTCTGTAACCTGAAGCATCTGTAACCTGAAGCGTCTGTGACCCGAGATACCACTGTACAACAATGTGAAGCAGAAGAGTAACTTTTTGGGGGGAGTGCTTTGTCATACACAGACACTGAAAAATGGCGATTTGAAAATGCAAATACATGTTTAATTGGGGCAGAGTGCTGACAGAAAATCTGAAGGGAGATTTTGTTTCGTTGGGGTTCAATTCGGCAGCAGAGGAGGCTCTCAGGTAATGCAACCGGTGTGGTCACGCTGGGCACAGAGGTCATGGGGTGCCACAGCATACACTACCACTAATGCATCCAATAGAAGGTGAGAGATGTGGGGGGGTTCCCAGTTTTTGGCATCACATAGAGTGCCACTGAAATTTGATATGTCAAGGTCTTTTACTGCCTGCAGGTAAGAATGAGTTTTCTCAAGGCTCAGCTCTGGAACAATGAGGAAATCCCCCAGACCCATGAAAATTAATCAGTGCACATTACAGCCAAAAGATTGTTCAAGGAAAAGTTTGAGAGGCATCCATACTGCCTTTCCAGCCTCTTCTTCAGTTCCTGGGTTATTGTTTTGGGGAAGAGAGGAGGCTGAAGGAGATAATGACATTCACCAGCTTGTGTTATGGTGATATCTGTAAGTTCTTCCATGCAGAAGTACTATTTTTGTCCTTGAAAATCTGCATGGATATTCTCCGGTAGACTGTGCTTTCTGTTTCTTGCAAATGCCATGCGAGGGATGTCCCTGAAAATAAAAATCTGCTATCTTCCTATAGGAACTACGGAAACTGAAGTTGGCACCTCATCAACTATTATGTTCTCATGTACATGATGATCCACTACTCTTTAGCCTTCAAAATATGATACCATGGGACTGAGATCCTACATTGTTGATTGCAGGATTTGTTACACATCTTTGGAAAACCAGTGCATAATGTGTCAAATAAAGTGGAATTTGCTGCCAAGGAGTGTGGTGGAGTCTCCTTCTTTGGAGGTCTTTAAGCAGAGGCTTGACAACCATATGTCAGGAGTGCTCTGATGGTGTTTCCTGCTTGGCAGGGGGTTGGACTCGATGGCCCTTGTGGTCTCTTCCAACTCTATGATTCTATGTACCGCTAAAAATTCCTGTGTGTGCATTCTGTTAAATGTGCATATTGTCTATAAGGAAAGTGGTTTTACTTTCAGTTCGGTGAGCTACTGGACTATGAAGTGATCTGCTGGCAGCCCTGCCAGAGAAAGAAAACCTTTCCAATTTTGGGAACACCTTTGATGCTCCATCTTGTATTCACCTTTGCCTGCTTCACAACTTTTACAGGCACAGAAGGGAGCCAATGGATAGCGCAGAGGCAGTGCAGAGACATAACTAATCAACTCAGTGACTGGACTTTAAATAAGTATTTTCCACCCCCCAAAAAATCAATTCACACACATTTTTACAATGCAGTTTCAAATCACCATGTATTTATTTCAGTGGTCAGCAGCACCAAGCTCTATATAATGGGAGATTCAGGGTATATATTTCTACTGATGTTCCTCTTTGATAAAGAGATTGTATATTAAGCAGAAGACAAACCCCAAACTTAGTACTGCCTGCAAAAGAAAGAAAGAAATGAGTCGCTGAATCGCTCGTGCAACAATGTGTAATTTAACAACAAATTCATAGCACTGTTGATGCCCACCTTTAGAATTTTTCTCATTGATGCAATACTGCTTTTGGAACTCAAATAACAAAAAAAGTAATCAAAAGCTAAAGGTGCTGAGGAAATTGCATGCTTGCCCCCACCATAAGTTAGAAAAAGAACCCTAAAGGCAGAGGGAGGCAACAAGATGTCTACAAAGACATCTGGCAATCTCATGTTTGCAACCAAGGGCTCCATACAAAGTCCTGCCCTGTGGCAAATGATCAGCACGTTTCTCCTGCAGGAGAGAATGGTGAAATGGCTGTCGTCTCTTGCCCAGGATTCCAGCCTGGTAAGAAGATCGTGATTATATTGTTAGAATTCCTACTCCATGATTGCAGTCATGGGGTTGTTGTCTTTCACATGACGGTGTATGTTTTGACTCCACAGAATGAGAAGTGACAGAAACAGGGTGTTTGTGTTACTGTGTTCCGTGAAGTGGGATTATTGTCCTTTGTTCATTCTCTTTGCTGTCTGATGCTAGAGAGAGAGGGAGCCATGTTGCAGTGCTCCGTGTGTGTTTCTATGTAAATAAAGTAGATTAGCCAAAATGCTGAGTTGCTGAGGTCTGTTACACAAGCTGTGCAAACTCTGTGGATCCCAAAGTGTGCCTATGTCAGTTGGCATCAGTCGCTGTGATGTTTGGGCTGAAGAAAGCTTTTGAAGCTCCTGAACAATCGACCAGGAGGGAGGGAACATGCAAGTCGGGCATGTGTCTCTACCAGGGTTCTACTCAAGTGTAGGATGATCTCCTGATACATATCACTTGCCATCAGACTGAGAGACTCATATATATAATGTTCAGTAGCACCTTAGAGACCAGCTAAGTTTGTTCTTGGTATAAGCTTTCATGTGCATGCACACTTCTTCAGATACCCTTTCTCAGAACTGTTCGTCTTCTGCTACTTGCTCAAAGATGAGGAGTCTTTTCTTTTAAAAGAAACAAGATGAAGGGACATGGGGTAGCAGCTGTCGTATATTCAGCATTTGTGCCTTACATCAAACATTCAGAGAATTCTGTTGAAGCATTTTGTGGGGATGTTTAGGATAATAGATAAGGAAACATTTGTTAAGTGTTATCCTTCCTTCACTCACGCTAGGGTCCTCTCTTAAAGGGGTTATATAATGGGTGTCACTGGCCATACACTGAAAGGTTGTCAGTGAACTACCCTGTGTGCAGGGCTATGGGCTTGGCTGCCTGCTACATTGACGTCTCATGGAGCACCCCCATGTCCCATTTACCCTGATGTTCCCCAGTTCCCCCACTTGGGGGAGCTGGGAGGGATACACGCCCAAGGCCTAAGCCAAGGTCTTCCTACATTCGGAAGTCTAATCAAGTTGTGGCCCAATTTTTAATTCCATAATGTTGTCAGAATCTTTTCTTATGATCCCTGGGGGCTGGGGCTGTCGCGCCTGGTCAAACAATTCCCTGAGCTCAGTCAGAGCAAGTAGCCTATCAAGCAGAGAGAGGAAAAGGCAGCCAGTTATTTCCCTGTTCCAGGTTGTCAACGTGCTCATTGACCCATATATGGCTGTGTTGCCCTGCTTTCTGTCTCTGTTTTTGGGGCAAATAATGGCAACCACATTTAAGGTTGGCTTAAGGGAATTTTGCCTACCTTAAGCAGCATGGACTTCCTCTGCCACACACCCCAATTTTCTTGTAATTATCAAGACAATGCCACACCAGGCAATGACCCCCATTTGACTTACATGAAAACATGTGATTTATCAAGCTAAAAGAAAGAAAGGAAAAACAGTCTCGTCAGGAAATGCTAGCCTTGCTAACTGCCTATCTGTCTTCTGTTCAGCTCAACTGCTGATATATGACAAAATATATGATATATATTACTTAATTGTAATAACCTCGAAGCAGTTTAGAAAAAAAAGCTTTGCATTAAGATTATCAATAAAAGTAAGAGAAAACAAGTTAACCTAAAACGTATCAGTCAGATTGATTCCCAGTTTTGCAGATACAAGATGAACTTTGTGGCTGGTGCACACCTATAATATACAGAATGACTGAATAATTGAATATGAGAATATGAGCATATTGAAAGTCTATAACTTTAAGATCACAGTCCATACCTAAGGGAAAGTGTCTCATCCTTCTAATCTTATGTTCACTTTGTCATGTTTCTGCATGTTTGGTATACTTATTTTAAAAAACCAAAGAAGTCAACAAAATTCACTAACGCTTTTGAGCTTAGGGGGAACTAACATTTCTGCTAATATGCACATATATTGAATTAATTTTGCCCAATATTCCAATTTTTGCAAAACATTTTCGTATGTTATTTCCCCCGATGCATGCATTATAATGCAGACTTTCCAATAATGTGTAGTTTGGGGGTGGTTGAAAGCACAAAGTCAACAAAAAGTTAAGAAACCCAACACAAAGCTAAGAAAGCCGAATTTCGTCATGTAGCCACCTTTCAGATCACCTACTGTAAATGATAATATTGTCAGTGCTTTTCTTCTGGGGGGACGCAGGGGTACGCATACCCCTAAACATTTTGTAAGTTTGGCCTCATTGAGGGGCAGTATTTCAATATGAGTAGGAAAATGAGAGTACCCCTAAACATTTTTTTAAAGAAAAAAGCACTGAATATTGTTATAAACTTTGCATGTTGGTGCTCAAAGATGGCCCAGCCATTAGGCAGGGTGAAGCTTCTGCTTCAGGCATCAGAACACCCTCCCCACCTCCAGGTCGCATGCCAATGGGTGCCCAGCCTGCCTCACCTCCGGCATCAGTAGTTGAGAAGTGTGGCTGACATTGGCACCAATTTTGGGCAAGATCACATCCATTATAGGCCAAATTTCACGTGTGTTGTCATTTCTTTGTCAGTGGTGGGTGTGGCAGGGCATGTGGCGGTAGTGGCAACAGCAGTGGTAGGGCAAAGCAGCACTTCCTGGTTCACCTTAAGCAGCAAAACCTGATGTGCTACCCCTTTTTGGTACTTTACATGTGAATTTATGCATCCAGCACAGTTGACCTGCCAGACTTACCCACTTTACTTTCACATATGTTGTATTTGCCATCTGAAAGGACAAGCATTTCCCTTCACAGAGTACAGGAGCTCTGCATGAACTCACACCACTCTCAAATGCAGAGCCATCAATCACAACTCCTCAGAAAATGAACATGCTTGATGGCCCTGCAAGGATCATTGTGGCAAATTCTGCTTACCTTTTACAACACTTCTTCCCTTCAGAACATGATCCAAGGTTCAGCGCATACAATGGACAGTGTTTTTGACAGTCAGTATTCTTAATATATAAACATGAGAGCTCATCAAGGTCCCTTAGAGCAGAAAGCCCTAAAGAAGAAAGAAAGAAAGAAAGAAAGAAAGAAAGAAAGGAGATGAATATGAGAGCTGAGATTTCAGTATTTCCCAAAAGTTTCCAACTCTTCTTAGCATCATAATCCATATGCAACACATGACCTGGTTCCTCATTTGATGCCAGATAGAGCTTGAAAAACGGCACAGCAGACAGCAATTTTATCAGCTGTAAGCTTTCTGCATCATTTTACCAATCAACGTTATCGTCACCAACACCATCATTTAATACCTGGTCTTTTCCATATAGATTCAGTGTTGGAAAAGGCCACCTCTATAGAAAAGAATGTAAGTTGTTTTTATATGCAACAACAGCAGCAAGAATATTACAGTGGTGCCCCGCAAGACGAATGCCTCGCAAGACGGAAAACCCGCTAGACGAAAGGGTTTTCCGTTTTGGAGGTGCTTCGCAGGACGAATTTGCTATAGGCTTGGTTCGCAAGACGGAAATGTCTTGCGATTCCTGGGGTTTTTTTTCCGCTCCTCACCCCTTTTTCTAAGGCACTAAGCTGCTAATAGCCTTTTAGCAGCTAATCCGCTAATCCCTTAAACCTTTAATAGCCGCTAATAGCCGCTAAACCGCTAATAGCGCTAATCCGCTAATCCGCTAATCCGCTAATGGGCGTGCTTCGTAAGACGAAAAAACCGCTAGACGAAGAGACTCACGGAACAGATTCTTTTCGTCTTGCGAGGCACCACTGTATTGGCACAAAAATGGAAGCAAGAAGAATTACCGACGAAAGAAGAATGGAGGATGAAATTAATGGACTATGCAGAACTAGATAAACTAACAGGAAGGTTTCAAAATCTGCGGGACCAGAAATTCACAGAAGACTGGCGTAAATTTACAGACTATTTGAAAAGTAATTGTGATGATCAGACTACATTTGTAGGTTTGCAAGAAGTTTTGTGAGGAGAATTATTGGAACTATTGCAAAAATGGATAAAGGGGAGGGTGGTTAGTTATGATAATGAAAGGCAATATGAACTTAAGAAATGCATAAGAAGTGGCTAAAACGGTGGATCATCAGAGGTGCTGATGGAAGTCCAAAAAAGAAGAAAAAAAGTTGTATAAGTGGTGACATTTTGTGGTATGTACTATAATTTATATGTTAAAATTAATAATAAATATTATTTAAAAATAAGAGGAAAAGGCCACCTCTTACTGTAGAATCTCCACCAGCGTATAAACATGCACTTGGCTGACAGAAGGTGAGATTAGGAATGGAAGAGAAATGTGCTTAATACACATTCCAATACAAATCAATTTATGTATGCTGTTTCCCAAGCTCAACAGCCTAGGAAGGTGGTTGGCAGGTGGTGATGCAGCAGCAGTGAATGGGAAAGTGCAACTTTAGCATACCACAACAGAAGGCTTCAACACCTTCCCTTTCCCCTGGACTATGTAAAATTTTCCACCCACATTCCGATATAGACAAAATCTTCACACCAAATGCACTCTCTGGATGAGATTGCAAAGGGTGGAATATGTGCTAGCATTACTACCAATCCTCCTCATCACCACTATTATACCATCTCCTTTATAAATTGTTTCCCTTAAAACATCTCCAGGTGATTTAAGATTAAAAGCACATACAAAAATAATCCTAAATCCAGTACAAATGTAGACTGGGATAAAAATATCCACGTAAGAGAGTTATAGAAAAAGGAAAGTTTTCAATGGTTGTTGAAAACATATCTTACACACACAAAACATAGAATGCAATATAGTTGATGCCTAAGGTAAAAATATGCATTTATATTTTCTGGTACTCTCTTTTTTTTAGCTAAGAACTGCATTGCAATGTTCAGAGAAATGCAAAATCTAAAGGATAAAATTAGTTTAGGAGGTATAGATCAGGTCAATTCATGTCAGAATCTTCAACAAATGATTTTTCTTAGCATCTCTGAAATAATTGTGATAAATGGCAAAAGGAGTGGTTGGTTGGCAGGTTGTCTAGAAAACCAGTGTTTTCTGTTGGGTCTCCGGCTTCAGCTGGCTTGCTATGCAAGCATTCTAGGGAGATGCCTTGCCCTGATAATTAATAAGGTGAATACACACACACATATAAAAACATACCTGGAGAAGTCAACAGTGTCCGTAAAACAAAAAGAGGGATAACCCAAAAGGCTTGCATGGTTGTTTTGCTGAGAATTCAACCACTGTGGCAAACAGGGTTATTTGCTGAATTTAATCAAAAATTAAATAAAATACTTGCTATCTTCCTTCTTGGTTTCTTCTGGGGGAGGGGGAATGCCCACACACAAATAAATGCAGTGTGTGTGTGTGTGTGTGTTTGGTTAGGGTAGAGAGAATTGTGCAGAAACTGTCTTTGTGGGACTTCACACAGAGTTTTTAATGGCACACGGTGGAAAGCAATAACAGACACACAGCAAGGATAATATTGAGTACAGATTATTCGCTTGGACAACTTTTGTCACAGGACGTTCAACAGTGAGACGGAATGAGGTGGGTAGTGCCTGATGTTGGACTTCATGAACATCTTTGTTGCCTACAGAACGTTCAAAAATACAAAATGTATGCTCCGTCAGGACAGCTGCAAACAAGTTATCCCAAAAATAGGTTTCTGTGAATTCTGGGGAGGGAGCCAATTCCTACTGAGTGCTTTTCATCTCAGAGGCACATGTAAACACATGGAACACAGCCACATTATTGGAACATAGAGCATTTGAAACTTGTGTTTTATCTCGACAAATAGCTCTCCCTGTACCGAATGCCTATAGCACATGTGAACATAAGAGTGGCTCTGCTGGATCAGGCTGGTGGGCCATCTAGTCAGGTATCCTGTTCTCACTGTGGCTAACCAGATGTCTATGGAAAGCTCACAAGCAGTGGCATAGAATGGGGAGTGGGCACAGGAGCAGTAGCCTTGAGCGCAAAATTGTGAGGGGCACAAAATTCCAACACCCGGTACTGCCGAAATACAGCCGTGTGCTTCTTTTGCTGGGCTCTGTTGAAAATGGCTTCTCTATGCAATCCAGGAAGTGGCCTTTCCAGAAAATGGAACAGTTCTTTTCATTTCTGTAGCTGTGATTTCTTGGGTGAAGTGGGTGCCGTTAGGTAGTTGAATATGCATGCATACTCTCTCTCTCTCTCTCATTCCTACTCCCTGTGGCCCTGGACACTTGCAACCCATGCTATACCACTGCCCAAAAGCATGGATACAGGGAAATGTTGTAGGGGTAGTTTAGCTGTTTGTGTTTGATGCTGGAGGCAGGTGATGTGTTCCATACCTGATCCATCGTTAGTACCATCTCAAGGTGTGTGTGTGTGAGGGGGGGTGTTTCCCCATTTTTATTTTAATCATTGTCCTTTATCATTTTAAAGCTTTGCAGCTGCACTCACAAAACAAGTTCCAGGACTTTATTGGGACACAATAAAATATACTCATCCCATACATAGGAAGAAGAGGAAGAGTTTGGATTTGATATCCTGCTTTATCACTACCTGAAGGAGTCTCAAAGCGGCTAACATTCTCCTTTCCCTTCCTCCCCCACAACAAACACTCTGTGAGGTGAGTGGGGCTGAGAGACTTCAGAGAAGTGTGAGTAGCCCAAGGTCACCCAGCAGCTGCATGTGGAGGAGCGGAGACGCGAACCTGGTTCCCCAGATTACGAATCTACTGCTCTTAACGACTACACCACACATAGGGTGGACTATTCTTTTCTTGCAAGCTTTCTTCTTCCTTGCAATGGTAATTTCTAGATAGTATTGTGCATGGGTGCATTCAACACTGTTGACCTGCAAAATCAAGTGGTGATATGTGTTCCGTATCTCCAAACATCTAAATAATGTCACTTTAGATAACCACCCAATGAAGTAGATGCACAAACATTTCAGCAAAGCAATTTCACATCAAAATCGTTTATTGGTTGATTGATTGTGTCGGTAATGAACTGGATGACTGAAGATATGAATTCCTGGTGGCAAGATTCCTTGGGAGTCCAAGCAAATTGATGTAGAGTACATGAATCAAAGAAGGCTCTACACACACACACACACACCTCGAGATATTCAGATCTCCATTTGCTTCAAAATATGATTTGACCAAATGGGAGAAATTCTTCTAAGCCATAGCATGGCTGAGTCTCATCTTTGCTGTTTCTTTTACACTATTTTGATCCCAGGTGGTTTTCTGTCTCTTTTATTCTTCATCAAAGCCTGCTGATGTCACCCATAATTCTCTTTATTGAGACTTTTCCGACTTCAGCACTGGAGTTCTAATAAACTCTGCTGTCGACTGGTTACATTCTGGTCACCCTATTAAAGAATATAATGGGTTAGGTGAGGCTGGCCAGGAGGGGAAATTTGACTCATTTTCCATTTAAAGGTATAATGATCCAATCCACACTTTCTGAAGTGACGTAAGAAATGAAACCCCACCTTTGCTTGAAATTTTCTGAATTTTCTGATGCAGTTTTTCAGCCAAATATGGTTTTACAAAAATGTATGTATTGGAGAAAAGTGTGCATGAATATGCATATTTTAGTGAAAATAGCATGCATATTAGGAGAAACTGCTTGCAAAAATGTATGCTTTGGGCAAAGATGCATATAAAACGTGTTTACTAGAAAAGATTTGCACTAAAATGTTGAAGAATCTGTCTATAACGGCTTCTCTTCGTTTCTGGTTTTCTCCATCTTAATTTCAGGTCACCTCATTCCTACATCCATTTGTAATGTCTCCCCCTCTCAGTATATGTTCTTATTTTTATTTTGGTATGTGCATTTGTCTGATATACATATTTTTGCAAGCAATTTTTCCTATTGCAATGTAGGAAATCCATGTATCATGGATGCTTTAGTTGAGATTCCTGTATTGCAGGGAATTGGGCTAGAAAATGGTTGAAAATGTATATTGAAGCAAATACTTTGTCACAAAATACACCAGAGATGGGGAACCCTCAGGCCCAGGATCGAAATGCAGCCCTCTAAAAATAATCTGTTCCATCATCCTTTGCCTCTGATCATATCCATGTTTGCTTCTGGACTCCATTGGCTAGTAACTCCTGGATGTTTGTCCAGAAAGGAAAGCAGCCCTTTGACTAGAACTAGGTTCACCACCATAAAATATCTAAATAAAGTAAATTTTATGCTACAATACACATTGTTCAATGCACTTTGATGCATTTTTTGAGTCAACAGATGCATAATAAAATTCAGAGGAGTGGAAAATCTGAAGGAAAAAAAATCACTATAATTGCATTCCAATCTGTGTGAAGCAAATTAAAGCTTTTCACTTAAATAATGCAAAATGAATGAAATTATTCTGTGCCATAGTAATCAGAATTAGGAAACAGCACAACCTAGGACTCAGCACTCAGGGCTGATTTTCTTAGGAATGGATAGGTTTGATCTTCTTGCAGTCTATGGGACTCTCAAGCGTCTCCTCCAGCACCAGAATTCAAAAGCATCCATTCTCCGGAGATCAGCCTCCTTTATGGTCCAGCTCTCACTTGGCTGTATCTTAAAAAGCAGAGACATCACCTTGTCGACAAAGGCCCGAATACTTAAAACTATGGTTCTCCCAGTAGTGATGTATGGAAGTGAGAGCTGGACCATAAAGAAGGCTGATCGTCGAAGAATTGATGCTTTTGAATTCTGGTGCTGGAGGAGACTCTTGAGAGTCCCATGGACTGCAAGAAGATCAAACCTCTCCATTCTGAAGGAAATCAGCCCTGAGTGCTCACTGGAATGACAGATCCTGAAGCTGAGGCTCCAATACTTTGGCCACCTCATGAGAAGAGAAGACTCCTTGGAAAAGACCCTGGTTTGGGAAGGCTTGAGGGCACAAGGAAAAGGGACAACAGAGGACGAGATGGTTGGACAGTGTTCTCGAAGCTGACCAAACTGCGGGAGGCAGTGGAAGACAGGAGTGCCTGACGTGCTCTGGTCCATGGGGTCATGAAGAGTCAGACACGACTAAATGACTAAACAACAACAATCTAGAAAGAGCCCTGCTGGATGAGTAGACACTTGATAACCTTACCCTCCATGAATTTGTCTATGCCATCTGTGTTGGTGGCCACCACTACCTCTCCTGGCAATGCACTTAGATGGGAGTTGGAAAGGATAGTTATGAACATTTCTCTGGACTTACCCTGGAGAGATTGGCCTACTTTCCTGGAATGGACTTCACACAGCATGGGCTTCCTCTGCCACATATTCCAAACTGAAAGTGCTTGAGAGGGCAGTACCACATTGAGCAAAAACCTTTACTAAATCCACACAGCCACATATTTGTTACAATGCTGAAGAAAGAAAGAAAGAAAGAAAGAAAGAAAGAAAGAAAGAAAGAAAGAGAAAGTCAGAATGATGGCCTGTGTGAGTTATATTATCCATGAACATATCAAGGGGGAAATAGGCTGTTGAAAATATTCTTGGGCATTAAACTCTTGTTAATAATAATAATAATAATAATTTATTATTTATACACCACCCATCTGGCCGGGTCTCTCCAGCCACTCTGGGCGGGTTCCAACAAGATATTCAAAACACAATAAAACATCTATTGACTCATTACGTTGAGCAGAATGTGTATTATAACTGGCCAGATGAAGCGGGTGGCAAATACTCCAAGCAAAAACACCTGAGCTTCAAGCCTGACAATCATTCAGCAGTGGAGGCCAGAGGCATGACTGTAACGCTGCCCTTGAACATTCCAAGTAGAAAAGTGTAGGGCTCTGCCTAGCCCCGCTTCCCTGGTTCCAGTCCTGAATCAAATTGGGAGTCAGGTTAATGCTTAATTAGGGCTTTTAAAAGCTGCTGGATTATGCAGATTCATGGAGGAGAGGGCTGTCAAAGGCTACTAGCCATAAAGGCTGTGCTCTGCCTGCAAAGTTGGAGGAAGCAATGCTTCTGGTTTCTGGAAATCACTCGAGGGGAGAGTGCTCCTGCAGCAGCATAGGAAGGGGCATGCGGTGGTTGAGGGAGTTATTTTTTTAAAAAAACACATATTCTGGCCATTTTGTCACCCCCTCAGTGATGACACCCGGGGCGGCCTGCACCCACCGCACCCCCCTTCCTATGCCACTGGGGTGAAGACACTCCCAGATCACTGTGTCAGGCAGCCCAGTATGGTCTGGGGCAGTTAGTGTCAGGAGCTCATCCTACACTTGAGTAAGACCCTGGCAGAGATACATGCCTGACTGGCTTGTTCTCTCCCTCCTGGACAATCATTCAGGAGCTTCATTAGCTTTCTTCAGCCCGGAGATCACAGCGACTGATGCCAACAGACACCGGCACACTTAGGGATCCGCAGAGTTTGCGCAGCTTGCATAACAGACCTCAGCAACTCAGCATTTTGGCTAATCTACACACGGAGCACTGCAACATGGCTCCCTCTCTCTCTAGCATCAGACAGCAAAGAGAAAGAACAAAGGACAATAGTCCCACTTCACAGAACACAGTAACACAAACTCCCTGTCTCTGTCACTCCCGTTCTGTGGAGTCAAAACATACACCATCATGTGAAAGACAACAACCCCATGACTGCAATCATGGAGCAGGAATTCTAACGGTCAGGGAATCAGGAAGGAAGGCTGCAGGAGTCTGTTTCACCAGCCTGTTCCCTTCAGGGAATGTGCTAGGGAAGCAGATCCCAGGAAGATTGGAATCCCCTTGCAAACCAACACCCTGCAGGCTCAAACCCTCCACTCACCAGCTCATGAACGCACTTGCAAAGCAACACTCTGCAGGTTTGGACACATGCAGACATGGTGTGGGGAGGCGATTCAGCCTAGAAATGATTGCAGGCTGATTGCATCAGCCAGTTGCATCAGCTAGCAAACTCAAGCCTGCAGACTCACTATCTTCACACAGCATTCTGTGAATCCTGACAGTGTCTGCCCACCGCCTCAGCCTACAGCTGAGGGGGAGGTGGTGGTGAGGCTCCATGCAGCGTGCCCTGCCTTGACTCACCCTGCCCCCATGGGCAGCTTGCCGTGCCCCCATGAGCGGCTCATTCCACCCCCGGCTGCAGGGCTTGTGTGCTGCCCTGGGCACCCAAGCGGCTAGCTATGCCACTGCTTCACTCAATTTGGCTGAAACCCAAATCTGCCTGATTCTCTCCAGGCCAAATCTAGGACAGATCCCTATAAAAGGGGAGTGTTTTAAAACTTGGGGGCAGGTGAGATTGGACCAACAATGGCCTACCTGTATTTCAAATGTTATATAGACCCACAAACACCAATCCCTCTCCAAATCTTAGAGCCGATTTTTTCCCCTACAGGGGAAAATTAAAGAGTTCAGCTATGTTCATAGAGGCACTCATCACAGGGAAGCACTACATGGACATAGCTTTGAATATATGACCACTAAAAAGAATAGTGGCAAGCATTTCCAAACTTGCAAGAATAATATTGAAGAGTTGTCTACCTTGTGCAGCAAATTGCACGTTTGCCGCATCGTGCAGTAGTCCTAGAAGGAAAAGGGCAGGCATGCTTGTAGCATAATCCTTTATCGAGCCAGCACATGAGTAGGTCTCGTGAGAGGTTTGGATCAAATGGGTTATCTATGCAAGTTGCCAATGCAGAAAGAGAGATGGAGAGAGGAAAGAAGAAGAAGCTGAAGTTGTTAATGACCATGTTAAAAAAAAATGATGTGGTGGGATTTCATCATTTGGGATTTTGTCTTTACAAAACAGCGCTACATTAATCAATGTTTCACACATCAAAGACGACCAGCAATATTCAGTTTCATTCAGGGCTCCATGGTAACTCAGCCCAGCGGGAACCTCAATTCAAGCAGCCAGAGATTTCAGGGGCTGCATGGGCTCCTCTTATTCCCCCCCCCCAGCCCCTGCTGACATGCAATATCATATTTTAAGGGGAAATATGCAATGTATCTTAGAATGTATGCATGCAGCACATGAGGAGATTTCACCCCTCCCATACTCAAGAATCACCTCATCAGTCTCCTGACTCTGAGGAGAGGAGGAGGCGTGTTCTTATATCTGCATGTTCCAATCCAGCACTCAGTCTGAGATAGTGTGTGAGACTCACTGTGTGTGAGATAGAGACTCAGAGAGAGAGAGTCAGCCAGTGGGTGAGTGAGTCAGCAAGTCTGTGTGTAGAAAAGACTGAGAATCTCCATTTGTATATAGTGTATAGAACAGTAGCTGTTAGAGAATAAAGAAGATATTCTTCAGCACTGTCGTCTGAGTATTTATGCTCTGCTGTATTCTGCTGCACAACGACTGTTATCTTGGTGGAGAAGTGGTTTGCGGTGCTCACAGCTCTGAGTTGTGAGTCCACGGCACTTGGACCTGTTCTACAGAGGAAGGTGGTCTCTGGAAGTGCCATCCAGCTCGCCTAGCCCAGTCGGGGCTGAGGTGGACGAGTCCAGTTGGTGACACTGGCTCTAGGGCGATGCTGACATCGGTTATGGGCCCAGTCGTTGTTCCAGTTGTCTGACCAGGCGGTGTTCCAGTTGTACCAGTCATCCCAGTCGTCCCAGTTGCCAGAGGTTTCTGTTGCTGATTGCCGGACGGCGGAACGGAGGCTGCATGCTGGACTGATTTGTGGTGCCCAGAAGCAGAGCTGTTTTGGAGCAGAGTGTTCAAGCTGCCGCTGTTGCTGTTGCTGCTGCTTGATTTATGGAGGTATGTTGCTGACTGCCAAAGAAAGAAGATAGCATCCCTGTTTGCCTGTTAATTGCGCTCTGAGTGGGAGAGAGAGTGGCTGAAGGAGTCAAGGCTTTATCTGTGTTGCACGAGGGAAGTGTCTTGCTCTAAGTAATAGCAGACATGGCCTGTGCACCTTCTGGCCAGATGGCTCTGTCTTTTCCTCTCCTGACGCCTGAAAACTATGCAGTATGGCAAGTAAAGATGAAAGCGCTTTTGCAGAGGGAGAAGCTATTTCACACTATAGAAGATGACCCTCCCGATAAGGATGATGATGAATGGCCTGAGTGGCATGCTGCGGACATGAGAGCCCGAGGGACAATTGTATTAAGTGTTTCAGACCACTTGCTGGTGAACTTGGAGGGTGAAGAAACTGCACGAGCTGTTTGGAATAAGCTGAGAGATATGCATTTGAGGCAGAATGCTGGTTCCAGCGTCATTTTTTTCAAGAAGCTATGCAGGCTGCAGCTCGAAAAGGATGGTGATTTGCCTAGCCATCTATCTGAGTTAAAGCGTCTCAGACAGGACCTTGTTCAGCGAGACCTGGCTATTTCAGAGGCTGTGTTTGCAATGCTCATGATAAATAGCCTAGACGACTCTTACGATGGAGTAGCTGCCCAGATTTCTACAATGCCTTCTGACCGGCTAACGGAAGACTATGTGTCTAGCGTGCTCCTGAATGAGTGGGATCGCAGACAGGCTGTTAGAGAAAGCCGGGGAAATGGTGCTGTTAAAAATGTGCTTGAAAATGTGCCTAAGTCTCCAGCAGGGGAAAGTGAAAGTGAAACTGCTGCTGTTAAAGCACTAAAGGAGAAGCAGTGCTTTTCGTGTGGAGCACAAGGCCATTTGAGTTTTCAGTGCAGCAAGAAAACTTCAAAGAAGAAGAGAAACTTCAGAGGCAGAGGGGGAGGAGGACGAAACCCCCAAGCACCTGCTACTTCAAAGGCTTTGATCTCTCGCTGCTGCAATGAACGTGGGCGGAGTTTCTTCGTGGTCGACTCTGGCTGCACGAACCACGTAGCCAAAGATAAGGATCTCTTTGTTCAGCTTGAGAAGCAAGAGAAAGAAATTAATCAAGCAGATGGGACTGTTCTCACGAGTGTGGCTAAGGGAACTGTGTTCTTAAAGAGCCTGAATGCAACAATTAAGAATGTCCTGTATGCGCCTGATATTCAGGACAATTTGTTGAGTGTTTCCCAGCTTGATCGTCAAGGGTTTAAGGTGGTGTTTGCTAAATCTCGCTGTGAAATTCGTCGAGATGGCAAGCTCATTCTGTATGCAAAATGTGTTAATGGTTTGTACCAATTGCCTTTTGTTTCAGGTACAGGTACTGCAGAAGCAACTAAGAAAGAGTGTTGCAATTTATCTGTTGATAAGAATGAGAAGTTGCATGACCAATGTATTCATTTTTACCACCGTGTTTATGCTCATTTGAATTTCCAGGCTGTGGCAAAAATGCCTGATATGGTTCAGGGTATGAAGTTGAAAGAATGTCCCTACCACATGAAATGTGTTTCTTGTGCGGAGAGTAAGGCAAAGCAAGCTCCCAAAGGTACAGAGTCTGGGAGAGAGGCCAAGAAACCATACGAAGTCATTCATGCTGACTTAGTGGGGCCTCTAGCGCTCTCTAGAGGCAATTCAAGGTTTTTCATGGTTTTGATAGACTCCTATTCAAGATATGTATGGGTCTATATGCTGCAGAAAAAGTCTGAAGCCTTTACGAAGTTTCGCCAGTTTTGTAAATGGCTCAGAAATGTACATAATGAGAATGTACATTGTCTTTTCAGTGACAGGGGGGGTGAGTTTTGTTCAGAGGAGTTTGAGAGTTTTCTTTCTGAACAGGGCATTGAGCATAGGACTGCCACGCCCAGATCACCCTGGCAGAATGGTTTATGTGAGAGAGTAAACCAGACCCTGCAGCAAGGAATCAGGACACTGTTACACGATTCGGGGCTGCCCAATCCCTATTGGGCCGAAGCTCTTTCGTTTTTCTGTCACGTGTATAACAGGAGGTACCAGTCCGCAATAAATTGCACCCCATATGAGATGCTTCACGGAAGGAAGCCATGTGTAAAGCATTTTAAAATTTTTGGGTCAGAGGTTTGGGTGCACACCTCGCAGGGTGACAAACTGAGCAAGCGTGGAGAACATGGTGTTTTCCTAGGATATGAGAAAGGGTCTTATCGTGTCCTGATCACAGACACGAAAACCATCAGGCTGACCAGGAGTATTGAGGACAATCCACAATGGGACAGAGTTGGCGTTTTTCAGTGCCATCCCATTTGTGATGATGGTGCAAAAGGGGCAAAGAGAGTTAAGAGAGAGGCAAGTTCTGATGTGATTGATAATCCTGATGCCAATGTAGTTCCGGATGGTGGCACAGATTATCAGAGCCCAAAAGCCTCAGAAGAGTCTGACGCAGATGCAGACTTAGCAGCTTCATATACTTTAGCTCCCCATTCTCCCAAAGAGGAGGAAGCACCAGAACAAGAGGATGAGAGAGTTTTGCGCAGATCCGAGAGAACAACCAAGGGTGTACCACCAAAAAGGTTTTCTGAAGAGTTCGCTAAGACTGCGGTCACAAGCAACTCTGGTGTGTTTTTTAAACCAGGCATGAAGTGTGCTGAGAGTAATAGCACAAAACGCTTTATTTATTTCCTTACCTGACCTAAAGTGGTTTATGTATGATATGTTAAAGGATCAGGATTGAAGAAGCAAGCGTGTGTTTGAATACTGAAAGTGGTTTGTTCAAATCTGCCAAATTGGTAATGTAAATTTGTATCAGAGAGGAAGAAATGTGTATGAAGATTTTTCTAGAAGCTGCTTATTCATTTGAGTGTTCACAATGTGTATTTTGTGTAAACTGCAGATTGAGATTTATGTTTTAACTCCTTCCTAATGGACACAGAGTGATTACAGTGATTGTTTAATGGTATTGTTAAAGTGTCTTAGAAAAGGGGGAGAGAGGTAACTGCAGATATGTTAACCAAGGTTGTAAGCAGAGAACAACTTTTTGGAGTGTGTGTGTAAATTGCAGTTATGTTAAAGATTCTTGGAATGGTCGGATGAAATGGGGGAGGATGAGGAGATTTCACCCCTCCCATACTCAAGAATCACCTCATCAGTCTCCTGACTCTGAGGAGAGGAGGAGGCGTGTTCTTATATCTGCATGTTCCAATCCAGCACTCAGTCTGAGATAGTGTGTGAGACTCACTGTGTGTGAGATAGAGACTCAGAGAGAGAGAGTCAGCCAGTGGGTGAGTGAGTCAGCAAGTCTGTGTGTAGAAAAGACTGAGAATCTCCATTTGTATATAGTGTATAGAACAGTAGCTGTTAGAGAATAAAGAAGATATTCTTCAGCACTGTCGTCTGAGTATTTATGCTCTGCTGTATTCTGCTGCACAACGACTGTTATCTTGGTGGAGAAGTGGTTTGCGGTGCTCACAGCTCTGAGTTGTGAGTCCACGGCACTTGGACCTGTTCTACAGAGGAAGGTGGTCTCTGGAAGTGCCATCCAGCTCGCCTAGCCCAGTCGGGGCTGAGGTGGACGAGTCCAGTTGGTGACACTGGCTCTAGGGCGATGCTGACAGCACACACCAGGGTTTTGCAACATAGGAGGTTAACAAGGATGTACGTCCCAAAAAACTTCTATATAAAGGTAAAGGTAAAGTGACCCCTGACCATTAGGTCCAGTCGCGACTCTGGGGTTGCGGCACTCATCTCGTTTTGTTGGCCGAGGGAGCCAGCGTACAGCTTCTGGGTCATGTGGCCAGCATGACTAAACCACTTCTGGCGAGCCAGAGCAGCACACAGAAACGCTGTTTACCTTCCCGCCGGAGCAGTACATATTTATCTACTTGCACTTTGACGTGCTTTCGAACTGCTAAGTTGGCAAGAGCAGGGACTGAGCAACGGGAGCTCACCCCGTTGCGGGGATTCGAACCATCGACCTTCTGATCAGCAAGTCCTAGGCTCAGTGGTTTAACCCACAGCGCCACCCGCGTCCCACAAACTTCTATATACTTCTGGGCAATTTTTATTGACTTGCTGGGAGGGGCATGGGTCATATTTTTGGTTTGACATTTAGTATACCTATGAGAGGAAGAACATAAGTGTTAGGTGCATTGAGGCATTATTGAGGAGCACTGAGGCATTATTGCATTAAAAGCCATCTGTCACAGCCTTATGCACAGTGGGTTGGGGGGCCACATTCTTCTGAATGCTGGATAGCAGTGCCATGGTTCACATGCTGAGTTCATGTACCCAAAGCTCACTTAGGAAGGAGGAAATAAGTTTCTCCCAAACCTTGGCTGGGGAGACTATGGACTTACCTTTGCTGTGCATTTTCCATGCATAATTTGTGCTTTAAGGCTCTACGTCCAAGCACTCTTTCTTTTTTCTTTTCCCCCATCCAGAGCTTTAACCATGAAGGCTCTCTCTTTACCCCTGCATCAGAGCAAACAGCAATCCACAGAAAACCTGAATTGCCATTTGTTGCACTTCGACTTTAAAGAGCGGGTTTTCGTGGGGGAATCTCCAGAGCAAAAAGAGGGAGCACTCGGACACAGAACTTTAATGCATAGATTTGTGCCTGGAACATGCAGGGCAAAAAGTTAAGTGTGGCTAAGCCCTAAGACAGCATCTATTAACATGCCCAGGGGAACGAAAGGTCGTTTCCATATCAGAATAAGACAAAACGCTTTCCAAATTTGGCATGCAGATGCTGTATTTCTTATATTCATAAATATGGCCTTTCAACCGTTACTTTGCATCATGAATCTTCCTTGCAGGTGTGGAGGCAAATGGCAACCTGCTACACCAGTATTGCTAGACAACTGGATTAATTGGCCTTAATACTTTATTGTTGTTGGCACCCGTCTGTCTCAAGAGGCAATGAAATATGCCTCTGGGGGTGAAGTCAAACCACTGGAGAATCACAGCGCCTGCTGTGGCTGCAGAGACCGGCAACTTATAACTGTTGCCTCCCTCTTTTACATATTTCAGCCATATTAACATTAATAACTACAAAGAGAAACAGAAGCACACACTTTACCTTCAGCAGCAAGATTCATCCATGAAAGAGCAAATATGAGAAGTCGAAAGACTCCCATGGGCCCAACACTCACAGGGCACAGTGGCCACCAATGGCCATAGTCCTGCAAAAAGCAATAATATGCCAAGAAGAAACCAGAAATTGTGAACTGGAGAGAAGTTCGCCTTTAAATGCAAACCGAATAAATTTTCTCCCCCTTTTTTAATTTGGGACCTAATAATAATAATAATAATAATAATAATAATAATAATAATTTTATTTGTATCCCACCCTCCCTGGCCAAGGCCAGGCTCAGAGCGGCTAACATCATAGAAACAACACAATATGCATAAAAACAGACATCAGTTAACTAAAATACAGTGGTACTTTGGGTTACATACGCTTCAGGTTACAGACTCCGCTAACCCAGAAATATTACCTCAGGTTAAGAACTTTGCTTCAGGATGGGAACAGAAATCGTGCAGCGGCGGTGTGGCGGCAGCAGGAGGCCCCATTAGCTTAAGTGGTGCTTCAGGTTAAGAACAGTTTCAGGTTAAGAATAGACCTCCAGAACGAATTCAGTACTTAACCTGAGGTACCACTGTACATCTTAAAATTAATTCAGACAAGTTAATATCTGGGCAGGTGGCAATTATCAGGTTGGAATTGAGAGTGGGTAATATTTGACAGGACCAGCAATTTCCACTGATCATACAAGGGCCTGTGAGTGTGTTGGGGGCCTCCTTCGGGCTTGTTTTATACAAAGGAATGTAAGTCAAACTGCATCCTGCCCAAAGGGGGGAACATAGAAAGCTGCCTTATACCAGCTCAGATCATTGGTCCTGCTAACTCCATGTTGTCTACACCGACTGGGAGTGACATGCCAGGATTTCAGATGGAGAACATTTCAAACTAAACCAGGGACTGTAAGCCAAGCAGATGCTCTGCCATTGATTTATGGTCCTTCCCATATGTATTCTCTCTGGTCGCCATTAATATTCCCAGGTACCAAAGTTCATCCACCCAGCACCACCCTATCCCTCCTTTCCTGGGTGATTCTGCTTCCTGCTTGATGTCACCTGTGAAGGTGGAAAGGATGTTTCTTTGCCCCCTGCTATCTTTGCATACTCTTAGGTTGTGTATCTAAGACCTTCTTTCCTTCATTAATTCCGCCAGCCACTGTTAGGAAGCCCAGTTTAGGTAAGCAGCATGGATCGGTGTGTGTGTGTGTGTGTGTGTGTGCAGTGCTGGATTTACATATAAGCTAAACAAACTATAGTTTAGGACCCTACGCTCTTGGCGCCCTCCAAAAAATTAAAGAAAAAAACTGGATGTACATTTCCAAAATATAAGATAAAAAACAGGTGAAATAAAACCTACATACAGCAACAGTGATTTGTGTTGTGTAGGCTCCTATGATGTAAGTAATGGGCCCTGCCCACTAGCCTGCTCCCTGAAATATCACTGGTTTGCTCCTTTCTATATACAGTGACAATTTGTTGTTGACAAAGGACAGCTGGACACATAAAGAGCCCCATTATCTTCAGTAGCTTAGCTCATCAAACCTAAATCCGGTCTTGTGTGTTTGTGTGTGTGTGTACGAATAATTGAGGTCTACTTTGAGAGGCAGGTGGGGAGTTGCATTCCTTACTTGTCTGGCTTAAAATTCAACCCAGATAAGAATTTAGGTGCCACCGTCTTCTTCTGGTGATTTGAGTAAAGAATTTCTGGTCTCCCCACCCCCAAACTTGTATTTCTGAGCTAGGAAATCTCAGCAGCATCGCAGCTCACCTCCTCCAGTTCAAGTTCTAAGATGAAAAAAAATATCTGAATAAAAATTTGTACCTATATTGTATTTGTAGAGGTGCCTTTAATAAAAATAAAAACCAAACAAAGAAAGAAAGAAACATTTGACTCTGTTCCAGTAGCTCAGGAATTAAATGGGGTGGGGGTGATGAAGATGGAATGTCTTATGTGAAGACCATTCTCTCTCTCATGCTGCTCTGATGTCACAAAGTAGAATCCTGTTTCTTGGCTACCTGGGTGATTTGTCATGCGGACTGAGTGTGGCCTAGCTTGGTGAGAAAATGGATTCCTCTGAATTTGTGATTTGGTTGAATCTGGTGCGCAGCCTTAACTTCTCGCCTCTCCAGTTCTTGTCAGGCAGTGAGGGGGGGCGAGTGTTTAAAAGTACTTCTATTACTTCCCCTGGAATAAGTATGGTGTAAGTGCAAATGATATGAATTGTAGAGTTTTGTATTATTATTTTTAACGCATGCCCGTTTCCCCTCATTTTCAGCTTATTTCCAAGGTTTCCTTTCCTTTTGTGGAGTATAAGATGCACCAGTCGTTTGTATCATTTATATTTACAGTGGTACCTTGGGTTAAGTACTTAATTCGTTCCAGAGGTCAGTTCTTAACCTGAAACTGTTCTTAACCTGAAGCACCACTTTAGCTAATGGGGCCTCCTGCTGCTGCCACGCCACTGGAGCACGATTTCTGTTCTCATCCTGAAGCAAAGTTCTTAACCTGAGGTACTATTTCTTGGTTTGCAGAGTCTGTAACCTGAAACGTATGTAACCTGAAGCGTATGTAACCCGAGGTACCACTGTACTGTCCTACAAAATGTAATTAATCATTTCTCCCCTGTTGTGTTTGTTTGGTTGTTTTCAGAAGTTATGTGCAAAATTAATAAAGAGTATTTTTTTATTATTATTATTTTCAAAAGTTCTGCCCATATTTTGACTGATAAATTAGGGTTGCCATATCTCAAAGAGCAAAAAAGAGGGCAGCCTGAGCTGCTGCCAGCCTGAGCTGGTGAAAGAGGCACGCAGGTGAGTGGGGCTGCCTCCACCTAGCTTGTGTACCTCTTTCCTCTGCTCAGGCTGGCAGCAGCTGAGATGTGCAGAACATCCTGCGCCCAAGCCACCCACCCAAAAAACCTGGACATTTCCTCTAAGATGTACCAATCCACCTGGATGGGCATGTTGCCCCTCCTCCAAAAGGAGATGTCCAGGTTTTTCCGAACGTATGCCAACCCATTGACAATTGGGGTCATTCAGGTACATACAATAAACCACTAACTTGTTTCTTCAGAGACCTATTTCTGCAACTACTTGAGTTTGCTATTTGTGGAAATGATGATTCAAAGGATATTTCTGCACCACTCATTTCTATAATATGTCATTTAAATCCTTTACACAAGGTATAGCCTGTTAATCAAAGGAGATCTTACCTGGGAGAGCTAAACCATCCATGAGAGGACAGAAAAGAGAAGCAAATAGACTTTCGTTGTTTTTTACTGTACTGTACTTTTACTGTACTGTACTTTTACTGATAATTCAACCACTGCAATGACTGGGATTGCTATGGTGCTTTTAATCCCAGGAACAAAATATTTATATGGCTTTCCAAAACAGTCATCCACAGACCGTTGCTTTTTAATGGTTTCGAATATGAATCAGAACTGCTTGCTGTGTTCCTTCTGGAGATAAAATTATATACACTGAATTGACACCCCCCCCCCCCCATTTTTACTGCAGTTAACAAAGAAGATGTTGGTGGTCACACAAACTGCTTTGCCATTGCAATTGGGGGGGGGGGTCTCCAGGGCCACACAACATCAACCCCCCCCCCATTTAAATTGCCATTATTATCAGCCTCAGACTGTGGAAGTAGGGCATTGCATCACACCAAACACAAAACAAACAAACAAACAATAAATAATAGGAGAAAGAAATGTTGACATACCAATATAAATCAAGGCATCCATATTTCCTGAGCTGATGTGGTGAAATTGCGCATCGATTTCTGAAGCATGGGAAATAAAATCCCGCCAGATGACATAATAGAATTGTGGATCCTTCATCGCCTTGGAAACACACATATGCATGACACATATTTTCTCCCACAATAGGCCAAAGGTCCATATGTTCTTATGTCACAAAAACAAATGTAGATTTTCAAGGTTTCCCATTGCTGGGGCTGTTGAAATCCTAGCTGCAGCAAACATCCATATTGAAAGATTTTCAGAGAGATGAGTTTTCATGTTGTTCATCCTCATATTCTGGAATGACAGTTGTGTGAAAGCCAGACATCTTAAACTGTTGATTTTTTGTGCATTGGGTAATTCTGAAAGACACATAGTCTCCACCTGAGATGTGGAGAAGTGGGTGGTGCAGGACGAACTGAACACAATCTCAGAAGCTTAGATAGGTATGCATACAGAGAAACATAGTGTGCTTTTCTTTGATGTTGCCTGATAAAAGAATAGGGCCTTCACTCGCACTCCTCTCTCCCCATTAAGGCTCGGCGATATCTGATTTTCAGCATCACAATATATCATCAGCTAAATATTGTGGTATATCTATATATCATGATGTCTGAAATAAGGATTAAATTATGTAGAGGCAAACATCTAGGGCTGGGCAATATCTGGTTTTCAACAGTGTGATATATCACCACCTAAACAACAATTTATCACACTGTCTGATAAATCATCATATATCACAATATATCACGATATATCAGGCTGTATGAAATAAGGATGGAGCTATGTAGAGGCATTGCCTAGCTTCATGGTTTCCCCTGCATTGTGATTTTTGCACAATACACAGAGAGACACCATGATTCGTGATATATTGCCAGGTCAAAAATTACGAAACCAATATCACAACATAAACTTCAAACTGGTTTTGTATGATATGTTGATATATCATCCAGCCCTACATACCATCACTTCTTGCTACATGGATTCCAGTGCAGATGGCAACAGGAACATTGCAGATCTACTTACTGATGAGAAAAGAAGCCTGCTGGATCAGGTCAATGGTCTAGCATTCTGTACTCATAGTTGACAACAAGATGCATGTGTGAAACCCCCAAACAGGACCTTGGTACAACTGTACTCTCCTTTCCTGTGGTTTCCATGGGAGGGGGTGAATAGGCAAACAGTGATCCATGGGGGGTGCCATTTTGCTGCCCCCACATGCATCCTGCCTGCGGCAGTTCCCTCAGTTTGCTTAATGGAAGGACTAGCCCCTGAACTGGAAACTGGAAAGAGAGAAAGCATGGAATAGGAATAAATGGGTAATACCCATAGTAGATAGGGACGCAGGTGGTGCTGTGGTCTAAACCACTGAGCCTTTTGGGCTTGCCGATCAGAAGGTTGGTGGTTTGAATCCCCATGATGGGGTGAGCTCCCATTGCTCAGTCCCAGCTCCTGCCAACCTAGCAGTTTGAAAGCACGCCCCAAAAGTGCGAGTAGATAAATAGATACCACTCCGGTGGGAAGGTAAATGGTGTTTCTGTGTGCTGCTCTGGTTTTGCCATAAGCAGCTTAGTCATGCTGGCCACATGACCCAGAAAAACTGTCTGTGGACAAACGTCGGCTCCCTCAGTCAGTAAAGCCAGATGAGTGCTGCAATCCCAGAGTCATCTGTGGACTGGACTTATCTGTCAGGGGTCCTTTACCTTTTTACCTATAGTAGATAGTTGTACAAGCAAGAGGTTTGGTGTCCCAACGCTTGATATTAGGACAGGTGCTTTTTTAACTTGATCTGGAGTTTAGGCATATAGCAGCCTTTGTGCGGGTATGCACTTTTAGGACTTGTCATTTCTTTGATAGGGGTTTGTCTGGGCACCGTAGGACATGTACAGTCTTGAGCACACTGGAGGAAAAGTGAATATCAATGCCAAAAATTCACCTTAATATTATATCCGCACCACTTCACCTTGATGTTTAATTTCTTCTCTTCCTGTTCCTATACTTCCCATATTTCCTCTTCCTCATTACTTCTAGAATAATGTGCTTACATAATGCCACATCCATTAAACTCATTCTTTCAAAAGTCAGTAAACATCATGTCAATTATACTCTGCAGGAAGTATCATGTAGCTGCCCTTGGGTGATTCACATCAAACCCCTTTCCCCCTGCCACAATTCCAATTTCAGCCATTGGTTTGGGTTGATTTAATTTCACCCACTCCCCTTGTTCCTGATATAGATCTTCACTCCTCTCTTCTTCCCTGTCTAGTGGAGTGAAAGGTGCCATTTTGTGGTTCCCCCCAGGTTCCGAAATATATTGTTCCTGAGTGTGTCTAAGGTACAATGAGCTCAGGGCTCTACAGGAACAAGTTTGTTCCCTTGAGGCCTGGAAAAAATAAGAGTCAGAGAAGTTATAGCTGTGTCCCACTCCAACAACCATAGCTCCTTTGCATTCAGGAAGAGTAAGGGTATAAGGAAGCAGCACATTTCCTGAGAAGGGACTCATTCTTTGGGGGACAAACAGCTATCCTTTTGTGCCAATGATACTCTCTGTGGGTGGAGGGATCCTGGCTGTGGGTAATCCAGAACATCAATACACACAGCATGGTGAATTGACCGCTTGGAGCATGCATAGTGGATATTGCCTATGGGGTGGCAGCAGTGGTCATGGTACATGTTGGCACAAATGACATGGGGCATGTGGTTGTGAGGTCCCAGAAACCATATTCCCATGTGAGCAAAGTTTACAGCATATGGGACTTTTTAGTTTAGAGAAAAAGCAAGTAAGAGCTGACATGATAGAAGTTTTTTGAATAAAGATGGCATGGAACAATGAATAGAGAAAAGTCTTTCTCCTTCTCTCATAACACTACAGCTTGTGGATGTACAATGAAGCCAAATGTTGGACAATTCTGGACAGATTAAAAGCAGTACTTTATCATGCACGGCTTATCATGTAGGAGCCTGCTCCTACAGGAGTGATGTCCATCAACTTGGATGACTTTAAAAGATGATTAGAGAATCATAGAATAGAATAGAATCATAGAGTTGGAAGAGACCACAAGGGCCATCGAGTCCAACCCCCTGCCAAGCAGGAAACACCATCAGAGCACTCCTGACATATGGTTGTCAAGCCTTTGCTTAAAGACCTCCAAAGAAGGAGACTCCACCACACTCCTTGGCAGCAAATTCCACTGTCGTACAGCTCTTACTGTCAGGAAGTTCTTCCTAATATTTAGGTGGAATCTTCTTTCTTGTAGTTTGGATCCATTGCTCCGTGTCCGCTTCTCTGGAGCAGCAGAAAACAACCTTTCTCCCTCCTCTATGTGACATTCTTTTATATATTTGAACATGGCTATCATATCACCCCTTAACCTCCTCCAGAAACCCATGGAAGAGAGGACTATTGAAGGCTACATGCCATAATGGCTATGCTCTGCCTCCACAGTTAGGTAAAGGTAAAGGGATCCCTGACCATTAGGTCCAGTTGTGACCTACACTGGGGTTGCGGCGCTCATCCCACTTTACTGGTCGAGGGAGCCGGCGTACAGCTTCTGGGCCATGCGCCAGCATGACTAAGTCGCTTCTGGTGAACCAGAGCAGCGCACAGAAACACCGTTTACCTTCCCGCCAGAGCGGTACCTCTTTATCCACTTGCACTTTGATGTGCTTTCAAACTGCTAGGTTAGCAGGAGCAGAGCAACAGGAGCTCACCCCATTGTGGGGATTCGAACCGCTGACCTTTTGATCGGCAAGTCCTAGGCTCTGTGGTTTAACCCACAGCGCACAACCCACAACTGTCCCTGCCTCCACAGTTAAGAGGCAGCAATACTTCTGAAGTATCAATTGCTAGAAACGGCAGGATAGGTCTCATGCTCAAACCCTGCTTGTGAGTTTCCCACAAGCATCTGGCTGCCCATGAACAGGCTGCTGCACTTGGCCTGGTCCAACAGGCTCTTCTTATGTTCTAAGAACATAAGCAGAACAATGCTGAATATGGTCAAGAGTCTATTTGCTTCAGCATTCTATTTCCAGAGCTAGTCATTCAAAATTTTCTGGGAAGTCCATAAGCAAGACATGGTTTCAATGTCTTCATTGCTTGAACCCTTCCCCAAGCAACCAAGCTTCAGAGGACTACTGTGTCTGAAAACAGAGGCTCAGTTTCGGAAGCAGCTTCCATAGAGACCATATTGTCGCCTGGTTCCTTATAGCATTGCATTCAAACAACTTCTAGGAATTCTGTTCTTGCTGTTCACAGACAGGCAGATGTGCAAGGACTAGCAGAAGTTGGCAGGTAAGATTCAAAGGTGCTTAGTGTGTTTCAACTGTGATGGGGAATCTGTTCCCACCCTCCAAGATGTTGAATTCCAAATCCCATCAACATCAGCCAACATGGCCCATGGCCCATGGCTAGAGATGATGGACCAACTTGTCTTACAATAATCAGTTCTGCATGTATTAAAATCTCTTTCTTGTTTTTATTGAGTTTCAGTTGTTTCATCCTCATCTGATCCATTCCTGCCTCCCCCTCAGAGCTTCCATCACCAATTCTCCTGGCTTGGTTGCAACAGAAAAACAGAGAACTCAAAGGAAAACAGCCATGAAGTTCTTTGGGCATTTGTTTGCTGTTCTTTTATTGATATCTTGGGCTTCTCCAGGTAAGATATTATGGGTGTCAAGCTGTTCTAAGCAAAATGAAGCTCTGGGTCCCAAGCTAGTTAGGACTTTGAGAGTTAAAGGCAACATCTGATAGTTGCCCAAGTGAGAACCTTCTCTGTTGTAGCCCCTAAATTGTGGAATTCACATCCAACAGAAGTGCATCTGGCATCTTCACTATACCACTTTTGGCAAATGAGGAGGATGCAACCCTTTACACCTCTTGACACCTGAGGTGTATGTTTTCAGGACCCATTATGTTCCTATGGCTGTGATGTGTTTGTAATTGGATTTCAAATTGCTTTAACTCACCTTGAAACCTACTGGTGAAGGGTGGGCTATCATCAACATCTTCATCACACAGGAGTACTGATAAAATTTGTTTCACGGTAACTATGATTAAGCTAACTTTTTACAAAATAATATAACTTAACAGATTTGTGGAAAAAATGGATTTATTTGGGTAACATTTTGGAACAGTAAGTTCAATGATGATGCTATTGTGCTGCTTTCAACCTGCTGTAACACTGAGCATTTCTTTATTTCCTTGTGATTCTATCTTTTACCATTTCATTGATTAACAAATAACATTTAAAATAATAAAGGAGTTATGCAACAAGGGAACTAGAAGTCAATAGCCTATTCAAACATTCAAAAAACATGAGGGGTAGGGGGTCAAAGAATGTAAAGTGTGTTGGGTAAGGATGTAGAAACCTTTCCATTTCATTTTGGTTTCTCATTCTTCCATAATCTTAAATTCATTTCTCCATAGTTCTGAATTCCATGAACTTCCCTGTAATATAATGTATTTTAGTGTGCAATTTTACCAATGTATGCATACATTACCATGCTATTATTAATAATAATAATTGGATTTATTAGTCATTTTATTTTACCCAAGTCAACCCAGGGTAAATCAAAACCAACCAACCAGCCAAACATACAAACAAACCCACAAAGAAGGATTAAAAATTGGGGGAGGGGGTAGAGAAACACCTTAAAAACATCACACCCACTTCTAAAAGGCCACAGGTAATTAACGGCCATAGACCTGGTTAACAGAGGAAAGTTTTTGTCTGGCATGTAAAGATATATAATGATGGCACCAGCCAAGCCTCCCTGGGGAGAGCATTCCATGAATGGGAAGCCACCACAGGAAATGCCATTCTTGTGTTGCCACGCTCCAGACTTCTCGTGGAGGAAGCTCATGAAGAAGGGCCTAAGAGGGTTATCAGAGGGTCTGTGTAGGTTCATATGAGAGAGACAGTCCTTGAGGTATTGTGGTCCTGAGCCATTTAAGCACTTTGAATTGGGCCTGGAAATCAATTTGCAGGCAGTGCTGTTGGGTCAGATTTGGAGTAACATGCTCAAACCATTTTGTCCCAGTGTGCAACCTGCCCACTGAATTCTGCACCAGCTGATGCTCCAGAACCATCTCCAGAGGCAGTTCCATGTGTCACGTGTTGCAGTAAAGAGGTTACCAGAGCATAGACAACAGTAGTTAGGTTATCCCTGCCCAGATGGGGCACAGCTGAGCCACCAACTGAAGCTAATAGAAGGCACTCTGCAATCTGACCCTCAAGTAACAGCAGTGGATCTAGAAAGATCCCCAAGCTGCGTACCCGCTCCTTCAAAGGAAGTGTAACCCCATCAAGAGCAAGCAATCTCCCACTAACAGTTCCTCAGACTGATCTGGATTGAGCTTTTCAGTTCATTGGCATCCATTACAAGGCTGGTTGAAACCACACCACATATTTAAGAGAAGTATGACTCTTGAAGGATGGCTTTTTTTTGTTTGTTTCTGCATTGTTTCAGAAACTG
This sequence comes from Podarcis tiliguerta, assembly GCF_965153285.1. Classification (NCBI taxonomy): domain Eukaryota; kingdom Metazoa; phylum Chordata; class Lepidosauria; order Squamata; family Lacertidae; genus Podarcis; species Podarcis tiliguerta. The sequence continues at coordinate 7,116,400 of NC_139536.1, read as the reverse complement.
CAGCTTGGGTAGTTTCACAATTTTCTCCTCCGATTCTCAATGGCTGCTGCTGCTGCTGATGATGATGATGATTTGATACCCTGTCCACCTGGCTGGATTGCCCTATCCCCATCCAATGAACCTGCATAGCTCCACCTCTGACCCTCCTGTCTTGAGCAGGAATGTCTGAAGAGGGGGTCTGCATGTGTTAAGCTGAAGCCACTCAGAAACCTTCCTGCAATTTGAAACTGCGCAATTGAGATTCACATCTAAAGGGAGGTCTCCTAGTGCACCCAGCAGAACACACAGATAGCCCCACTTCAGAACTTGCACCATCACATGAAGGTCTGAGTTTTTATCAGCCACCACAGATTGTAGCGTCACTCATCTTTCAATACACGCAAACACACACACACACACACACACACTTAATCCAATGCCTGAATAATAGGGTCAGATGCTCATGAAGAAGTTAGTTCTCAATCTATTGTATGCTAGCCATAAAGGTTGACTGTTCCCTTTCTTCCTCTCATTTTGCAGTGGTCTCTAAAGTTTATGGTTCCCATGACTGCATAAGCATTAATAAGGGTAAATGTTTTCGATGGGACAAGTGCTTACCCTTTTATGACATGCTTGGAAAATGTGACAGTTCGAAGATATGCTGTAAAAGGTGAGATAGGATGCCTCAGGGTCATCTACAATTCTACGGCTCCATAAGATCCTGAGCGTCCTATGCCCCACCCTCAGGACTGGCCAATGTAGCTGCAGCCAGCTCTCATCCCACACTACCACCTGAATTAGATGGTGGAGGAGGGGGGCAACTTCCAGTCCCTGCAGCTGCTGCAGCAGCCATGTCCTAGCAGATCTGCAGAATGCTCAAGTGGAGGGCATTCAACCAGCTGAAAGTAACAGCAGCACCCCCACCCGCTGCGCCCTGAAATTCACATTGACATCACTATCGCCTGCAGCCACCCTGCCAGCTCCCCAACACTATCACAGAACCAGCAGTTAGGTGATGGTTATGTCCTGCCTGAAGCACTTGACTTTGGGGTTTCTGTTGGCTACATGAGCTGACAATCCTGCCAGCATCTGAGGGAGGGGCTGAACAGGGCAGAGGTCTTGGGCATGCCAGTGGAGGCACCCTTGCTCTCCCCATTGCCATCAGGCCCTGGCAGGGAGGATGGGTATCCCCAACAGGAACAGCAACTGTGCCTGACCACCCAGCCCTGCCACTTCTCACAGGAGAGCGACGTCCCACATCCCTCTGCTGCAACTTGCACCAGAGATTGGAGGGCTTGGGGTGGTGAGTGTTGTTCCACAAGGGCAGAGGACAATGGCTATGCATGTTTCCTGGCTGGCACAGCCCTGGCTGCTTCTGATGGGGCTGCCTTCTGCTTGGTGGTTGGCATTCTCTTCTCGGCTGGTCACCACTGCTGCTCTCAATACGGGGTCTGCTGGAGAGGAGCTGCAGAAAGGGAGAAGAAATGGAGTGGAGGTGGACAGAACATGGAATGTAGCCCTGTTGTTGTTGTTGTTTAGTCGTTTAGTCATGTCCAACTCTTCGTGATCCCATGGACCAGAGCAGGCCATGCACTCCTGTCTTCCACGGCCTCCCGCAGTTTGGTCAAACTCATGCTGGTAGCTTCGAGAACACTGTCCAACCATCTCGTCCTCTGTCATCCCCTTCTCCTTGTGCCCTCCATCTTTCCCAACATCAGGGTCTTTTCCAGGGAGTCTTCTCTTCTCATGAGGTGGTCCTATGCCCCACCAATGCTAAGCCTCCCTCTTCAGCTGGTTGAGGTGAAGAGGTACTAGAGGGATCAGAACAGGCTGGGTAGATATTACCCAAGCAGCTTCCTTAAGGAGCAGGACATGGTACTTTTCTTAGCAGAGTGTCACCTATAATTACACCCAAGGACACATTATCTGGATCCCCTGGCGTTAGGACTTGATAATGACTCCCCTTTAAGTAAAACTCTTTCTGTTGGTGGGTACAGATTATAATGCATCACACAGAATTGCCATATTTGTTTAAAAGGTTACAGAGAAGTGAAAGCTATTGACTGCACCTGAAGATTCCTCAGGTGAAAATGAATTCATTGGCTGATTTCATGGGGGAATGTTTATAAACAGGGTTTTTGTGATAATGTATTTTGCACGCATGAATTTGTGTATGTGTTCGGCCTGGTTGGCTAAAAGGCAATCAACTATTTTCCCATTTCAGGAAGGAAGAACACATCAAATCTCATTCTGATGGGACCACCAGGTGAGACTGTGCCCAGTTACTAAGTATTGGGCCATGCCAACTGATTTCTATTGTGACTTTTGCATTAGACCACCCTCTTTGCCTGTTCAGTTTATGCCAGGTTCCCAAGGCACATGGTTTAGGAGCCAGAATAAGCCCCCTTTCCCTCCTTTCTCAACCCCACATCAAAGTGGCTCATCTCCCAACCTCTTTGTGCAGCAACAGCTAAGAGCATGCGCAGAGGTGGGAGCATACACCTCTGTGAAATGCAGCCTCTTCCGCTGCGTGAACCCTCTGGCAACTAACCTAGCCTTGTACTGTGGTTCTCCAGATTTTGTGGGTTTAAGGCGATAAACCCACCTGCTACTCACAGCCTGTTTGCTAGCTGGCAACGTTGTGAGGGAGAACACACCTAGAGACTCCATTGAGCTCATCTCCTTCTGCATTGCCTCATGCCATTTGCTGGCTTCTTCCTGAGGCAGCTTCTGTACATCCTCAAAATTTCAGGTTCACACCTAGCCACACTAACCCACACACTTGTGGCTTCAAACTTGTCAGGTGGCTTACCCTTAGTGGTGCTAGCTGATCTCAGCGTAAACTCTGGTACCCCCTCTGATCCACGCTTGCTCTCAGCATGATCAGGACACTCTGATCTCTTTCCAGAGCTGCAGCCACTTCTGCCTCAGAAACTGTCTCACTAGCCTGAGGTGGTGGGGTTTGCATGCAATTCCAGAGCTGTTCTCCCAACAGCCAGTACTTAATCCTTACGGACCACTCCTCCCAATTGGGACCAGTCAGCCTTTCAAAAGGCAAGGCGAAAGCCTCTGGAGCCTGAGCCATCTTTCCCGGGGCTATAGCTTACTCACGCTTCTGCTGGCCAGTGCTCAAAGATGCTTTCTTCAGCTCCGCTTCACCAGCGAAATCTTGACTGCCTCAGCATCTGGCAGGACTTCAAAGCTGTACTTGGACGTAACATTCCTTTCTCACACTTAGCAGCAAAATGAATGGCCCATAACCTGTAAACTTTACTGCCTGTCCGGCACACTTCCGTGGTGCAATAAATCTGCTTCCAGGCAGCTGCAGAGCTGAGCAGCGGTTGCTTCCGTATGAGAAGAAGGAAAAAAGGGTACACTCACTGTTCTTTCTAACAACGTTTATTTACAGCAAGCAAAACAACAAACAGTTCCATCGGAACTCGGACACATGCTGTGTGTCTCTCTCTCTCCACCAAAATCGAAAGTGCTTTTTACACAGACACAGACAAAGAACAACCAGCTTCCACTTCCTGGGAAGCTCCTCCCCAGATGTAGGAAATTCAGGAGGTTTAACCCTTAACCACCACACTCCACAGTTTATAAACAGGGTTTTTGTGATAATGTATTCTGCATGCATGAATTTGTGTATGTGTTCGGCCTGGTTGGCTAAAAGGCAATCAACTGTTTCCCATTTCAGGAAGAAAGAACACGTCAAATCTCATTCTGATGGGGCCACCAGGTGAGACTGTGCCCAGTTGCTAAGTATTGGGCCTTGCTGACTGATTTCTATCGTGACTTTAGACTACCCTCTTTGCCTGTTCAGTTTATGCAAGGTTTCCAGGGCACATGGTTTAGGAGCCAGAATAAGCCCCCTTTCCCTCCTTTCTCAACCCCACCATGCCCTTGGAATGCCCATTTTCAAGGTTTACACTGACATAAGATCCAACAAGCTCAGCTCTGTTGGCTGAGACACTGCAGGGTTACGGAAGATACTGCAATGTGTCTTTGGCAGATCTGTGGATGGGGACTAGTTGGGAACCCCCCCAAAAAACCAGAGATCTGCTGGACCTTCTCAGCCCTGTGGATCTCCCTTCAGGAATGCAGAGTGAGATAACAAATCTGCTGTGTTCCAAAAACAACACAAGCATGAGTCCAAGGATGATCCAATTGCACACAAGTGTCAAAATTTGTTGTCAAAGAAATCTATAAAAGAGGGGTCAGCAAACCTTTTCAGCAGGGGGATGGTCCATTGTCCCTCAGACCTTGTGGGGGGCCAGAATATATTTTGGAGGGGAAAACCCCACATGAACGAATTTCTACGCCCAACAAATAACCCAGAGCTGCATTTTAAATAAAAGCACACATTCTGCTCATGTCTAAACACCAGGAAGGCCCCACAAATTACCCAGAGATTCATTTTAAATAAAAGGACACGTTCTACTTATGTAAAAACACGCTGATTCCCAGACTGTTCGTGGGTCGGATTGAGAAGGCGACTGGGCTGGATCCAGCCCCCATGCCTTAGTTTGCCTACCCATGCTATAAAACATGGGATGAGAACAATTCTGTAGGACAGGGATCTGCATACATACAATCTGAGAACCAAAAGTAAATATTAAAAGTTATATCATGAGATGAACGGAGTTGCGTTACCCTTTGATCTGAAGCCCAACAACTATTTCTCTCTTCCTTTTTTGTACCCATTAAGTCACATCTACCTGAGAGCCAGCCTCCTTCCTTAGCCCCCTCCTTGGCCACCACAAAGAATGACTTTTGTCGCTATATAACACCTGTGCTCAGGGATCTGCACTTTTTGCCGATTTGCTACTGGACCAAGTTCAAGGTGTTACTATTAGCATATAAAGTCCTTAACAACTTGGGACCAGTTTACCTACAAAATTGTCTTACCCCACATGTGCCCACTCGACCATTCCAATCAGCAGAACTGACACTACTAAGTTGTCTTGTAATACCTGCATTCTGCATTTGTAAGAACTTGATTGGTTAGTTCCTACCCTTTGGAACTCCCTGCCTATTGAAGCAGGTGTCTTCATTGTACACTTTTTGGCACCTGTTAAAACATTCCAAGGGATGCAGGTGGTGCTGTGGGTTAAACCACAGAGCCTAGGATTTGCTGATCAGAAGGTTGGCAGTTTGAATCCCCATGACGGGGTGAGCCCCCATTACTCGCTCCCTGCTCCTGCCAACCTAGCAGTTCAAAATCACGTCAAGGTGCAAGTAGATAAATAGGTACCGCTCTGGCAGGAAGGTAAACGGTGTTTCCATGCACTGCTCTGGTTCACCAGAAGTGGCTTAGTCATGCTGGCCACATGACCCAGAAGCTGTACGCCAGCTCCCTCAGCCAATAAAGTGAGAGCCACAACCCCAGAGTCGTCCACGACTGGATTTAATGTTCAGGGGTCCCTTTACCTTTATAAAACATTCCAGTTTAGACTAACCGACCCAGATGCTTAGAAAGTTGATATGATTTTAATATGTTTAATATGTTTTAGTATTTTAACTTTTGTATGTTTTAAAGTAGGGTTGTGATTTCCCCCCTTTGAGGATAAATTTTTTTTACAATTGACCAATGTATAAATTTAATGAAATAAATAAAAAATAAAATATTTTTTTCCATGGCTGACGATTTTCTTGGCTACTATTCACCTTGTGTCCACTAGCAGCAAGGTTCATTGTTGTGGCCCCTTGAAAACTGACTTCATTACCTTCTAAGATAAGTCGTGTTCCAAGCACCTGCTCTTTCAGAGACATGCAGGTCTTTTTCATTTACCCAAGCCTTTTTCTGAACGAAATCTTAACCACTGTGCATTGATCATCATCTAGTGTTGTGATGTTATATTAACAGTATGGGTTTTCGTTTGTTTGTTTTGTGTAGAAAGTTCTGATATTTTCTAATCTGAACATTTTAAAATAGTAAATGAGAATGACAATAATAAGCAACCATTCCATTTCTGCCTATATTCCCCTATCTGTTTTTTTTGCAGAAAACACACTGTTTCCGTCAGAATTCAGCACAGCAGCTCTCATCACATGTGAGTAGGTGTGGGGAAGCAATCTGGCAAGTTGTGACTCCACGTTAGCATGCCTGATCCAATGTACCCATACCAGAACTGGGATTTTTTCTGGGATCTGAACATGGCCCTGTTCCCACTCTCTTGTGGATCCCCAATATGAGGTGTCCTAAGGGATGCCTGAGGTGCTGTGGTCTAAATAATAATAATAATAATAATAATAATAATAATAATAATAATATGTTATTTATACCCCACCCATCTGGCTGGGCTTCCCCAGAGACTCTGGGTGGCTTCCAACAAAATATTAAAATACAGTAATGCATCAAACATTAAAAGCTTCCCTAAACAGGACTTCAGATGTCTTCTAAACATCTGGTAGTTATTGTTCTTTTGGACATCTGGGCAGGTGGGCGCCACTACCGAGAAGGCCCTCTGCCTGGTTCCCTGTAACTTGGCTTCTCACAGCGAAAGAACTGCCAGAAGGCCCTCGGCACTGGACCTCAGTGTCCAGGTAGAATGATGGAGGTGGAGTCACTTCTTCAGTGGTCTAAACCACTGAGCCTCTTGGGCTTGCCAATCAGAAGGTCGGCGGTTCGAATCCCCACAATGGGGGGAGCTCCCATTGCTCGGTCCCAGCTCCTGCCAACCTAGCAGTTCGAAAGCATGCCAGTACAAGTAGATAAATAGGTACTGCTGTGGCAGGAAGGTAATCAGCATTTCCGTTTGGTGCTCTAGTTTCGGTGTTCTGTTGCGCCAGAAGCGGCTTAGTCATGCTGGCCACATGACCCGGAAAAACTGTCTGTGGACCAACACCAGCTCCCTCGGCCTGTAAAGCGAGATGAGTGCTGGAACCCCAGAGTCCTCTGCAACTGGACTTAACTGTCAAGGGTCCTTTACCTTTACCTTTTAAGGGATGCCTGAGTCCTTTCTTTTTAAAATAATCTCTTCATAGCAGCCAGCTAGTGAACAGAGCTCTGTTGATGCACAATTTGAAACAGATGAAGCCAGTCCCACAGAAAGTGACACATCTTTCTGAAGCTCTTCTTGGAAGTTTTATATGTCACACATGCCATGCATTTTATGCACTGTTTTTTTCTAAAACAAAAGTTTAGGGGGTACTCTCATTTTCCTATTCATATTGAATGAGGCCAAACTTAGATTCACAAAATGTTTAGGGGTCTGCGTACTCCTGAGTTCCCCCAGAAAAAACCCACTGATTTTATGTTTTTCATGTACAATTCTCCTTATCAAGATCTGCCACTCCCAAGTGGACTTGCTACTAGGGACAGATGGATCCGTCGATTTCGGTCTTCTCATTTTCTCTTAAAAAACAAAATCAAAATTACATTCATTACTCCCATATTTCTGCAGAATTTTGCCATAACGAATTCCCATGAATATTCACCAACATTTTAGCGCACATTTCTCCGGAAAAAGACATTTTTGTTTACAGTTTTGACTAATATGCACATTTTTGCAAGCCATTTCCCCTGATGTAATGATCTATGCCCAGATTTTTGAGGAGCTATATGGTTTTGCCCTTAAAAATCCACAGAGAAATAGGATAGAATGAACTTTAGTCCCATACTTATGTGGATCTCAATATCATTTCTCCCTTATTTCTTTTTACAGGAGTGGATTGTAAGCAAAGATCAGATTCATATCAAAAATGAAATAATCAAAGAGTCCTGGTTCACCTTCCTGATTTTTTTCTTTGTTCAAAATAAATTGTAGTTATAAAAAGATCCATGTTGTCTTATTTTATGGCAAGGAAATAACCCCAGTTGTTGAGTTGCTCATGAATGGACAGAGACAAAATCATATGGTGTTTTTGCTGGGGTTGATAAGAGAATAGATGCAGGGAGACAGGTCTGGGGTAGATATGTAATATCTAAAGGTTTGTCACATGGAAGATGGAGCAAACTTGCCCTTGTCGAACCAATGGATTCAAGCTACAAAGAAAAGAGATTCTAGCAAAATATCAGGAAGAACTTTCTTATGATGATGATGATGATGATGATACCTTTATTGTCATTGTACAACCTGTGTACAATGAAATTAAACGAGCCTCCCTCCCCACCCAAACACTCAATCTCTTATCGAACAACACACCATCTCGCAAGTCAATTTTGCTATGTTATTTTCCATTCAACAGCCTAACAGCCCATGGATAGAAGCTATTTTTTAGCCTGTTGGTACGGCTGATTATATTTCTATATCTCCTGCCCGAGGGTAGAAGATTAAAGAGGTGATGGCCGGGGTGTGAGTCATCCCTGAGAATTTTTCTCGCTCTCCTAAGGCAACGATCCCTTGCGATGTCATCTAGTGGACTCAAGGGATAGCCCATGATATCATGTGCTGTATTCACCTACCCTCTGTAGAGACTTTCTGTCTGTGGCTGTCAGGCCAGCATACCACACTGTAATACAATATGAAAGGACACTTTCTATTGTGGACCGGTAAAAGGAGTTCAACAATTGTTGTTTAACATTATTCTTTTGCAAGACCCTGAGGAAATGGAGTCTTTGTTGGGCCTTTGACAGCAGAATGGACTCACTTGGAGGTGGTGGACTCTCCTTCACTGAAGATTTTTAAGGAGAGATTGGATGGCCATCTGTCATGTATGATTTGGTAGAAAATCCTGTATTGCAGGGGATTGGACTAGATGACCATTGGGGTCATTTCCAGCTCTAAAATTCTGTGATTCTATATAGAGCTGGGTATTGTTTGTATATCAATGGTACTGAAAGCACTAGGATTTAATGAGACCTCCTAAGGAGACTACAGAGGGAGGGGAGGGAGAGAAGAATAAGTGCCTAAAGCAGACCCCTTGGGGACTTCAATGGAACAAAGGAGAGCAGAGGAGCTTCCTCCCCCGATCAAAACATTGAATGCATTATTACAGTTAAAAGCAGTTAAGAACATTTCTGAAAATTGAAGATACATGGATACTGCTAAGCAGGAAAGAGTGCGGGAAGGGTTAACATTTTCAGTGCAGAAAAGGCAGTAAAGAGGAAGAGAACAAAGCAGAGACCCTTAAACGCACCAGTGACAATATCCTCTGTGATATCAGCAAGGGGAGTTTGGGAGGATTACAAGAGTGACTCACAAATTACTTCCGTGCCGAAGCGAAGCATGAAGGTCATATCCAACATCACGCCTTGCTTGCCTCTAGCATCTCGTTTTCAGAACCATATTGCCTCTGCACAACATGTCTCCATTTGGCTGTCACGGTGGGTAGCTTGTGAAAGAACTTCCTTCTGAAGGGCTGTGGAACTAGCGAAAGATAACATAAGCATTTCCTAAACTTAAGTGGCTCAACTAGTCACAGTTGCTGCCGTCTTCTCTAATCCTTGTCCCCTCAGATGCAGGTTTCTCAGATTAATATCCACTGCTAATTTTCCATCGCTATGAAGATCTGTTATATACTCTTTTCTGTGCTCTTCCTGGTGCTTTTTATTGAGCCAGGTAAGTTTCTCCTAAGAAAGAAAGAAAGAAAGAAAGAAAGAAAGAAAGAAAGAAAGAAAGACCCTAAGAAATGTATGGTAAATGCATGTAGTGCTTTTGGTTTCCCTCCTATGTAAAGCACTATAAGTCATTTCAGCCAGTTCCATGACTGGCTGAAATGACTGGCAGAATCAGAGACCAGGGAGAAGAGATGGTGAAAGAAGACTGGAGGAAGTTTAAAGATTACTTACAGAAATACTATAAGATTAATGAATGTTAGTATGACAGCAGATTGAAGGTATAAGGTTATTGGCAAAAAATTTCAAAAATTAAAGGATTCAATATTTTAAGATTCAAGAAGATTAAGTTAAATTAGGATATTTAAATTAAGATAAAATTTAGTCAAGATAGAGGGAAGGGATTTGTTGTTTGATTGTATGATCTGGAATACAGGGAAGGGGGGTCTGGGGAAGTCGGAGAAATAAGTTAATGCAAGGAATATTATGAAGATAAAATTGTTTTTATTTTTGTCTTGTTTGTTGCTTGATATTTTTTGTTGTTTTGTGTTTGTGTAATTGTGTAATTTTTTTTGTTTTGATTGTTGTTTATTGTATGTTGTTTCATCTGTTATGTAAAACTTAATAAAATATTTATAAAAAAAACAATAAAGGACAACTTTAAAACTCAAAAAAAAAAGTAAAGCACTATAAGTCCTATTTTGCACTGACTCAAAATCGTCCCCATCTAACAGTCTGAATTTGCATTTATTAACAGCAAAGTAAATTCCACCAATTTTGATCAGAATTTACTTCCAGGTAACCAGGCATAGGATTGCACCCTAGCATGGGAGAGCTGTGTTTGATGGTAGTTGTTGCATTGCTATCTACTGTGTGGGGAAAGTGGGGTGTTGCATGGTTATTCTGTGCTATTCAGCATCTTTGTAAATTACTTGTATGAAGGAATAGAAGGAATGTTCAATGAATCTGCAGATGACACCAAACTAGGAGAGGTAGTTGATACCTCAGAAGACAAAACCAGGATTCAAGATGGCCTTAACCAACAAAATGAATTTCCATTAGGGACAAATGTAAGGTTCTATACGTAGGCAGGAATAATCAGGTGCTCTAATATATAAAAGGCCCCTGACTCAACTGCGCTGCATGTGAAACAGATCTAGGGATCTTAGTAGACCACAAGCTTAACAAGAGTCAATAGAGTAATGCAGTAGCAAAAAGAAAAAGAAAAGAAAAGAAAAGAAGCTAAGGAAATTTTTGACAGCATCAACAGAAATCTAGTGTCCAGATCAAGGAAAGTAATAGTATCACTTTATCCTGCCTTGGTCAGACCATATCTGAAATCCTGTATCCACCACAGTTTATTGACAAGCTGAAAATTTGTCTAAGATTCTATGATGATTGTTATGGTTCTAGGGATTGCTTGTGCGTAAATTGCCTTTACTCGTGGCTGTCTTGCATGGTTGAACCCTTTCTGACAGAGCAGCCTCTATCTCGTGGCTGCCTCAGTCGCTGGCAGAGTCCGTCAATGGGCGTTTCTTAAACTGCTTCCAACATAAAAGCTGCTTGATGCCCAGTCTCCTCCCCCGTTGCCTGCGCGCAAGCTTTTTGCGCGCTGTGGGTGTGGGCAACGGAGCACTTGTCCCCTCTCCGCTTGTCTCCTGCGAAGAGTCCTGGAGCCAACTCTCTGCTTCCTCTATCTCCTCCCCTTCTCCACTGGTGTTACGCTGATTTCCTTCCCCAGTGTATGGGCTATCCCTCCTCCTACTGGTACCCTCTCCACCATCGTCCGAGAGCCCTCTCACCTCCTCCTGCTCCGATGGCAGTTCCCTGACAATGATGATGACAAAATTTAATTTGTATCCTGCCCTCCCCGGATGAGGCCAGGCTCAGAGCAGCTAACATCATAAAAACAACACAATATGCATAAAAACAGACATCAATTAATTAAAACCTGGGCAGGTGGCAATTATCAGGTTGGAATTGGGAGTGGTTAATACTTGCCAGGAGCAATTGTTTCCACTGATCATACAAGGACGTGTGAGTGGGTTGGGGTAAGGTTACCTGATGTCCCCGTTTCCCTAGGACAGCACCCAGATTTACAGCTTTCTCAGCATTTACATGTACATAGCAAACAATAAGTGTCCCCAGATTCATTGAAAAAAATCTGGTAACCTTAGGTTGGGGGCCTCCTTCGGGCTTGTTTTATTCAAAGGAAAGTAAGTCAAACTGCATCCTGCCCAAAGGCCAGGCGGAACAGCTCCATCTTGCAGGCCCTGCGGAAAGATGTCAAATCCCGCAGGGCCCTGGTCTCTTGTGGGAGAGGGTTCCACCAGGCCGGGGCCATGGCCAAAAAGGCCCTGGCTCTAGTTGAGGCCAGTCTAATTTCCCTGGGCCCCAGGATCTTCAAGGTGTTGTTGTTGATTCTAGGGATAGTGATAGATGGGGATCCGGGAGTATTTATTTATGTATTGAATTGATATACTGCCCTATACCCAAAGGTCTCATTTTGCCACCTGAGGTGAAACTGGAATGTGCCATTGTGCTGCTGCTGAAGCCCCACTTACCTGAGCTGCTTTATGGCACCCACAAAGCAGAGACTAATGAGATCTCATGAGAGTGCAGTGAAATACTGTGAGATCTCATCAGAAACCAGCATCAGAGGCAGCAGGGTGGATGGCGAGCCTATGAGCCTATGGGGGTACCTTCTCTCTGGCTTCCCTCACCCAAGGCAGCTGCTCCACTAAATGTAAACCTCATAGGCATGGAGGCGAGTACAGCCATTTCATCACCAGCAGAGCCATCTTTCCCATGTGGCTTAGTGGTGCATTGCACCAGGGCGCCGGCCTCTCAGGAGCCCCCAAGTGAGTGGGGGAGCTGCGCGGCTTTGCCACTGGCCTCCCCTTTCCCTGCATGCCCGCCAGCTGCACCCCGTCAACCATATGGCTGGCGGGCATGTAGCTTGTCTCCCAAGCCTCCGTGGGAGTTGAGCGATCCCTGCAAAAGCTTAGGATGGAAGCTGCGCCCCACCAACTATATGGCTGGCGGGCACGCAGCTTCACTCCCAAACCTCTGCAGGGATTGCTCTCCCCCAGAGGCATGGGGGAGAGTTGTGCCCCCCCCCAGTGGCTGGCAGTGCACAGCTTCGCCACCCCCATCCGTGGTAATTTGGGGGTGCTGAGCGGATATTTTCACCCTGTTGTCACATCTGCTAAAGACAGCCCTGATCACCAGACACCAGCCAGGCATCCCCACACCAAAAGGCCATAGGAATTCAAACTCAGCATGAAGAAAGCACCCATAATGTGACTTTCTAAAGTCTAATCATAATTGCAATACTGATCCATAAGCTTCTGTGGTTAGTTTATTTATTTATATTTTTCTTGATTTTGAACTTTTGTCTCCAGCTTTTAATTTTGCTCTGGAGCAAAATCAAAACCCGTGTACAATTTAAAGAGACTGAAAAACATGCAACTGTATTTAAAGTGCAGCAAAGAAGAGGAAATGGAATCAGTTGCATTCAGTTATATATAGAAATTAAGTCACGAAAATAATAAAGTAGGAGAAATGCTGGCGGGAACACTGACAAACATCATGCATATGAAACTTTCTGAAATCAGGAAGACGACAGGAAAGTGTGTGGGGAGATGATTATTATTGTTACTATTATTTTAGAAAGATTGTCCCACCTTCATTTGTGCAGGATTCACTATGATAAACAATAGGAGAAAATGTGTGCGTCACAAAGGCCAATGTGTCCGTCCTACAGAGGGAGCTTGTAAATCTCCTGCAATCTTGATTGGAAGGTGCACTAGAAAGAAAATTTGCTGTAAAAAGTGAGTAGCCCGTTGCATCCCACTGACCTGTTTCTGTGTACAATAAATTGATACCAATCTGCTGTAAAAAAAAAGAAGTAAAAAAAAAAGTTTAAAAAGTGAGTAGCTTCAGATATCTGAGATGGCAGTTATATTTGCTAACAACTCTCCCTGCCCCCGAGTCCTGTAAAATGTTTTCATAATGCAAACGAAGAACTACACACATACACACACACCGTATTTTTCGCTCTATAAGACACACAAGACCACAAGACACACCTAGTTTTGGGAGGAGGAAAACAAGAAAAAAAAAATTCTGAATCTCAGAAGTCAGAACAGCAAGAGGGATCGCTGCGCAGTGAAAGCAGCAATCCCTCTTGCTGTTCAGGCTTCTGTGATAGCTGCGCAGCCTGCATTCGCTCCAGAAGAGGAAGAAGAAGAAGAAGGAGGAGGAGGAGGAGGAGGAGGAGAAGAAGAGTTTGGATTTGATATCCCGCCTTTCACTCCCTTTAAGGAGTCTCAAAGCAGCTAACATTCTCCTTTCCCTTCCTCCCCCACAACAAACATTCTGTGAGGTGAGTGGGGCTGAGAGACTTCAAAGAAGTGTGACTGGCCCAAGGTCACCCAGCAGCTGCATGTGGAGGAGCGGAGACGCGAACCCCGTTCCCCAGATTACGAGACTCCCACTCTTAACCACTACACCACACACACATTTCCCCTTACTTTTTAGGAGGGAAAAAGTGAGTCTTATAGAGCAAAAAATTACGGTATATATATGTATATTTCCCCTCCTTATATATATATATATGTATGTATATTTCCCCCTACACTATTTTGCTAATACACCTCAAACCACCTCAGGCCTTTTATGTTTGCATTAATTTGGGAGTGGGCTATGTCTGTGGGACCATTGCTATTTCAATTGTGTTCCATTATGTTTCAATTGCCTTCCAAGCAATGGAAGTCGGGAGTCTCTTTATCTAGATCATACAATTCAATATAGGTCACGCAATTCAATTGGAACAACGGGAGAAATTGTGGAAACATGATATTATGTTTACAGCATGCTTCACAATCAGAGAAAATATAATGAAAATGATATACCAATGGTACTTAACCCCGGTTAAATTGGCTAAAACAAATAAATCAAAATCTAATATGTATTGGAGATGCAAAAAAGAAACCGGAACGATGTACCATATATGGTGGGAATGTGTGCATATTAAACAATTTTGGAGTACTATACAAGAGGAACTTTTAAAAATGCTTAAAATGTCATGTAATAAAAAACCAGAAGCGTTCCTTTTGAGAATAATAACAAACGACATTCCTGTGACTAAGAAAAAAAGTATTATCACATGCAATTGCTGCTGTCAGAATGCTTATAGCAAAAAACTGGAATGGTGGGGGGGATCCCTTCAATAAGAAAACAGCAAACTAAATTTTGTGAATATACAGTTTTGGCAAGACTTATGGCTGTGATAAGAGGACAAACAGACCAAAAACTGATAGAGGAGTGGGATTGTGTAAAGGAGTATATGAAAAAATGCTGTTATGGTATAAATATATTGATATGCAATGAATGAAGTTTGCAAGGTAAAGATAAGAAGGAATTGGTGATAAGAGGTATAAAGGTAAAATAATATTAATAAGGAACAATCAAACTTAAAATGAGACAAGGGAATCATATACGGGTGGAGGGAAGTCAATATTATATGTAATTTTGGTTTGGACTTTTGTATTATGGATTGATATTTTTCCTTTTTCATTTGTGGCTGTTTTTCTGTTTTCTTTAGTTCTTTTTTGTTTTGCTGATGTTGTTTACTCTGTTTGTTTTAAGTTATTGTATTTAGCAATTTTAAAAAAAGGAAGTGGGGAATCTCATTTCCTTTTAGAATCTTGATTTTCAAGAGTGTAAAATGCATGAGTACAGGGGACTTTCAGTCCAGGGATGGAGCTATGAGGGTTTTCCTTCTGATTTCTCCAACTAAAAAGCTTTAGAACCTTGAAAACGGATCAGTGCTACCAAAAGACTGACATCAAAGGGTAAATATAACCTCCTGCTATCTTTCTTCAAGATTAATAGAGACAAATTGCCATGTCTGGTGGCGCTGTGGGTTAATCCACAGAGCCTAGGGCTTGCCGATTGGAAGGTCAGCAGTTTGAATCCCCACGACGGGGTGAGCTCCCATTGCTCGGTCCCTGCTCCTGCCAACTTAGCAGTTCGAAAGCATGTTAAAAAGTAGATAAATAGGTACCGCTCCAGCGGGAAGGTAAACAGCGTTTCCGTATGCTGCTGTGGTTTGCCAGAAGCAGCTTAGTCCTGCTGGCCACATGACCCGGAAGCTGTACACCAGCTCCCTCGGCCCATAAAGCGAGATGAGTGCCGCAACCCCAGAGTTGGTCACAACTGGACCTAATGGTCAGGGGTCCCTTTACCTTTACCTTACTAACACAATATTATTTTGAATGCATGAATAGGGCATGTGTCTCAACTCTGAGATGGCAGTATCCTAAGCTGTATACTGAACATGCATGTTTTCCCTTGCAGAGAACAATTGTTCCGAGGTAAACCTAGAAAAGTTCCAAGAAGAGGCTGATCTCACTTCAAACCCACTCGCCATTTCAATGCAAAATGTCAGCTTGAGGTGGTTCTTCCCCATTCAGGAAACGCTAACTTCACAGAAATGTTTTAACGGCATATGCACTTGCAAGAGTGAAAGTTGATTCATGCTTTGGGTGGTATCCAACTAACTCATTCCATCCATAAAAGGGTTTATCCTTTGCCCAGTGGAACTTTCCCCCATCTCCTCTCCCCGTGTGCATTCCATGGTACCCTGAAATCTATTTCAGGGGTGCATGGACAGAGGGGCAAGCAGAAATCCTTGTGCTGATAGCATGAGCAGGTTGGATGCAACCCACTGGTTTTAGTATCACAATGTGCAAATGAAACGACCATGCCTGGGAAGACATGTACCATTCAGGCACAATCTACAGTTAACCAAAGTTGGTTCCTTTTCAGGAACAAAAGAAATGACTTGTACCAGACTTATGGGTGGGTGAATCCATAAACTTTTGTTTCTTTCCATTTCTCATTGTTTCCTTATTTAAGTTCCACTGGCCCTATTTGCACATCAGTGTGTGTGTGTGTGTGTGTGTGTGTGTGTGTGGTGTATTAAAGAAACTCATGTGGAAATTTGTACAAATTGTCTGTGCCTTTCCCATACTATACACCCCCCCCATCAATCCCCATAATGCATTTGTGTAAGCTAATTTCACCAATAAATTTATTTTTGTGCACACAATTCTCTAGCATATCCCTTTTTTGTACACCTTGTTTGGTTGGACAATTGCACAGCAAAATTCAGAGAAGTGTGAATTTTAAAGAAGCTGTGCTCTCTGAATGATTTCCTCCCTCATAACTAGTCAGAGGTGGGGGGGAGGGTTGGTTTTTTTTTGAGATTGAAAATAATGAAGCATGATACAAACATGGGGTGAAACTTGGACCACTTAAATATATAACACAAGAACATGGAAGTAAAACTATATGTGGGAAAATATCCCCAAACTCTGCCCGGCTCCTCAGTCTACAATGGAGTAACATTGGCCTAGAAATCCAACTCTTCCCCTGCCACACCCTTAAGGTGAGGATGGAGGTATTCTTGATTAATGTAGGACACAGGTGGAGCTGTGGTCTAAACCACTGAGCCTCTTGGGCTTGCTGATCAGAAGGCTGGTGGTTCGAATCCCCATGATGGAGTGAGCTCCCATTGCTCGGTCCCAGCTTCTGCCAACCTAGCAGTTCAAAAGCACACCAGTGCCAGTAGATAAATGGGGACTGCTGTGGTGGGAAGGTAAATGGCGTTTCCATGCGCTCTGGTTTCCATCAGTGTCCCATTGTGCCAGAAGCGGTTTAGTCCTGCTGGCCACATGACCCAGAAAGCTGTCTGTGGACAAACACTGGATCCCTTGGCCTGAAAGCGAGATGAGCACCACAACCCCATAGTTGCCTTTGACTCGACTTAACCATCCAGGGGTCCTTTACCTTTTACCTTTACCTATTCCTGATTCATGCCACTTCAGGGCCTTAAAACCCCAAGTGGCATAGGTTAACCTCAAAAGTGATCTGCATCTTGACCCATGAGTTTCTGGCATCCCTGTTCACCTCAAACATGTATTAGGGTGCTTACTATCTGTTTCAATCTCTTGCCTTTCCCACCATACATGTGTGCCCCGTGATCAAAGTCAATTGAACCAACCACTAAACCTAAGTATCCATCACCCATTGCCATCTGTCCCTACCCAGCCGTGAAGTGGGTTAGGCCAAGAAGAACCCTCTGTAGGCCAGTCACGGAAAGGACAAAATAATCACTGCTTAGGCCCACAAAGGTAAACAGCTAAACTCACGCATACTGAGAGGGAAGGCAGGGAGGTAGGCAGCCCAGCCTTAAATACCCCCCTCCCACTGCTTCTCTCTGCTGAAACTTGCTGAATTCTGGAGCTGAAAGTGGCTTCATGCCAGTCTTCAAGTCCCCATGCAAAGACTGGGGTAATCAACCTTTTTGGCCCAGTGAACTACGAAAAAACTAGGGTCTGAATACCTGCTCAGCCATGGAAGCTAACTGCATGACCTCAGACCAGTGAACTTCTCTAAGACTATCCTATTTCCTAGCATTATTGTGAGGATAAACTGAGGATGGGGGATAACCATGCACCTTAAGGTCCTTCAAGAAAACATGGGATTGAAATGTAATAGTGAATAAAATAATTAAGTTTCAGGGGATCATAAGGAAGATGTGTTCTTTCCCCATGGCTGACCCCAGCAGGGGCATATTTCCCTTTGTACATGTTGTCTCCACTTGGCGGTCACGGCTGACCATTCTTAATAGCTGGCACTGCTGATAACCCTTGATAGAACCTCTCCTTTGGAAAGGTTGATTAAACCAAGAGATGCAATAAACAATTCCTAAACTCCCTTGGCTTCACACACTTAAGTGCCCAGAGTAGTATATAAATTGAGGGACCATCCCTGGCCTGCACTGACATCTCATGTTCCATGAGATACAGAACTTCCATTAGAAATTTTCAATCATGATGAAGATTTCTTTGCTCCCCTTTGTTGTCCTTTTCTTGATGCTTTATGCAGATCTAGGTATGTTTTATTCATTTTTTTATTCATATTAAAAAATTCTACTCCATGCAGAACAGCTGCTAGACTGTTATGACTTTGGGTCACCTCCAGCTTCTGGTCTTCCTCATACCCAGTTATGAAAAGCTTTGCAGAAGTATTTGCTGAACACTTTGGGAACTGAGGGAGACCCATATCTGCTCAGTAGCCTGGTCCAATGTCTATTGTCATAGTGCTAAAAGCTTGTAAAATGCAGGCTAAATGATTATACTGTTAGGTGGATTTGTTGACTGACAGAATTCAGAGAGTGCTCACCAATGGTTCCTCATCATCCTGGGAATTACAAGTGGATGCCACAGGGTTTTGTCCTAGACCAGGTGTAGTTCGGTATCTTTATGAACAATTTGGATGAAGGAATTGAGGGGATGCTTATCAAATTTTCAGATGGAAGGGTAGCTAATAGAGCAGAAGATAGAAAGAGGATTCAAGATGGCCTAGGATGTGCCCTGACCCTTGCTACTTGACAAAGAACTCCAACTTGGGTTTCTGTTTCTGTCAAAATGTTCCAGTCAGGTTACATAAGGAAGGCAAGGGTTCAAAGGCACAGCAGGTAAATTGCATGAGGAATGTCTCAAGTTGAGACATTGAACCAATGAGTGGCATGCCCCTGTCCCTTCCCTCTGAGAAGAGGGATGGCCATAGTCTTCAGCACAACCAGCATGAGGAGTCCTTCATGCAGGCAACCAAATGGGCACTCTTGAGTGCATTGGGCCTGAGTGTTCTGCAATCTCCTTGACCTAGGAGACAGGGGAGTCATCAGCATCAGCTCAGCATCAGTCCTGTCATCTGGTGTCTCCTCCACAGGAGTAGGTGCCAGAGGTAGCATTGCATCAAGTTGACTAGAACATTTAGAAGACATGTACTACTCCAACAACCAGCTCAGCCCTTCCCAGGGATCAGGTTGTGCATTTTCTCACCAAACACTCTCCTCCCCTGGTTCCAAAATCTCTTTGGATCCTGCCGTCACCTCCCCGTCCACCCTGGGCACCTCCCCCATGTTGCTGAGGTCTAATTTGGTGAGCTCTTCCACCTCCTCTCTTGATCTGACTGTGTGTGCCCATGACAATTCCTTGAGGCTGATGACACAGAGGGTCAGATAGAAGGCCATGTAAGGCCTCAATCCTACTTTTGCTCTAGATGCTAAGGCTCACCCTCTGAATATGAAAGCCCATCACTGATTACAGTTCTAAACCCTGCAGATCTTTCCAAGTAATTATTACCCCTTTAACCTACACGAAATCTTTTTTTATTTGCATGTGGGGAGGGATGGCATCTTCTGCACTTTCTCATACTTGCTCACTGAACAGCATCTTGAACTGGTTTGGGCTCTTGATATTTCTATCATTTTCATATATGCAGGATTCACTGGCCACCATGATTGTGCACACGGAGGAGCGCTATGCCAAGAGAAAGGCCGCCTTCGCTGTGAATGTGAAAGTATTCATGGAAAATGTTCTTTTGAAGATTGCTGTAAAATGGTGAGCATTAGATACCAGACAGGACCAATATTGAGATGGCAGACATATCATATTTACCAAGACTTTTTTTCCACCTACCTGTGCCTCACAGCTCCAAGACCTGAGGTCCCACACCTCTAGACCCTGAAATTTTCGGGCAAGAGGAATATCACAGATATGCTCCCAAAGTGATAGAAGCATAGAAGCAAGTTGGGAGGGACCCTAAGGATCATCTAGTCCAACCCTCTGTAATGCAGGAATATACAGCTGATGAAATCTGCAGCCTTAGAATTATCCGCACCATGCTCTAACCAAGCCAGTGTGATGTCGTGGTTAAGAGCAGTAGACTCGTAACCTGGTGAACCGGGTTCGCTTCCCCGCTCCTCCACATGCAGCTGCTGGGTGACCTTGGGCTAGTCACACTTCTCTGAAGTATCTCAGCCCCACTCACCTCACAGAGTGTTTGTTGTGGGGGAGGAAGGGAAAGGAGAATGTGAGCCGCTTTGAGACTCCTTAGGGTAGTGATAAAGCGGGATATCAAATCCAAACTCTTCAACTGAGCTATCTAGTCATGCGCTATTGGCTGGGAGCTGCAGCACCAGAATTATTGCCCTGCTGAATCCTGCTGCCATCATGAAGATTGCTCCCTGGAAAATGTTTATTTTCTGCCTCTTTCAGAAGGTGGATGGATGGATGGAAACATGTGTTCATTACACTGGGGGCTGGCCAGGAGCTCTTTTAATTATTATTATTTTACTTTAACAGAAGACATTTTGCACTTTGTGTGTAAAACTCTATCCCAGCCAGGGCTTCCTGAAGTTACTGTGTTAACTTCAAGAAGCCCTGACAAGATGGAGTCTTATGGCACAGTGAATGAGTGTGGGGCTTTTTTTACAATGTTGGAAGCAAAATAAATGAGCCCATTGCCAACACACCTTAAAGAAGACTCGGGAATTAGCCAGTAAGCCTAATAAAGGTTCAACAAACACACAACATACATACAATCAAAGGAGCAAGCACAGAAGGAATAAGAAGTGATGAGGGGTGAATTCAGCACAGATGAGGAAGTCACACTGGCAAACTCTCTCCCTGGGAGCCAGGGCTGGATTTAGGTTTGATGAGACCCTAAGGCACTGAAGGTAATGGGGCCCTTTATATATCCGGCTGTCCTTTGTCAACAACAAATTGTCGCTGGGTTTTTGTTGTTGAATATATGCTATATGGTAATTTATGGACCTAAGGGATGCGGGTGGCGCTGTGGGTTAAATCACAGAGCCTAGGGCTTGCTGATCAGAAGGTCGGCGGTTCGAATCCCCATGACGGGGTGAACTCCCATTGCTTGGTCCCTGCTCCTGCCAACCTAGCAGTTCGAAAGCACGTCAAAGTGCAAGTAGATAAATAGGTACCGCTCCAGCGGGAAGGTAAATGGCGTTTCCGTATGCTGCTCTGGTTCGCCAGAAGTGGCTTAGTCATGCTGGCCACATGACCCAGAAGCTGTACGCCGGCTCCCTCGGCCAATAAAGCGAGATGAGCGCCGCAACTCCAGAGTTGGCCACAACTGGACCTAATGGTCAGAGGTCCCTTTACCTTTAATTTATGGACCTAATAGCTATGTAAAGCCATTTGCACATAACAAAATATGTATTTTTTCCTTTAATTTCTCTGGGGCCCCCAAGAGAGTGGGGCCGTAATCTACAGCTTGTTTAATTTATACGTAAATCTGGCACTGCTGGGAGCATATAGTAGATGAGCAAGGCAAAGAAGTCCAAAGTCTGGCTTCTAAAACAAACACTCCCAGAAAAGGTAGCAAACATGGAGGCTACTGTTTGTAGGGGAAGTACCTCAAGAAGACAGGATCAGGAGCAAGATATACCTTTCCCAGACCTGGTTGGCAATCCTAGACTAGGCATACAATGAAGGCAGCAAACACAATGAGTCAAAACCAGAATCCTTCTTCCAATGAAATCTGGAGTTTTTAATGCCCTCATAGTCAAATGTGTCAAAGCAAATTTAAAACAACTTCTTAAAATCCTTTTTAAACATCCTTTCTTTTCAGGTAAGAATGCGTGAGGAGGCTGAAGACAAATGTCGCACCTATAATTAACCAACCCCGTAGAAAGCCATCTAATTAGACTTTAATTTGATTTTGACCTGTTTTTAGAAGGTAATTTAATTACTGTTTGATTTTATACCAATGTTAGCCGCCCTGAGCCCGACTTTGGCCAGGGAAGGCAGGATATAAATAAAAGATGATGGTAATGATCATTAATCCCCCCCTTTAAGTATCTTTCAAAAAAAAATCGGGGGGGGGGGGTGCTGAGATTTTTTTATCCATGTTCTTTTTAAATCCCACATGTAATAAAATTAAACGAAGTTGAGTAAACGCTATCTGACTTCTTGTTGTTCTTTTGTTCCCATTCTTTGTCTGTCTGGCCATATCCATTCATTCCGATACATCTATGCAGAACATGGGGGAAATTGAATACAATTCGTAGTCGCTGAGTTGGTGCTCTGTTTTCCTGATCCAAACATCCCGCCCCTGTTCCCCCCATATATATATATATAGCATATATACTATATATATATATATAGTATTGATAGTCCCATTGAGGGGGCTTTCTGAAAGTGTTGCATACCCTTCAGTATTCAATTTGTTTTAGGGAGAAAGATGCAGCAAATGACCTAATAAAATCTTGCCCCTTCCCCCTCTGTGAACTTCCTTTTCCTTGTAGGTCCCACCACATCCTTTCTTTTTACCTATTTCTAAAGCATATCCTGGGACATGCCTGGTGCTGTGATTTAAACCACTGAGCCTCTTGGGCTTGCCAATCAGAAGGTCGGCGGTTCGAATCCCTGCAGCGGGGTGAGCTCCCGTTGCTCAGTCCCTGCTCCTGCCAACCTAGCAGTTTGAAAGCACACCAGTGCAAGTAGATAAATAGGTACCGCTCCAGCGGGAAGGTAAATGGCGTTTCCGTATGCTGCTCTGGTTCGCCAGAAGTGGCTTAGTCATGCTGGCCACATGACCCAGAAGCTGTACGCCGGCTCCCCCGGCCAATAAAGCGAGATGAGCGCCGCAACCCCAGAGTCGGCCACAACTGGGCCTAACGGTCAGGGGTCCCTTTACCTTTAATTTATGGACCGAATAGCTATGTAAAGCCATTTGCACATAACAGAATATGTATTTTTTCCTCTAATTTCTTTGGGGCCCCCAAGAGAGTGGGGCCGTAATCTACAGCTTGTTTAATTTATACGTAAATCTGGCACTGCTGGGAGCATATAGTAGAGCATATAGTAGTCATGTGCAAGGCAAAGAAGACCAAAGTCTGGCTTCTAAAACAAACACTCCCAGAAAAGGTAGCAAACATGGAGGCTACTGTTTGTAGGGGAAGTACCTCAAGAAGACAGGATCAGGAGCAAGATATACCTTTCCCAGACCTGGTTGGCAATCCTAGACTAGGCATACAATGAAGGCAGCAAACACAATGAGTCAAAACCAGAATCCTTCTTCCAGTGATGAACCAAGGCAGAAGAGAGTCATGTCATACATAAATAAATCAATAATCGCTGCAGGCTACTGTAAGCCAAAAGGGGATCTCTGTATCTTGGCATGATGGATTGCTCATACACCCCAATATTCAACCTGATATTCAACTCTTGCACAGATCCAGTTTGAATAATGATGAAATAAGTTGCCAATCTCATCTCCTATGCTGCAATTTTCTTCCTCCTCTCTTACTGTAACAGAAGCAGTGTGGGCACTCCAGAGCCCCAGTAGAGCATTTTTCACTCCACTGGAAAAAGGACTAGGACTCTCAGTTTTACCATTCCCAGTGAGAAAAATCACACTGTAGCAGTTAATGGTGCTGGACCAGCACTTGGGAGACCAGGGTTCAAATCCATGAAGCTCACAGCCTGACCTTGGACCTGTAAACATCTAAACATATATCAGGAAATCCTACTTCTAAGGGCTTCAATCCTTTACCCATATACAGTCTCTCTCTCCCTCTCCCTCTCCCTCTCTCTCTCTCTCTCTCTCTCTCTCTCCCTTAGCTTGATCAGGGATAAAGGGCTTTCCATATGATGATTAATTACATGCTCAAGTCCCTCCCAGTGAAATCAACAAGGCATAATAATAATAATAATAATAATAATAATAATAATAATAATTAATTGCTCTCTCTTTTAAAAAAATTATTCATTTATTTTAAAAATCATTTCCCACTTTTGACTGCAAAGGTTTTGAAGCAGCTTGGAATAACGCGGAATGCAAAATTTGAAATGTAAATTGAACTTTGGCCAGGCTGTGCCCACCCAGCCAAATGGAACATGCTCAATCCCAGATTCGTCAGGCAAAATAATGAGTGCGTTTTAAGTGATTAAAAACAGAAACAAGGAGCAGAAAGGTATTATTCACCTTTATTGCACAGGGAAGCCATTGTAACCTAACTAGCAATACCAGCTGTGTGTTTTTTAAGATTAAATTCCCTGGTTTTCCCAAGGTTTGCACTGCATGTGAACACTCCAGGTACCAGGATTAGGAACCTTCAGAGCCATTTGTGCTACTCAAATCTCGCCGGATAACTTATGCTCCTGGGCGAGGCCTGTGGAAAGAGAAGAAAGTCAAGTTTAGAAAGCTTAGAAAGTTTAGAAAGGGAGCACATATCACCAGCAACTTTAGCCATACAAGCCTTGTTGAAGTGAATGGGGTTGGAATGAGAAGCATTCATAATAATAATAATAATAATAATAATAATATACCCCGCCCATCTGACTGGATTTCCCCAGCCACTCTGGGCGGCTCCCAACAGAATATTAAAAACACAATAAAACGTCAAACATTAAAAATTTCCCTAAACAGGGCTGCCTTCAGATGTCTTCTAAAAGTCAGATACAGTGGTACCTTGGTTCTCAAACGCCTTGGTTCTCAAATGCCAAAAACCCAGAAGTAAGTGTTCCAGTTTTTGAAAGATTTTCGGAAGCCAGACATCCGATGCAGCTGTCGGCTATTGTTTCTGGGGCACCTGCACCAATCAGAAGCTGTGCCTTGGTTTTCGAACATTTTGGAAGTCAAACGGACTTCCGGAGCAGATTAAGTTTGGCGCTTTTTGTTTTTGCTATTTATTTTGCGATTTTGTTTTTGAGACTTTTTCGGTTAATTTGTGGGGGTTTTTTTGACTGTGTGGAACCCAGTTCAGCTACTGATTGATTGATTGATTGATTATGTGACTGTGAAAATGGATAAAAAAACCCCATCCAAACAGTGACTATCATCAATGCTGCCACTGTACCGCCACTGCGCAATTTCTGTTCTCATTCTGAAGTAAAGTTCTTATTATTTCTGGGTTAGTGGAGTCTGTAACCTGAAGCATCTGTAACCTGAGGTACCACTGTACTACAGTTCAAGGCCAGATTTCAGCCAGGCAGAAGCACTTGAGGAGGGGTGGTAAGACGTGTGGCCTGGGATGGGGTCTTGGTCCAAGACGTGGTCCAAAGTCCATACAGTCTTGGTCCAAGACTTGGTCCAAAGTCCATATAGTGAGGCCTGGGGCTGCCACACTCAACCCCAAGGTCTGAAGTCTCCCCACCTCTGCTCTATTTGAATAAATCCTTTCTCTGGAGGGCTTTCTGGTCCAAGCCCACAAGCCCGTAAGAATGGAGAGCAGTGAGGACCCTGAAGTTGCTCATCTACAGCAGCTTAGCATTTGAACAGCAGACTGAGAAGGCACCTCCCCTAGCCATAGTCTCCCCCACAATGGCGAGATGTATTGTGTGTCTGTTTAAATGCTAGTCTATTATTTCTAAGTTTGCATCTGTACACATACTTTTTCATTCATATCTATGCCCTCCTTTCTGGTGCCTTCTCTTTTTGGCTACTCTAACTCAGCAAAAATGTCATCTACAGGGGCTTCACTTACCATCTGCAGCAGGACATGGTTCCTCCTTTGCAGGTCCCCACATTCTGGAAACCGGGTCTGCAAGCCCCAAGTTGACAGCCACCACCACTGCGGCCACATGCAATTGTATCCTCAGGCGCCTGGGCATCCCCTGTATATCACAAACCAAAAAGATTCCATCCGTGAGAACTGCTCATGATGAACAAGGAAAAACAAGGCAGCCTATGGACTGAGCCCAATTCCCCGCTGCAATAAACGGGTTTGCATAATAAACTAAAATGTCAGCCGAGAAAAGCAAGATCTGTTAGAAGCATGCAGAAGCAAACATGTCCCTGTTTGTCTCAGGAGAAAAACAAACAAACACTGGTGATCATTTATTGCCCCCCTCCTCCAAAAAAACCCCACCATAAAAGGGGAAAGGGGTAAAATTACTTGCATCAAATGTTTCCCAATAGAGCTGAGCATATTATAGCAAAATCACCTTTGAAATCATAGAATCATAGAGTTGGAAGAGACCACAAGGGCCATCGAGTCCAACCCCCTGCCAAGCAGGAAACACCATCAGAGCACTCCTGACATATGGTTGTCAAGCCTCTGCTTAAAGACCTCCAAAGAAGGAGACTCCACCACACTCCTTGGCAGCAAATTCCACTGTCGAACAGTTCTTACTGAAAAACTGAATGGAGTTTTTCCAGAAAAAGAAGAAGGAAAAGTCAGGTTTCCCCCCGAGTCAATCTGAAGGAAGCTACTGTATTACATCAAAGGAACAGAGCTATTGGTACAAAAACCAACATGGGTGGTAGGAAGTCTCCCTTTGTGGTTCTCTAGAGGATGGGTTCCTCAACCCTTGCTTTTGGACATGTCCACTTCCTGATTTTTGTTTTGTTTTGTTTTGTTTTTGGCACAAGTTGGAGAGTTTCTTCTGGAAAGATAACGTCTGTGCTTGGTGAAACTGTAGCCTTTCCCCCAAGAGTCTCCCAAATACCACTTCCTATACAATTGTGTAGCTGGAAGGGGCAAACTACATAAAGTTACTCCTTTCCCCAGCTTTAGCAAGATATGAATGTCTTTATGACATCAGCAGTCATTCCTTCCATTCCTATCCTCACCTCAGACCTATTTCCAAGCCTAGGAAACAACAAACATCACCTTATTGATTGATTGACTGTCATTTGTCGAGAGGTTATGTGGCGTAAATAGTGCGTGACTCAGGCTGGGAAATACCAAAAGTGAAATCTAACATAGTCAGCAACCATCCATAAAGCTGCATTTAAAACACATCAATTTAACATTTCCAGCCAATAAAACAGTCTAACAGGAGTCAAACAGACAAATCTCATCTCAATGCCTGCATGAAAAGATGCCATAATAAAGTCATTGGTTTATTCTATGCCAGTTGCCTTGAGAAGTCAGTCGTGTGATAGATTCACTAGTTTAAAAAGTCACTGGTGTCAACTTACAAAGATGCACTCTCTTTTATTAGAGGCAGGAAATTTTTTATCGTTCCAATGCTTTGATCATTAGAACTGCTCTGTCCCTATAATTTTGTGACCCCATCCCCCCGCCCCCGAGAAAAAACCCTTTTTTTGTTTGCCAACACGGGTGGTGCTGTGGGTTAAACCACAGAGCCTGGGACTTGCCAATCAGAAGGTCGGCGGTTCGAATCCCCGTGACGGGGTGAGCTCCCGTTGCTCGGTCCCTGCTCCTGCCAACCTAGCAATTCAAAAGCACGTCAAAGTGCAAGTAGATAAATAGGTACCACTCCAGCGGGAAGGTAAATGGTGTTTCTGTGTGCTGCTCTGCTTCACCAGAAGCGGCTTAGTCATGCTGGCCACATGACACGGAAGCTGTACGCCAGCTCCCTTGGCCAATAAAGTGAGATGAGTGCCGCAACCCCAGAGTCGGTCACAACTAGACCTAATGGTCAGGACCCCTGTTCTTTTACCTTTACTTATGTACCTTCAATCAATTTGGGAAGAATAGTTGAACACAGAGTAGGGAACTTGGCTTGATTTAGCTAACCAAGTTGTCTTCTAGCAGTGCTGAGTGTGGGTTGGTGACAGAAAAGGATTTTCTTTGGGAACTCAATTCAGGATTGGTGGTTGTGCTATCAGCTTCAGGAGCTGCCTTGCTCTCAATATGCTCTGCTTGTGTATTTATAAACAAGCGTACATTCAAAAGCCCCTATAGGCCTGTAGTGCTCTCTCACAATGAAGAAAGAGGTCCAGAGCCAGAGGTCATCCTTAAATTCCCTTCTCACTGGGAAGACACATACATGCACAAACACTTCTGTAAACCAAAACACCCACCACTTCCCAAGGCTGCTGATAAAAAGCAGACATCTACCAAGCAAATTCGCTTTGAGCTCTATTTCTCATAGAGAGCCTATGGGTCTTCTTACCTGGTACAGCTTGGGATGAAATCAGAACAATGGCAAAGATAAGGAAAAGGGTCTTCATGGCTGAAGCTCAATGCAATCCTTGCTAGATACAGGAATCTGAAAGTCAGGTCAAGTAGAATTTGGCAACTGAGGAGCTGGCTATTTATGAAGTTGGTGTGGGACCCAAGAGGAAAAGGGGGGTTAATAATCCACTGAGAGTTACAAATTAAAGAGGTATTCAAGCGTATTACAAAACTACACACACACCCCCTTTGGATACATAAGGTGGCCAAAATGTCACAATTACGCAACATGGTGTTTTTTTCCATTCCCTACCTAGTTGTTGGTGGGCTGTTTCCACAAAGGACTTCGGATTGGAGTAGAACAGAGGTGGCTTGCTGATTCAGACCAAAGTCCATCTCCTCCAGTTGTCTGCTTCCAGCAGACGTTCACAAGAAGGGCACTCCAACCTATGAACACAATCTAGTTGAATTTTGGGTTAATCAGAATCAA
Source organism: Podarcis tiliguerta (assembly GCF_965153285.1). Taxonomy (NCBI): domain Eukaryota; kingdom Metazoa; phylum Chordata; class Lepidosauria; order Squamata; family Lacertidae; genus Podarcis; species Podarcis tiliguerta. The sequence continues at coordinate 7,087,678 of NC_139536.1, read as the reverse complement.
TTCAGTTCTGTTCAGGGTCCAGGATTCAGCCAGATCTGATGTAGAGCTCTAATTCTTATTGATGATGACTACACATGACCTCCAGTGACAGAGACCATATTCTTCTCTATGGCAGTTGCTATAGGATGCAAGCCGAAAAGTGCTACTGCCCTATTGTCTTGCTTGATGGCATCTCATAGGGATGTTGTTGGCAACTAGAGGAATAGGATGCAGGAATACCTGGGTATTTTGCCTTATCCATTGCAGGGTAGTTGTTTTTTTAAAATGTTCCTATGGAACTTACTTCCTCAAGATATGGTAATGACCACCAACTCAGATGGCCCTTTCCTGTGTTCCCGCCAAGCCTGCCTGAGAGGGTGGTGAGACTTAGAGAAGGGCCTCCCTTCACATCTATTTCTAAAGCTATCCCATGAAGGCCGAATGCTTACAAAACCAAATGCAGCACTCTAGCATTTTATTTTATTGAATTTTTTTTAAATAGTTCGTGAAAGGCCTTATTTTAAACTGCATGCATTTCAAATGTACCTTTTACATGCAACACACATGGTTTTATACCAGATTAAAACTTTTCAATGTTTTTCAATTCGTTCATCCATAAACTATGCATTTTTGTATGCAACTTTCATGTAAAATACATATTTTGGGGCACAGTTCTTGTGTATTGGTCGGCATTGCAAAATCTGGAGAAGGGCCTGACCCAAATGGGATTACCTTTCTCATTCAGCATTCCTAATGGTAAGGTAAAGGTAAAGGCACCCCCGCCCGTACGGGCCAGTCTTGACAGACTCTAGGGTTGTGCGCCCATCTCACTCAAAGAGGCCGAGGGCCAGTGCTGTCCGAAGACACTTCCGGGTCACGTGGCCAGCGTGACATCGCTGCTCTGGCGAGCCAGAGCCGCACACGGAAACGCCGTTTACCTTCCCGCTAGTAAGCGGTCCCTATTTATCTACTTGCACCCAAGAGTGCTTTCGAACTGCTAGGTTGGCAGGCGCTGGGACCGAGCAACGGGAGCGCACCCCGCCGCGGGGATTCAAACCGCCAACCTTTCGATCGGCAAGCCCTAGGCGCTGAGGCTTTAACCCACAGCGCCACCCACGTCCCTTTTCCTAATGGTAGCCCTAAATAAATCTATTCATGTCCTGAGTTATTTAACTGTTGACGCAAGAAGTCACAAAATGTATTAGAACTCATATAGCTTGTTCTGAACTGGTAGTGGGCAGTTTCTACCAAAGACCTGGGATTGGAGGGAAAGGGAGGTGGGATAAAATATGCTGGGTTTTTTCCAGGTATTGCAACCATTTAATATGTTAATAAGTAGCAGTGACATTGAGAGAGAAGTGAGTTCAGCAGAACTCCAGGTTACAGAGTGTTCACAAATACTTCTGGGTCGTTAGCTCAATGTTGTGGCGAGGGGGGGGGTGAGAAGAAAGGACACTTTGAAAAGGGGGTTGATGCTGTGGGGGGGAGTGCTGTGTCCATATACGTACATCCTGTATCCTATTTGTGGGATGCCCTCCCTTGATGAAGTGTGTCTGTATCCTTCATTATTAACGTACAGGATGAATTTAGAAACATTCCTGCTCACCAAGACACTCCCAAAATGTGTGTGGCCATACCCCTCAACATTTCTCCAATCAAAATAGGGATGTCTTATTCCATCATCATCATCATCATCATCATCATCATCTGGTTTTCTGGATCCAATTCAATTAGGGTTAAGGCCTGGTTTTGGCACAGAAACCGCTTTGGTCAACCTGTATGCAGGGCTGTAGCTAGGGGGTGGTGAGGTGGGCCCGTGCCAGGGGCACAGGTGATGGGGGTGGTGCAACATCAGCTAAAAATATGTCCATTAATATAAAAATTGATTATTGCATCATAAGAAATGGTTTTTAATAGAGGGTGAATTGAATGGGTGGAGGGGGGGTTGGAAGAGAGGCAGAAAGAAGAGCTAATTTGTCCATGGCTCGGGAGCACAATCTGGACGGTTCTTCCAGGGGTGCAAGATCACCTAGTTACAGTTCTGCCTATATGATGACCTCTGTTGAGAGACAAACAAGGGAAACATGTCCCTGTTAATTGTTCTCGACTTCTCAGCGGCTTTCGATACCATCAATCATGGTGTCCTGCTGGAGCGACTCTCCAAACTAGGCATGGGTGGCACTGCTTTGCAGTGGTTCCAGTACTACTTGGATGGTTGTTCCCAGGGGGTATTACTGGGGGAGTGGTTTTCAGCCTTATGGAACCTTCAATGTGGGGTTTGTAGATCTCAATCCTATCCCCCATGTTGTTTAACATCTACATGGATCTGCTGGGTAGGGTTATCCAGAGGTTCGTAGTACTTTGTCAGCGGTATGCTGATGACACTCCGCTCTATTTCTCCTTTACATCTTCAGGTGAGGCAGTGGAAGTGCTGGACCAGTGTCTTGCCTTGGTAACGGACTGGATGAAAGCCAACAAACTGAAGCTCAATCCAGATATGACTGAGGCACTGTTACTGGGGGGTTCCGTAGACACAATGGGTGGGAGGTGGCCTGCTCTTGATGGGGTTACACTTCTTCTGAAGGAGCAAGTTTGTAGCTTGGGGGTTCTCCTGGATCCTTTCTTGTCACTTGAAGCTCAGTTGGCCTCAGTGGCTTGGAGTGCCTTCCATCAGCTTTGACTGGTGGGCCAGCTATGCCCCTATCTGGACAGGGATAGCCTAACTACTGTTGTCTGTGCTCTGGTAATGTCAAGGTTAGATTAATGTAATGCGTTATACATAGGGCTGCCTCTGAAGACGGTTCAGAAATTTTAGCTGGTGCAGAATTCAGCAGCCCAGTTGTTCACCAGAGGAAGATGGTTTGAGTATATTACACTGATTCTGGTCCAACTGCACTGGCTACCAATTAGTTTCCAGGACTGATTCAAGGTGCTGGTTTTGACCTATGAAGCCTTAAACGGCTCAGGACCACAATACCTCAAGGACGGCCTCTTTCCATATGAACCTACCTGGACCCTGAGATCATCTTCTGAGGCCCTTCTTTGTGTGCCTCCTCCTTGAGAGGTCCGGAGGGTGGCAAGATGAGAACGGGCCTTCTATGCAGTGGCTCCCCTTCTCTGGAAGGGAAGTTTGCCTGGTGCCTTCATTATATACCTTTAGGCGCCAGGCGAAAATGTTCTTTTTTAACCAGGCCTTTGGTTGATCTGATTTACATACTATGCCCTTTTAAAATGTGGATTTTTTATTTATTTAATTTTTTTTGTACGGGGGGCAGGGAGGCTATTGGGTTGTTGTTTTTATTTTTATTATGTATTTTGTGGTTTTATATCTTGATCTTATTCTGTAAACTGCCCTGAGACCTGGGGGCATAGGGTGGTATATTATTATTATTATTATTATTATTATTATTATTATTATTATTACATTATTTATACCCTGCCCATCTGACTGTGTTGCCCCAGCCACTCTGGGTGGCTTCCAACATATATAAAAATATAGTAAAACATACAGTCATACCTCGGGTTAAAGTCGCTTCAGATTGAGTGTTTTCAGGTTGTGTTTCATGGCGACACAGAAGTAACGGATTCGGTTACTTTCGGGTTTCGCCATTCGCGCATGCACAGACGCTCAAAATGATGTCATGCGCAGAAGTGGCGAATTGCAACCCGCGCATGCGCAGATGTGCAGACGCAGGTTGCATTCTGCCCAGGATGTGAATGGGGCTCCGGAACGGATCCCGTTCGCATCCAGAGGTACCACTGTATAGTAAAACCTTCCCTATACAGGGCTGCCTTCAGATGTCTACCAAAGGTTATCTAATTTATTGTCTCCTTGGTTCAGTGGGTCACATAACTCCATACCCTCCAACCTGTCACTGATGAAAATAGGGGCATCCTACTATACCCTCCAATATTTCACCAGTGAAAATGGGGACATCTTTGTTGAATGGTTTATTTAAATATTAAGGTTCATTATTGTTTCACAAGATGTGTATCTCTTTAAAGGCCAGAGTAAATATTATAACCTAGTTTTACAGCTGTGAAGCAGTATAGCAGATGCTGTTAAGTTGTGTTAATTAAGCTGTGTCAGCAGCTGGGTATAGTATATAAAGAGCAGCGTGTACTCTCTCAGTACCCTGGTGAATGGATTGATGGGTGGGTCATACTTATAGATTTAATGTAAGAAGACTTTGTTTTTTGTAATTAAAGCCAAGCAAACGATATTTTTGCGTTTCTTCATTGTTTCCTGAACGTGTGGTCTCCCCAGCACACTTTCTGCAGCGCAATTAATCTGCTAAATATGCAACAATCTTAAGGAAAAGCGAGACATTCTGGGATGGCTTCTGTAAATCTGGGACTGTCCCTGGAAATAGGGACACTTGGAAGGGGTGTGTGTGTGAAGGGGGCAGAGAGAGAAATAACTGCTTGAGAAACTCTTTTGGAAGGCAGCCTTCAGAGCAGCAGTTCTTGCCATGCTCCCTTTGAAATGTGGGCCCCAGAGGGTTGGCCATGGATCAGTGTGGCCATTGGCCTGATAAAGGTTAGTCACCTTCAATCCATATAAGCTATGTATAACAAAGAAAGAGAACTGGCAATGGGGAAGAGATGGAGAAATGTTTCGAATTAGAAATGGAGAGAGTAAGCCATTATTTGTGGATCCACAGACAGAAAGAAAAGAAATGCTTCAAATTGTCCTGTTGAAGATCAACTTTCTTTTATTAACGTTTAGCAGGAGAAAAAACACAGAATGATCAATCAGTGCAAATAGCACACCCCATATTCCATGTTTGCATTCACAATGACCAAAGACTTTTTTCGCTAGTGTGTCTGTCCAAAGATCCATATGAAGTTGTGGTGATCTACAGGGATCACAATTAACATGGGATATAAGGCAATGCCACATAGTACTTGCAGAGTGCCAGAGAAAGAGAGGGACTGGGAGGTATGGACATAAAACCATAATTAGTCATGCTTAGAGTAGACCTATTACAATCCTAACATGACTGGAAGTCTTGCTCCAATCCAAACTGAAAGGTGGATGAAGGGTGGATGAAAGAGAAGACTTTTAAAATATGCATATTATAATATTTATGTATTTTTATAACAAATATTCTCCAATTTAATACATAACTTTTAATAAATCTAAAAAACAGATTATTATAATTATTATTTTTAAAATATTTTCCTTATCCATCTTTCAACACCATTGGTTTTCAATGTCACAGCAGAGAAATCCTTTTTTTTTTAATGTTTTCTTAACTATTGGGAATTTGTTTCATTTCCAGAATGTTGCGTACAGAACTGTATGAATCGAGGAAGGGGTCGATTTTCTCCAGCACTTAAATCCATTCAGATAAGCAGCTCTTCACCCTTGACTCTAAAGCTGATCTCAGCCATTTCAGAAGTAGACAGAGAAGAATATCAGAGGTCTTGCATTGACTGTACTTGGCTCATTGACTCCAAGGACTACCGAAAGAAAAGACAGATCATTAATACCCAACTCTGGTCATACTTTGTCTGATACACTCTTAAATGGCAAGTCTCTACAGTTCCCACACTCTACAGCCGTACAACCTAACCCAAGACAACGATATACCAATAAAGTTAGGAGCTGTCTTGATTCTAATCTCTCCCTATGGGACAAAATAAAGGAGGCAGTGACGTAATGGTTATGCTTCATCTCATATTAACTGAGGCAGTTTATCTAATTATTGACTCACACAATTATGGTCTGCATTGGTAATGACGATGGGAGTAAGGGGTTTTTCAGGCATCCTAGTCCAGACATTTGCTGGGGCTAAGCTTGAATAAAAGCACTGTCTGTGATTCAGAGAATTCTGCAAGCATGTTCGGACTCTCTGGATTTCCTGTTCTGACACCATCTCTTTGTACTGCATTAGAGGTCGAGCCACAGGATCCTCTGATGTTTGGTAGTTAAAGTTATCAAGCACAAACTATTCAAGCGTATGGAGGCAAAAAAATCAAATGTCTGCTGACTTGATAGTAATAGGCTATCTCATTCAATGTGTCCTCTGTAGTACCCCGTGTTATATCAATAAAAGTGCTTTAAGATGTTTGCACAGAGATAGGGATTATTATTATTATTATTCAGGCATGTCTTGGGCCTTATAGTCTGACCTTATACCATTTGTAAATATGTTGCATTCTGCTTGACTGTTGTTTTTATTGGATTTATTGATAGGTAATGATGTTTTCATACAAAGATTACCATAATAAAAGACAAAAGTGGAAAGGACCTAACAGAAGCAGAAGACATCAAGAAGAGGTGGGAAGAATACACAGAGGAACTATACCAGAAAGAAATGGATGTCTTGTATACCCCAGGTAGTGTGGTTGCTGACCTTGAGCCAGACATCCTGGGGAGTGAAGTCAAATGGGCCTTAGAAAGCACTGCTAATAACAAGGCCAGTGGAAGTGATGATATTCCAGCTGAACTATTTAAAATTTTAAAAGATGATGCAGTTAAGGTGCTACACTCAATATGCCAGCCAATTTGGAAAACTCAGCAGTGGCCAGAGGATTGGAGATCAGTCTACATCCCAATCCCAAAGAAGGGCAGTGCCAAAGAATGCTCCAACTACCGCACAATTGCACTCATTTCACACGCTAGCAAGGTTATGCTTAAAATTCTACAAGGAAGGCTCAGGCAGTATGTGGACCGAGAACTCCCAGAAGTGCAAGGTGGATTTCGAAGGGGCAGAGGAACCAGAGACCAAATTGCAAACATGCGCTGGATTATGGAGAAAGCTAGAGAGTTCCAGATAGACATCTACTTCTGCTTCATTGACTATGCAAAAGCCTTTGACTGTGTTGACCACAGCAAACTATGGCAAGTTCTTAAAGAAATGGGAGTGCCTGATCACCTCATCTGTCTCCTGAGAAATCTCTATGTGGGACAAGAAGCTACAGTTAGAACTGGATATGGGACAACTGATTGGTTCAAAATTGGGAAAGGAGTACGGCAAGGCTGTATATTGTCTCCCTGCTTATTTAACTTATATGCAGAATTCATCATGCGAAAGGCTGGGCTGGATGAATCCCAAGACGGAATTAAGATCACCGGAAGAAATATCAACAACCTCAGATATGCAGATGACACAACCTTGATGGCAAAAAGTGAAGAGGAATTAAAGAAACTTTTAATGAGGGTGAAAGAGGAGAGCACAAAATATGGTCTGAAGCTCAACATCAAAAAACCGAAGATCATGGCCACTGGTCCCATCACCTCCTGGCAAATAGAAGGGGAAGAAATGGAGGCAGTGAGAGATTTTACTTTCTTGGGCTCCATGATCACTGCAGATGGTGACAGCAGTCACAAAATTAAAAGACGCCTGCTCTTTGGGAGAAAGGTGATGGCAAACCTAGACAGCATCTTAAAAAGCAGAGACATCACCTTGCCAACAAAGGTCCGTATAGTTAAAGCCATGGTTTTCCCAGTAGTGATGTATGGAAGTGAGAGCTGGACCATAAAGAAGGCTGATCGCCTGTGATGCGTGCCTCCTCCCTCCGTGACTGCACTTGGCAAAGACTCACTCGAGGCCAGTCGCCATAAATTCCTTTCTTTATTGCTTTCCGACAAGATTACATCCAGCATAAACAAAGCGACCCGTCTCTCACGAGGCGTTGCTCTAACTACTTTCTCTTTTCCCTCTCCCGCGAGAACAACAGAGCCAACGGCCCAGCCCCTTCCGTCTTTCCCTGTGACGTGGATCCCCCTCTCTCTGAAGCACCCCTTCCTCCCCAGACTCACTGCTCTCTTCTCTGTCCTCTGAGGACTCACTGCTGATTAGTGGAGACCTCTCTCTGTACCCCCTGATTCTCTCCTCCCTTGCTGCCTGCACTTCCCTGACATCGCCGAAGAATTGATGCTTTTTAATTATGGTGCTGGAGGAGACTCTTGAGAGTTCCATGGACCGCAAGAAGATCAAACACATCCATTCTTAAGGAAATCAGCTCTGAGTGGTCACTGGAAGGACAGATTGTGAAGCTAAGGATCCAATACTCTGGCCACCTCATGAGAAGAGAAGACTCCCTGGAAAAGACCCTAATGTTGGGAAAGATGGAGGGCACAAGGAGAAGGGGACAACAGAGGACGAAATTGTTGGATGGTGTTCTCGAAGCCACAAACATGAGTCTGACCAAACTGCGGGAGGCAGTGGAAGATAGGAGTGCCTGGCGTTCTCTGGTCCATGGGGTCACAAAGAGTCGGACATGACTAAATGACTAAACAACAAGAATGATGTTTTCCATGGTTACCTTGTATGCTTTGTTCTCTCTCTTACTGCTTTTAGCTGTCCTGAGCACAATTTGGTGACAAATTGGTGGAAAGGCAGGATACAGATATTGATTGATAGATGGATGGATGGATGGATTGAATGAATGAATGGAAAGAATGTTGGAATGGTCCAATTGAAAACATGATTGTATTAAAACCCATGTGGGGAGGCGCAATGCTCAAATCCTGGTTTCCTAGCAGCAAGATCACTGCTGCAGATCAGGAAAGCAAGAGGGGATGGCATAGCAATGGAAAGGTTGGGGTGGTCCAGGCACACTGGTGGAGCCAATCTGATGCCCCCAGCAGTATGCCTCAACTATGCTAACCTTGCCACCACACTGCCCGATACCATCCTGGTGACAGTTGCATTACCTTTTGCAGCACAGTAGACGTCCGTCTTGGCATGTTCCCCCAGTATGTTCTGTCCTAGGAGGGCATTGTCCATATTTACAGAAACCTCGTGCAAGCCTGCATTCCATGGTATCATCTGCAGGATATCCAGCCCTTCCTATTACAATAAAAAAAGAGAAAGGAAAAGAACCTCCTGAGTTGGCTTGTAGGAGCTAAGTAGGGGAGATGCAGGGGACAGAGCAGAAAACTTTTTTGCGAATGCTACTGGCCTGCAATACCTAGTCTCACACCCTCGTCCTTCCACAGCGAAAAAAGCTTGCCCTCTCCTGGGCTGTGCAAACCACTTTAGTGCTGGAGGCGCTTCTGTTCCTGTTTTGCTTTCTTTCTTTTTTAATTGCAATCATGGCTTGTTAATGCTCTTAAAAGGAAGAAAGGTTGTTTCCCCTGACCTCAGAACTGCTGTTAATAAATTACCAATTGATGAGACCTGCAACAAAATGTTGCATTGTGGGTTGGCTCCTGCTCAAGATTCCAGAAGGAGGCCATGCCCTGTGCCAGGATACTTCATTCCACCCTTCCTTTCCATGATTTTATGTCCCCCACACCCAAGATATTGTTATTATTAATAATAAGGACGCACAGGGGGATGACCTCTGTAAGTATATACGACATTAATGTTATTTATATGTTAAAAAAGGTAAAGTTAAAGGACCTCTGGCAGTTAAGTCCAGTCACAGACAACTCTGGGGTTGCGGCGCTCATCTTGTTTTACAGGCCAAGGAAGCCGGCATTTGTCCGCAGACAGTTTTTCCCGGTCACGTGGCCAGCATGACTAAGGCGCTTCTGGCAAAACTAGAGCAGTGCACGGAAACACCATTTACCTTGCCGCCAGAGCGGTACCTATTTATCTACATGCACTTTTTTGGCGTGCTTTCGAATGGCTAGGTTGGCAGGAGCTGGGACTGAGCAACGGGAGCTCAATTGATATGTTGAGACCCTGTAAATCATTGGAAGCACTGCTTATTATTACACCTGCAATTTGCCAAGGCCTTAGGACCACTTTTCAATCCTCCTTTCCTGCTTTCTCTGGAGTTCAAGGGGACAGCAGGATGGGTCCCCAGCCCTTCAACCTCACTAATGAATCCCTGTGCGTAGCCAATCTGATGCCTTCACTGAACAATGCTAACCTCGCACACAACCAAAGGTCAGCCAGTCCAACCCCCTGAAATGCAGGGATCTGAGCTAAAGCATCTAGGACAGATGGCCATCCAACCTCTACTTAAAACCTCCAAGGAAGGAGAGTCAACAACTTCCAGAGGGAGACCGTTCCATTGTAGAACTACTCTTACTGTCATCTCGTCCAACCCTCTGTAATGCAGGAATCTCAACATGTAGCCCCCCCCCCCCCAATCCAATTTGAAACCATACTGGACACTGTTTAGCTTTGCAAATATACAGCCGTTGCACAAATAACATTGTACAAGCAGGACTGACATGGGCTCAGTAAGCCAATTTATCTGAGGATTGCAGTTCCTTGCAGGATTGCAAGGAAGTGAGTGGTAGCTCTCTACTTTTGTAGGCACACTTACATGGAAAAAAACATTCATTAAATACAGTGTAATTCACAGCTGAATGACTCCATGCTGCCCAGTTTATAGAATCACCTCTAAACCTACTTTTGGACTCTGTACCTCGGAATTATCCACCCATCTCTTACCTGGAATTATTTGGATGAAGACTAAGAAGACAGCAAAGAGAAGGTAAAGGATCTTCATGGCTGAGGCTTGTTGCTATCTCGCTTTGGCGGTGTAGTGAGAAGATGATTTGTAGCCCAGGTGAGGTCCTTTATGAAAAAGGAGACCATATATATAAGGTTTTTGGAGGATTGCGAAACAGTATTTCCGGAACAAGGTGAAGTTTGGGAACATCTGACTATGTACAAAAGAATCTCCATTGCCCTTTCTGGCCACAGAGGTCAGTGACACACAAACATTGCAATGTCCTTCCGTTGGCACCCACACAACACCTTTACTGCTCTCAACTGGGGCAAACAGCCAAGTGACCGAGGTAAGATTTTCCACCTGAGAGTGAGCTAATCCCCTAAAGGGTTGTGGGTTTTAAGCAATGCAGGTCTTGAGCCAACATAACACAATTTCCATAAACCCCAAAATCCATTTCTATGATTTCAGTTTTGCAATAAAGGCTGCCTGATGGGGAGCTGCATATATTTTCCATAATTAACCAAGCCCCAATTGGAGCTGTTTCGGTTTCTACGGCACAAACAGGCAAGCAGTGGACCCCAGTCTCATTTTGGGTGTTTCCCAATGCTTTCTGATGCTGTCCTATTCTTTCATGTGGAGATCTTTCTTTCCTCTTAATTTCCTCCTTCTTTTCCCTGGTCTTCTTAAGAGTTACCCCACCCCACCCCACCATCTTCCTACACCATGTCAGAGCAATTAAGGGCGGTAATTTATCTGATAAATATAAATAATAAACTGATGTGTGTTTGTTTGCTATTTTCCATCATTATTGGTTTCCAAACAGCACAGCGGGTATTCATAACCTTGTGAAGTGTACCATCTGATATGTAGTTTCTGGGACTGTGGTCTCCAATTTTGGAACAGGTCAGGATATAAATGCGTGGTTGGAAATGAAATTAATTTTCTGGCCTGTTCTGAAAGTGGTAACTGTTGTTTCCCAGTTCAGATGAAAATGGACACTGTGGTTGGTTGGTTGGTTGGTTGGTTGGTTAATCAAGATGGTCAATATGGTTCTCCCCTTCCTCATTTGTTCCCTACAACAAGTAAACACTTCTTAGTTTAGTGTGGTAGGAGAGCTGAAAATAATGCCAATTTATTTCACATCTGTCAGCCAATGTGACTCTTTGGTTTCAGATAGTACAGTGGTACCTCTGGTTGCGAATGGGATCCGTTCCGGAGGCCCGTGCGCAATATGAGCAGAATGCAACCTGTGTCTGCGGGTCACGATTAACCACTACTGCACATGCGTGTGATGTCATTTTGTGCATCTGTGCATGTGCGAGCGGCAAAACCCGGAAGTATCCCTTTCTGCTACTTCTGGGTTGCCACGGGACGCAATCTGAAAATGCTCAACTTGAAGCAAACGTAACATGAGGTATGACTGTACATGGTTAGACCAGTCTAAAAAGCCTGGGACAGAAATTTTCATGGCCCTCTAGAGGCTATGGTGGTTCATTTACCAGAAGTAATGTATTTAGTGTTAACTCTGAAAGTATATGGTACTCGATTCTGACCAAAGTAAGAGGATAGAGGGGCTGTGAAAATTTGTGTTTTTGGCTTTTTAGGCTCCTCAACCCATGTAGTATCTGAAACCCAAGGGGCACATTGGTTGCTAGATGGAATTTTATTTCCAGCTCTTCTACCCCACTAGTTATGTAAAATGGCAGCCCATGCCAGCCCTTTCCTACATACAGTATACTGAAATGGGAAAGTGAGGCATGCTGTGACTCACAGCCTGTTACATATTGGCTCAAGCTCCAGAGCCAGGTGACCTCATTTTCAACCTTGAGACTTTACAGCTGAACAGGAGTTGGCAGAAACTGATAAAGCAATGATTGACCAGGTTGAGACTTTCAGTAGGTAATCCAATCCCCCCTGGAGGTGGAAAATCCTACTCTTGCCAAATACTTAATTCAACAATGGTGCTGATTTTGACATACCTGAGTAAATAAAGGGCAATACTCCTTACACCATACTTCCTGTTAAATCAGGTTCCAGCGCAAAATACCTCTCCTCAGGCATGATAGCAATCAGTAAACCTACCAGATTTCATAAGCTTGTTCTGCTCATTTTGTACCTTCCATTACACAAATCTCATGAGTTATCAGTTCAGCAATTGCAGGGTTCCACTAAGTTCCTATACTACATTTCCAGAGGCAGATCTTTCTTAGAAAAGAGTCATTTTAGAGTATCACCCCATCTATTAATAGTGCTAATTGTGGGCATGCCTCCATTTCAGCTTTAAATGTTTGTGATGGCTTCACAACCAATGGCTTCAAGTTATAAGAAAGGAGATGAGCAGAGGTTGGATGGTCATCTGTCATGGATGCATTGCAGGGGGTTGGACTAGATAACCCTTAGGATCCCTTCCAACTCTATGATATTTCTGCAAACACTTCCATCCAAAAAGCTGAGCCCAGTCGGCATTCCAACAAGAAATGGAAAGAAAAGTGCCTTCATATTCATCCAGTGCTTTACCAGCTGCACTGGCTCCCGGTGGAGTACAGGCTCAGGTTCAAGGTTCTGGTTTTGACCTTTAAAGCCCTATGCGGCCTAGGACCCTCGTACCTATGGGACTGCTTCTCCTGGTATGCCCTGCGGAGGACCTTAAGATCCATAAATAACAACACTTTGGAGGTCCGAGCCGCAAGGAGGTTAGATTGGTCTCAACTAGGGTCAGCGCCTTTTCAGCTCTGGCCCTGGCCTGGTGGAATGCCCTACCGCAGGAGATCAGGGCCCTGTGGGATTTGACATCTTTCCGCAGGGCCTGCAAGATGGAGCTGTTCCGCCTGGCCTTTGGGCTGGACTCAGTCTGACCCCGCCCTTATTATTATTATTATTATTATTATTTGATTGAACCCCTAATATGGGATTTTGTATATAAATTTTCCCTCGGCTCTTTTTGCTGGCCCATGTAGGCCCAGCATGGATATTTGGCCCTGGTGAATATTTGACATTTTATCCCCTTATGATATTGATTTATGGGCTACCACTAAAACGAGGCTGTATTTTAAGCTGTATTTTAAGCTATATTTTGTTTGTTTGTTTGTTGTTTAACAAGTTTTTACTGTATTTTATATTTGGTGTTAGCCGCCCTAAGCCCGGTCTTGGCCAGGGAGGGTGGGGTATAAATAAAATCTTCTTCTTCTTCTTCTTCTTCTTCTTCTTCTTCTTCTTCTTCTTCTTCTTCTTCTTCTTCCTCTTCTTCGCAAACCTCCAACAAGTTTGGGAAGACTCAGAGTTTGTGTGTGAAATTTGAACTGGCATACAAAGCTATTTGGGTATAACTTTCAAAGAGCCTTCACATATATATGCAGATGGAGGTTTGAACTGTTTAGGTGACCAAATACTGTTCTACTGTTTTTATATATCTTTCTTACAAAGCAAAAATACCACAAGATAAAAAGATGATTAAGCAACACTACAATCATATATGAAACTGGTAAACTTAAAGACACAAAGGAAGCAAGAAAAAACAAATTGCAAAGCCTTGTGCTAGACTAATAGCTAATTAATAACTTTAAGAGTGGTCAACCAACTTTCTTAATCAAGCAGAAAGAAAGAAAGAAATAATAAAATAAATAAATCTTTCTCTGTGTTTGGTTCTTATATCTTACATGAATTACATAAATTCAAGGATTCATGGAATTGTATAGTTGGAAGGGACCACAAGGGTCATCTAGTCCAGCCCCATGCAATGTAGGAATCCATTTTGTCCAACATGAGGCTCAGATCTATGACCTTGATATTTATTATTCTTAAACTTATTCTTATTGATTGAATTTATATACTACCCTATACCTTGAGGTCTCAGTCTGAATATTAAGAGCCTCTTGCTCTACAGGCTGAGCTATCCCAATTCCTAAATAATAAGTTAGTTTCACCATTGCTTTATATACCATATCTTTATATACCATTATTTGGGAAATGGAACTATGATAGTTCTCCACTTCCCTGAGTCTCATTCCAGGTCCGAGGAAAAGTGATTTTGTTTTTATATTGTTAAAAGGTCATCAGTCAGAAGCCATTACCAAGCTACTGTGAGTGATAAAGGGGTCTGCCTGTAATTCCTAATCTACCTTTGGTCCACCCCTGATTTTTACCATTTTTCACATTGCAATGAAAATGGGGACATCTTTGTTGGATGGTTTATTTAAATATTAAGGTTCATTATTGTTTCACAAGATGTGTATCTCTTTAAAGGCCAGAGTAAATATCATGACCTAGTTTTACAGCTGTGAGGCGGTATAACAGATGCTGTTAAGTTGTGTTAATTAAGCTGTGTCAGCAACTGGGTATAGTATATAAAGAGCAGCGTGTACCTCTCTCAGTACCCTGGTGAATGGATTGATGGATGGGTCATACTTATAGATTTAATGTAAGAAGACTTTGTTTTTTGTGATTAAAGTCAAGCAAACGATATTTTTGCATTTCTTCATTGTTTCCTGAAGATGTGGTCTCCCCAGCACACTTTCTGCAGCGCAATTAATCTGCTAAATATGCAACAATCTTAAGGAAAAGCGGGACATTCTGGGGTGGCTTCTGTAAATCTGGGGCTGTCCCTGGAAAATAGGGACACTTGGAAGGGGGGTGTGTGTGAAGGGGGCAGAGAGAGAAATAACTGCTTGAGAAACTCTTTTGGAAGGCAGCCTTCAGAGCAGTAGTTCTTGCCATGCTCCCTTTGAAATGTGGGCCCCAGAGGGCTGGCCATGGATCAGTGTGGCCATTGGCCTGATAAAGGTTAGTCACCTTCAATCTGTATAAGTTATGTATTACGAAGAAAGAGAACTGGCAATGGGGAAGAGATGGAGAAATGTTTCAAATTAGAAACGGAGAGAGTAAGCCATTATTTGTGGATCCACAGACAGAAAGAAAATAAATGCTTCAAATTGTCCTGTTGAAGATGAACTTTTTTTATTAAGGTTTTGCAGGAGAAAAAACACAGAATTATCAATCAGTGCAAATAACACACCCCATATTCCATGTTTGCATTCACAGTGACCAAAGACTTTTTACGCTAGTGTGTCTGTGCAAAGATCCGTATGAAGTTGTGGTGATCTACAGGGATCAAAATTAACATGGGATATAAGACAATGCCACATATTATTTGCAGAGTGCCAGAAAAAGAGAGGGACTTGGAGGTATGGACATAAAACCATAATTAGTCATGTTTAGAGTAGACCTATTACAATCCATTGTTCTTCTCCTAGCATGATTGGAAGTCTTGCTCCAATGCACACCGAAAGGTGGATGAAAGAGAGGACTTCTAAAATATGCATATTATAATGCATATCATAAGGCACTAGATAATATGATTTTACTTTATGTATTTTTATATCAAATATTCCCCATTTTGATACATAACTCTTTTAATAAATCTAGAAAAAACAGATTATTATTATTATTAAAAAATATTTTTCTTATCCATCTATCAACACCATTGGTTTTCAATGTCACAGCAGAGAAATCCCTTTTTTTAACCTTTTCTTAACTATTGGGAATTTGTTTCATTTCCAGAATGTTGCATACAGAACTGTATGAATTGGGGAAGGGGTCGATTTTCTCCAGCACTTAAATCCGTTCAGATAAGCAGCTCTTCACCCTTGACTCCAAAGCTGATCTCAGCCATTTCACAAGTAGACAGAGAAGAATATCAGATGTCTTGCATTGTCTGTACTTGGCTCATTGACTCTAAGGTCTACCGAAAGAAAAGACAGATCATTAATTCCCAACTCTGGTAATACTTTGTCTGATACACTCTTAAATGGCAAGTCTCTACGGTTCCCACAATTTACAGCCGTACAACCTCACTCAAGACAATGATATACTGATAAAGTTACAATTAGGAGCTGTCTTGATTCTAATCTCTCCTTATGGGACAAAATAAACGAGGCAGTGACGTAATGGTTATGCTTCATCTCATATTAACTGAGGCAGTTTATCTAATTATTGACTCACACAGTTGTGGTCTCTATTGGTAATGACGATGGGAGTAAGGAGTTTTTCAGGCATCCTGCTCCAGACTTCATTTGTACTTCTGGGTACAAATGAATAGGATTCTATTGATGAGCTCCTAGAATTAGGAATTTGCAGAGAGGTAGACATTATAGTCTTTTGCAGGAAAAACAACAACTGGAGTCTTGGAGACTAGCTATAATTGACTGCAGCATAATGGACTTCACACACTCTAGCCCACTTTTTCAGACGTGTGAAGTGAAAACTTGGTTGGCATTTTCACATGGGAATTGAATGGCAATGACTTGCAAAGATTACAGTTGGTGACAAGGTGTTTATATGTCAGACAGCCATGTTTTCAACCCTTTACAGCAGCAGACTGGAGACAGAATCATAGAATTGTGGAGGAATCGTGACATAATAGTAGCAGCATCCAACATTATGCAACTCTTGAAAAGCTCAAGCCAAAAGAGGACACAGCATAGGGGAAAGTGTTTGTGGGGAAAGCAACCAATTCTTCACATTTCTACCATTTAGTGCTCATTTGCTGGGGCTAAGCTTGAATAAAAGCACTGTCTGTGATTCAGAGAATTCTGCAAGCATGTTCGGACTCTCTGGATTTCCTGTTCTGACAGCATCTCTTTCTACTGCCTTAGAGGTCGAGCCACAGGATCCTCGGATTTTTAAGGCCACATTTTTGGTAGTTAAAGCTATTTAGCTCAAACTATTCAAGCATATGGTGGCAAAAAAATCAAATGTCTGCTGACTTGATAGTAATAGGCTATCTCATTCAATGTGCCCTCTGTAGTACCCCATGTTAAATCAAGAGATGTTTGAGATGTTTGAGATGTTTGTACCGAGATGTTTGTACAGAGATAGGGATTTTTAAATTATTATTATTGAGGCATGTCTTGGGCCTTATAATCTGACCTTATACCATTTGTAAATATGTTGCATTCTGTTTGACTGTTGTTTTTATTGGATTTATTGATAGGTAATGATGTTTTCCATGGTTACCTTGTATGCTTTGTTCTCTCTCTTACTGCTTTTAACTGTCCGGAGCACAATTTGGTGACAAATTGCTGGAAAGGCTGGATACAGATTGGATGGATGGATGGATGGATGGATGGATGGAATGAATGAAAAGAGTGTTGGAATAGTTGTTGGATTGATGAATGGATTGATTGATTGATTGATTGATTGAATGAAAAGAATGTTGGAATGGTCCAACTGAAAAGATGATTGTATTAAGACCCATGTGGGGAGGCACAGTGCCCAAAACCGGGTTTCCTGGCAGCAAGATCATTGCGGCAGATCAGGAAAGCAAGAGGGGATGGCATGGCAGAGGAAAGGTTGGGGTGGTCCAGGCACACTGGTGGAGCCAATCTGATGCCCCCAGCAGTATGCCTCAACTATGCTAACGTTGCCACCACACTCCCCGACACCATCCTGGTGACAGTTGCATTAGCTTTTACAGCACAATTGACGTCCGCCATTGCATGTTCGCCCAGTACGTTCTGTCCTAAAGGGGCATCGTCCAATTCTACAGAAACCTCGTGCAAGCCTGCATTCCATGGTATCATCTGCAGGATATCCAGCCCTTCCTATTACAATAAAAAAGGAGAAAGGGAAAGAACCTCCTGAGTAGGCTTGTAGGAGCTAAGTAGGGGAGATGCAGGGGGCAGAGCAGAAAACTTTTTTTGTGAATGCTGCTGACCTGCAATACCTAGTCTCACACCCTCATCCTTCCACAGCGAAAGAAGCTTGCCCTTCTCCTGGGCTGTGCAAACCACTTTAGTGCTGGAGGCACTTCTGTTCCTGTTTTGCTTTCTTTCCTTTTTAATTGCGATCATGGCTTGTTAATGCTCTCAAAAGGAAGAAAGGTTGTTTCCCCTGCCCTCAGAACTGCTGTTAATAAATTACCAATTGAATGAGACCTGCAGCAAAACGTTGCATTGTGGGTTGGCTCCTGCTCAAGATTCCAGAAGGAGGTCATGCCCTGTGCCAGGATACTTCATTCCACTCTTCCTTTTCATGATTTTATGTCCCCCCACCAAGATATTGTTATTATTAATAATACTAATAATAAGGATGCACAGGGGGATGACCTCTGTAAGTATATAGGACATTAATGTTATTGATATGTTAAAAAAGGTAAAGCTAAAGGACCTCTAGCAGTTAAGTCCAGTCACAGACAATTCTGGGGTTGCGGCGCTCATCTCGCTTTAAAGGCCAAGGGAGTGGGCATTTGTCCGCAGACAGTTTTTCTGGGTCATGTGGCCAGCATGTCTAAGGCGCTTCTGGCAGAACCAAAGCAGTGCACGGAAACACTATTTACCTTCCCGTCGGAGCGGTACCTATTTATCTACATGCACTTTTTTGGCATGCTTTCGAATGGCTAGGTTGGCAGGAGCTGGGACTGAGCAACAGGAGCTCAATTGATATGTTAAGACCCTGTAAATCATTGGAAGCACTGCTTATTATTACACCTGCAATTTGCCAAGGCCTTAGGACCACTTTCCAATCCTCCTTTCCTGCTTTCTCTGGAGTTCAAGGGGACAGCAGGACGGGTCCCCAGCCCTTCAGCCTCACTAATGAATCCCTGTGCGTAGCAAATCTGATGCCTTCACTGGACCATGCTAACCTCGCACAGAACCAAATGCAGCCTCTTCAACCAAAGAAAGCACACACAGATATCCTCAGTTAATAATGATAATAAATAAAGTGGGTGGACTGGTGGCCTTAGAAGGTGTCAAAAGGGACATCTGAGGTCCCTTTGTTGGGGAAAGTCTCTAGCAACCATATTCTTTTATGGGAGTTTGCTTACTACAATCAATGTTTCGTCAAATTGTAGAGTTGGAACGGACCTCATGGACTATAGAAGTCAAAGAATTGTAGAGTTGGAAAGAGACCACAAGGGTCATCCAGTCCAACCCCTTGAAATGCAGGAATCTGAGCTAAAGCATCCAGGACAGATGGCCATCCAACCTCTACTTAAAACCTCCAAGGAAGGAGAGTCCACAACCTCCGGAGGGAGACCGTTCCACTGTAGAACTACTCTTACTGCCATCTTGTCCGACCCTCTGTAATGCAGGAATCTCAACATGCAGCCTCCCCCAATCCAATTTGAAACCATACTGGACACTGTTTAGCTTTGCAAATATACAGACATTGCACAAATATCATTGTACAAGCAGGACTGATATGGGCTCAGTAAGCCAATTTATCTGAGGATTGCAGTTCCCGCAGCTGCAAGGAAGTGAGTGGTAGCTCTCTACTATTGTTGGCACACTTACATGGAAAAAACATTCATTAAATACAGTGTAATTCACAACCTAATGACTCCATGCTGCCCAGTTTATAGAATCACCTCTAAACCTACTGCTGGACTCTGTAACTTGGAATTGTCCACCCATCTCTTACCTGGAATTATTTGGATGAAGACTAAGAAGACAGCAAAGAGAAGGTAAAGGATCTTCATGGCTGAAGCTTGGTGCTATCTCACTTTGGCGGTGTAGTGAGAAGATGAATTGAAGCCTTTATGAAAAAGGAGACCATATATATAAGGTTTTTAGAGAATAGCAAAAGAGTATTTCCGGAACAAGGTGAAGTTTGGGAACACCTGACTACGTACAAAAGAATCTCCATTGCCCTTTCTGACCACAGAGATCAGTGAC